>NW_027185809.1:31983558-32031030 GCF_028583685.1 Petaurus breviceps papuanus
GGGCTCAGATACTCAGCACCACACCCAGAAATAACTGGCCGTGTAACTTTGAGCAAGTTACTTAACCCCGATTGCTTAAAAAAAAAAAAAATTGGGACATCTGTCCTCCTCCTGTTGGCCAGTCCACTCCCATTTCCATATCCCTTTAAATATCACTGACAATGGCTTAGCATTAACAACCTCCAGTTCTTTCAGTACTAGAGGATATCATTTGGATTAGGAAACCTGAGTCCATGAAGGTTAGCTAAGAGCTCTCTTATTATCTCTTTTCTTGAGTAGCCAATCCTTGATAGCAACTTTTGTTTCCAGAGCAAATACCATTCTATTTGGCAGAGGAAACAGAACCAAAATAAGAATGGAGTAGCTCTGCTTTCTGCTGTCAGCTGTTATCCATTCACCTGAAGCAGGGACCTATCCTTCTTTGATCTTTGTTCATTCCTCTGTTAAAAAGCTTAAAAAAATCTCAAACCTTTGTCCTGTCCTATCCTTCCTTCACAGCCTTAGTTAATTTTTTTTTTTAAAGCAATTGGGGTTAAGTAACTTGCTCAAGGTTACACGGCCAGGTGTTTCTGGGTGGGTGCTAAGTGTCTGAGCCTGGATTCGATCCCAGGTTATCCCGGCTCTAGGGCCGGTGCTCTTACTCACTGTGCTACCTGGCCACCCCAGCCTTAGTTCATTTTGAGCTCTGAACCTCTCAACTTCAGTTTTATTGGACCACAGTATTATACTCACTCAGTTACACATTCTTTCTTCTATCTTTTGTTCATATTTTTAAACTGCGTTGTAGGTTTTCTGGGCATACACAACTATCTCACTTCAAACAGGTTTCCGTTTTTACTTCTCAATGGAATTAGTTTCCATTTTGTCTTCAGAATTTGATTCTTGAGTTTTCTATAGTTCCTGAGCTGTCTTCCCCTGTGGAAATGGGATCTTGCCTTTTCTTTCTCTAAAACCTTAGAAATCTGCTTCCCTAAGATGATAGCCTGTGCCCAGGAGAGCTGTCACTTTTCCTCAAGGTTCACCTATCATTCCCAGCCTAGCCACAAATTCCTCTCTGTTAATTAAGGAGACCCAAATCCAGGATAAAAGTTAGCCTTGTTGGCACCCATCTTTTGAAGAATTAAATTCTTTTTTTTTTTTGGAGGGCAATTGGGGTTAAGTAACTTGCCCAAGGCCACACGGCTAGTATTTGTGTGTGTGTGTGTGTGTGTGTGTGTTAAGTGTCTGAGGACGGATCCGAACTCAGGTCCTTCTGACTCCAGGCTGGCACTTTACTCACTGCGCCACCTAGCCACCCCCAAAGAATGAAATTCTTATTAAGGAAAATCAAAAAGTCATTGGTTCCTCTTTCTTTGGCAGAGAGAAGTGTCATAAGATGTTTGGATAATTGAAGTCTCCTATCACCACTATATCATGGTTCTGTGCCAAGCTTTAGAACTCTTCAGCTACTTCCCATTTCTACTCAGGCAATTTATAACACAGTCCCATGATAAAATTGTGTGTGTTTTTCATCTCTCTGATCTTTACCCAAATGCTATCCACTACGCTTCCTAGATTACATCACAAATTCCCCTCTTAGTATACAGTGCTAACATTTTTACCTATCATGTTTCATCCAAATAAGGTAGACCCATCCAGGGCCATATTTCTATTCATATATTATATTCCACAAAGAATCAGTGGTGCCTTTATGAAGTCAAATTTCCTTTCTTACATTAGGATTTTTAGTTCCTCTTGCTTGCTGCCAAAACTCTGGGCATTTGTATATGTTGTTTTTGAGAACAAGCATTTTACAACTGACTCCCTTCTTGCATTTGTGTTTCTTGTACACTTCTATGTATTACAACTGCTTTTCCTTTTCCTTTATTGCAGCTAAGCAATCATATCATGTTTGATGGATTACAGTTAGGCAGTCTTCTATTTCATACATTTTTAGCCTGCAGCTTTTTTGATGTAATCTGCACAACACCTGGTAAATATATTCTTTGTACGTCCAATTCAACATGTTACTTTCAGAAAATGTCCTGCTTGTCTGTGTTTTTCTTCCCCAACATCTTTCAGTTAATTTCTATGTGTTTTTAAAAATGCTTCTTGACCTCCCCCTTTTTTGGTGACCCTATCACTAATCTATCCCCCATGTACTTTCACCCAGATACAAAAAACATAGGCCTTATAACAAATGATCATAAAGCAAAGTAAGTCTACACATATGCCTCATTCCTCTATCAGGAGGTAGATGATATAATGCTTCCTTATTATCCCTTGAGTCATAGTGCACTGATCAGAATCCTTAAGTTTTTCAAAGCTGTTTTCAATACAATGTTGTTGCTACTGTATAATACATTTTTGCCATTCTTTGTTAGATGTACTTCATCCCTTCCCTGGAGTTCACCATCTCTATATTTTATGCCATGTTCCAGAAATTTAAATCCCATTCTCAGACATTTCAGACATGTTCACTTCCCAAATCACTTTTCTCTTCTGTCTCGTTTACTTTCAACAGGCAGCAGCAATGAAAATACAACCTGTGTCCCCTTGGTTTTCAGTTTCTTGCCCAAACTTCATAACCTTTGGCAATACATTTTAGGTCTTTTCTGGCAGTATCATTTGTGCCCAAGTGAATCACTGAAAGTGAATACTAGTCATTGATTTTTATAAGTCTTGGAAAATTCTTAGTTATGCTTTGGATCTGTGTCCCAGAAAGACAACAGATCTATTGTTATCAGGTCAAAAGCTTCCTCAGAATCCCTGGGCAGGGAATCACCAATCACTACAATCTTTTCTATCTTCCTTACTCTTACTGGATGACTTCTTTACAAGTTTTATGCTTCTACTGTATCATTCTTTGGACTTTAAACAGCTTCTTTCTCCTCAGAGCATCCAGTTATCTCCTGAGGAAGAGACTAAAATTATATTTTAAATCTAATGTACACCTGCCCTTTTTTCTTCCCTCCCTTTCCTAAGTGTCATTCTTTTACTCCTTAACTTACTGACAAGAGTCAAATTCCCTTTCCTTTACCCTCAGGTCTCTTTTCCCTCCACTGAAGCTCTGTTTCTGTTTTACTTTTCTGTATAAGGGAACACTTCATCTTTTTTTTTTTTTTAAAGCAATCGGGGTTAAGTAACTTGCTTAAGGTTACACGGCCAGTTTTTTCTGGGTGTGGTGCTAAGTATCTGAGCCCAGATTTGATCCCCAGGTCATCCTGACGCTGGAGCTGGTACTCCTACTCGCTGAGCCACCTGGCCGCCCCTGACTTCATCTTCTTTAGCAACCTGATTGTGTAGAGGCATTTCTCAAGTGCCTTTCACTTTCTCTACTAGGAGGGGGATTGGCTTATACTTAGAACAGACAGAGCAGTCAATTGGCTGTGGTAGAAATATACTCAATACTCAGGATGACTGACATTTTTATCCTCCATATTAATCTCTTTCACAGTATAATTCAAGGAATAAGAAAAAGATCTGTAAAATCTTTAGAAATACAATAAACATTGTATATTGATTCTACTACTACTAATTTGATTTGTAATAAATTAGATGACCGAGTAAGAAGGAAATTAGAAGGAAAAGGCCTATTCAAATTATTCAAAATGTCTAAGTGGCAAAATTCCTACTTGATTCCTACTGGTTCACATGCAGCAAATAAAAGTGTAAGAGAACACCTTTAACTTCATCATAACTGGCCTGGTGAATTTTGTGAAGTTCTGTTAAGTCTAAGACCAGAATTTAAAGTTCTAGGAGATACCTGGGGAAAAGCTAACTACTACTGACCATTAGTGTCCCGCATCTCTTCTTCTCGCTTCTTCATGTAGGCAAAATCATTAACAATAGATTCTGAAAGGTCCTCCAGGCGTCGAAGTTCAACTTCCAGGGGTTTCAGCTTCTCCACTTTTGCGATCTGGGAAAGAAAGGAACAGTGGACTCATTGACACAGTATTGTATACCCAAATCACCTCTGAAGAATAAAAACATTCCTACTTAAAATACAAGACAATGCACAACCATTTCAGATTAAAATAATTATAATAATAATGATTACCTAGTTTACTGACTATAGTAATGTAAAACATCAAACAATATACCTCCTCTAGTATCTAGCACTGGAACATAGTGGGGATTTACATGTTTACTGACTGGCTCGAATAGATGGCAAGAGCTGTAGTCTTTGCATCTCCACAATCTAGCATGTCTAATAGATGTCTAACATATAAAGGATTTCTTAATAGATGCTTTATGAATGAATTAATACCCAATAACTCTACCACTATCCTAGCATATTCTTAATTTAGGCCTCTCACTTGTTCTTCCTCTCTAGAGCAGCTTATTTAACTTTTTATGAAAAGTCCATACTAACAGTAGCTAACACTTGTATATAACTTTCAGCTTTGCAAGCACTTTTGTTACACGGTGCCATTGGAAACATTGTAACAGGACCCATACAAAAGAAAACTGCTTTTGCAGGATGTGAGACATCAATGAGACCATTCACTTCTTCACATGCTAAGGAAACACATGTAACAAGGTATTTTTTTTTTAAAGACAAGGCAAGGCAAGAGAAAACCTGGCACAGTATATTCACTATTATTACAATGTTAAGCCAAATCAAATTTTGGAAGTGAAACTCGTCAGTTAATAAATATTTATTAATCATCTACAATGTGTCTGTCATGCACTATGCTGGGGACACAAGGAAAGGTAAAAGACAGTCCCTACCCCGGAGGAGCTCACAACCTAACAGAGGAGACAACATGGAAACAACTCTATGAAGGACAAACTGGAAACAATCAACAGAGGAAAGGTACTGGAATTAATTAAGAAGAATCAAGGAAGGTTTCTTAGATCAGGCGATTTTAGCTGGGACTTGACAGAAAGCCAGGAGCAGAGGCAAGGCAGGAGAGGCCGATAGTGAAAATGCTAGTGCAGGGAGATGGGAGTGTCTTAGAGGATGGTGTCACTAGATCTCAGAATATGTGGGGTGGTGTAAATTAAGAGTTTTGAAAGTCAAAGAAAGGCCTTAATATTTGATCCTGGAGGTGGACAGCGAGCCCACTGGAGTTTACTGATGGGGGGGGGGTGTATGTTAGAAAGATCACTGTGAGAATAGAAGATGGACTGGAGTGGGGAGACACTTGTGACAGGGAGACCAACCACAGAAACCTAAAGCCAAAGATACAATTTTAATATAGTGAATAAAAGTACATAAGATGAACTGCTGTGATTGTTAAAGCCCTAAACTAAAGATTTACACCATGGAGAATTCAATTCAGCAACAAAATTCAATCAATTTCTACTAAGCTCTACATTGTGTTGAAGAAATTTATGTTAAGTAACTCTCTCATGGTCACATGAATAACAAAATAGACTGGGACTTGAACCTATGATTATACCAAACTACCTCCCCACATAAGTTACTTGTTAGTTGTTGAAAACTATCCCCTTTCCCACCCCCTCAATTCAGCAAAAGTAGAGATCTCCATTGTCCAAAATCAAAGCCTTCTCAATTACTAGTGATACTGTAAATCTAAAGTATTTTCAGTACAATCTATATGAAAGTAGTTCTACCAAAGAAAGGTGTTAATTCCTTAAAAAATAGTTCCTTAAAGAGGATGTGTGAAGACAGCTTGAAAGTCTCTAGATTTCACACTAAAAAGTTTCATAAAGCTCTTTTCCCTCATGTAGCATCAAGGCCTAAGAAAGAAATTTCTTTGTGACAAGCCAGATTTAATGAAAGCATTACATCAGTCTGAAACTGACTTTTGAAAGGGGCAGAACATTCTTATGACGGATTCCAGACCACAGCAATAAGTGTTAACTACACAAGCTCAACTTGTACAAATACAGGAACAAAATACACTTATGGACAAAATCCATGCACATTTACCTGTGTCTGGAAAAAACAAAACAAAGGTCTGTCTATTGGTGCTGCAAAAATTAATGGTGTCAAAATTACTTATGAAAATATTCGTATCCCAAATGAAATTTGACACTTTCTGGAATATCAGATTTTGGTCCTGGTGTTTTAGAACAATAGTTCCTCCATCCCTGCTAAGTATACTAGGGAAGAGAGCTATGGAAAAGTCCTCAGCTGTTGCTCAAACCAAAAAACTGTGTTTCTGTTATGTGTTCTAAAATTATATTTTCTTGAGGAGTCCACAAGTAGGATGTTAGAATTAAAACTGCTTAAAGAAAAGACAAATCCTGAGAAGCCATCAGGACTGGGGTGGGGGGAGCGGGAGAGGAATGGGGTTAAGGGCTTAAGAATTAAAATTTAAAGCAATTTATGTATTGTTTTCCTTTTAATCAATGCTTTCTTGATAAGGAAGGACTATCTTCCCTAGAAATGTACTCAATCAACATTAGTTCCTGCTCAAATATACAAAGTACCAGAAACATGCTCATTTACATGAATCAAGCAAAAGGCAAGGTATTAAAAAGGCAAATCTAAGGACAAAGTCAGACATGGATAAGCTCTCCTTGAAAAAGCAACTTGAGAAATCAAGAACAAGTGCTATCCTTCTTAAGACAGAAGTATACTTTCTCCTTATAAACATCAAGTTGGGTAGCTTTGTACCTTTTTCAGGCAGGAGAACTAAATATTTCATCTTAACTGTGCTGAATTCATTTTCTAACAGACCCACAAGACATGTAGGAGAGCCTGACTAAAGGGACTTGCCAATAGATTGCAAAAGATGACAAAGATGACCTTCAAATTCTAGTGCTAAGGTATAAATTCAAAGAAGGGGGTATATAGAGTATCAGAAGACTAGAAGCCGAAGCACATACCACCTTTTTAAATGTCAATAACAAACTCAAATGATTCTGATCTTTTTGTCTAATGACTCCCAGCCACATTAAGGCCTATCATCAGCCATCTCAGGAACACACGAGCTCTCCAGACAAAGCCTGGATCTGGGTGGGCTCCTGAAAGTTAATTTCCTCCCACTTTTTTGTGGCCTCACACTTTATTCTAGTACACAATAGGGGCAAATGTTGTCACAGTCTGGCTCCAATAAACAGGAATAGCAGTAACAATATAATGTAGTGGGGAAAGCATGGATTTAGAGTTAGGAGGACTTGTGCTCAATTCCTGATCTTTAATTTGTCGTGTGACCCTGGGCAAGTCATTTAACTTCTCTGAACTTTAATTCTCTCATTTGTAAAATGAAGATTACCTACAGCACAGGGCTACTAGGAGCATATATCTGGGCTCAAGGACAGACTCAGATACTTACTAGCTGTGTACACTGGGCAAATCACAAATTCTCCGAACCTCAATTCCCTTGTCTATAAAACGAAGATAAAAATACACTACTGATCTCATGATGTTATGGGAAAACTGTATATGAAATATCATTATTTCCAAAGATTGCACTCAACAATTGTCTGGAAAGAAAGAACAGAGCCTGGGCAAAAACTTTTATAAAAGTACAGCTTCTGGGATACAACACAACCACTCCCTCTTTAATAATAATAATGACCAAAATCTGGTTGCTGCTAAGTTCCCATTTTCCTGAGCCCCAATAATGGTATACTAGGTTGGGGCAGAGGAGTTTCATAATCGGGAAGCAGAAGCGTTAAGCTATGTTGTAACCAAGTACGTAAAGACAGGCTGAGGAGAAGCCAAGGACGTGCCAGACGTGGAAAGCAGGAAGTAAGGAAAGGAAGAGTGGCAGCTTCCTTTCTACTAGGGATTCCCCAGTTGGATTAACGAGGAGTTAAGAGGGCATAAAGCCCTGCTTCCCAATATTAATAAACAAGGCTCAAAGCTTACTGGAATTCCAAGAGGTACAGAGGCAACAAAATGAACAGTACCACCTATATGTCTTCTAATTTAGAGAACAAAAGAAACTGCTATATAAAAAGCCTTACTAGATACCTAATAAATATTATTTGATGCCAGTAAAATAGTTATCCTTCACAGAAAGAAGAGATCAACCTAAAGTGTAAACTCAAAAACCCAGATGAAAGCCTGTTGTTTAAGTTATGAAAATCTAGTAGTGTTGCCTTGGGAGCTGCTACAATTAAGAACAAGAGATTAGGCAGAAAAATTACTGTACCTTCACAGTGTCACAGTCAGACAGTTTAAATGTCTTTGAGGACACCTGCTTAGTATCTGACTAAAAGGAGAAAGACCTGGGCACAGACACTCACTACTAACTAGAAAACATTCTAATCCTTCCTCACTTTATTAACAGTTCCTTATCTTTGGGATTGTGAAGACTTGAAATCTTTGGAGGTGACTAGGTGCTGCAGTGAATAGAGTACCAGCCCTGGAGTCAGGAGGACCTGAGTTCAAATCGGGCCTCAAACACTTAACACAAAAACTAGCCATAGGACCTTGGGCAAGTCACTTAACCCCAACAGCCCTCCAAAAAACAAACAAAAAAAGATTTGAGATCTTTTTCTTTATTCTTAAACCATCTAGTGAAAAACAAAAATCTGAACTTTTCTACTGATCAGAATGTAGTCAGGGGCAAGAAATCCAGTGTCTTCAGGGAGCATCTGCTGGATCATTTGCTTGGATTTACTGATGACAAATAACTCAGTGGTTTATTATGGAATAGGACAAACTATTTGGGGCCCAGAATAGAAAAAAGCAGAAACGTTTCAAGAGCCACCACTCCCACTTGACTACTTCCTGTTTCAAAACTAATTGTTCACTTCTACTCCTCCTTCATGCCAGGCATCTCCCGTCCAATGTCTGGTTCAAAGGCCCAAATCTCAAGTGGCAGAAGCTCTCATGATTCCCCTAATAAGATTATTCCATCTCTTACCTCCTAGTTACTGTATTACACTCTCCCTACAAATTCCTGTAAATGGTTTTGAACAACTATCCTTCCTTAGTTTACAGTCTTCAAGAATAATTTATACGTCCTGTTCTCCCCCTCTTTTCCATAACCTAAACTGTTGCTTAGCCAAATAAAATATATTCTTTTCATTAGAGATTAATATCTCCTGTTCTTGTGGTTCCCCTGTGTCTCTTCTACTTTAGTAAATCCTTTTTGCCACCTCCAAAGTCTTCCAGGGGGGCCCTCATAAGAAGAGATGAATCTCTGTGCTCCTTTGTGCTTTGATGTGATGCCTCATTCATTACATGCAACTAGTTTCTTTCCTAACCTCTGACCTCAAGTGCAATGACTTGTCTGCGGGTCTACCATTTCTATATCAGCATCTTACTGCCATTTATCACCAAACTAGTTTCCTACAATTTTTCAGTTTTCTAACCTTTAGTGCTTAATATTGTTTTCAATAAAAGTGATTCCTCTCCTTTGTGTCTCAGAGAGAGCACTGTTGCTCAAGATTAAATAGCACTAAATTCACTCCTCCAAGAAAACAGCCCTATTGGCATTCAAAAAGCCAAAACAAACCATTTTTCCTAGCCTTGGACTTCAACACAGAAACAAGTTTCAGCTTTTAAAATTAGAACTATACACATTTGAAGTCTGCTTCAAGAGAACTAATGGCAAGCATATGAGGGTTTTATCGCCCCAACATTTCCAAAGGACTGTCAGCAGAGTCTCTTTGGCTAACAACCAAGCCTGGAATGTTTTTCAAGACTACTAAACCAACTTTCCATATCAGTAAGACATCAGATTACAAACAGCTGGTTGTCATGTGACTGCTGAGAAAAATACAGCATTCTGGGCAAAACACAGCCTACTAGCCTTAGTGGGTCACAGAGTCCTAGTAGCATAGTTGGCTGCTGCTTAACTGGGTATCACTGTAGGATGTACCTCCTCGTAATTTTTTGCTTCCACCCCATGCTTCATGTCCAGGATCACGAGCTGGTCAGGTGTCCGCCCTGTTCCTGGAAACAAAATGAAAGGATTCATTGTGTGGAATATTTAACATTCCAGGAAATCACCCACCCACTCTCTCCTTGCCCCCACCCTTTCAATAGAGGGAAACAGGCAGTCCCTCCCCCTACTCAGCTGTAGAGAATTCCTGTCTCTGCCTAAAATCACAGGCACTCCAGACAAAGCCTGGATCTGTGTGGGACTCCGGAAAGCAAAGAGAACAGGCTGCTGGCAAACAGTATTAAGTGTGCAAGACACAAAATACTGCAGCTGGTGGTAGAGGGACAGGGAAAAAAAAACAACACAGGAATATGGGAATGTGAAATAAAGCTCACAAAGTCAAAACAATATGAATTTGGGTGGGAGATAAATCAGCTAGTGGTAACCCTTGGGCTTAGGCAGAAACATACATTTTACTCATCTGGAGGAACTGCACAGGCAAATTCCCCCAGGGAGGCCGTGTTCACAGAGGTTTTAATAAGATACAACATAATCAATAAAGACACCAAGTTGAGAAACCACAGATCCCATCATGCAACACTCTATTTTAAATCTAGGTATTGTAGCCACAAAACAACAGAAATCTTTCTCCTTATATACAGCATTAAAATCCTTAAAATTTATAACAACTTAAAAGTAAAGACACAGAGACAGCCTGGTAGCACAGTGGATGGTGTGCTGAGCATGGAGTCAGTTTAATCCTGTCTCAGACACTCACCAGCAGTGTGCACATCACTTAGCCTCAGTTTTCTCATTTGTAAAATCAGGGGGTTGGACTTCATGGCCTTGAGTGTCCCTTCAAACTTTGAAATCTATGACTCTATGATCTCTGATCTGGTAGAGATGATGTCATTGCAAAGGAAGGTCTCTGTTCTTCAGAAAGAAGAGGTCTATTTATGATGGCAGGGATCAACAAAACAATACTCATATTAACAAAAAGTTCATTTCTGACCCAGAGTGGTGAAATGGAATTCTTTCCTCATTTATCAAGTAGGTGAAAAGGATAAGGCAACCAGAAGTTTCTGTGATCTGAGACCTTAAAATCCAGCATAGCATAATAATAATATTTTTATTATTATATTATAATTTATTATTATAATAAAGCATAGCAGGCATCAAATAACAACTCTCATTTATATAGCACAAAGTGCTTTGCATATATTATCTCACCTAAGGTAGGTCACTTCTTATAGGTAACATTCAGGCAGAGTGGAAAGAATTCTGTGTTTGGAGTCCAAGGATCAGAGTTCAAATTCTAACTCTACCCTTTAACAAACTAGAGAGGATGCTGATGACTGTAGACAAGTCACTTAAACTCTTTTGGCCTCAATTCTCTCATCAGTAAAATGAGGAGGTTATTATACTCATTGACCTCAATATCTAGATCTAGGATCAAGGCTTTGACTGAGTCCAGTGTTTTATTATACCATGAAAGCCAACCAACCTGTAGGGAACATATCCTCTGAAAACAAGAGTCGGTCCTAGGAATAGTGTGGAGTTAAATTCAACAAATATTTACTGATAACCTATGTGCCAGGGATATGATACTTTCACTCAAGGATCTCACTGATAAAATGTCAAAATCAGTGGCATAAACAATAAATGCTACAAAAGGTCAGAGGAGGGAGAATATGGATCAATGGAGGGAGTGAAGACTTCACGAAGAAGTCAGGATTTGAGAAGAATCTGGGTATTTAGAAAGGAGTAGGGAGAACATGCAAGTTGGGGGAGGTAGGACACATTTAGGAAGGGAATGAAAGGAGGGAAGGGTAGACACAGCTCAGAGCTGGGAATGAGCCCAACATATTCAGAAGACAAGAAAGAGTCAAACATGGCTAGGACATTAGGTTCATTGGATAATGGATAGGCAAGCTAAGATAAAACTGTAGAAAAGCTTTCAATGCCAAGCTGAATATCTGACTCCCAATCCCATGCTTTGGAAGGACTTTTCCCCAAAACCTAGGTATCCAATCCCAATATCAGCACAGTTTCTATGGGACATAAAAGCATTTTTCCATTTCCCCTTCCTTATTATAAGGATTCATGAAATCCAAGCAGCTCATAAAGGCACCTGGTTCAACTGCCCAGGACATCCTCTGCCTTAACAGTTTCTTCTTACCATCTCCCACTTTGCCACTGCATAACATTAAATAATCACAAGTAAAACCACAGCCCTCTGCCAGGTCTGGTTCCAGATAACATATTCCTTAGAAAGTTCAGTGTTTCCCACTTTAAAAAACCTTTTCCAGCATTACATCAATTTGTAAAGATAAGACTTCAGTCTATGTGGTGTCAGATATTAACAAATATGAAAATGGTTTTCTGTAGTGTATGTAAAGATCCATTCTAAAAGTGTCTTCCACCCTAAACTCCAACTTCCATTAAATTCTTCTTCTTCTAACTTGTTTTTCTTTGTTTTGTCACTGCTGTTAAGTATACTACCTAGCACAAAGCTTAATAACTGTCTACTGAATTCTTACATGTCCAGAACTATACTAGTACTGTAGAAAGTACATAATAAACACTGGACCCAGTGCCTATTCCTCAGGAGCTTAGCTGGAGCTGCCTGTGGACCATTTAAATAATGTATTAAGCGAAATCCCTTTAAATTCCAGGCTCAGGGTGGGTTTCTAGGTCTAAAATACTTTAATTCCATAACTTTATCCTGTATGCATCAGTGAGCTAACAGTTTCTAAACAGGGGAATAACATGATACTAGTATCACAAGATTAGGGTTGGAAGAGGTTGATGAAAGTAGTTTGAGGATGATTAATTTGGCAGTGGTTTGCAGAATGGGTTTAAAGCAAGGTAACAAGTTAAGAGGCTAATGAAATACGGGCATGAAATAATTAGGACACAGACTAAGATGGTTAAAGTGAGAATGGAAAAGAACAAATAAAATAAACAATTTGAAGGAATTATTAATAGAACTGATGACAGATTTGATATAAGCAGTGAAGGGGAAGGAGACCAAGATGGCTTTCAATATTTTAAGCATATCATGACTGAGAAAAAGATGGTGCTATTGACAGAAAGATGGATGTCAGGAAAGAGCCAGTTTGAAAAATATAAGGAATTTCAAAATGTATTACATTTGAGATGATAGCAACTGGAAATATTTAGTAGGCAATGGGTTTAGTGTCTATTAACACTAGAGAAAACGTTCTGTAGTTTGTCACTTCTTTACCTAAAAGTCAGTTCATAGCATGATACAACAGGAAAAGCATTAAATGTGCATAGCGGGCAGCTCCTTGTTCAGCCATTTACTGGCTGTGTGGAACCAAGCAAAGCATTTATAGGCTCTTTTGGGATTCAGCTCCTATAGCACCTGTAAATAAGCAATAATCATACCTACTCATAAGACTGTTATGAAGATTAAATAAGATGTATGTAAAGTACTTTGACTCTGGAAGGGTGTGTAGAAATAAAAGCTATTATCATTGCTAATATCCCCATTAGCTTTCAAGCTAAGCAGGGCTGAGGGTGATCAGTTGAAGCCAGTGCTTGGTTGAACTACCAGGAACTCCAACCTGCTTAATGAAGCTACATGTGCTGCTAACTGGACAAGAGCCACTCTCCCAGCTGAGTCTAGGAAAGTGTAATGAACCTGGGGGCATGAGTTGCTAAAAACATCTTAAAACCAAGGCCTACTCTGCATGTAATGTTAGCCTTGGGGGATGGGCTGGTTAGTTCTGCTGAACTGTTTTTTCTTTTTTCATAAGTGATGGCTCTTGGGGAATTGGAGTTAAGCTATCTTGGGAAACATAAGTGGTGTGAAAACAAAAACTCTCAATAAGATATATTTTTTTAAAGGCACAGCATGGCCAGCCATGACTCCAGAGGACTGAACTATGCTACCGACCTACTGACAGGTGACAGATTCAAGATGCAGAATGACATACATTTTTGGACACGGACATTATGGGAACCTGTTTTGATAACCTATGCATATTTGTTACAAGAGTTTTGTTTTTTCTGTTAAACTGGGGGAGCAGAGGAAACAAATGTCTGTTAATTGAAAAAAAAAAGATAAAAATATAAAAAATAAGTAAAAGAATTTCAACTAAAGCACTCATATCCAGAAATAGCCAAGATCAAGAAGGAGTTCCTGGCTCTATCCCATAATGAAAGAAACGTACAAAATCTTGTTCCAAATTACAGATAAAAAACTGTCTGAATGTGAATGTATTGTTTTTTGGACATCTATACCAAAAACAGGCCTAGCTATACAACCTAAGGTACGTCACAGGACTCAAAGAGCAATTCCAGTTACTGCACACGAGGAAAGAGGGCTAATTGCCTAACTTTTGCTTTTATTTACGTGAGTAGATGCTCAGATCTCATTTCCTCTTCACAGCCATCCAGAACACAGGAAGTTCATGCTCTAACTACTGTGAGCCTTTTGGAGGTCCCTGCCTCTCTGACAACTAACCAAAAGTGGGGAAAGCACCTATCATCTAGGAAGAACCTTCTTTGGTCACTTACCCTTGCTCTCAAAACATGCCTCAAACATATCATAATCCTCAGTGGTGAAGGCAAATTTCCCTTTGGTTGCATCCTCCTTGGAATATAGGATGTGGCCAGCTGAATCTGTAATCTGCAAAAGAAAATAAGAGTAGATGACAAATGCAGTTTTGGAAGGGAACAACAGGCAGTAGAAACCCTTCCCTGTAGTCTCTGAAGTATAACCATGGAAAGTGGCTTACACTTGTCTTTGTTAGGACTTATCAAACCATCCAGAAACAGGCGATTGAGGCAAGAAGTCCAGGTAGATTCCCGTTTGCAAAATTTGAGTTTTCTCCTGTCAGCCTAACTATACTACCGTGTTTCCCCGATAATAAGACACTGTCTTATTAATTTTTTTGGACAGAAAAAACACCAGAGGGCTTATTTTAATGAACATTGACAGCAATTTTAATAAACAGGTAAATGTGAACAAAAAAATGTACCTTTATTCAATAAGCAAATCTATTTTTGGGAATGGGGAAGAACAGGATGATGCGCTCACTGCTGCAGCTCTGATTGGATGCAGCTCGGAGCGCGGCATGCATTTCATGGGGGGGGACAGTGCATACAGAGGGGACTGTAATGTAGCGTGTAGCGCAGGGGATCACTTTCACTACAGTAGCAATCTCAATAGGGCTTATTTTCGGGGGAGGGCTTATTTTAGAGGAATCTTACACAGTAAGGGGAGGGCTTATTTTCGGGATAGGTCTTATCGGGGAAACACGGTATATACTGAGACTAACAGTTTCCACAGGTTTTCCTACCACACTGAAGAGTTGCTATAATACTGTTCCATTTTATACGATTAAATGACTTCCTTTTGGGGGGGGACATATTTACTTTACTATATTCAACAAAGACTATAGACAGGGTTCAAAGCCAAGCTCATAGATAGTTAATGAATTTTCCTCTATTGAACTTTATCTTCCCCAGTGACCTATACAGTTACTCCAGATTTAGAATGGTACCCCGGGATTGAGGCTTCCCAAAGCAAGGAAAAAAACTTGAAGTGTCTAGTGAGTCAAATATCCTACAACTCTTTTGAGTTCAAGTGGGTGGTGGTGGGAAGAGGAGGATTCCCTTCTTAAGCTGAAATTTTAAGAGTATGCCAGGTGTGGTGGCATACACCTGTAATCTAATCCCTGCTGCTAGAGAAGGCTGAGAACAGTGGATTCCTTGAGTTTGAAATTGTGAGCTGCAGTAGGACAAGGGTCAATCAGGTGTTTGCAATGGGTCTAGCTCTATAGGGGGAGCCCCTGTGATGGGGGGAGGGAGGGGCCAGTGCTAGTATGAAGTCGAGGGATAAGGGCCATGGAGATGTCTAGGGAGGGGTGAAGTGACTGACCCAGGTCAGATACAGAATAGGTCAAAGCTTCTGTGACAATTAGCAGTGAGATCAGGCTCATAAGTGGCCCCTGTACTTTCAAGCCTAGGAGAAATGGCAAGACCCAGTATTGATAGGGGAAAGGGGAAGAAGACATTCTAGTAGTCTATAAATTTAGTACTAAAGCAAACCTCATTTTTACATTTTATAGTTGTGTCTAAACTCATTCTGTAAAAAAATTTTTTTTTCCATAAAAAATTAAATGATAACCCTATAGAAGTACATGAAAAAGCACGTTACAAACCAGCAACTTTAAGGATACTTAAATTTTCTCTGTGGAACTAATTCTTCCCTCCAAGGGATAGGTAACTGCCACACCTGCCACAAGGAAAGGATAGAGAATAGGAAAAGAGTTGGACCCAAAGAAAGAAACTGGATACAGCAGTCATTTCAAGAAGATAAACTTTCTAAACTCCACTTAATTTTTTTTTTTGGTGGGGTAGGGAGCACTATGGCTCCTTATTCTATTTTGGTTTCTACACTAAAGAACAGATAGCTACTAGCTGATAGTATATAGCCTAAGCTATAGTAGACAACCCCAAATCACTGTTTTGAAGGCCATTGTACCCATAGATAAACAAATGGTACAGAGTCCTCTATTGTAACGTGAATCACCCTGGCTAACCAAAGCTTTGTGAGCATTTGATAGTTTGTCTACAGTTTGGACTATGGAATTCCTAGTTAAAGCGAGGCTTAAAGACATCTTTTCAGACATTAATGCTTAAAGTATCATCAAAATAAGATTCACTGAATCAAACTTCACATTCTAGTGGTACTTGTTAAAAGCAAGATTCTACTTATATAAATTTAGTGAAACTGTTAAATAGAAAACTTCTCAATTTTAATTCATGAAGTTACTATAGAAACTCTATCAAGACTGCTGAATTCTGAAGACTGAAGCATTTTTTCCCACTTTATTTTTCATCATGCCTACTATGCACATTTTTGCATAATTTCACATATATAATATATAATTGCTTGTTTCTAAGTGAGGAAATTTGTCATTCAAAAATTTTTAATGAATGTAAACATTGAAAAGATTCTTATTAAAAAGGCTTCCCATCACCACTACCACCTTTGCTAGGCAGCCTACATTGAAAAAAAATTTTTTTGTTATGTCTCTTTTGAGTTCCCTATGCTTCAACACCCACATAACCAAGGAATGCTGAAATAATCTGAGGCATGCCTAGACCTCAAAGTTAGGAATCTTGGAAACTGTTGAGAACACTAGTTAGCCTGCATAACCAACTCTTGGATACAAGATGAAAGTTGTGAAATCAGCAAATGTGTAACAATTTGAAGAGGTGAAAGCACTGACTTGACTGTTCCACAAATACCATGTTTATTGATAAGCTTTTCTCTACCCTCTACCCCTCTAAGCTCCTAAGGAAAGGATTTATTTCATTCATTTCGATTCATTCATTCATTCATTGTTAACTGATCAGAAAGAACTTCAATTCGGAGGTGTTGGTGGCAGAAGCAAAACACCCAAAAAAGATGCCGCCCGGGCAGCCATGGTACCTAAGGCAAGACTTTGGGATCTAGTCTAATGCCATCCTTCCAGCACCCCAGAATCAAATGTCTCGATAATAGAAAAGTTCAAACTTATTAAGGAAATAATTCAAGAACTTGAGAATTTGTACATAGATAGGGCTGTTCTCACTAAACTAGCTGTTCTCACCAGATATCACCTTCCTGCTCTCAAAAATAAGAAAATTCTAAAAGGTGAATAAGAATATCTGATTTCTACATTCTGAACAGAGATAAAAAATCCCAGTTTGAATGCAGCTAGCAGCTAAGACCCAATGCTTTAAATAAAGTCTGTTTTCCCCCCAAAGCACATTTGTATAAAAACCAATATTTTGGACTTGCTCATTGTATTAGCTTAGTTCTTCCGGAAAGCGATAACGATTACATTGTGATAAGCAATATTTAAATGTAAATGAATATGGTTTATGCATTAAGAATACCCTATTGAGTGGAAAAAAATTAAACAAGAGATTTAATCTCACCAAGTCAAGTCACCGACCTAGAACAAATGAACCAAGAGAAACAAGGTTAAGATGAGTTGAAAATTGGCACAGGCATACCGCCACTTCATGCTTTCCTAAAATACTCTAAAAGGTCCCCTTTAAAACACGTGGTATGCAATTGGGGCTGAACAAGTTGTAGTTTATGAACGTAACAGAATACTATTGTTCCGTAAGAATGATGAGCAGACAGATTTTGGAAAAACCTGGACTTACATGAACTGATACTGAGTGAAGTAAGCAGAATCAGGAGAACATCGTACATAGTAAAAATAACACTGTGAGATGAACAACTTTGATACACTTAGCTCTTCTCAGCAATGAAATGATCTAAGACAATTCCAAAAGACCCGTGATGGAAAATGTTATCCACATCTAGAGAAACAACTATGGAGAAATCTGAATGAATACAGATCAAAGCATACAATTTTCTCATTTTTTTCTTTTTTGTGGATTTTCCCCTTTTGTTCTGAGTCTTCTTTCACAAACATGACTAATGTGAAAATACATTTAATATGATTGTGCATGTATAGTTTATATCAAATTGCATGCCATCTTGGGAAGAGGGAAATATTTAGAACTCAAAATCTTATAAAAGTGAATGTTGAAAACTAAAAATAAATAAACTAATTTAATTTTAAAAATTTGATATGATAATATGGTGATAGATATCCAGCAAGCAAGAAACATGGGACAGGAAGGGTAGAAAGAGAAGAATACAGGGGAAAAGATGGAAAGGGAGAAAAACAATCTAGACTGGAGGATTAAAAATCTTAACCTCCAAGGTACCAATGACTAAGTCAATGACTTGTTAAATTTTTATGTAAGCAATGAATTGGGTGGTCTTGGCCTAATTTTCCTAAAGGGCAATCAAACCCTTTTTAGCAGGCAGACTCAAGCTTAGTAACAAACAGTTCCTTCTTCAAAATAGATGAACACAAGAAATACACTTCCACTGTTACCTGGGGGCTATGGAGGTACTATAAATTGACTGTGAAAAAAAATTAACTGTGGAAGAACACTGGTCAGAACCCTCTACCATCATCACCTGTGCAACTAAAGACACTCTGTAGAAGGGGTTCAAGGATATGAAGAACTCAAAAGAAAATTGAGAAGATTTGTAGGAACTGCTGAACAACAAAGAAAATACAACTAAGAAAATGATTTACACAATTAACCAACCAACATAAAAGTGTAAGGAAGCAAAGTGAAAAACATAAAAATTCTGATCAGTGCAATGATCAATCTTGACTCCAGAAAACTGACAGTACAATACACTTCCCTCCTCTGAACAGAGAGGTAACTATGAGTGTGGAATGAAGCCCATGTGGTCAGACATAGCCAATATGTTTATTTTGCCTAACTTTATTTTTTTTTTTGAGGGAGGGTTCCATGGAATGTAAAGAACTGGGAAGTGATACAGATGCTTAAAAAACAAACAAAAAACAATTTAGACATACACATGTGAACAGGTGTGAACACACACGCTTATTTTAAAGTAGTTCAAGGCAAAAAGTCCTTCCATTCCCATTCAAACTTGTACCTTTTTATTAGCAAGAAATTTGCTAAGCAAAAATGGTATGTCTAATAATGACCATAATGCCCCAAAGGTGTATCCTTGCTTTTATATTCCCTATACATTCTCAAGCTGACAAAACTACTGGCACCAATAACGTCTCTGATTAATTTTTAAAATCCAAAATCGTACAACTCATTATCCTTGAGGCCCTGCTAACTAATATCGATGGTTTGGAATTCTTACATGTCCTAGAGATTTCCTGTACCTTGATTCAGTAGGCTCTTCCACCTCTCACATGGCACTCTGAGGCTGCTTAGACATCAAGCCACATATCTTCTCAAAATTCCTTACCCGGCTCCCTACTCCCTCCCAGGCAATCCCATTACACAAAACCAGCAGGTAGCTACAATTAGAGAGTAGGAAATTGGGCCAAGTTTGGTGACTAACCAGAATTGGCAAAGGCTAATAGGCTAAAATGACTGTTTTAAATTTTCTTTAATTAAAATATTCTAACTACAGATCATTTGAGGTCACCCAGTTTTTCAGGAGTTCAATCTGGTAATTTCATATTTTCTGTTTAAATGCTATTCAGATAACATACCCAGCAATACTCTAGGTAATTTCTCCCTTGCCTCTTATGTATAGATAACATATCCTCAAAGGGATTCTCTATTATTTCCTTCTGGTCAAAAAAAAATTAGTTCTCAGTTATAGTTATATCAGTTATAGAGGCATTATATTAACCCTTGCTTGGATGGAAAGTGATATTAAACTATACATTTGTTCCAGTCACTCTGCTTATCCCATATCATATTCTGAAAGCAATACAAAGATACAAAGATTTATTTTAAAATAATACCTTCTGGAGAAAGTCAACCACAGCTCACAACTTAGAAGGTAGTAGGAAGAGAAAAATGCGCTAATTGCCACCTGCAAAGTAGCTGATGTCAAGAATGTGCTGTAATGTGAATACTCACCCTAAGTAACTGTGAAAATACAGATTATTGGAGGGGAAAAGTGAAAGAGAGAAACAGAAGAGATTAAGAACTGCTATGCAACCTGTTCTGCAAGGAGCGCTAAAGTTTTCTGGGTTTTGCTTTATCTGGCTTAGCTCTGCTCCCAGGCACTTCCCAAATCCCTTGCCATTCATTCACTCAAGACTTATTTCCCCCTTACTTCTAAAAGGATCTACAGAGACTTTCACATTAAGCATAGTACTAGCAAAACATTTAAGAATAAAACTGAAAGGTACAGAGGAGTTGGCCACTTGACCAACCAGAGGGAAGACTAGACATTTTCTCCTGTCCTCTGAAGTCTCACACAAAACAAAACAAAATTATGTAACAGAGATTAAGCAATGACAGCTGTACACACAGGACAAGAAAGAAAGAAGCCTAACAAGGCAAGGCCCACAAACCAGCTCTCGAGACAGTGTTTTGGGACACACTCAGGGGTTTCCCTGATGCTCCAAGTTCTTTGCCAGCATATCCTATTCTCACCCTTCCCCCACTGTCCTGTTACAACAAGCAGAAAGCATCAGCTCTACCTAACCTCAGGAATATGTGTGTGTGTGTGTGCATATGTGTGCCTGTATGTGTATCCAAGGGCGAGACCATGCTTCCCTTCTGTATGGGGCATTCCTGCAGACTTAGTCAGCGAACTAACATAGGAACTATAGTAGAAGATTAGTGAGCATGGTTATACCAGGCCTGAAAGAAAGGGGAATGAAATTCAGCTGGGACCAGTACAGTCCTAATCCACCCAACCTACCTGCATCAGGGTACGACTAAGACCACTGTTAAGTAAATGCCTCTAAGGGCTAGGGCAGCACTGGGGTCTAACCCTCGTGGCAAAGCTACTATCCAAGGGTGAGGAGTCAGTGAGTAAGTAGGAAAAATATCAAAACTACTAATGATTTCAAGAAGAAGAAAATTTATTAAAAACTTAAGCGTAAAAATGATAAATATTGGAGATGTGGGAAAACTGGAATACTAATTCACTGTTGGTGGAGCTGTGAACTGATCCAACCATTCTGAAGAGCATTTTATAACCCAAAGGGCTATAAAAATATGCATACCCTTTGACCCAGAAATACCACTTCTTTTTTTTTATTATTTAGTTAATTTATTTACTTTTAGTTGATAACATTCATTTCCACAATCTCTTAAATTTCAAATTTCCTACCCCTCCTCTCCTCCTCCCTCCCCCCCATAACAGCATGTAATCAAATATAGGTTCTACAAATACCTTCATATTGAACGTTAGTCATGTTGTAAAGGATTATAACCTTATATATATATATATATGTATATATATATACATGGCTGAACAATGAGAAAGAAGGGATAAAACAAAACACAAAAGAGAGAGAGCAAATAGTTTGCTTCGATCTGCAGACTTGGTATGTAGCTCTTTCTCTGGACGTCCCTTTCCATCATGAGTCTTTTGTAGCTGTCTTCTAACCTTGTATTGCTGAGAGGAGTCCAGTCTATCCAAGTTAGTCGTCACACAATGTGATTGTGTACAAAGTTCTCCTGGTTCTGCTCTCCTCACTCAGGGTCAGTTTATGTAAGTCTCTCCAAGTTATTATGGAGTCTATCTGCTCCTCATTTCTTATAGCACAGTAGTATTCAATTACATTCATATACCACAAGTTGTTCAGCCATTCCCCAATTGATGGGCAGGATATCCCCTTGATTTCCAATTCTTTGCCACCACAAAAAGAACTGCTATAAATATTTTTGTACATACAGGTCTTTTTCCCACTTCTATGATTTCTTTGGGATACAGCCCCAGAAGTGGCATTGCTGGGTCACATAAGGGTGTGCACTTATTTATAGCCCTTTGGGCATAATTCCAAATTACTCTCTAGAATGGTTGAATTAGTTCACAACTCCACCAACAATGCATTAGTGTTCCAATTTTTCCACATCCTCTCCAGAATTTATGTCATTTTCCCGTTCTATCATCTTAGCCAATATGACCAGTGAAATGTAGTACCTCAGAGTTGTTTTAATTTGCATTTCTCTCTAATCAACAGTGATTTAGAGCACTTTTCATACACTTATAAATGTCTTTAATTTCTTCCTCTGAAAATTGTCTGTCCATATCCTTTGACCATTTATCAATTGGGGAATGACTTATATTCTTACAGATTTGACTCAATTCTCTGTATATTTTAGAAATGAGGCCTTTATCAGAAACACTGGTTGCAAAAATTCTTTCCCAATTTCCCACTTACCTCCTAATCTTGGTTACAATGACTTTTTTGGTACAAAAACTTTTCAATTTAATGTAATCAAAATTATCTATTTTGCATTTCATAATGCCCTCTAACTCTTGTTTAGTCATAAAATCTTCCCTTCTTCATAAATCTGACAGGTAAACTATTCCTTGCTCTCCCAGACTGCTTACAGTATCAGCATTTATACCTAGATCACACACCCATTTAGACTTGATTTTGGTATATGGTATAACATACTGATCTATACCCAGTTTTTTCCCTACTATTTTCCAGTTTTCCCAGCAGTTTTTGTCAAATAGTGAGTTCTTATTCCAGAAGCTGAGGTCTTTGGGTTTATCAAACAGTAGATTACTATAGTCACTGAAGCAATACCACTTCTAGGACTGTATCCCAAAGATATCATAAAAATGGGAAAAGGACCCACACGTACAAAAATATTGATAGCAGCTCTTTTTGTGGTGGCCAAGAACTGGAAATTGAGGAGATGCCCATCAATTGGGGAATGGCTGAACAAGTTGTGGTATATGAATGTAATGCTGTAAGAAATGATGAGCAGGCAGACTTCAGTCAGTCTATAAGTCTGGAAAAACTTATATGAACTGATGATGAGTGAGGTGAGCAGAACCAAGGGGCCATTGTACACAGTAACATCCACATTGTTTGATGACTGACTTTGATAGACTTAGCTCTTCTCAACAATGCAACAACCTAAGAGAATTCCACAAGATTCATGATAGAAAGTGTTATCCACATCCAGAGAAAGAAATATGGTGTCAATGCAGACTGAAGCATACTATTTGCTCTCTTTTTAAATATTTTTTTTCTTTCTTATGGTTCCTCCCATTCATTTAAATTTTTCTATACAACATAACTAATGTGAAAATTGTTTAGTAAGAATATATATGTAGAGCCATATCAGATTGCACACCATCTTGGGGAGAGCGGAAGGGAGAGAAGAGGAGAAAATTAAAAACTTATGGAAGTGAATGTCAAAAACTAAAAATAAATTTATAAAAAAAATTTAGAAGAGAAGCAGATAAATCAACAGATGATGCTATAAGTAGAAGGAAAGATGAATACCAAAATATCCACAAAATTACAAACCTATCTAAGCAGATATTGCAAGCCAAAGGAAATCAAACCACACTTGATAAAACATGGAACCCTATGGATTCTCAAGAGAGCAAAGAATCACAGAAGAGAAAAATCAGAATCTTGAGAGAAGTCACAAGGGAACAAAGAACAGGATTTATGCGTAGCACAAGCAGAAATAATCTGCAGAATAGAAAAATTTGAATCCACAGTGGTGAGTCTCTCCAAAAAAGTGGAAAACAGACTGGGAATACAAATATATTTAAATGAAGGACACCCTGGAAGGAAAAAGAAGAAAAAAAGCAATAACATTAAAAGAACATATGATCTCTATAAAAGCAAAACACATGGATTTAAAGAAAGGATAAAGAATTTACACATATTCATAACAATCCAAAAAACCATGAACACCATAATTCAAGAAATAATACAAGCTGAGGACTTCTGAACATAGAAAACAAAGTACCCAATTTGAAAAAAATAGAGTTGCTTTCAGAAGAAAACTCAATACTTCAAATTCCAAGACATACTATGGTTAAATTTAACAATTCCAATGACAACAAATTCTGCAAGTGACCAGGAGAAAAGACCATCAAGTACAACAGAAGAAAGGAAACAAGAATTTATTTATATAGCACACCAAGTACTATGCTAAGTATTTTATACACATGTCATTTGATCCTGGAAAGTAGGGTTATTATCTCCCATTTTACAGTTGAGAAATTTGAAGCAAACAGGCAAAAACTGACTTGCTCAGTGTCACACAGCTAGCTAAGTGTCTAAAGCCCAATTTGAACTAAGTTCTTCCTGACTCTAGGCCCAGCAATATATCCACTGTATTACTTAGCTGCCTCAAATTTGAATTCTGTAAGATTAGTATACACACACCAGAGATTGCAGAAGGGGACGGAATAATGTATTCCAAACTGCAAAGAAGCCCAAGATGCAACAGAAAATTACATATTCTGCAAACCTTAGCCTAATCATCAATGAAAAGGACACTCAATAAAAGAAATCTGAAGCATTCCTATGAAACAAAAACAAACATAAGAATAAAACAGAAAAAAAAATCCATGTGAAGCAACAGGAGTGAGTACCACTATGTACCTGAATTGAGTAGATACTAGGGCAAGACAATTATCTCTGTTTCCTGGCAACTAAGGCAAAAAAGGAAACAATAAATTGCATAGACTTCGTTTTCTGATGGAAAGCAAACAAATTCATCAGCACAGGCAAAATGTTTCATGAAATTAAACTCCAACAAGAAATTTATAATAACAATCTTTGTTTAAGGGACAATATCTTCAACTAGAGATGAAGATTCTCTAAACTCTCTCCTTAGAAGAGAGAACTGTTCAAATGGGTGGTTCTACAGAGACCAAGGTGTGGTGTTACATTGTAGCTCCATGAAGGCCTTTCTGAGAGCTGTGGGGATAAGCTCTAGCAACTCTTTCTGGTAAATCAACTTAAAGGATAAATCTATATGAACATTGCATTTTATCCTGTTTCCCATGTTCTCCTATTACAGGCCTGGATAACTGCCCTGCTTACTACCTTCTCATACAGCTGCTTAGCCCTATTTGATTTTGCTACTCTCTCTTGCTGCACACTGGGGTGGTACAGGTAATTGCCACTAAAAATTACTAAATTCATGGTGAAATGCCCATGAAAAACAATAAAAAAAACAAGAACTGTATCAGTGAGTACAAAGTGAATAGGGCAGGCTATCTGGGGAACTAGATTAGCTATACTTTGTATATTGAAATTCCTCCCAGGTACCCCAGGCAAGGTTCTATCATACTAGAGTCTTTCATGTCCTTTCTTTAAGAGTCAAGAAAGGAGGGGTGGCTAGGTGGTGCAGTAAATAGAGCACCGGCCCTAGAGTCAGGCGGACCTGAGTTCAAATTTGGCCTCAGACACTTAACATTTACAAGCTGTGTGACCCTGAGCAAGTCACTTAACCCCAATTTTCCTGCCCTCCCCCCTCAAAAAAAAAAAAAGAGTCAAGAAAGGTCAGTCTCTCTCATCTGATCCTGACTAAAAAGGTAATTGTAAAATAAAGTTCAGGCTGTCAAAAAGCTTACAATTTATCTAGGAGACACCAAGTGCATACTCATAAGTCAGGAAAAAGCTAGATAACTGAACTAAAACAAAGTATGGGCCTATCACTTTTAAGATGGAGGAATCATGACTAAGAGGCAGTATGTCTGAAAAAGATCTAGTAGGTGTTAGTGGACTACAAATTCAAAACGCATTAAGAAGAATAGCTAAAAAGGCTCATCTGATCTTAGTCTGGCCATGTTCTAGCTAAAACAATGGCTAATTTTGGAGGCCACACTGAAAGAAGTACATTGGCAAGCTTTAGAATGGTCAAAAGAAAATGGCTGAGACAATGAAGGGCCTCAAGGCCAAGCCATGAAGACTACTGAAAGCAGCGTGGAAGGATTCATGATAGTCGTTTTAAAATCTGAAAGGCTGTCATGTGGAAGGGAGGTTATTCTTGTTTCTCTTGACCTAAGAGGACACAGCAAGTAGCAATGGACAGAAGGGAGGAGATATAAGCCTGATGTAGGAAACAACAACCTAACAATCAGAGCCTGTAAAATATACATGGAAGCAGATCCCCCTCCTTAAAGATCCTCAAGTAAAAGTCAGATGACCCCTTGTCAAGTGTGCTCTAGGAGGAAGGAACTCTGTTCTGAGTGTAGTATGGTATAAACAGTGCTGGAGTCAGAAAGACCTGGGCTTATGTCCTGCCTCTGATACTCTACAGCTCTGGAAAGCCATAGGAAAGTCACTTATCTGTGTCTGTTTTCTCCTCTGTAAAGAGATGATGACCACATCTCCAAGTATTCACCTCACTGATTACTGTAACAATATGTACAAGGTGCTTTGGAAACCTTAAAGAGCTATATAAATGTCAGTTATGATGGCTTCTCAGGGGCTGAGATTCTGGGTTTCCTTCATCTTTCTTTTCTGTAACCCCTATGCACTGAGGACCTGAGTCTCAATTCTTGTTTATAAATCATCCACAGCATCCAATACAGCGGTTTGTTTCTTAACACCAAAGATCACAGGACTTGGAGCTGAAAGGGAGTTTAGAGACCATCTAGTTCAACCTTCTTATTTTATGGATAGGAAAGCTGAGGTCTGGAGAAGATAAAATGCCTTGTCCCCCAAGGTCAAATTGGTATTAAGTGGCAAAACTATGATTTGAACTCAGATCCTCTGACTCCAGATCCAACATCTCCATCATGATACTTAACTCGGACTCCACAGCCAACATTCCCACCATTAATTATACTTCCACATATGTATACTTCCATAGGGAAAGTCAGATTTGGCACAGATAGGCCAGAAGTAGTATATGACAATATCAAATGCTTTTAACCCGGAACATAATTCATCTTTGCACCACAAAGTGAAATACTACTAAAACTAGTATGTGATCAAGAGCTGGGAGACACTCTATACAACAAACATATTCAAAACCAGAAACAGAATTTTTCCTGGCACTTGTAAAATAAAGGCCAGAAGCAGCTCTCCCAGCTTTAATCAGCATTTGCTACAATACCCAAACACAGACAATACGTCACTTCAGACCAGCTTAAAGAGAGCAACAACGACCAGTTGCTGCCCAGACAATGCTGTTTCGGGGGTGAAGCCATATCAAATGTTGGTTTCTTTTTTTTTTTCTACTCTATTTCCAAAGTTATTTACGGTAAAAAACCTTCAGCATGACCCTTTCAGTCACAAGCAAAGCCTTGTTCTTTCTTAACAACCATTCCTTTGATTTGAACATGGTTACATGGAACAATGATGTGGGGACCCAGGATAAAGCAGATGACATCAACCTCCTTCAGCCCTGAAGCTTATGAAAGCTCAAATTCTGGTACTTGGTCAGCTAGCTGATTTCATAGAGGACTCCACTGTCAGAACAGCCATGTGGTGGGACTAACCACTAGTCAGCATTTCATATAAAAAGAACAAGCTTTAACAGACCAATGACAATGTTTCAAATTTATTCCACTTCCCTAGAAGTCATACTTGATAGGGCCAACACAAAGAAATAAAGTGGCAAACTCAAACCATAAAAGTATGTCTTTCTATCATAGTTAAAGAAAGAAGCCAGTCTTTTCTGTTTTTTTGAGTAAGAAAATAAAAAGGCAAGCCTTTTTTTAGGAAAGGGAAGTACAAGTATTAATTTTTAAATTTCAATTTAGAAACTTGTTTGTAAAAAGGCAAAAGAAAACTAGTCATTTAGTACTTTAAGCCATTTAGCCCCCAGGACACTGAAGCGCCTAAGCCTAAGTCTAATGACCAGGAGCCCAAATAGAGTATTGTGAAAGGGGCCTTCCCTCCCCTTTCCTATCTCATTCATCCTCTAGTCAGTCAGTCAACAAGCATTTATTCAAGCATTTACTATATGCCAGGCACTATGGTAAGCACTGGGGATACAAAGAAAGTCAAAAAAAAGAAACTAGTCTTGGCCTTCAAGGATCTTATATCCTAATAGGGGAGACAAAACATAAACAACTTGATATACACAAGATGTGTGTGTGTGTGTGTGTGTCTGTGTTAGATGAAATATAAAGGTCAGAGGGCTGGAATGGAAGAGTGTCAAGAAAGTCTCCATGCTGAAGTGAGATAAGAATCAAGTCTTGAAGAAAGTCAGAAAAACTCAAAAGGCAGAGGTGAAGGGGCAGAACATTCTAGGCAAGGGGGACATACAGCACAGGAGATAGTGTTATGCTTTGAGGAATGGTCCATATAGCCAGATGAGAGAGTATGTGGAGGGAAGTAAAAGATAAGAACACTGGAAAAAGCAAGGAGTCAAGTTATGAAGGAAAAAGGGAGTCACTGGAATTCAGTGAAAAGGGAGTGATATTGACAACTATGACAGACTTAACTCTTCTCAGCAATACAATGATTCAAGACAATTCCAAAAGACTCACGATGGAAAATGCCATCCACATCCAAAGAAAGAACTATGGAGTCTGAATACAAATTGAAGCAGACTACTTTCACTGTTTTTTTGTGGTTTCTCCCTTTTGTACTGTTCCTTCTGTTGCAACATGACTTAATGTAGAAATATGTTTAACATGACTGCACATCTATAACCTATAGCAGATTGCTTGCTGTCTTGGGGAAGGAGAAAAATTTGGAACTCATAACCGTATAAAAATCAAATCTTATAAAAATGAATGTTGGAAAAAATAAAATACTATTTACAAAAAAAATTGTGATAATTTAAAAAAAGGGAAGTGATACTGAATTGGAAATCCCTGAGGCAGAGAGACCAATCAGAAATCTATGATGAGGACCTAAATGATCAAATGAGGGTTTTTAAAGAATGGGGGAGGCATGGGCATATTTGCAGGAAACAGGGAAGGAGTCAGTAAAGAGACACTAAAGATAAGAACATGGAGTTGACAGTGGGGATATTGCTGGAAAGGTCAGGAAGAGATAGGGACAAAGGTATAAATAAAGGATTTGGCAAGAAGAACCATCTCTTGATCAGGGACCAGAGTGAAAGAAGAGAGTGTGAGGGAATTTGAATGATAGGAAGTAGGAAGAAGGGGAATTCTCACTAAATAGCCTCAATTTTTTTGGTGAAGTAGGAGGCAAAATTCTTAATTCAAAGGGAAGGGGAGGAAGTACTATGGAAAAGGTGAGAAAAAAAAAAGGTTAGAATAGTCCCTGTGGTGAATGGAAAGGCTAACTGATTTGCCTCACTACAGGAACTGAGGTGCAATAACATAAATCTATAGTGAATGGAGTTAAGCAAATTTGTGTGATTTCCTCCAGCTCTGTTCAGAAGTACATGATTAAGAGCAAAGGATGATCTTTTACATGATTAAGAGCAAAGGATGGCGAGAATGATCCAGGGTTGGGGTTTGGCAAGGTATTACTGGTAACAGGAAAAAGAGGCAACAGATTTGATATGAGTTGGTTTACCAAGGAGCTGAGATCCAGAAGGGAAGAAAGAATTCAAGGCTGATGGCTTGGGAATGAAAAGGAGTAGAGGGAATGTAGGTCACAGTGAAGACAAAGGACAAAGTTAGGAGTCATAAATCATAGGTAAAAATGAAAAGAAAAAAGATTATGATCAAATGAAGGAATTTCAGAGTTAGAGGCTGTGGGAAATAGGAATACCAAGGGTGAAACTATCTCTGTGTATAGCAGAGGAATGAAGTAGTTTATGTGAAATGAGTAGGTATCAATATGCATGTTAAAAGTTTCCTAGAATATGAGGAGATGGGGAGAAAAATTTGGTAGAAGTAAAGGATTCAGGAAAAATGTCAATAAAAATAAATTATTCTGCTTCTGGATTGAACAGGAAGAATTGGTCTCTTTCTTCAAACATGCCTTTTCTTGACAATATCTTGGGGGAGACACATACTTGACAGTTGTGATAAGTTGAAATACTTTCGTTCCAAATAAAAATTGTCTGAAAACTACAGTAAAAAAGAAAAAAGCATTTGTAGCTTTTGGTGAAATGGATTCTGTAAAACCAACTTTTTCCCATATACCACACCATTTTATTAAAACTTTCAGTTTGGTGTTATAGTGGAGTATTAATAACACAGGCCTGGGCTGCTCTTGAAGTCATCTGTTTAGATCTCCTAGTTATAAGCCACTTGGCTGTTATTTATTAGGGTTCTACATGTGAACAACACAAGTGATGATTTCATTAGTAAAATATTTATTGTTAATTAGCATTTATGGGAAATGATTTCTGGATATTACACCAATTAGATGATTAAAGAGGGACTAATGAAATATATAATTCACAAGGGATTTGGATTAAAATCAGTCTCAGTTCCTCAGTGATGATGTATCTCTATATACAACCTGTAAAGTCTTTCACAGAAGTGACACTCCACAAGTACAGACCACCCAAAAGCAGTTCTAGTTCTTGTAGTCATTTGATTTGACTGATATCTGAACAAAATTTTGTGACATCAAACACTTTTTTGAACAGGACCAAATGAAATACATAGTTTAAAAAAAAGCCTCTAGCAATGTAAGGCCATACCTGATCTGCAACTTAGAGAGTTACATGGGGGTCCTGAAATGCTAAGTGACTTGTCCAGAGTTACTGGACCAATATACATTAGAGGTGGGACTTGAACCCAATCTTCCTTTGAACTTGAGCTAGGACTTCATCCAAGCACTTTAAAAAGTAAATTACCTTTTGTTTTTTTTTTTTAAAGCAATTGGGGTTAAGTAACTTGCTCAAGGTTACAAGGCCAGTTATTTTGTGTGGGTGCCAAGTAACTGAGGCCGGAACCTATTCTGGGTCTCCCAACGCCGGGGCCGGTGCTCTTACTCACTGCACCACCTGGCCGCCCCAGTAAATTACCTTTTGTAATCATCTTTTTTTATTATACTAATGTTAAAGAAATGCTTGTTTGATTCCATAAATCATTTTTTTAATAAATTATCTCTGAATCCTGTTAAGTTCATCTAACAGAAAAATTAAAATTCTCCTTATTTTGATTGGCAGTGCAGTTCCTAATTTAATACAATATAAATGATGAACAGAACTACCCCATAAATACAAAATTTTATGAGATATAAATCAAAAGAATTCAGAGTATCCCTGCAGTATGTGGCAGAATTTAAGTTCCATGAAAGCAAAGATTATCTCACTTTTGAATTTATAGTCAGGGTCTAACATAATGGTTGTCACACAGCAGGAGGTTAAGTAAAAGTTTGGTGAATTTATATAGAACTTACAAAGTCTACAAAGAATTTCACATACATTATTTCCTTTAAAAACTAATTTTTTAAAGTTGGACATTCAGGCTCCGACTGACGACCCCAACGGGAATATAACTGCTCAAAAAAGTATTAAGTCCCCAAGTCCCTGCCTCAAGTCCCTGGGTTCCTTACTCTCCCCCTCACTCTCCACCAATCAATTAGGTGCCAAATCTTGTCTTTCCATTTTCCACGACATTTCAATCAGTCCCCTTCTCTCTACTCACACACCAGCATCTAGAACCAGACTATTACCTCTCACCCAGAATTCTTCAGTAGCCTCCTAATTGGTTTCACAGCCTCAAGTCTCTCCCCTCTCCAGTTCATCTTCCACACAGATGCCAAAATAATTTTCTTAACGTACAGGTCTGACCATGTCATTCTATTATTAAATCAACTCCAGTAGCTCCTTATTTCCTTCAGGACCAAATATAGACTCTTTGTTGAGAACCCTTCCCAATTTGGAGCTAATTTACACTATTACTACTTTTTTGTCACTCTCTGGTCCAGCCAAACTGGGCTTATTGCTGTTCTAAACAAGAAACATTTCATCTGTAGTTTCCATGCCTTGTATGTAATCCCACCTCACTACTGATTCTGAGAATCTCTCATGTTATTCAGAACTCTGCTTGAGAGACATTTTCATAAAGTACCTCCTGATCCCCTCAGCTCCTCTGACCTCCTGCTACAAGAAATTTACCCTTTTGATATATTTTTCATATATTCGTTCTTCATATTATTCTGTAAACATTGTCTCCTCAGCTAAAACATAAACTCCTTAAGGACAGAGACTATTTATGTTTGTTGATTGGTTACTAAACTGCAACTTACATCTAATTAACACTCAATTCTCTTCTATCCCAAAGAGGCTGTTTCAGGCCTTGGGCATCAAAAGCCATTCATGTGCCTGAATCCAAAAGCAGATATACTCAATCTGTTGCTCTTGGCTTAGGCTACTCCAACAGCAGGTCTAAAAGAATGGGACCAGAGTGTGGTATAGTGGAAAAAGAGCTAAAAGACGTAGGAATGAGATCTGTGTCTGAATTCCACCTCTGCCACTAAGCAGCTTATGTGCAGACCCTGAGTAACTCAATGCTTCTCTGAGTGTTTCCTCATCTGCAAAATGAGGAGATTAATACCTGCAGTATGTACTTCATAGGGTGGTTGTAAGCCTAAAATGAAATAATCTAAGTGAAATGCTTTGCAAACTTTATAGCTTAGATCAGTACTTACTGAGTATCACATCCAGCACAAGGCAGTGGGTAGACAGCTGACCTCAAAACTGGCTGTGTGACCCTGGGCTTAATCCCTTAGTGCTAAAAGAGAAGATGCTGATCTGTAGTGAGAGTCTCCTCCTCAAGGAGTTTCCTATAATACTGAAATCAGGTCTAGATATTAAACTCTGTGTGCTGGGAGTCAGTAGATAAATACAAAAGTGAGATAGACGATTCCTGACCTCAAGCTTGTATTCTACTAGAAAGATATACAACACAAATTGGGGAGTGCTGACTGAGCAAGGGATCTTTGACCTAGGCAGTTGGGAAGATATGCAAGCTGAGCTATAAGGCAGGAGATTATCTCACCATTTCCAGTAGCAAGGATATTTAATTACTGTTCTCTTATCAAGGGGTTAAAAGTGTGGGGGTGGGGAGAAAAAGGGATTCAACACCCAGGAACAGGAGGGAGATGACAAGATGCCCACGATGGCTAGGCCCTTTTTTCTTGATGGATGGGATGAAACATGTCTGACTGTGGATAAAATTAGAGGTTGAAGTAAGGATTGACTTACTTGACCTCCAATCTAGGTAGCACCACTTAACAGACACACAATGTAGCCAAAAGAGAAAAGCCTAGAAAAACTAGACTCCATAAACTGAAAGCCTTGAAGTCTCCAGAGCAAAGCTTTCTTTGCTCAGTACAACACTGGGATTCTGAATTCAGAAAGCTAATACTTAGAATTCTTTGTGGTCAAAAGTATCCCTTACCTGACACTGCCACAGAGATTTGTTTCAAATAGAACAGGAGATTCAGACTATCCACTTAGTTATGAGTCGAGGGGGAAAATACTATTTAAATTTTTCTGTGAAATACTTGAGCATTCCTAAGATGTATCCTACTACTTAAGAGTAAAGATCAGATAAGGTCCTTGCCCATAACAGTCTGCTTTGTATGGGATGTATTGTGTAAGATGTCTTAAAAAAAAAATTTGTATCTTCAGTACTTACAACAGTGCCTAGCACACAGCAGGTGCTTAATAAATGTTTACTATTTACTATCATTGTATGCCACTATAGAACAATCTGCCTTCTTTCTATATAGCAACACAGCCTAATAACACTGAGTTGGTGTATAGGCCCTTTGACAAACTGCCATTTTACCATTCCCCAATGTATAGTTGAGAAATATTAGCTACATTTCCTGGAATACCTCAGTAAGTAGATGAGCTGGGGTCAGGATTCATTTGACAGTAGACTCACTTAATATGTAATTACAAAATAGGTAAACTTAAAATATTGTTATTGTTCTAGATAGGTGTCTTGTATTCACAGAACCATAGAACCAGAAATTAGAACCACCCTCTCTGCCACTAAGAAACTCTGTGCCTTGAGGTAAGTCACTAACCTTCCTGAACTTCAGTTTTGTCATCTGTCACAGTGCAGATTGGTCCAGAGCAGTGATATTAAACTCAAATAGAAACAAGCCACAAATATGTACATAAGGACCCTGGTGGGCTACATACTGATTTAGTTTTAAAATTTACTATTATTTGTGCTTTATTATATTTTTATTTACTTTTAAAAATATTTCCCATTTACTAATTAGCCTGGTTTGGGCTACACTCACAACTGTTGTGTGCCACATATTCAGACAACTCTGATCTAGATGAATTTAAGGTTTCTTTCAGCTTTAAACTTCTGAATCTATAAGATGTTATATCCATAAACTTTCACTTTAAAGTCTGAAATGTGAACCCCAAAGAGTCATATCTGAGCCTCTAAAATTTTTCCCCAGTCACTTTCTTGATCTATCTAGAGGGGACAAAGTTTGTGGTGGGATGGTAACTGAAAAAAAAGATCATCTGTAATAGAAGGTAGAACAAAGAATGGTGAGTGGGTCTCTTACTTAAGCCTAATGATAAATTCAAATAAAAAAGTTTTAAACTAAAGGTTGGGTACCAAGACCTCAGACATATGTCATGGTCTTAGCCCACAAAAACTTTGAAAAATTAAGTGGTAAGACTCTGAAACAAGTGAAAACAATTGCCTTACCCTAGGATTATTTGCTTTGCTCAGAGGGAAGCTCTATTCTTTAAAAAAAAAAAAAAGGGCATAATGAAATGAAAAAAGAGTAAACTACCTATAGATAAAAAATTTTACTGAGGGTGAGAATGATTCATTCATTTTAATCAATGAGTGCCAACTATATGCAAAGAATTTTGATGAGGATGACAGAATTATACAGATGAATATAATCCCTGCTCTCAATCAGAAATCTAGTCAGGGAACTAAAACTAGTATAAAAATAACTATGACACAGTATAGAGTAGAATATGCTAAATGAATGAGAAGTACAAATACAGTGTTATCAAAATCCAGGGATGGATTCCAGTTTGCTGACTTGAATCTTGTTGCTTAGGTTGATTAATTAAAAGTGGACTTAGCCTCTACTGGCATTACTCTTTCAGTGTAAGAAATAGTAACAAGCTGGGATGTGTGATAGACACCCTGTCACCAATTCCATTCTATAGTTAGGACTTATATCAAACTTGAAGGAATACAGACTTCAGGATAGAGACAACCAACCTACTCAACAGTATTAAAGACTGAAAAGGTCTTACCATATGGTAGCTGACACAAGTCAAGATGATAACCGAGGTGGAAGGGTCCCTGTTGTTTCTGTATGGTCAAGTTTAGAAGGGGAAGACATACTCTAATCGAGATGTAGAAATGTGAAAATCTCCTCACCACTCTCCTCCCAAAACACAAAGAAATAAAATTTATGCCCTGTTTCCTTTCCCAGAAGAACGGGAATCCCTATAAATATGGATGAAAATCCCCATTATAATTAAATCATACTTAATTTGCATTTCTAAAGATGGAAAGTATTTCTTACATAATCTAGATCCCTTCCTCCCTTCCCCCCCCCTTTTTTTTTTACAGATGAGGAAACTGAGGCTGAGAGAGGTGAAATGATTTTCTCAAGGTCCCACAGGCAGCAAGTGATCCTGCCGGGGATTTGAACACCCAGCTTGGGAGCCTCTTGTGCTTCCTGGGATGGGACTTCTCCGAATCACAAGGGATGGGCCACAGGACACCAAACTCGGGGACAATCTCAGACTGGGGCCCCGGGTCCCAGAGGAGGGACAAGGGCCGGGCCTGCCCCGGGGTGGTTAGAAAAGGGCATTTCTGTGAAGCTCTCTAGCTCCTGCCTTCGGGCCGGGGTCCCCTTAACAGGAAGGGGAAGGGGGTGAGGGGCTGCCCCAGTGACACGCCCCAGGTGATCCCCGAGGGCCTGCCCCGGGTCCATAGGCCTAGGCCTCGGCCCGCCCAACCTTCCTACCGCGGCCGACCGCGGGAGCGCCCCTGCGGCCTCGTGGCCCGCTGCCCCCCCGCACCTTGAGGTGGGTTCGCAGGCCGCCGGCGCCCCCAGACTGGTCGGTGATTTCGTACTCGCCCGTCACCAGCAGGTCCTTGTGAATCTCCTCTCGAAGGCACTTGCGGGAGTTGACGGGCAGGTGGAAGGAGATGGTGAGGACCGAGCTGGGGCCGAGCAGGAGCAGGAGCAGCAGCACCAGCGGGCTGGGGCCGCGGGGAACACGAGGGTCAGACAACCGAGACATGGTGCTAGCGACCGCTTCAGCTCCGGGGGGCCTCCACCGCGCCGGAATCCGGGGACCATGGGACTGGCCTCCGACACTGAGATGCCTCCGGCGCCATCTTGGAGACTGGCAGAAGACGGCTGGGGAAACCTGGAGAGAAACTGGATGAGAACAAAAACACTGATAACCACGAGGAAGAGTATATTAAATATGCCGAAGTGGGATAAATGAAAATTAGTCCCTTAAATTCCTGTATTTCTGGCGTTGTAGACTGTTTGCCAACCACCATGATTAGTAAGGGCAGCCCCGGAAGTAATTTCTCTTTAATTTCCGGAAATTCTTCCTGAGAGTTCTAAGGTCACCGATACCATGACAACCAAGCCCCAATGGGGAAAGGCCACCGAGCCGTTCTGAGAGCCCGCCCCGCGCGCTGCCGCTGACTTTGTGGCGGCTACTGCACACGCTGGCCTGGGCCGCGGTGTTTGGGGCGCTGCTAACGTCGCCAGAGAGCGGGCTTTAGAGCTGGTGCTGGAGCTCGGGGGTGATAGACAGACCCGAGAAGGGCCGTGGGGGCGTTGCGAGAGGGGAATGGGGAGGAGGGTAGCCTGATGCCACCTAGCTCCCAAAAGCCCCGGGGAAGAAGCTAGGGCCGGAAAGACTCCTCGTGGACCCGGAGAGCGACTGGGCCAGCGTCTGAACCTGGCTGCCCCCCAGCCTTCGAGGAGAGGAAGGGGTCCCGGAGGCTGGGCTGGGCTGGGCTGCGCTGGGCTGCTTGACCCCAGTCTGGCTGCTTGGCCTACGGGTCAGGAGTAGGCAGAGCGCCAGGCCGTGGAGCTTGATAGTGTGGAAGTGAAAGCCCGCTACCGGGGGAGGTTGTGGGTGACCGTGAGTGTGTCCCATGCGCAAGCGAAGGTCCCAGGTACAGGGTGTGTCTACGTGAACGTCTATAAGTGAAAGTCCCACCTATAAGGTGTGTGTGTGCATGTGTGTATAGGTGAAAAGTCCAACCTATGAGGTGTGTGTGTGTAGTTGAAAGTCTCATCTCTAGGTTTATGTAGCTAGTTAAAAGTCCCATTTCTAAAGTGTGTGTAGGTGAAAGTTTCACCTCCAAAGTGTGTGTGTGTGTGTAGGTAAAAGTCCCATCTCTAAGGGGTGTGTGTGTAGGTGAAAGTCTCATCTCTAAGGTATGTGTGTAGGGGAAAAGTCCCATGTCTAAGGTTCGTGTAGGTGAAAGTCCCATCTCTAGGGTATGTCCATTGTTGAAAGTCCTATCTATAAAGGGTGTGTGTGTGTGTGTATATGTAGATGAAAGTCCTACTTATAAGGTGTGTGTGTAGGTGAAAGTCCCACCTATAAGGGTGTATGTGTGTGTGGCTGTGTAGGTGAAAGTCTCACCTGTAAGGTGTCTTTGCAGGTGAAAGGTCTATTTCCAAGGTGTGTTTGTGTGTAGGGCCATCTGAAAGGGATGTGTGTGTGTGTGTGTGTAGGTTAAAGGTTCAATTGTAAGGTGTGAGTATGTAGGTATAGTTGAAAGTCCCATCTATTAGGGGTATATATGTGTATATGTATGTGTGCGTATATGTATGTGTGTGTATATATATATGTAAATATATATACGCATATATGGATGTAGGTGAAAGGCTAATCTACAGGAAGTATGTGTGTATGTAGAGGATTCCTAATTGAAATGTTATAATTATTTGTTACCTTTCAAGGTCATTCAAAATAGTATTATTGCTCCAATAATAAAAGCTGATTGTTTAAGGTTTACAAAATGCTTTATATGTTACCTCCTTTGATTTTCACAAATGTGAGTTAAATTATTTTTTATTCCATTATGTATTATATTATTTTCATTATACCTATTTCATAGATGAAGAAACGGAGGCTCAGAGGAGTTAAATGACTTGTCCAGGGTCACATAGTTAATAAGATAGGATTTGAATTGTTGTCTTTTTGATTTTAAGTTCTATACAACCTTCTGTCTTTTTGTTTCTTTGGGAGAATGCCTCCTGAGTTCTAACAATTCTTATCTGTTGGGAAATGGCTCTTCTAGTATATTTATATCAGTTCCTTCTATATCTTAGAATCAGGCTTTTAGCAAATAAATTTGCAGCAAAGATTTTTTTCCCCAAGTTAACTGTTTCCCTTCTAATATAAACTGCATTGATTTTGCTTGTGCAAAAACTTAAGTTTATGTAATTATAATGTTCTATTTTACTTTCTGTGACCTTCTCTATCACTTGTTTGGTCGTGAACTCCTTTATCCATAGTTGTGAAGGGCATCTTTTTCCTTCCTCCTGTAATTATCTAGGACATTTATCCATTTGGAGCTTTACTGTGGGTGTATGATGTGAAATGTTGATCTTAACCTAATTTCTGCCACACTGACTTCCAGTTTTCCGAACCAGACAGGGCTGCATGGGGAAGCTGCATGTCAGCCAACCACTGAGAAACAATGAACTCTTCTCTGCCACTAGTGCTCTTGTTTTAATGATATATCTTTGCTTACATAAACATTAGCATTAGAAAGCGAAAGTCTTTGCCTGTATTACTTGAATAATTACAAAAAGAACACAGCACAATCTTATTTTATGTTACCTTGTATTGTAGTAATTTGTTTAGTGACTACTAGAGAGTAAGCTCCTGAATGGCAGGATCTTTTACCTCTTTGTAAAAGAGGTGCTTTACATAATGGGAGGAGGAGGAATCACTAAATATTTGTGAATAAATCAGAATATTCCTGGTAATTTGGGGTTTTGAAGTAATGGGGTGATATGGAAGCTTATCATTTATGTTTAGAGAGTTTAATATTCTATTTTTGCCTTTATCTTCAAGAAGTTTGTGAATTTCCTAATTTTCATATTCTCATTCTTTCAGTTATTTTAATTTCTGTTTTCCAGGTGGAGAAATTGAGGCCTAAAATAGTTAAGTAACTTGCCTCAAACCATACAATAAGTCAGTTGCTAGAGCTAAGAATGAAAACCTGGTCCTGTAACTTCAACCTAGACTAGTATAATATTCAGTGTATTTTGTTTATATGCGTATACACATATATGTGTTTTTTTAAACCTAATTTGGTTTTTAGTTTTTGATTCCCACATTACTCATTTTACGTGCCTAACACAATGCCTGGCACATAAATACTTTTTGATTGATTGGAGATTCTGGTTTGATTGGCTGACTGGATATCTTTCTTTGACATTCATTAATACAGCTTTTATGATTTTTATCAGTGCCTTTTGCTCTGCTAGAATGTCAGTGAAGATGTTTATATCTAATGCAAAGACATAAAACATCCTCTGTATACTTCTCTGAACTCTACAAATAACTGTTACTTGAAAAATAATATTTATATATTCCTATCCAGGTTTCATGTGAGGAAAGATTTTCTGTTTTCTAGGTGTGAAACATGAACTATATGCCAATTCTGCATGGTACTCAATGTACTTCTTCAGTGCTATCTACACTGTGTACTGAAGATAAACTAGCAGGACCCTGCCCTATATACTAAAGCCAGGAAGTACAAATCACCAGGATCAGAGTTCTGATAGTAACATTGCTGGATGATATCCCTAAGAATACCTGATTTTTAAAAAATCACTGGGGCAGCTAGGTGGCAGTGAATAGAGAGCACTGGCCTTGGAGTCAGGAGGACCTGAGTTCAAATCCGGTCTCAGATACTTGACGTACTGGCTGTGTGACCTTGGGCAAGTCACTTAGCCCCAATTCCCTTGCCTTCCACCCTCCAAAAAAAATTCACTAAGGATGTCCTGAGAGGGGAGTTAAACAAAATACAAAAAATGGGTAGAATAAAAGAAAATCTCCTTTCCCTTCCCCCACACCTCACCTACCCCCAATCGTATATGACATACCTCAAACAACATCCTGAAATACACAGTTCATTTGTACGTTGACTATTCTCTGCAAGCTGTACTTCTCTTAACTAAGAGGTAGGAATAGGAAGCAATGAAGAAGGAAGGAGAAAGAGGACCTTTCTCCACAAGCACATGAGAGATTTTTTTTTTCCTTGCCAAAGTTCATCTAAGCACATGGACCAAGGAAGTATTAATAATTTTTCTAAAGAGGTACTTCTCCAGGATTTGGTGTCTCATAGACCACAGTTAATGCTGTCAACTCTCCAGATGGTCAACTTCTGCATTATGAACTGGAGCTTCCAAAGAGCTCAAAGTGCATCTCAAATTGGAAGACTCAGTTGTGGGGAAGAGCATCATTAGAGTCTCTGTGCTAGAGATTAAATGCCATATTTGTCCAAAGCAAAATTGTCAGAGGTAAAAGACCTAAAGATAACTATCACAACCTTATCTCTGATTGAGCAAAGAAAAGGGAAAAGGACAGAATTGAAGACTACATGGAGACCTGGATCCTTGCTTATATGCTAGGTACTGGCATGAGGAGGGGGTGGGACTGTAGAGGGAAGATACGCAAAACATACAGAAACCATGCTTCCTGCCCTTAAAGATTTCATAGTTATTTGGAGAAGAAACAAATACACATGCAAAACAATTAGACAACATTACAAGATAAGCCAGCATGGAGGCAGCTAGGCAGTGCAGTAAATAGAGCACTGGCCCTGGAGTCAGGAGGATCTGAGTTCAAATTTGACCTCAGCCACTTAACACAAAACTAGCTGTGTGACCATGGGCAAGTCAACCCCAATTGCCCTACCTTCCCCTCTCCAAAAAGCAACAAAACAAAACAAAAAAGGCAAGGCAGCATGAGTGTGGTTAGGATTGCAATGATTTGGAATTAAAAGATATGGTTTCTTAATAACTGGCCGAGTAACCTTGAGCAAGTTACTTAACCCCGATTGCTTAAAAAAAAAAGATATAGGTTCTTATCCCATCTCTGGCTTAGTAATAGTATAATGGTAATAGCAATGTGCCAAGCACTGTGCTAAGCACTTTATAGTCATTTAATACAACAATGCTGGGAGGTGCTATTGTAATCCTCAATATACAGATGTGGAAGAAGAGGTTAAGTGACTTGCCTAGGGTCATGCAACTACTATGTGTCTGAGGCACTATAACCTTTTTTCAAATTAAATTTTATGTTTATTTTTAGTTTATGTCTTTCATTTCCACAAGATTTTGAGTTACAAATTTTCTCCCTGTCTTTTCCCTACCTAGCACCCCAAAACAGAGATCCCACTGTATACCACCTCCCCCAGTCTGCTCTCTCCTATATCCTTCCCCCATTCCCCCTCCAACTTTCCAGTAGGGCAAGATGGATCTCTATACCCTAGTGCCTGTATATCTTATTTCCCAGTTGCATTTAAAAATATGTGTGTGTGTATATGTATATATGTATATATGTATATTTTAGACATTTGATTTTGAAACTTTGAATTCCAGATTCTTTCCCTTCTTCCCTCATTACCCACCTTTACTGGGAAGATACACAATTCAATATAGATTGTACACATGTAGCTATGCAAAGCATTTCCATAGTGGATATATTGTGAAAGGCTGACTATTTCCCTCCATCCTATCCTGCCTCCCACTTGTTCTGTTCTCTACTTTGACCCTGTCCCTTTCCAAAAGTGTGTGCTCCCTCCCCCCTGAACCTCCCCTCCCCTCCATCATCCCCCCTCTCATTCCCTTTTCCCTACTCTCCTATAGGGTGAGATAACCTATTTAGTGTGTATTTTATTCCCTCCGTAAGCCAAATTCAATGAGAGTAAGGTTGACCCATTCCCTTTTGCCTTCCTGTTCTTCCCCTCCATTTTAACAATTTTCCCTTACCTCTTCTATATGAGATAATTTACCCCATTCTGTCTCTCCCTATCTCCTCTCATTATATTCCTTTCTCACCTTTTAATTTCACCTTTTAAGTATCATCCCTTCCTATTCAGTTGGTCCTGTGGCCTCTGCCTATGTATACCTGTAAGCATATATACACGCATTCACATATATATTCATATACTCATATACCCTCCTATATAGACATATATATGTATGTATGCATATGTATATATACATTTATGTTCCCTTCAACTATTGTAACACTGAGAAAAGTTTCATAAGTTACAATGATCATTTTTCCGTGTAGGGATGTAAATAGTTCAACTTTGATAAGTTCCTTATGATTTTTCTGTTTACCTTCTCATGTTTCTCTTGCTTCTTGTTTCTGAATGTCAAATTTTCTATTCAATTCTGGTTTTTTCAACCAGAATGCTTGAAAGTCCTCTATTCCATTGAATAACCATATATTCCCCTGAAACATATTACTCAGTTTTGCTGGGTAGGTGATTCTTGGTTTTAATCCCAGCACTTTTGACCTATGGAATATCACAATCCAAGCCCTTTGATCCTTCAATACAGAAGCTGCCAGATCCTGATTGTGTTTCCACAATATTCAAATTGTTTCTTCCTGGCTGCTTGTAATATTTTTCTCCTTGATCTGGGAACTCTGGAACCTGGCTATAATATTCCTAGGAGTTTTCTTTTTGGGATCTTTTTCAGGAGATGGATTCTTTCAACCTCTATTTTGCCCTCTGGTTCTAAAACATCAGGGCAATTTTCCTTGAGGATTTCTTGGAGGATGGTTTCTAGGTTCTTTCTTTGATCATGGCTTTCAGGTATTCCAATAATTTTTAAATTCTCTCTCCTGGATCTATTTTACAGGTCAGTGGTTTTTCCAATGAGATATTTCACATTGCCTTCTATTTTTTCATTTGTTTGGATCTGTTTAATAGTATCTTGATTTCTCATAAAGTCACTAGCTTCCATTTGCTCCAATCTAATTCTAAAGGAATTATTCTCTTCAGTGAACTTTTGAGATTCTTTTTCGATCTGGCAAATTTAGCTTTTCAAGGCATTCTCCTCATTGCCTTTTTGAGCCTCTTTTGCCATTTGAGTTAGTCTATTTTTTAAGGTGTTTTCTTCAGTCAGGTTGTGGACTCTTTTCATGATTTTCTTGCATCCTCATTTCTTTTCCCAATTTTTCCTCCACTTTTCTTATTTGATTTTCAAAACCCTTCTTGAGCTCCTCTATGGCCTGTAAACAATTCATATTTTCTTGGAAGCTTTTGGTAAAGGAGTTCTGACTTTGTTGTTTTCCTTCAATTCCATGCTTTGATTCTTTTTGTTCCCCAAAAAGGAATCTAGAGTCAGATTGCTGTGCTTGCTTTACTTCCTTTGCTTGCTCATGTTGCCACTCAATTACTTGACTTTTGAGCTCTTTGCCACGGTAGAACTCTGCTTCCAGAGAGGAGAGCTTTGTCCCAAATTTATGAGGTTTTTGCAGCTGCCAGAACTCTTAGTTGGATGCCCTCTCTGAAACCTCCACAGGCTCTGGCACCTGGTCAAACACCCCAGGACCTCCACCCTAGACAGTGATCCAGATCCAAGCAGGTTAAAGCAAGAGTGAATACCCCTCAGGATGGTCACTTGGTCCTCCTACAATTTGCAGGCCAGGAGCTCTGAAGCAGCCATGTGGCTGTGGCCACCGCACCTTAGCCACTTCTCCCTCTGGGGGCAGAGGCTAGACCACACTCCTGGACCCCCCGTTTCCACAAAGTCTACACTGACCACTCACTTTGTCTTTTGCATTTATGGGTTGATAATTGTGGAAACCACCACAGTTGCTGGTGATCCACTCTCCTGAAGTCCCTCTAGGTGGGGCTGGTCGGGGCGCCCTGGGGCTAAAACCGAGGGCTCACACAGGGCTGGGTGCTGCTCCCAGCGAGCTGTGATGGACCCTTCCTGCCGGGCTGCCTTCAGTGGGAGACTTGTTTCTCTCTGTCACTTTGTGGGTTCTGTAGCCCTAACATTTGTTTAGAGTCATATTTTATAGGTATTTGATGTGATTATGGGGGGAGTGCAGGGAGTTTTCCTGCTTCTATGCTGCCATCTTCTGAGGCACTATCATCTTGACAAAGTTCTTCATCTCTGGGCTTCAGTTTCTTCCTCTGTAAAATTAAGTGGTCAGATTTGATGCTCTCTAAGCTATCTCCTTGTACTGTCTATATAGGATCCTGTGAATTATGCAGCTACTAAATACAGAGACAGTGATTTGTGATGCTAGCTAATCAAACATCATGTGACATCCCAGTAGCCAAGGGAGCATTTAGGAAGATACTGTGAGTTCAACAATCAAAATCTGGGTTTACTTCATTTTTGTAGTAGCTCATACATGCTGTTATGAATAGGACTTTTGTGTAAGAGTTTTAAAATTAAGAATCAATTTCAAGAAGGTGGGATGATTTGCCTTGCTCTTTGCCACCGATTAAGGAATGTTTATTGAAACTGAATTGAATCAAATTGATATAGGAGAAAATATCTGGAGTCAAAGGAATAATGTTGGGCTGGTTCCTAGCTCTTTCATTTTCTTTGTGACTAAAGATAAGTACCTTTACTACTCTAGGCCTCAGTTTCTTCATCTTCATAGAGAGGGAGTTGAATTACATGATCTCCATGGCTTCTTTGAGTTTTAATATCCTGAGGTTTGTCATATAAAAATGCTAATTTTTGTGGTATAGGCTCTAAGTGCTTTAGAAGTTTAAAGAAGAGAGATAGCAATGCAGTCTGGAGTAGTTGGGGCTTGTTGCTGTCATTTACCAACTTCATTTCCTCAGTGACCTTAGAACCTGTCTTACAATCTTCCTTTCCATTCTGTATCTTACCATCTTCAGAGTCTTCAATATTTACGGTGGCAACCCTTTTAACACCCTAATCCATTGCTCCATATCAGCCACACACCAGCTTCAATATCACTGTCTTGAAGAACTACCATTTCCAAGAACCTAAACTTTGAGATTCTGCTGTTAGACTACCAACTACTTTGACCAATTTACTCACTCTCGACCTCTTCTTCATACTTATCTGATAACCCCTTCAGGCACGGGGACCCTGTGGCTTTGAGGCCACATGTGGCCTTCTAGGTCCTTGGGTGCAGCCTATTGACTGATTCCAAGTTTTACAGAACAAATAACTTTATTAAGGGAATTTATTCTGTGAAGTTTTGATTCAGTCAAAGGGCCTTGAGGACCTAGAAGACTACATGTGGCCTTAAGGCTGCAGGTTCCCCATCCTGCATCTAGATTCTGGACCCAAGTACATGGTATAGACAGGATCTAGTCCTGGAGCAACTTGACCAACTGAAAGAAGGGTCAGGTTCATTTTCTCACACTCTGGCTCTTTTTACCACCATCCCAATGCCTTTGGGGACAGATTTACTTAAAGTATAGGTTTCACTCATGGCTAGGATCTCCCCAAAAGGAGGACTGGAAAAGTACTTGTACAATGTAATACAGGTATAGGACAGGTATTTTATTTTCTCCACACAAGAAAATGCTATACAAAAAAGTTATCACAGCAGTGTACTGACAGAGACTTAAGCCACAAAAATAACTATCATTCTACTCTCCAGGAGGTTGAGTCTTAAATATTGGAACATGAAGCAGTTTGCAGGATTGCTGAATAGGCATTAGTACATTTTACTTTGGCTTGGCACTGTCTCCCTCAAAGCTTATTAAGTGGTGAAGAATTCATTCAAAGTACAAGAAACAACCTCTGAACAGTAAGTAGTACAGAGTAGCTAAAAAAATTGAGGGCATTAAAGATATATAGATATAGATATGTACTAGATCCAGATTGCAAAGAGTTTTAAATGCAAAATAGGAGAGTTTGTTTTTAATCTTTTTTTTTTCTTAAAGCAATTGGGGTTAAGTAACTTGCTCAAGGTTATTTCTGGGTGTGGTGCTAAGTTTGTTTTTAATCTTAAAGGCAATTACAAGCCACTAGAACTTTTTGAAAAAGGGAACACCTTGGTCAGATCTGTGTGGGGGAATATGGATTAGAGAGACATTATTTAATATTATTGATCAAGTCAAGATCACAACTGATTCCAGAGCCTAGTCAGATAATTTTCCACTAGTCTGTGGGATGCTATCACTTCTTCACCTTAAGAAAGAATAACATAGAGCCAACAACTTAATGAAATTACCTCTAAATCTTTCATCAAGCTTTATGGCCATAGGATCAAGTTAGTCCTAGAAGGGACCTCGGAGGCAATTTAGTCCAACCTCTCATTTTATAATTGCTACTTACCATAAGTGATTTTAGCTTTTCAAAGCTTTATTCCTACTTCACTAATTATTTCTTTTTCTTCCGCTATTATTGTCAACCTAGGAGGTTTTCCAGTTGGTTCTATGTATTTGTTTGCCTTGAAAAAATAGGTATGCATTTTCCAGCATATACTTATCTTATCTATGTACATCTTTGTATAGTCTCCTATAGAGAAGGGTATCGTTGGACTCAGGAAGAGATGGGTTCAAGTCCTGCCTCTGAGAAATACCAGCATTGTGACAGTAAGCCTTCAGTGACCCCTAGACATTCAGTGAGACTACAAGCTATAGAGAGGTTATACAAATCTGTCCTGATATAAATGGAGATTCCAACACTGATAAAATCACAGCTCTGGGCCAATGAATATTATGGGTGGTAAGTAACAAATCTGAAATTTAAACCTAGATCCTCTGACTCCAAAGCCAGTGAGTGCTCTTTTCACCATGAAGCAGCTGCTTTCTCCTGTTGCCTCCAAGATCTCGCTATAATAAATAATAATCATCCACTCTCATGTATCTCCCCCTTTCCTCTGGTTCCTTCCCATCAGCCTATAAATATGCTTTTGTCCTCACCTTGATCCTTCTACCTCATTAGTGTCTCATAACTCTCCTCTCCTTAACTCTAACTCTTTCTAAACTTTTTAGAAAAGTTATCTATGTTAATGCTTCCATTTCCCTATACTCATTTCCACTTCAGCCTCCTACCATCTGACTTCAGCCCCCTTCACTACTGAACTTACTGCTACACCGGACCAAGGACCACCTAATTGACAAGTCTAATGACTTTTTATTCTTCAGGCCTCATTCTTTGTGACTTCTCTGCAGCTTCTAATACTGTTAAGTGCCCCTTCATTGGTAATTTTTAACATCTTTGGTTTTAAATGCACCAATATCTCCCCATTCTCCTCTCTAATTATTCCTCCTCCTGCCTATCACTCTTGTTATTAAGTGGCGAATTCCCTTCTGAAAGGACTCTGACCTGTGTTCTAAGAGAGAGTAGCATGACTTACCTGGTGAGCTCTCCACAACTGAAGTAAATAAGCAAAATCTAGATCACAACCAGTTAAGATTTGAATTTTCCCTTCATTCATACATTCATGTTGAGCTAGTAAATTAGAGGGTTACCTACATTAGAAAGAGGTGATAAACTCAGAATGCAAATAGAGAGTTCCTTCCTTCCTTCCTTCCTTCCTTCCTTCCTTCCTTCCTTCCTTCCTTCCTTCCTTC
>NW_027185809.1:32031040-32067738 GCF_028583685.1 Petaurus breviceps papuanus
TTCCTTCCTTCCTTCCTTCCTTCCTTCCTTCCTTCCTTCCTTCCTTCACATGGACAGTGTGGAAATTTGTTTTTCTTGACTATACATATTTATAACAAGGGTTTTGTTTTTCTAACTTTCTCAATTGAGATGAGAGAAAGAATATAGATCTGAAATTTTTTTAAATTAAATTTTTCAAAATTAGAGTTAAACTAATTGAACAAAGGTTCATTATGATTACAATTTTGTTCTTTATGTGTATATTTTGTTTTTGTATAGCCATATATGTGTACATATATGTATATGTTTATGTATGTTTTTTGGTTTGTTTTTTGCTTTTTTTTGGAGGGGGGAGGGCAGGGCAATTGGGATTAAGTTACTTGTCCAAGGTCACACGGCTAGTAAGTGTTAAATGTCTGAGGCCGAATTTGAACTCAGATCCTCCTAATTCCAGGGCTGGTTCTCTATTCACTGTTAACACCTAGTCACCCGATATGTATGTTTTTAACCACATTTGTGATTTCAAAGTTATAGTAAAGTTCCTATACAAAAGCAGACCAGCATCTGCTTTGCAACTTGTCTTATATGTGTGTCTGTATGTGTGTGCACATATGTGTGTGTGTATGCATACGTACACATGCTAATTAGGGGCTGAGTGACTGAATGAATGGAAAGCTGGAATTGGAGTCAAGATGACCTAGATTCAAGTTTGGCTTCTCACACAAAGTAACCATGTTACCATTGCTTAACTTTTAAATGACAGTAGCCAACTCTCAGCCTGCAAGTTAGAGAGAGTTGTTGCTGATCTGTTTAAGTAATGGGAATTTTACTGGGGGTTCCCCAAAACAATGAATTCATAGGTGAAAATTAATAATAATACACATTTATATTCTGCTTTAAGGTTTGAAAAAGTACTTCCCTTGCAGCAAACTAGTGTTATAGGAATGCTAAATATCGTTCACATTCACAAGCATACATTTGACAATGCACAAGTATTAAAATATTACTCTGACTTTATTGAGGAAATTCAGCTTCCGAGAAATTAAATGACTTGCTCAGGGTCACGTAGTTTGTAGGTATCTGAGGCAAAATTTGAACCCAGATGTCCAAATTCTCATAGTCCTTCTACTAAGCCACATTACTTCTCCAATATTTTTATTCTCACTTCTCTACTTTTTCTACTTTTCTGTCTGCTTCCTTCTCCCTTCCCTTTCTCTTTCCCTCTATTTTTTGATTTGGGAGATTTATCAGTATGCATATATTAAATTCCTGTGAGGTATGCATGGGAAGATAGCTGAATGAGTAAATACCTGGCAGGAAGAATTATCCTCTTTTCTACTCCTCACCTTAGTCATCACCTTCATCCCTATGGAACTACAGACTGAAAAGGGTTGAGAGGTGCTGCTCTAGCTATTCCCTGGCTAATGGATAACTGCAGCTAATAAGGAAAGTAAGGGGAGGGGGCGAGGTTATGAATAAGAATCACTAGGCCTGCCCCAAGTAAAAGAAAATATCTAGAATTATCCCTGTCTCCAAATTATAAAATTAACTACGAATTATTTTCTTTTACTCTCAGTGCAATGTTGCATTTTGCTTAATTTGGCTTCCATGTGTTCTACTTCAAATTTCCCTTTGTTGTATGTCTAACATTGAGGAACCACTGCTGAAACCACAAGGACTGGGACACAGTGCCATTCCTCTTTTGACTAGGAAGATCCAGGTATTGCATTTGACTGTGTTCATCAAGGGTGGGGGTAAGGCTTAGGGGGGTGGAGAAGGGTAAAGCTTAAGGAAAGGAGGGAGAAGGAAGCCTGGTCTCTAATGAGGATGATGAGGTTCCCTCTTATCATACTTTCAAGTTAATTCAGTTTCCCACCCTAGCACCCCGGAGACAGTTTTACTTAGAGTAAATTAAATGATGGCACATATCTAGGGTTTCCCCAAAAGTGGGGAGCAGAAAAGTCTGCAGCACGTTATGTGAATCACATATGGCACAGGCATTTATTTCTGACATGCAAAAGGAATGCTAAATATCGTTCACATTCACAAGTATACATTTGACAAAAACAAAACCTTTCTGTAACAATTTAAAATCATAGTTGCAATCTACTGGGGTGCTGATACTTAAAGAAATTTTTTTTATTAAATTTTTTTCAATTAATAAAAGTCTGTTCTTTTTCCCTCCCAATCCACTCTGCATTTAAAAAACAAAAACAAAACCTTTGCAACAAATATATATAGTTCAGCAAAACAATTTCCCACATTGGCCATGTCCACATACACACACACACACACATACACACACACACACACACACCTGTCTTATTCTTTACATCCTCAAAGCCTACTCATCACTGTTCCTCTATAATCGCTATTAGTCATTGTGTTGATCAGTGTCAAAATTATTTTTCTTTGTAATGTAATTGTTATTGAATACATTGTTCTCTTGATTCTTCTCACTTCATTCTGTATCAATTCATACAAGTTTTTAACCGGTGTCTGAAACTGTCCTTTTTACAATTTCTTGTGGCACAGTAGTATTCCATTACTTTCATATTCCATAATTTGTTCATTGATAGACTGATAGCCAAGTCTCATCAGAACTCTAAACTTTTCAGGACTGCTGATTAGGTATTTTTTGTTTCACCTTGGCTCTGCATTGTCCAAACATCTACTAGTGGCCATTTTCACCAAGAACACAGGAGTGGTTGCTGGGAACTCCTTCCTAGCTGCCATTTGGCTTCACCCTAGGAATTTAGGACCTCTTGAATTCACAAGGTCACCTCCAAGCCTGGACACATCCATTTCAGATAGGTTTTCATTCACCCAAGATCAGGAAAAAACAAATGTAAAAGAAGCAGCCCTAATCCAAGCTTAGGCTTGCCCATACAGGGTGTATGCTTTAGCAGTCATATGCTCATGGCAGCCAGGGTGGTGGGTGTGGTGATAGGGAATCTACCTTGGCATCTTGGCATCAGTAGGATAAAGTTTAGTTTAAGTGACATCCAGCTATTCTATATCCTTCTATGTTCTCTAGCTATCCTATTGATTCTTCTTTTTTTTTTTTTGGAGGGCAATTGGGGTTAAGTGACTTGCCCAAGGTCACATGGCTAGTTTTTGTATTAAGTGTCTGAGGTTAGATTTGAACTCAGGTCCTCCTGACTCAAGGGCCAGTGCTCTGTTCACTGTGCCACCTAGCCACCCCGTATCCTATTGATTCTTGTCAAAACCTCAGGGGATATTTTTTTCCTTAATGTTCTCTTATTCAGTTGTCTTATCTCTAAACTGTCATAACTGCATTATCATGTACAACTTTTAAGTACTCAATCTGTATTCATATGTAGAATCATATCTATAGTCTTTGCAATATTTCTTATCAAATCTTAGGAATAAGTTCAAGTAGAAAGTGGTGTCAGGACTCCTAGATGATACCTTGTTTTGTTTGCATGCCTGAAGTATGTAGTGCTTGCAAAAGACTTCTGGACTGTCACTTTGCCAGCTTTTCCATGGGCTAGAATAGCCCTATGTTCTCACACATTTTCAACACAGTAAGTCTCCATAACAAACACACCCAGCACTGAAATTTCTGAAAGCTACTGAACTGTGAATGCATGCTTCCGAGAGCCAAGTCAAACTTCTGTTTTTTCCCACTGGTTGTCCTGATGGACTAATTCAAATCATGGCATCTGATGCCCTATAGGTCCATGCAAATGGTATCTGAGACGCCAGAACCAGCTTAGTTTTTAAAGAAGTAACTGGGCTTCAAAAATATTTATTAAACCAAAGGGAAAGGTAGGCGCAATACAGGTTGAAAAATGTTGCCTGAATGTTTTAGCCCTATGTTTGTGTCTATTTGTTCCTTTTTTCCTTTGTAAAATGAGAATGACGTAGGTGTCTGTAAGGTCCCTTCCAACTCTAATATCCTATATAGAAAAATCACTTCGGTGACTGAATAGAGGATAGACTGGAGTAGGGAGAGACTTGAGGCAGGCAGACCCATCAACAGGTTATCACAATAGTTCAAATGAGGTTATAAGGGCCTGCAACAGAGTACTGGCAGCGTCAGAGAGAAGGGGGCATTTTTGAGAGATGTTGCAAAGGAGAAATCGACGGACCTTGGCCAAAAATTAGATAATGGAGGGTGAAAGAGAGAGTGAGGAGTCAAGGACGACTCCTAAGTTATGAGCTGGGGACACTAGGAGGATGATAATATCCTCAATAATAATAGGAAAGTTTGGTAGTCAAGAGGGTTTAGAGAAAAAGATAAGTTCATTTTTGGACATATTGAATTTAAGATATCTACTGGACATGCAGTTTGAGGTATAAGAAAGGCAGTTGGAGAAGTGATGCTGAATGTCAGCAGAGAGGTTAGGACGGGATAGGTAGATTTAAGAATCATCAGCATAGAAATGGAAATTAAATCCATAGGAGCTGATGAGATCACCAAGTGAAGTAGTATAGAGTAAGAGGAAAAGAGGGCCCAGGATGGAACACCATGAGACACTCATGATCAGTGAGCATGACCTGGATGAAGATCCAGCAAAGGAGACTGAAAAAGAACAGTCTGAAAGGTAGAAGGAGAACTGGGAGAGTAGTGCCCTGAAAACCTGGAAAGAAGAGAGTGTCATGGAGAAAAGGATTATCATTGGTGCTAAAAGCTGCAGAGTTCAAGAAGAATGATTTAAAAAACCACCACTGGATTTGACAATTAGGAGATCATTAGTAACTCTGGAGACAGCACTTCCAGTGAAATGATGAGGTTGGAAGTCAAGCTACAAGGAGGCTATGGCAAGAGTGAAAGGAAGGGAAGTGGAGGTTTCTTTTGTAGATGATTTTCTCGAGAAGTTTAGCCACAAAGGGCAGAAGTGATATAGGAGAGATACAGGATGATAGCAAGAAGGTCAGGGTGCTGACCTGTTTTCTTTGGCTAGAACGTTATTTCGCCCCATCCTTTTGTGAGTTCTGCTGCTCCAGGAATTGTTCTATGGGATTATTTAAAGGTGTTTGGAGGGGTTTTGGGGAGAGCTCAGGTGAGTTATTGCCTTTTCTTCACCATCTTGGCTCTACCTCCTGGAAAATGTTAATAATGCAAACTAAACTTAAAAATGTATCCTATTGTGCATGTCCCAAAGAACCAGTTGTTAAAGCTCAGAAAAGAGATTGAAGCATGCTAGGAGTTTTCAGATATTTGAAGAGCATGTATAGAACAGAAGGAAGGCGCAGCTAGGTGGAGCAGTGGATGAGAGCACCAACCCTGGAATCTGGAAGACCCAAGTTCAAATCCATCCTCAGATACTTGACACTTCCTAACTGTCTGACCCTCGGGAAGTCACTTAAACCTGATAGCTTTCAAAAAAAAAAAAACCAAGAAGAGGTATTAGACAGTTTTCTGCTTGATCCCAAAGCACAGCATGTAGGAACAATGGGAAAGTAATTGCCAAGAGACTGATTTTGTCTCTAAGTACAGTATAACCCAAGTCCCAAAGCCCACAGGTAAGACACTTTTCCTCACTGTTGGGGATCAATGCTCTGTACCTACATGAGACTTTTCTTGAGTCTTTTCAGGAGTATCTTCAGTCTCTTCAAGCCTTAAATTCACTTCAGGAAACTTCTGGCTTCCAGATTCAGGAGAGAAGATGGAAGATGCTAACCCCACTTCAGATTGCTGAAGGGAAAAAACTCTGGGAGGAAGCTGACACGAGAGGAATCCACAGTCTTTGTTATGTTCTTATCTCCAGCTTGTTCACTGGAGACTGGAGAATTTCACCTTTGGTGAGACTAATAAAAGCTTCTTAACAATTAGACCAGTCTCGGGTGGTGAGGTGGCGCAGTGAATAGAGCAATAGCCCTGGAGTCAGGAGGACCTGAGTTCAAATCTGGCCTCAGACACTTGACACACTTACTAGCCTTGTGACTTTGGGCAAGTCACTTAACCCCAATTGCCCTCCGAAAAGCAAAAAAAAAAACAAAAAACAAAAAAAACCCCAAACAATTAGACCAGTCTAAAAGTATGATCAGCTGTAATAGGAAGCATTAGGTCTTCAAGAAGAGTCTAGGGATGGAGACTGGATTAGAAGACCTTTGTGGTCCCTTATAATTCTGAGATTCTGCGGTTCAAGAAGGTGCCTCTAGTCTAACTGGATTCCTGGTCCTGTCCTATCTCATTCCATTAGTTGCCAATCTTGGCCTTGACAACTATTATCTCTAAGTAAATGCTAACCATGTATGTTAATATTTTATTTGTGTTCTATCTCTATGACTAGTTTGTAAGCTCTTCAAGGGCAAAGACAATCTATGCATTCCCCAACGACTCTAGGCCCTTCCTATAGCAAATGCTCAACAAATATTTGTTGATAATTTAAGATGCCAATGAAGGAAATCATAAGGAAAAAATTCACAGATAGTTCCTACCAAACCCTGACAAGCTGTTCATATGTTGTAATGGGAATGTAAATTTTAAAGATCTTCCCTGCCCCTAAGCTAGAGTGCACCTGGAGCCTGGGGTGGGAGGCTTGTTTTTCAGTAGATACTTCTTGATTGGCCAGTGAGTCAATAAGGTTGTTACATTCTCTGAGCCAGGAGAAGGCTATATAAGCCCTGATGTGTGGCTTTGTTTTGGGGCTCACTTTGAGAAACGTTCTGTGATTTGACCAGGATTCTGGGAAGCCATTGTTGAGAGCCCCGCCCCCCCCTCGTCTTTGAAAAACCCAGATGTTGAAACCTGGATGTTGATTTGGTATGGATGTAATGGTTGGACGTTTGGAAGCTGTCTACTTGATCTGTTTCTCTGTCTTGATAATTCTGTCTGTATATTCTGAAGTTCTGGGTGCTGACCTTTTCTCCTGAACTAGGTAAATTATTTATATATATGTTTGACTGATTAAAGTAAGCTTGTTAACCCATTTTGAGTTGCTTTCCTTTGTCAAAGCAGATCTAAGAACCTGTGGTGGCAGCAACCCTGGGGATGCTGGGGTGCTTGCTGATATATATGTTCATAACCAGAATGCTATAGTATAGAGTTCTGGACTAGACATTAAAAACATCTGAATTTATATTCCAGTTCTGCTTAGAAGCTGTTGACTTTGAGCAAGTAATTTAACACTTATGGATCTCAGGTTTTTGAATTGTAAAATAGAGATTATAATATTTTCACCATACCTCATGGAGTAGTTATGAGAACCAGATCATCATAGGATTATAGATTTAGAACTGGAAAGGACCTAAAAAGTCATCTAATCCAACCCCCTTATTTTACTGATGGGGAAACCAAGGGTCAAAGAGAAGGAATCATTTTCCCAAGTCCACAAAGGCAGTCGGTGGCAAAGCTAGGATTTTAACTAGGTCCTTTAATTCCAGAACCAGAATTCTTTCCATCATATGTATAAAGTTCTTTGTAACTCTAAGACATTATTTGAATGGAAATGATAAATTCTTATGCTCTTTTGTTCTTTCTTCCAGGTTTTCTATGGCTGTTGAAAAACATTTTTTTTTTCTCTATGTAAAGAGAGCCAGCCTGAATACAGAACTCAAACCTATGACCTTGGCTTCATTAATAGCATGTTCTAACTGAGCAACTTGATGTGGACCAATAAGTAAATACGTTTGAATGATTTGAGTCTCAACTTTTACTTCCCCTTACTCACACATTGGTGGAGGTGCTAATGATCTGTGAAATGTCTAAAAGGAAATCAGCCAGAGGGAGGAAAAGAGGCATGGGTGGTCCAAAATGTAATAATCAATTCTTGAATAATTAGGAGTTAAAATATAGGTGTGCCTCACTTTACAAAATGGTTTTAATAAGGTTCTCTGTAAAGCAAATCCTATATTTCCATTAACTTCAATTATGTAATTGGAAACATTCTCCCATGGGAGAATTTCTTTTTTCAAGGAATAGGCTAATAATAATCAATCTATTATACCTCTGTCTTCTTCAACAAACCTTTTCCCTTTGCCACTAGCTCTCTGTTATCCATCCTATTCTTGAGGATCTGTATCTCAATGGTCATGGCTTACTTCTCTCCTTTTCATTTTTTTGGGGGAACTTACAGCATCTAGTGACCCTAGGTTGCAGTATCACAGTGTGCTAGCATAATAAAAGTTGGCTTCAACAAAAGTTAAGTGCCTACTGTGTGTTTCTACTATGTAAAGATTACTAGGAGTAGGCCTTGGATCTAAAGAATTTATAATCCAATAGGGGGTAGAGAACAAGTACCCAAATAGCCAAAATACGTAGAAGAAGGGACTAAGGACAAAGTTATAGATAAAGAAAATGTCCTTAGAAATTTGAGTAGAGAGTTTGTATCCCAATTTGAAATTCCTTAAGTTTGAAATGTCAAGTTCTTTGAAGTAAATTTATTTCCTACTTTGTCAGTTCTTCAGTTTAATCTTTATGTTGAGCTTGGTTAAACTGAAGTATATCGATATAGAGCTCTCATGTAAAACACTTAAGTCCTTACCTAATTTGGTACACAAACTGATCTCTCTAAGGGTACTTTCTCTTCCAAATTTGCCACTAAATGGGCCTTTTTTTTGGAGGGGGGAAGGTAGGGCAAAGCGGGTTAAGTGACTTGACACACAGCTAGTTTTTGTGTTGTGTCTGAGGCTGTATTTGAACTCAGGTCCTCCTGACTTCCGAGCCAGTGCCACCCCGAAATGGGCCTTTCCAGATGTGAATGAATCCAGATAATTACCCATAAATATTTGTTTACTTTCATTTAGATCCAGCAAACATTAATTTTTTAAGTTTTATATTCCAAATTCTGGCCTTCCCTTCTTCTCTTTTCTCTCCTCCCTGAGACAGTAAGCAGTCTGATATAGGTTATACATGTGCAATCACGTAAAGCATTTCCATATTCGTCATTATGTACAAGAAGACTCCAATAAAAAGAAGAATGAAAGAAAGTGAAAAATAGCACGATTCAATCTATATTCAGACAATATCAGTTCTTTCTCTAGAGGTGGATAGTATGCTTCATCACTGGTGCTTTGGGATTGTCTTGGATCATTATGTTGCTGAGAATAGCTAAGTCATTCACAATTCTCCATTGTACAATATTGCTGTTACTGTGTACAATGTTCTCCTGGTTCTATTCCCTTTACTTTGTATCAGTTCATGTAAGTCTTTCCAGGTTTTTCTACTTGTCATTTCTTATAGCACAATAACATTCCATCACAATTATATCCACAACTTGTTTAGCCATTCCTCAATTGGTAGGCATCTTCTCAATTTCCAATTCTTAGCTACCACAAAAAGAGGTGCTATAAATATTTTTGTATAAATAGGTCCTCTCCCTTCCCCCCCCCTTTTCAATACATCTTTGGGATATAGACCTAGCAGTAGCATTACTGGATCAAAGAGTATGCACAGTTTTATAGCCTTTTGGGCATAATTCCAAATTGTTCTCCAAAATGGTCGGATCAGTTCACAACTCCACCAACAGTGCATTAGTGTCCAGTTTTCCCATATCCTGCCCAACATCCATCATTTTCCTTTTTTGTCCTATCTAATCGGTTTGAAGTGGTACCTCAGAGCTGTTTTATTGGCATTTCTCTAATCAGTAATGATTTAGAGCATTTTTTTCATATGACTGTAGATAGCTTTGACTTCGTTGTCTGAAAACTGCCTGTTCATATTCTTTGACCATTTATCAATTGGGGAATGAATTGTATTTTTGTAAATTTGATTCAATTCTCTGTATATTTGAAAAATGAGACCTTTATCAGAGGTACTTGTTGCAAAATTTTTTCCCCCATTTTTCTGCTTTCCTTATAATTTTGGTTATATTGATTTCCAGGAAACATTTATTAAATGCCTATATAGTATAGTGTATAGAGTGGCCAGGCCTAAGGTCAGGAAGACTTGAATTCAAATTTGGCGTCAGGTCACCCTGGGCAAGTCACTTAACCTCTGAATTATAATAGCACTTACCTGCCAGGGTTGTGGTGAGGATAAAAGGAGATAACATTTATAAAATAATTAGTATAATGCCTGACACAATATAGGGGTTATATAAATATTAGCTATCATTATCATCATTACCATCACTACTAAGTGTAAGATCCTGGGCTAAGTGCTAAGAATGCAAAAATGACAAACAGTAACTGTGCATAAAAGCAAGAATAGCACCCACAAGTTCACCTAACTATTCAAGTGTTGGAAAGTACTGCAGGAGAGGTAACTTTGATATGACCATAGACAAAAATGTGCTTTGATTAATGCATTGATTAGTTTTGCAACATGCTTCCCCCCATTTAAAAAAATCTTTGTTAATGAGGGATGGCTTGCTGAGTAGGGGAGGGGGATATATTCAGAAATAAAGGTGATATAAAAAACAAAAGCTATCAACAAAAATAAGATTTTTTTTTTGAAATCCAACATATTCTTTTTTTGTCTTCAAAAAAAGTCATGAGTTTCTAGACGTTATGGGAGGGATTCTTTCTTAGTTCCTCAAATTTTGTAGCTTCCTCAAAACTAGGTCTCCAGCTTTGCTTCTGAAATAAGCTCATTTTTCCTCTGTAATTTCCTGCTAGACACTTCAATGAACATGGTTGGGTTTTTTTTTTTTTTTGCATTTTATGAAATGCTCCCAGTCATATCTTGTTCACTCAATGACTGCAATCACTTCCTTTAAAAGAAGTCTTCCTCCAAAGCATTATGGCATAGGGGTGTTCATTTATTCTTTTTTTGTTTGTTCATTTATTCTTGAAGGCCATGTTAGTGGTATGTAAGCTCTGGCTCTACCAATCTAGGATTGTAGGTACAAGTCTGGTAAGAGGATGCCAAAAATTAGGTCTTGAGGGAAGGTTTTGAAGTTACCAACTGCCTGTACCACTGTCTTGTGTTTCATGGGACCATAGATTTCGAGCTGGAAAGAACCTTAAAGGTTATGTAATCTAACCCCCTAATTTTATAGATGACAAAATAAGGCCCAGAGAGGTCAAATGGTTTTCCCAAGTTCATATGGGTAACAAGGAGCAGAGCCTGCATTTGAACATCAGGACCCTAACTCCAAAGCTGCTGTCCTTTCCACTAGATCACATTGTCCCTTTATTTCTTAGCATCTTGCTTTTCACATATCCAGGGACCTTTTCTCAGTCTCCATTTGCATTAGCTCTTCTATCACATTTGACACTGGTGGCCACTCCCTTGTTTCTAAAGACTCCTTCCCCTTGGTTTCCATAGTAACTGTACCTCTGGTTTTCCTCCCACCTTTCTAACTACCCCTTTTCTCTTTTTCTTCCTTCTCTTCCAGTTACCACACAATAACTATGAATGTTCTCCAAGGTTCACTCCTTTCTGTACAGAACTACCCTCAGGGAACTGACCCCACCTCATGCCTTGTTTTGGCATCTTCATACCACTAACAGCCAGGCACTCCAACTTCACAAGTTTTGTTATTAAAAAAATAATAATAATTGAAAAAGTGATGACAAGTAGATATGTACCACATCATACTGATGAAGCAAACTCCAGAAATCTTTTTGAATACAGTCACTGGAGGGATGGTCTTGATTCAGGAAGGATTTAACTCATTGTGTACAGTTTTAACTGTCCTAGCTGTCTTTCTAAGAGCTTTCTGAAGATCTCTTAGCCTCCTTGATTCCTGATTCTCCTTGTAAAAGTCACTGGAACCTCCAAACCCCCAGATTCTCTGTTGTATCATTATTGTGTGGTACATATCTACTTGTGTCACTTTCATGATATATTATCAGTTCTATTAAGTACACCCTGATAGCTTTTGACATGAGATAGCCTATTTAGACTTTTCTTTTAAGAAAACCTTTGTCTATTGGAAATTCCAAGTGGTTTTTTTAGAATTGTTTTGGAAAACAATTTGGATTTAATTTTTTCTTTTCATCATGAGCCAGTGTGTATTTTTTTAAATTTTAGTTTTTTCATTTTTTTTTTACAATGAAATTTGTGAAGTTGGGGGCCCTACATTTTCGTTGAAATAGAAAAGCACCTTTAATACAATATTCTCTAGAAATTAAGCAAACCATGGACGTTTTTTGTTTGTTTTTTAAATAATAAGTTACCTTCAACTTCTTATAACATTCCTTTAGTGTCGTGAGATAGGAATGCAGTCTTAAGGGTTCATGGAGAGGCAAACCTTTTGGATGTCTAAAGAAAAATTGCCTGTTTATTAAATCTGAATAAAAGTATTTTTAATGTATATTGTAAATTACCTAGAAATAGACTTGCAAATTTAGAAGTTCTTTAAAATGTTTTTTTTGTATTGTCCTTTTAAAAAAAAACTGGAAGAAGTATGCCTATTCCATTGGTATTGTATTTGAAGTGTTTAAGGAATTCTTATATGCAATTCTGTTTTGCCCTTACAAAGTTTATTTATTTATTTATTTTTGCTTTTTGGAGGGGGGAAGGCAGGGCATTTGGGGTTAAGTGACTTGCCCAAGGGCACATGGCTAATAAGTGTCTAAAGTCAGATTTGAACTCAGGTCCTCCTGACTCCAGGTCTGGTGCTCTATCCACTGTGCCATCTAGCATCCCCTTTTACAAAGGTTTTTTTAAAAGACCATCTAAATTGGAGGGGGGAAAAAACTATTATAGAGTCCTTGAATATTTTAACAACAAAAGTAACTTTGTTTAATGATCTTTGTATCATTAATATCAAGCAAGGCATAAAACATAGGAATGGAGTACAAATCTTAGTTATTCCTGCTTCGCTGGCTTATTTGTAGCCATAATCTCTGGGCCATATAAAAAATTTTTTTCTCATGAATGAAAATAAAGTCCACATGAGGATCTTCCTACTCATTCACATTTTTGAAATGCCATAGCAATTCTTAGATTGCTCAGCTATTTCCAGAGTTTTTACTCTTGTCTTTCGATCTTTTCTAGCAAATTCCTTAGACTGTCTCCACTGATTTCATATATACAAAATTTAAAATCTGTAGGGCTGAACTGCTTAGGATGCTGAATCAGAAGAGCTGGGTGCCAATTCTTGTTCTCCTTACAGACTACCTTTGGAGCTGGAAGAGGAAATGGCAAACCACTCCAGTATCTTTGCCAAGAAAACCCCAAATGAGGTCACAAAGAGTCAAACGTGACTGGATAAAACAACTCAACAACAATAAGATGATTCCTTATGTGACCATGGGGGAGTTGCTCATCATCCTGAGCCTCAGTTTCCTCTTCTGTAAAATGAAGGCATTAGAGACATCTTGTTGTATTGAGAAGTTGTATTGCTGCAGCATGAATCCGAGACCTGAGTTTAAATGCCAGCTTTGCCATCTAAGTTCTTGGTGTCTTTCTCTCTTTTTTTTTTTTAAAGCAATTGGGGTTAAGTAACTTGCTCAAGGTTACACGGTCAGTTATTTCTGGGTGTGGTGCTGAGTATCTGAGCCTGGATTTGATCCAGGTCATCCCGACACTGGAGCCGGTGCTCTTACTCACTGAGCCACCTGGCTGCCCCATAACTTTTTTTTGTTTTGTTTTTTCTTTTTTTTGGAGGGCAATTGGGGTTAAGTGACTTGCCCAAGGTCACACAGCTAGTTTTTTGAGTTAAGTGTCTGAGGTCGGATTTGAACTCTGATCCTCCTGACTTCAGGGCTGGTTCTCTATTCACTGCGCCACCTAGCCACCCCTCAGTGTCTTTCTCTTATATGAGAGCTAGATAGCTCCCCTTCTCTCCTTTGACACTGCCATCCTAGTACAGGCCCTAATCACCTCCCTCCTAGACAATCACAATAGCTTTGTGTTGGTCTCCCTGTCTCAAAATGGTTGGCCTTATTGCTTCAAATTTCACCCTGCTCCAGTCTTTCCTCCATTCAGCCATAGAAGCAATCTTCCTAAAACACAGATCACCCCTCTCTTCAATAAACTCCAGTGGCTCCCTATTATCCCCAGGATCATATATACAATCTTCTCTTTGCCTTTTAAAGCCCTTTATAACCTGTCCTCTTCTTATCTTTTCAGTCTTTTTGCATTTTACTCCCTTTCTTGTATGCTGTAATCCAGTCACACTGACCTCCTGGCTTTTCCTCCTGCAAGATAGTCCATCTCATAACTCCAAGCATTTTCACTGACCATAGTCTTCCATGCCTAGAATAGTCTGTCTTCCCTTCCTGCTTTCCTTCAAGCCTCCATTAAAATCCTACCTTCTCTACAAGAAACTTTTCCTAATTTCCCTTAATGCCAATGTCTTCCCTCTGAGATTGCCACCTCCAATTTTTGTCTGTGTGCATGTTATATTCATATATAATTACATATTATATATAAATGTGTATATATGTATATGTGTATATACATACACCCAAAAATTTGGGAGTGGAAATCTCAGAGGGAAGGCACTAGAATTAAGGGACACTAGGAAAAGTTTACACACATACCTACATATGTGCATATGTGTATATGTGTATGTATATACACATGCACACTGTATGTTATACAGTTGTTATTCAGTCATTTTTTAATCATGTCCGACCATCTTGTATGAATAGTGTATGGAGTGGTTTGCCGTTTATTTCTCCAGCTCATTTTATAGATGAAGAAACTGAGGCAAACAGGGTGAAGTGACTTGCCCAGGGTCACACAGCTTGTAAATGTCTGAGACCAGATTAAAACTCAGAAAGAAGAGTCTTCCTGACTAGTGCCTGGCACTCTATCCATGGTGCCACCTAGTTGTTCACATGTTGTACATACATATGTCTGTGTATGCATACACATATACACATATGCACGTATGTGTGTAATATAATACACATCATGTTTATACGCAGTTGTTGGCACATTATCTTCCCCCATTAGATTGTAAGCTCATTGAGGGCAGGGTCTATTTTCTGCCTGTCTTTGTATCCTTGCTACTTAGCACGGAGTAGGCAATGGGCTTGCTGACAAGCTTGCCTGAGTTTCCTCATCTGCTGAATGAGGAAATTGCACAAGGTGACCTTCAGGGCCCCTTGCAGCTGTTATCTGTGGTTCTGTGATCTATGATTCTCTAGCTAGATTACCTCTAAAGTGCCTTCCAGCTCTAAAGACCATCATGCTATGAAAGGACATTTTTGCCTATCATAGAAACTCAGCAAAAACCAATACCTCCTCACCTGGGCCAATTCTCACAGGAATTTCAGGAGTTTAGAGCCCTGAAACTGCCTCTGGGCAATTTAGACTTTCTAAAGAAACTCCAGTTAAGAGTTTGCCCTTTTCTCATTTGCAGAGGGAAGATAGAAGGGGGAATGTGAGGCCACAGCTACTAAGGAGCAATGTTGAGTTGGTCATTAAAATGGGTACCCTGAGTCAGCAGTTACTTTGGATTTAGGGGATTTCCATGGGGAACTGTGTGGGTAGAATTCCCCTTGGATGATGGTCTAGACAGGGAGCTCACCCTTCCCACTATATTCAATAGGAGCTTCTGCTTTCTCTTTGGGGAAGAAGCACCCCAGAAGTTTATTTTTGGGTTGAAGTACCATTTTGTATGAACAGTGTATGGGGTTGGGGGTGGGGGAAAATGGGCCATAGATGAAGCAAATTTTCAGTTCGAGGTGATTTCAGGAAGCATAAAGCATGAGCCATGATTTTCCCTGATATTACTCCAGAGAAGGGGCTCTTAGCCTGAGGTCTAGAACTTGTTTTTAAAAAAATATTTTGATAACTGTGTTTCACTATAATTGGTTTCCTTGGTTATGCTATGTGTTTTACTTTATGCATTTGAGAACATTCTGAGAAAGCCTCTCCAAACCATGACACAAAAAAGGTTAAGAAGGACTACTCATTAGAAAATGAATGAAAGAAAAACTAAAATCAATAGGTCGAATAATAATACTTAATTTAATAATATTTCAAGGATATTTATAGGATATTTTAAGGATAAAGGATTTCATGCCTGGGTATTCACAGACCATAACCTATTCAGGTTCTTAGTGGGTTCTTAAGCTCTATACCGTAGTCCAGAAGACCTGCACTCAAATCCAGCCTCAGGCAATTGCTAGCTGAGTGAACCTAGGCAAGTCACTTAACCCCTGCCTGCCTCAGTTTTCTTCACTGTAAAATGGAGATAATAATAATACCTACCTGCCAGGGTTGTCATGAGGATCAAATGAGATAGTATTTTTAAAGGGCTTAGCATGGTGACTGGCACATAGTAGGTTCTTAATAAATGTTTCCTTCTTTCCTTCCTTATGATGATGATAACTATTAACTATCTCTCCCATTTCTATAGCACTTTACAATTTACAAAGCACTTTCTTAAAAACAAACAAACCTTGAATTAGGTATTATATAACCTTATTTTACAGATGATGAAACAAAGACTTATAAGGGTTAAGAAATCTGTCCAAAGTCACAGAGATATTCAAAACTGGATCTCTTGACTTCAAATTCATTGCTCTCTGCTACATTAGAGGGCTAAATATATGTTGATGAAATTAAGAAAATGTAATTTTTTAAATAGACTGAAATTCTCTTGAACTCTTTTAGTCTTTACAAGAGACAGTCTGGTGAGGTAGGACAAACATGGGATTGGTAGTCAGAACTCAGTTTTAGTCTAAACCCCACCATCACTTGCTAACTTCAATTGTCATAATATCTCTGAACTACTTTTTCATCTTTAAAATGGCATTAAGAATAGGTTTTGGAGGGGTGACTAGGTGGCACAGTGAATAGAGTGCCAGCCCTGGAGTCAGGAGGATATGGGTTCAGATCTGGCCTCAGGAAAAAAAAAAAAAACTAGCCGTGTGACCTTGGGCAAGTCACTTAACCCCAGTTGCCCTCCAAAAAAAAAAAAGGCAAAAAGAATAGGTTTGGGGTTGTGATCTCTCTCACTCTAGGCTGCCCCCTTTGTGACAGGAAATTGGTGATGTAGAAAGGACCCAGAACCACAATCATTGTCACTGGCCTTAAGCTATTAAGACAAATTCTATGAAGACTATCAAATTAATGAACTAAAATGTAATTATTTCAGTGCATACTGGAAGGAAGAAAATAAACATTTATTAAATACCTACTATGAGACAGTCATTATGCTAAACACTTTGCAAATATTGTCTCATTTGATTTATCTTCAAAACAACTGTAAGAAGTAGATGCTATTATGACCTCCATTTTACATTTGAGGAATCTGAGGCAATCAGAGGTTAAGTGCCTTCTTTGCCCAGAATCACAGTAAGTATCTGAGACTGGATTGGAATTCAGGTCTCCTAACTTCAGGACAAGAGCTCTATTGGGGTGGCTAGGTAGCAAAGTGAATAGAGCACCAGCCTGGGAATCAGGAGGACCCAAGTTCAGTTCTGGCCTCAGACACTTAACACCCACACAAAAAAAACTAGCCGTGTAAACTTGGGCAAGTTACTTAACCTCAATTACCCTCCAAAAGGCAAAAAATAAAATAAAAGGAGAATATTTACAATTCAGAGGTTTCTATGGGAGTCCTAGTGGGAGCTACTTAATTTGAGCTGGGGAGCTGGGGAGAATCATAGCAATCATGGCTTCCCTTATAGATATCTTTTTTTTTTTTTTTGCTGTATGTCTCCCCAACTTACACCAGATAGGAAAATCTACATATTCAAGGAGCTCTGGGCCCCAGATTCCCTAAAACTGGCCTGATGACAATATGACTTCAGTTGTCCCAGTGCTGTCTGCTAGAAGAACCAAAAGTATAAGATTTATACAGCAGACAGAGACAAGTCATCAATAGGGTCTGTGGCACTCCAACTAGTTTTCCAGACCCTTAAGGAAGTGCCATCTTAAGCCAATAAGAAGGCTAGTGTTGGGTGAAATCATAAAGGTAGCTTCTTCCTTCCCTTTTCCTCTCTTCTCCCTTTCCAGGTGACCAAGTTCCTTCTTGTTCCTTATTCCCTGTTCTCATGAATAGAGATAAGTCATTCCTAAGTCACTTGGTTTCCCCTCCAAAGGGAATGTGCATTTTGAGTCTTCCTTCAGACTGTGGGATGAAAGTTAAAAGAATGTTGAGAATTAGAGATAAAACCAAACACCCAGACCAGAGTAAAGTAACAATGGGACTTCCCAGCATTCCTGAAATCACACCATATCACAGTCATCTCATCTGCCTATAAGTAAGCCCAGTCATACACTTTAGGATACTGCTTAGTATGCTGCACAACCTTATTACTGAGTAGCAAGATTATTCTGTGAAATGCCCTTTCCTATTCTTAGTTTTCCTAGCCAAAAATCTGACTTCTGTTCCTTTTGTCAAGTGATACACCAACTCATTTTTTGGTAGGGGAAGGGAAGGAGGTTTAGAACAAGCATTTAAGTGCCTACTGTGTGCCAGTCATGTGCCTTACAAATACTAACTCATTTGATCTTCACAATAACCCTAGAGGGTGGGTATAGTTATGTTTTTCATTTTTCATTTGAGGAAGCCGAGGTTAAATGACTTGTCCAGGTATATACAGTTAGTTCATGTCTGGGGCTGGATTTGAATTTTTATAATATTTTTAAATAGTACTTTCCTGAAACCTTACTATAAGTAGTAGTGGGTTCTACAGAGGTTGCCAAACTTATTTGGCCTACTGCCCCATTTTTTAAAAAAAATTACTCAGAGGCGGGGCAGAGTCAAGATGGCGGAATAGAAGCAGGCCCTCTACATGACTCTGGCTTCCACCTTCCCCAATTCTTGTAAAAGGGGACACTGAACAAACTTTGGAGCTACAGAACCCACAAAATGACACAGAGAAGCTAACCTCCCATTGCAGACAGGCAGGCTGGCAGGAATCGGCCAACAGAGTGCTCTGGGAGCCAAGCCCAGAGGTTTTAGCTCCAGGGCGGGCCTGACCAGCTACAGGCTGGATGGACTCCAGATCACCAGCAGCTGTGGTGGTCCAGAATTTTCAACACATAGATGCTAAGGACAAAGTGAGAGGTCAGGGCAGTATGGACTTTGGGACCCAGTAGTTGGGAGAGCATCGGCTTTTGCCCCCAGGTCAAGAAGCTGCTGAGGAGCCTTGGCTATGCAACCTCCCCCACGTGGCAGCTTCAGCTCCTGGCCTGCAGAGTGTAGGGGGACCAAGCAAACAAGTTGAGGGGTAATCGCTCTTGCTTTAACCTGCCTGGATCTGTATTGCGGTCCAGGGTGGAGGTCCTGGGGTGTGTGTCCAGTTTGCCAGAGCATGTGGAGGCTTCAGCAAGGGCACCCAGCTAATACCTCTGGCAGCTGCGAAAACCCCAGCATTTGGAATGAAGCTCCCCAGCGTGGTGGCAGAGTCCTATTGTGGCAAAAAGCCCAAAAGTCAAGTAATTGAGTGGCAAAATGACCAGGCAAAGGAAGCAAACCAAGCAAAGCAATCCAACATTAGACTCTTATTTTGGGGACAAAAAGGATCAAAGCATGGAACAGGAGGAAGACAGTGAAGTCAGAACTCCTGCACCAAAAGTTTCAAAGGAAAACACGAGCTGGTTACAGGCCATAGAGGAGAAGCAGATAAGAGAAGTGGAGGAAAAATTGGGAAAAGAAATGAGAATGCTGCAAGAAAATTATGAAATGAGAGTCAACAGCCTGACTGAGGAAAATAACACCTTAAAAAACAGACTGACTCCATTGGCAAAAGAGGCTCAAAAAGGCAATGAGAAGAAGAATGCCTTAAAAAGACAAATTTGCCAGATGGAAAAAGAATCTCAAAAGCTCACTGAGGTTCTAGAATCATTCCTTCAGAATTAGATTGGAGCAAATGGAAGCTAATGACTTTATGAGAAATCAAGATGCTGTTAAACAGATCCAAACAAATGAAAGAATAGAAGGCAATGTGAAATATCTCATTGGAAAAAACACTAACCTGGAAAATAGATCGAGGAGAGATGATTTAAAAATTATTGGACTACCTGAAAGCCATGATCAAAGAAAGAGCCTAGAAATCATCCTCCAAGAAATTCTCAAGGAAAACTGCCCTGATGTTTTAGAACCAGAGGGCAAAATAGAGGTTGAAAGAATCCATCTCCTGAAAAAGATCCCAAAAAGAAAACTCCTAGGAATATTATAGCCAGGTTCCAGAATTCCCAGATCAAGGAGAGAATATTACAAGCAGCCAGGAAGAAATAATTTGAATATTGTAGGAACACAATCAGGATAACCCAGGATCTGGCAGCTTCTACACTGAGGGATCGAAGGGCTTGCAATTTGATATTCTGGAGGTCAAAGGAGCTGGGATTAAAACCAAGAATCACCTATCCAGCAAAACTGAGTATCATGTTTCAGGGGAAAATATGGTCATTCAGTGGAATAGAGGACTTTCAAGCATTCTTGCTGAAAAAACCAGAGTTGAATAGAAAATTTGACATTCAGATACAAGAAGCATGAGAAGGTAAACAGGGAAAAGAAATCATAAGGAACGTATCAAAGTTGAACTATTAACATTCCTACATGGAAAAATGATAATTGTAACTGATGAAACTTTTCTCAGTATGAAAATAGTTGAAGGGGATAGAAATATATATATATATATGTCTATATATGAGTGTATATGGTCATATGAATACATATGTGAATGTGTGTATATATGTTTACAGGTATACATAGATAGAGGGCACAGGACCAATTTAATAGGGAGTGATGATACTTAAAAGGTGAAATTAAGAGGTGAGAGAGGAATATAATGAGAGGAAATGGGGAGAGACAGAATGGGGTAAACTATATTATATAGAAGAGGCCAAGGAAAATGGTTACAATGGAGGGGAAGAATAGGAAGGCATAAGGGAATGGGTCAACCTTATTCTCATTGAATTTGGCTTGGGGAGGGAATGAAATACACACTAAATAGGGCATCTCACCCTACAGGAGAGTAGGGGGGAAGGGGATGTGAGGGGGGATGATGGAAGGGAGGGCAGGCTGGAGGGGAGGGAAGTTGGAAGCACCCACTTTTGAAAAGGGACAGGATCAAAGTAGAGAATGGAACAAGTGGGAGATGGGATAGGAGGGAAGAAAATATGTCAGTCTTTTACAATATATCTACTTTGTTAATGTTTTGCATTAGCTACACATGTACAACCTATACTGAACTGCTTATCTTCCCAGTAAGGGTGGGTGACAAGGGAGGAAGGGAATGAATCTGGAATTCAAAGTTTTAAAATCAAATGTTTTAAAAAATATATATACATATACATATATATATATGTAAATACTATTATTAATACTATTTTACATGTAATTGGGAAATAAGATCTACAGGCACTGAGGCATAGAGATCCACTGTAAAAGTCGAAAGGGGTATGGGAGAAAATATGGGAGAGAGCATGTTGGAGGAGGGGATATCCTGTGGGGCTGCTATTTTGGAGTGGTGGGTAGGGGAAAAACGGGGAGAAAATTTGTAACTCAAAATCTGGTGGAAATGAATGATGTAAATCAGAAGTTAATAAAGCATTTGAAAAATGAAAAAAAAATTAAAGGAAGGTTAGATAAAGTAACAACAACACATACAGGGGAAAAAAATTACTCAGCACCCCTCTGGAAATCTGCTTTATTTAACCCTTTAACATCTTTTAAAAATTTGCATCATTTCAAAAAATATAAAATATATATATATTTTTAAATGACATCTTAAATTTAAAAATTTTTATTGTAAATTCGTGTTTTTTTCTGTATTGAAATTTTGATGATGCAATATTGCATTATGTAACTATATTGTATTGTATTGTAAACAAGCCTTAACAGGTACACATTCCTGCTAATGCATGCTAGACTTCCTGCCAATGCATGATATGCTCACCTCCCAAGACTGGATTGTTGAGACCTGTTGTCAGACTTGACCACAATAAGTTTTATTGTGTATGTGTATGTATATACATATATACATATATATATATATATATATATATATATATATATATATATATAGTGTGTGTGTGTGTATCAGTTATATCAGTTGCATTTTGTGTGTTTCTTTGGAAAATAATGTAATCACTACTACTTTAACTCTGTAACATAATAGATGGAACATGTACGAATGGTTTTTCAAAATTCTCTTCTTTCCCTTATGCTTCCACCACTCCTTTATTTTTATTTAATGCCCCCAAATTGCACCTAAAGGTTCTCCTGACCCCCGGGTCCTTCCAGTGCCCCCCAGGTGGCAGTATTGCCCACTTTGGGTACCTATGAAAGAGTATCATCCCTGAAATCAATAGGCCTAGGTGTGGATCTTGGCTCCATAACTTGGGAGCTATATAACCACGGGCAAGTCATTTCTCTAGGCCTCAGTTTCCTCATCTGTAGAAGGCAAGTAGGTGGCTCACTGGGCAGAGCACTGGACCTGGAGTCAAGAAAACAGACTTTCATTCCTTCCTCAGATACTTCCTATACGACTCTGAGTGATTTATTAAACCTCTGCCTTCCTCAGTGTCCTCATCTATAAAATGTAGATGATAAAAAGGATTTTATTAGGACAAAGTGAGATAACATTTGAAATGTCATTTTTTTTTCAGTCATTTTCCATTGAGTCCCAACTCTTGGTGACCACATTTGGGGTTTTCTTGGCAAAGATACTGGGAGTGGTTTGCCATTTCCTTCTCCAGCTCATTTACAGATGAGGAAACTGAGGTGAACAGGGTTGAGTGACTCACCCAGGGTCACACAGCTAGTAAGTATCTGAGGTCAGATTTAAACTCAAGTCTTCCTGAAGCCAGGCTGGTTGCTCTATTCACTGTGCCACTTAGCTACCCCATTGCAAAAGTGTTATTTAAATGCTATTATTATTATTATTATTATTAAAATAGGGATAATAATACTTTTACTTATGATCACACAGAATAGGCAAGTGGTACAGGCCCTGGAAAAACCCCACCTTGAACTCTCCTTGAATTTCCCACTAGATGAAGTCTATGGTGCTTGCCTGAGGCTATAATCCTCTCAACTGGCCTTTCATTATGGCCTGTACTATAACCCTTAACCTAGCCCTGTCATTCATTGTCTGTTACCTCTGGATCACACCACCTTCCTCCCCCCCGCCCCCCCCCTTCCCACCCCATTTTCCCTATTCTGTTAATGCAGGCCTTAGTTTGACCATGAGTCACTCCAGCCTACTGGTCACTCCCATCAAGATCCTCCCTAGACCCTCCTCCAGTCACCCAGACTACTGGGCCACTCCTAAATCCCTCCCACAGTCTTTCTGTATATAAGATCCATCTTGTTTCCATTAAAGCTCTCAGATTTAATACAGCCCACTTGTTTATACAAGCATTACCAATGCTGAGATTCTTTAAGAGTCTAGCCAATACAGCAGATTTTTAGAATCAAGCCTACCTTTTTATTGGTGTTTTTATAAACCTTGTTTTTCTTTGACAGAAAAAAGGTTGAATTCATTTGGGCAGGACCTGCATGTCACTATTTCAGGGTTCCAGCACCCCTAAACCTCAACACTACTACTGTTACGACCACCACCACCACCACCACGACCACCACCACCACCATTACTACTACTCCTTTTCTATTACTACTACTACCACTACCACCACCATCACCACCAGCAGTAATTACTACTACTACTACTACTACTACTAATTTAACAATGACCATCCTGGTCCATACTACCTGGAAGGCCAGGCATGTTACATTTCACTCTTCCCCCAGGATTCTCCAGCAATAAAGGAAGACACACCCAACTTCAGAGATCTGGGAATGTTCAGACAAGATTCTCAGGGCACTTCCATGTTAGATGATCTGGGAATGTTCCCAAATCCCATTTCATTAATAATAACTTGAAATATCAGAATCGATTACACCAAATTATTAAGTATAAGCATTATTTTCAACCAATCAAGAAGCATTTATTAAACATGTTCTACATGCCTGGATTTGTGCTAAGGGCTAGGCATACAATGACTGGCAAAAACTTAATTGGGGCATGCCTACGTCAGGGGAAGCTTTCAGACCGGAAGAAGACCAACCAAGTGTAGTCAATCTGATTACCAATAACATGAGATAAGGCAAGGTGTGTAGCCATATCAAGTAACTGTGAGTCAACTTCATTCCTTGGCAGAAACTCAAATGATTTCAATCAAGAAACAGGGGAAGGGGAAGAGGGGTCCAGGAGGTACAAACAGCAGGGAGTATGGTATACAAGTACTTTAAAATGAAGAGCCTCAAAATTCCTTATTTTATTTATTCTTCCTAAGTCTCACGAAGCTCTCATTTACTCTGTTGCCGGATCTGGACTGAAAAACATCCCTATTGTGATCCTGGTTTAGGCTGATGGATTACATCCCCATTGAGGATCATAAAACAAAATGTTATATGTCAGAGGCCTTTGGAACTTTTATGGTCTAGACTTCCTGTATCACCATTCATACCTGTTATCTAACTCATGATTTTCTTGCTAGACTTGCTCTTTGCCCCTCCCAACTCTGGTGTCTGAGAAAGGCGAAAAATATGAATGGTCTAGACCATTCCTACTTACTTCACAAAGCCCCTAAGAAGGATGAAGTAATAAAATGATAACAGAGTGGGAGTTCTTCCTTAGAAGACGTGCTTCTATAAAATTCTAGGGTCCCAAAGCCTCACTGGGGATTCATCATCATAGCTAGATACCGGTAAGAGGAAAAAAAAAGGCTATTTCCCAGTGTACCCTCCCTCCCTAAGACATCTTCTTAGATGCTTTTGATTCTTCCCATCAGTCAATCAACTAACATTTATTAAGTTACTATATGCCAGACACGATACTAAACCCTGCAACAATTCTTTTCCTACATTTTGAAGTAGGAGGTAAGAGGCAACTAGGTGAGACAGTGGATAGAGTGCTGGGACTGGAGTTGGGAAGACTTCCTGAATTCAAATCTGACTCAGATGCTTGCTAGTTGTGTGACCCTGGGCAATTCACTTAACTTTACTTGCCTCAGTTTCCTTATCTGTAAGATGAACTGGAGAAGGAAATAGGAAACCAGTCTAGTATCTTTGCCAAGAAAACCTCAACTGGGTCATAAAGAGTTATACACAACTGAATGACAACAACAAAGTAGAAGGTATGGCCAGAGCACTACTCAGAAAACTGTAGTCAGTAACATTTTGCCTTAAATCAGGACGCTTAACCTTTTTTTGTGTTATGGACCTCCTTCGGAAATCTGTTAAAGCCTATGGATCCTTTCTCAGAATAATGTTTTCAAATGTATAAAATAAAATTCCTAGATTTCCAAGCTATGGAAGTATATTTAAAAACCTCCTCTTTAGTAAAATAGAAAATAACAGAAATAATATTTTCTCCTAATAATAATATTTTAAAATAATTTTTCAAAATAGTATTTTCTTTCCAAACTCCTGGGAAAAGCCCCTTGGAGGAAAAGCTCCTTGGAAGATCAGAACAAAAATTAAGAAAATAAAAAAAGACTCTCCATTAGGTGAATGGATTAAGAGTAATTACCAAATGTCCTCCTCATCCCTGAAGGGCTTTGATTACTGTCCCACCTAAAAGCAGTCACCTAAAACTCTTAAGGGTTTTGTTTTCTTACCTCTATAATGTTAATCCAGATTGTATTTCAAGATATCTTTTCCTTATTGAAGGTTCCTATAAATGTTACCTGAAGTCAGAGAGGAGACTATTCCAATTTGGACACCTTTCTCTCTAAGCTGGAAATGACTTAATTAAATTAAATTTTTTTTTATAAACAATTGGGGTTAAGTAACTTGCTCAAGGTTACACGGCCAGTTATTTCTGGGTGTGGTGCTGAGTGTCTGAGCCCGGGATTCGATCTCCAGGTTGTCCCAACACTGGAACCGGTGCTCTTACTCGTTGAGCCACCTGGCAGCCCCTAATTAAATTAATTATTAATGGTAATTATTAAATTACATTTTGGGGGCAGATGGACCTATATCAAAGAACACAATATTAGTATTTATATTTTTTTATTAAATCATTTATTTTTAGTTTTCAACGATCACTTCCATAAGTTGTAAGTTTTTTACCCCTCCCTCCCCAAGAAGACATGCAATCTGATATGGGCTCTACACATACATTCCTATTATATACAATTTCACATTAGTCATGTTGCATGGAAGAATTATAACGAATGGGAAAAAAACATGAGAAAAAATAAAACAAAAAAGAAAATAGTCTGCTTCGTTCTGCATTCCGACTCCATAATTCTTTCTCTGGATGTGACTGGCATTTTCCATCAAGTATTCTTTGGAATTGTTTTAGATCCTTGCATTGCTGAGAAGGGCTAAGTCTATCAAAATCAGTCCTCACACACTGTGGCTGTTACTGTGTACAATGTTCTCTTGGTTCTGCTCCCCTCACTCAGCATCAAATTAATATGTCTTTCCAGGTTTCTCTGAAGTCTACCTGTTCATCATTTCTTAAAGCACAATAGTATTCCATTGAATTCATATACTGTAACTTGTTTAGTCATTCCCCAATTGATGGGCATCCCCTTGATTCCCAGTTCTTGGCCACCACAAAAAGATCTGCTATAAATATTTTTGTACATGTGGATCCTTTTCCAATTCTTATGCTCTCTTTGGGATACAGCCCTAGAAACAGTATAATTGGGTCCCAGGAGAAAAGGAACTCAATGATATTGAAATATAGTTTAAAAAAATTTTTTTTTCAAGAATCTTGAAAATCAATCTTCCTTTGATGCTTCTTTCACTTCTTTATTCAGACAGTGGCCTTGACTTTTATCACAATTTTCCTCAATCATTTGTCCAAAATCCTTAGAAAATTCCATTGAACTCCACACCATCCAAGAAGCATTTACTAAGTGCAAGGACTGCAAGGACAAACATGACAAACGTTCTCCAGGATCTTACATGCTAGTGAGGGATAGCTACAGCATGTGCCCAAATAAGCTATATATGAAATGATGCGAGGAGGGAGAGAGTACTAACAATAGGGGTCAGGAAAGCCTTCTGATAAGAGTCAGTATTGTTGGTGATAGAAAACTGAAGTTCAGTCAATTAGTGAAAAAATAATTATAGGGGCAGCTGGGTGGTGTAGTGAATAGAGCACCGGCCCTGGCGTCAGGAGGACCTAAGCTCAAATGCGACCTCAGACACTTGACACGCTTACTAGCCATGTGACTTTGGGCAAGTCACTTAACCCCAATTGCCAATAGCAAGAAAAAACACATAAGCATTTCTATCAACACTTGGTACATAATCTTCCCTTAAACCCCCGCAATCTCTAGGGATCAGGTTTAGTTTAACTCAGTTCTTGTATAGCACAATCCCACCAAGCCCCAAGTCCAGCTGTGTTTATGTCCTGCCACCTTGGCTTTTCACAGCATCCCTGCAAGGCCAGAAGCAACATCTAGTCTGGAATTCCGTCTCCAGGGTTGCCATGACCTGAACTCCTGGGTCCTGAAATGCTGCTGTCTGTGCTGAGAACTGGAAAGGACAAACAAAACAGACCAATACCCGAGTTCATTTCTCAGAGGCATCACTGTGCTAGAGTCAGGCTTCAATGTGTTCAACTGTAGCTGATCCATACAGGCTTGGAATACTTTTACCACAGGTAGGACACAAATAGTCTGTGTGGACATTGGGGTGGATAGTGCAAATTAGTGCATCCTGGGTTTTCTTTCAGTTGTTTCAATTTTGCTTTGTTCATAGAGAACAGCACCTTCTCTGATGTGGGCACACCATGCTGAGCAGTCCTGTGCCAGTGTCTCCCATGCCACACAATCAATTCCAAAGTTCTTGAGACCTTGAGAGTAACCTTGTATCGCTTCATCTGACCACCATGTGAGCACTTGCCCTGTGTGAGTTCTCCATAAAATAGTCTTTTTGGCAAGCAGACATTTTGCATTCGAACAACGTGGCCAGTCCATTGGAGTTGTGCTCTCTGAAGCAGTTTGAATGCTTGGCAATTTAGTTCAAGAAAGTACCTCAGTGTACCTTATCCTGACAGGTGATCTTCAGAATCTTCCTAAGACAATTTAAATGGAAGCAATTCAGTTTTTTGCCATGGCACTGGTTTCACAGGCACTGGGCCTGAAGGGAGTTGGGAAAGTTGGAGCCCTTCAATCCACCAGACTTAATTCACAGTGCCCATGTCCTTCACCTGTGGACACCACCACCACCAACTCTTTCAGACAGAAATAGACTGTCCCCATCCCGTAGTTTTAAAGACCCTACCAGTTTTTTTTTCATGGGGGTGGAATTAATATGGCAGAGTAGAAACAGGACTTTCTTGGGGTTCCGGCTTCCACCTCCCCCAATTCTTGTAAAAGAGGTCTCTGAACAAACTTTGGAGCTAAAGAACCCACAAAATGACACAGAGAAGCTAATCTCCTGCTGAGGAAAGCGTGGCAGATCAGCAGGAATCAACCAGCACAGTGCTCTGGGAGCCAACCCCAGCCCCACAGGGCAGGCCTGACCAACCACAGGCTGGAGAGATTTCAGATCACGAGTAGCTGTGGCAGTTTCCAGAATTATCAACACGTAGATGCTAAGGACAAAGTGAGAGGTCAGTGCAGTGTGGACTTTGGGACCCAGTAGTTGGGAGTGCTTGGCTTTTGCCCCTGGGGTGAGAAGCCACTAAGTGCTGTGGCCCAGCTGCCGACATGTGGCAGCTTCAGCTCCTGGCCTGCAAAGTGTAGGGGGACCAGGCGACCAGTCTGAGGAACAAGTCTGAGGGGTAATTGCTCTTGCTTTAACCTGCTTGGATCTGGATTGCAGTCTAGGGTAGAGGTGCTGCGATGTGAGTCCAGCTTGCCAGAGTGTGTGGAGGTCTCAGAGAGGGCACCCATCTAATACCTCTGGCAGCTGAGAAAACCCCAGTGTTTGGTATGAAGCTCCCCTGTCTGGTGGCAGAGTACTACTGTGGCAAAAAACTCAAAAGGCAAGTAATTGAGTGGCAAAATGAGCAGGCAAAGGAAGCAAACCAAGCAGAGAAATCCAACATTAGACTCCTATTTGGGGACAAAAAGAATCAAGGCATGGAACAGGAAGAAGACAGTGAAGTCAGAACTCCTGCATCAAAAGCTTCCAAGAAAAATACGAGTTGATTACAGGCCATAGAGGACCTTCAGAAGCAGATAAGAGAAGTGGAGAAAAAATTGGGAAGAGAAATGAGAATGCTGCAAGAAAATTATGAAATGAGAGTAAACAGCCTGACTGAAGAAAATAACACCTTAAAAAACAGACTGACTCCATTGGCAAAAGAGGCTCAAAAAGGCAATGAGGAGAAGAATGCCTTAAAAAGCCAAATTTGCCAGATGGAAAAAGAATCTCAAAAGCTCACTGAGGAGAATCATTCCTTCAGAATTAGATTGGAGCAAATGGGAGCTAATGACTTTAGGAGAAATCAAGATGCTGTTAAACAGATCCAAACAAATGAAAGAATAGAAGGCAATGTGAAATATCTCATTGGAAAAAACACTAACCTAGAAAATAGATCCAGGAGAGATAATTTAAAAATTATTGGACTACCTGAAAGCCATGATCAAAGAAAGAACCTAGAAATCATCCTCCAAGAAATTCTCAAGGGAAACTGCCCTAATGTTTTAGAACCAGAGGGCAAAATAGAGGTTGAAAGAATCCATCTCCTGAAAAAGATCCCAAAAAGAAAACTCCTAGGAATATTATAGCCAGGTTCCAGAATTCCCAGATCAAGGAAAGAATATTACAAGCAGCCCGGAAAAAAACAATTTGAATATTGTAGGAACACAATCAGGATAACTCAGGATCTGGCAGCTTCTACACTGAGGGATCGAAGGGCTTGGAATATGATATTCCGGAGGGCAAAGGAGCTGGGATTAAAACCAAGAGTCACCTATCCAGCAAAACTGAGTATCATGTTTCAGGGGAAAATATGGTCATTCAATGGAATAGAAGACTTTCAAGCATTCTTGATGAAAAAACCAGAGCTGAATAGAAAATCTGACATTCAGATACAAGAAGCAAGAGAAGCATGAGAAGGCAAACAGGGAAAAGAAATCATAAGGAACTTATCAAAGTTGGACTATTAACATTCCTACATGGAAAAACAATAATTGTAACTGATGAAACTTTTCTCAGTATGAAAATAGTTGAAGGGAATAGAAATATATAGGAGGGTATATGGGCATATGAATACATATGTGAATGTGCGTATATATATTTACAGGTATACATAGATAGAGGGCACAGGACCAATTTAATAGGAAGGGATGATATTTAAAAGGTGAAATTAAGAGGTGAGAGAGGAATATAATGAGAGGAGATGGAGAGAGACAGAATGGGGTAAACTATCTCATATAGTTTACCCCATAAGGAAGAGGCAAGGGAAAATGGTTACAATGGAGGGGAAGAATAGGAAGGCAAAAGGGAATGGGTCAAACTTATTCTCATTGAATTTGGCTTGGGGAGGGAATGAAATACACACTAAATAGGATATCTAACTCTACAGGAGAGTAGGGGGAAGGGGATGAGAGGGGGGATGATGGAAGGGGGGGCAGGCTGGTGGGGAGGGAAGTTGGAAGCACCCACTTTTGAAAAGGGATGGGATGGAGGCAGCTAGGTGGTGAATTGAGTAAAGCACTGGCCCTGGAGTTAGGAGGACCCAAGTTCAGTTCCGGCCTTAGACACTTAACATCCAGACACACACACACACACACACACACACACACACACACACACAAACACAAAAACTAGCCATGTAATCTTGGGCAAGTTACTTAACCCCAATTGCCCTCCAAAAGGCAAAAAAAAAAAAAAAAGAAAGAAAGAAAGAAAGAACAGGGACAGGATCAAAGTAGAGAAGAGAACAAGTGGGAGGTGGGATAGGAGGAGGGAAATATAGTCAGTCTTTTACAATATATCTACTATTTAATGTTTTGCATTAGCTACACATGTACAACCTATACTGAACTGCTTATCTTCCCAGTAAGAGTGGGTGACAAGGGAGAAGGGAATAAATCTGGAATTCAAAGTTTTAAAATCAAATGTTTAAAATATATATATATATATGTATATATATACACGCACACACACTATTATTAATACTATTTTACATGTAATTGGGAAATAAGATATACAAGCACTGGGGCATAGAGATCCACCATGCCCTCCTGGAAAAGTTGAAGGGGGTATGGGAGAAGATATGGGAGAGAGCAAATTGGAGGAGGGGATATCCTGTGGGACTGCTATTTTGGGGTGGTGGGTAGGCGAAAAACAGGGAGAAAATGTGTAACTCAAAATCTGGCAGAAATGAATGATATAAATCAGAAGTAAATAAAGCATTTGAAAAATGAAAAATAAAATAAATTCTCTTCATTGATGGTTAATTTACCCTTTTCGTTTTTGATAGTGTTAATTTGTTTTTTTTTTCATAAAAACCAGCTATTAATTTTATTTATTAGTTCAATAATTTTCTTAATTTCTATTTTATTTATCTCTACTTTGGTTTTCAGAATTTCTAACTTGGTATTTAATCGGGGATTTTTAATTTGTTTTTTTTTCTAGCTTTTTTAGTTGCATGCCCAACTCATGAAAGTAGACAAGTGGTTTTAGAGAAAGGAGGGACTATGATAGAACTGTAGGAGACAAAGTTAAAGAGTAGGAGATGAATGGTGTCCCAGTAAAGGAGATTAAGAAGGAACAGTTTAACAGGTAAGAGGAGAAACAGAAAAAGGTATTATCATAAAATTCAAGGGAGGAGTAAATGTAAAAGAGGAGGGAGTGGTCTATAGTGTCAAAAGATGCAGAGAGGTCAAGAATGATGAGCACTGAGAAAAGGCTGTCTAATTTAGCATATAAAATAGTGTTGGTATCCTTGAAGGGATTCGTTTCAGTAAAGCAGTGGGTTAGATTGCAAGGGGTTGATATGTGAGCCAGAAGTAGAGGACACCAAGTATAGTAAAAAAACCCTTTTATATAAAAATACCCATTTATATAAAACACCCTTTTTTCTAGGTGTTTATCTTTGAAAAGGAAGGAACTTAAAGATAATAGTTTGAAAGGACAATGGAATCAAATGAAAGTTTTTATTTTATTTTTTTAAGGTAGAGGATATCTCCCTATGTTTGTGGATTGTAGGGATAAAGCCAGGAGGAAAGGAAATATTGGGATGAGAAAGAGGGGAGATGATTGAAAGGGCAAGGTACCAGAGGAAATGGGGTTCAATGGGATGGGATTAAGGGCACAAGTTAAGGGGTTGACCTTGGCAAGGATAATAGCCAATTTTTCTTCAGAAATTGTAGCAGAGGAACAGAGACTAGGGGATGTTGGAGGGTTTTGAGATAATATAATAGAGAAGAGGGAGTTAATGATGGATGAAATTTATTTTCTCAGTAAAGTGAGGTTCTCTGCAGAGGAAAAAGGGGGATAGAGAAATGTATATAGGCAGCTTGAGGAGAGAAGAGATTTAGAACATATCCTATGGGACATGTGATAAAGAGTTAGTCAGAGGAAACTAAAAGGATTTTGTTATAGCAATGAGGACCCAATTGAAATTAGAAAGTATAAATTTATAGCTGACCCAAATGAATCCTTTTTGGGCAGTATAAGTAGGAGTGGAGAAAACAAAAGTGGGAATGGGGGAAGAAGGGAAAGAAAGGAAAGGGAACAAGGATTTACTAAGTATCTACTATGTGCCTGGTACTATGTTAAGGGCTTTACCAATATTATATCTAGGAGGTAGATGCTATTATGATTTCTACTTTATAGTTGAGGAAATTGAGGCAAAAGCAGTGAAGTGACTTGCCTGGGGTCACACAGCTAGTGAGTGTCAGAGACTGGGGTTGAACTAGGAAAATCAGTGAGACCACATGTAAACTTACCTGAAGAGGTACTGGCATGAAATTACAGAGTAGATAGGACCAAACAAGGCCTATCCAACTCATTCAAGATGGTGCTAGCCAAAGCACAAAGTTCCAAATGAAGCACTGAGGCTGAAAATATGAGTAAACAGAAGAAAACCCCAAGTACAATGAAGAATTTCAGCTGTCAAAGATGAGGGCCCCAGGTCCCATGAGGCCAACCACACTTCTAAGTATAAAGGCATCATATGAATATGTCACTGGGAAATAAAGAAATAAAATTACAATGAAACATAGATAATACATTTTAAAACTAAGTCAATATGAGGCTTATTAATTAATTATTAATGATTATTAATTAATTAATTAATCCTTGTTTGTGGATTGGTGACCCCCATTTCTCTTTTAGCTTGACACCATTGGACTAAATAACCTCTCATGTTTTTATCACCTCTAAGTCTGTGATGCTATGATGTCAGTCCTTTGCTAATTGGTTCCATTATATTTATACAATATTTTATAATTTTAAAAGCACTTCCTTCCCATTTTGGAAAGCAGTTTTCCCATAGAATGGCATCTCAGATTAAGTGCTAAACATAGCATTGTTTCTTGGGAATCTGGGGCAGGGGTGGGGTGGGAAGAAGAAATTGGAACTCTGAGGAGCTTTGTTGCCCTATTGATGAGACAGGTAACCCAGGGCAAACTGTGAGGATCATTAAAGGACAGGGATTGGTAGAGATCACCACCCTCTGTAGCCTCAGCCCAGTGGTGCCTAGATAGCCACAATGCTAGATAAATGACAACTAAAATGTTATTATGGAGTATATGGTATTGTTAGAATGGCTAGACTTGGGAGGAATTCTATTACAGAGTCTGAGAATCATGTTATGAAAATAATTAGATTAGTAATTATAAAAGTGCATATGAAATCTAGCGGAGAATTAGCAAACAACCTAGATAAACTAGGTCAAGAAAACCCACCTTATAACAAAGAGGTTTTAGATTGGAGTCTGGGGAGGTTAGCATGAAATAACCCTTGGTTGTGAAATTCCCAACCTTTGTGAAAGGCCAAGTAGCTGAGGAATTTCAACTCAGGTTGGTCTTAGGCCAGTTTGTAAAGCAGTTCAGAAAGTAAAAAGAGAGCTACCTTTGAACTCAGGAAACTTGGCTCTATCACTTCACATCATTCCTCCAGTCCTCAGTTTCCACATCTGTAAAGGTGGGATGATAATAAAAGTTATATTGTCCACCTCATAGAGTAATTGTATGGAAAGTATTTTGTAAACCTTAAAGCACTATATTTATTGCTGCTCATCTCCCCTTTTCACTTGGTTTCAGTCATCGGCTTGGTCACTAGAAAAGTTTGCCCGTCTTTCCTCTCAGGTATCGAGTACTCTCTTTTATACTTCCTCAGTTCCTGTTGGGAAGCAGGTAGGTGTGGAAGTGGATAGAGTACTAGGCTTGCAGTCAGGAAGACCTGAGTTCAAATTCCACCTCAAACACTTACTAGCCATGTGACCGTGGACAATCATTTAACCTCTGTTTACCTCAGTTTCTTCCACTGTAAAATGTGTATAACAATCTGCCTCAGAGGATTGTTGTAAAGATCAAATTAGATAATAATATTTGTAAAGTCCTTAGCACAGTACCTGGCACATAGTAGCAGGCATTATAGAAAATGTTTATTCCCTTTCCTCCTCTTCTTGTTCCTTATCAAAATATCATCGTTTGGGGTAAAGGATATTTAGTAAGTTACTTTCATTGTAGTATAATCTAGCTTAATCATTTACCATCTTTGGGGGCTAGAGCCAAGATGGTGGAGTAAAGGCAGGGTCTTACCTGAGCTCTCCCTCAAACCTCTCCAAATGCCTCTAAAAAATTACTCTAAACAAATTCTAGAGCAGTAGAACCCACAAAAAGACAGAGTGAAACAAAATTTCAGCCCAACAACCTGGAGGGTCAACAGAAAAGGTCTGTTGCACCAAGCTGAGAGAGGAGCTCAGTCCAGCACAGGCCATGCCAACATAGACCAGGTCCCAGCAAACCCAGAGCAGGCCTCAGGGAACTGAATTACTGGCAGCTGTTGTGGTTTCCAGACTTCTCAACCCACAAATGCTAAAGACAACTTGGAAGGCTGGTAGTAAAGGTCTGTCTGATCCAGGAGAGAGAGGAGCATGGTCCAGCCCTACCCCCAGCATAGCCCTGGCCCCAGCAAACCAGGAGCAGGCCTAGGGAGTGATTGAATAAGTAACGGCGGCAGCAGAGGTGGCAGTGGTGGCAGCAGCAGGGGCTGCGTCTGCCCACAGACAATAAGGGGATTGAACAACTGGTCAGAAGGAGATTACAGGGGTCTCTTTTCTGGCACTGAGGCAGGACTATGTTGCTTTGCCCATACTTGGATCCAGGTCGCAGTCCTGGGTGGCTGTCCTAGGGCTAGGAGGAGGACTAGCATAGCAGAGTTTGTGGCAGCAGTAGAGAGGGAGTCTCCTCACAGTTCCAGGGCAGAAAAGAGGGCAAGTGGTCACTCACAGGCCAGGAGAGGAATAAACACCTCTCCTTAGATCATACCACCTTGGAGGAGCAAAGAACTTTTAGGTCCCTAAAAGCATCTCTGAAAACAGCTACACAAACCCTGTGAAGTAATCAGAAGCAAAACTGTTTTGAAGAGGGACAGGGTGAAAGGAGAGAGAGAATAAAATAAATGGGGATAGAGGGAAATAGGATAGAAGGAAATACAGTCAGCAATAGTAACTGTAAAAAAAATTTTGAAGCAAGTTTCTCTGATAAAGATCTCATTTCTATAACATATAGAGAACTATGTCAAATTTATAAGAATAAGAGCCATTCCCCAATTGACAAATGATCAAAATATATAATCAGTTTTCAGATGAATTAAGTAATTAAAGTTATCTGCAGCCACATGAAAAAATTGGATTGCTGTATTGCTGAGAATAGATTAGAGAACTAATTAGAGAAATACAAGTTTAATAATTCTGAGGTACTACCTCATACCTATTAAATTAGATAATAGGACAGAAAAGGTAAAGGGCAAATGTTGGAGTGGATGTGGGAAAAATGAGACATTAATGTACCATTGTCAGAGTTGTGAATTGATTAAACCATTCTATAGAACAATTTGGAGCTATGCCCAAAGGGCTATAAAACCATGCATACCCTTTGACCTAGCAATACCACTACAAAGTCCCAAAAGAGATTAAAAAAAAAAGGAGGAAAAGGACCTATATGTACAAAAATATTTATGGTAGCTCTTTTCTGGGGGTAAAGAATTACAAATTGAGGTGATGTACATCATTTGGGGAATGGCTAAATAAGTTGTGTTATGATGGAATACTATTGTACTATAAGAAATGATGAGCAGGATGCTCTCAGAAAAACCTAGAAAGACTTATATAGGTTGATGCAAAGTAAAATGTACTGTGTACAAAGTAACAGTAATATTATAAGATGATCAGCTGTGAATACCTTAGCTATTCTTTGATCCATGATAACTCTGAAGGACTCAGGATGAAAAATCCTATCCATCTCCAGAGAAAGAACTGATGGGGTCTGAATACAGATTGAAGCAATTTTTGAGGTTTTTTTTTCACTTCATTTTTCTTCAGTTTTTTTTTCTCCATGTTTTCTTTCACAACATGACTGTTATGGATATGTTTTGCATGACTACACATATATAACCTATATAGAATTGCTTGCCTTCTCAATGGGGGGGGGCGTGGAGAGAGAAATAGGGAGAAAAGGAGAGAATTTGGAACCCAAAGTTTTGAAAACAAATGTTAAAAATTGTTTTTACATGTAACTGGGGAAAAATTAAATACTAAATAAATACAATCCCGCCCCCAACCCACCATTTACTATCTCAGGAGTCTTTGGGTTTTAAAGAGGACTACAGTGAGAAAAATTCAGAGAAATCCATTTCTAATGAGGGAATTTCAGAAACTGATATCTGGGTGGGAGCTTTTCCTTCAAATAATTTCCCTAGACATCAGTCTTTCCCTAGAATTCATATCTGGTACATAAGGGTAAATGTGATAAATAGTGATCCTTGTTAGGGTACATATATTGGGGG
>NW_027185809.1:32067748-32085304 GCF_028583685.1 Petaurus breviceps papuanus
GGGAATCGTCTGTTTTTTTTCCCCAGGATGTACTTTCCCCTCCCCCACAAAGAGAAAGGCCAATCTGAATCTGAAAATTCGTAAATAAGTCTTTTCCTACCTTTCCAGTCTTCTCACACCTCATTCCCATCCTCATATTCTGTGATCCAATGACACTGGTCTCCTTTCTGTTCCTTGAACAAGACACTCCATCTCCTGACTCTAAGCATTGTCAATGGCTCTCTGTGCCTCATTCCTGCAACTCTCATCTCCATCTCCTAACTTTCCTGGATTCCATCAGTTTTCAGATAAAGTCCCACCTTCTGCAAAAAGCCTTTTCTAGTCTTTTCAAATCTTAGTGCCTTCCCTCAGAGATTATCTCCAGTTTATCCTGTATATGTCTTGCCTGTACATAGCTGTTTGTATGTGGTCTCCTCCATTATACTGTGAATTCTTGAGAGTAGGGATGTTTCTTTCCCCTTTCTCTATATCCCCATTGTTTAGCAAGGTACCTGGCACTTGATAGATGACCAAAGGCTTGTTGATGGACTGGCAAAATCAGCTCAAAAGCATTTCTATCTTTATCATGTATTTGAGCAAGATTGATAAATTAAGGTGTTGACATAGGCAAGAGAATTGTAAATTCATACTTATTTGGCCTTGTCTCCTACTTTTCTCCTTTGGGGAAACCTGTGTCTTCAGAATTTTATGGGAATGTTTTTCATTTTGTTTTGAGACAGAAAAGGAATTTGGGGGATGGGTGGAATACATAGTCATGTGGCCTTAAAAGGGACACTTTTCAGTAACCATCCACCACTTCCAATTTATGGATTCTGAGAGTTATATGTACAGGTACAGAGCTAGGGTATGGAGTTCAGGGTAAAGATGGTGAAGAAGATGTGAAGAAGCAGCTCATAGAAAAACCAGCTCTGTCTGATTTTTGAGGAGCCAAAGAATTCAAAAGCATCATTCTCAGAGCATCAGACAATTGAACACTACCATTGGTTCCCTCTTCACTACCTGCTCTATTTTCCTGCTAGATGGGGTTCACACACAGACAGCCCCCCTCCCTCTCCCCCACTTCTCACACACGCACAGAACTCTGTTGTCAGATTTGATCTGAAAAATTTGGCAGTCTCCACTGTCCATGGCAGAGCTGTGAGCCCCAGCTCTCACTGTCTCCCTGGAGTCCCTCTGCAGACGCAGGTGCACGTCACTGTCTGCTCTAATTTTATCCATGTTTGATGGAGGAGACTAACTGAGCAGCAGGGAAGCTGCTATTTTGGTTCTCTCTCTGGCTCTGGGTTATATAAAGCCTATTGCCATGACCTGCATTGCTTTGTAATTCTGCCTCACTCTTGCTCTCTCTGTCACAATATGTCATCTGTTCAGACCTTCCCACTCTTTGCTCTGGGAGAATGAAGTGTGGTAATGAGACCATAAGGAGAAGTGGGGTAGGGGGCAGTGGAGGGGGCAGGGTGATGAGGGTGCTCTATATACATGTATATAAACACAGGTATACGAGGAAGGAGTTTAATATAGGGGGAGTATGAACAAATGGGGCAGATGGGAATATGTGTGTGATGGAGGAGGAAAGATTTATGTATATATGTATGTTAGGGTAGCTAGATAATGCTTGTCAGTTGCTGTTGTGAGTCTACTGTTGGTGTGACATATGAATTTCTATTTCAGTAGCTCCTTTCACTCTTAAGGGTTTCATCAATTATACAGAAGCAGCTTTTCCATTGAATGGCATCAATTTCTAGTCTGGAATTAAGGGCAGCAGCCAGCCAGCAAGGAGCATCCACCAGAGTATGCAAAAGCATGTGTTTGGCTGTGGGTTGAGTGAGGGGGAGGTGGTATTTCAGACGTCACTCACTCCTAAGCACAGAACTATGAAACTTATCTTCAGGGAACAGGCAACCCTTAGATTTTATGCCTCTGGTGTATTGACAATTGTGCTGGAAAGATGCTTTGCTAAAGTCAATCATGTGTAATAAGATTCCCAATATAATACAGCTCATTATTATATGACTTGAGAAATTCATATGCCCAATAAAATATAACTACATCCAGTAAAAGCCTAATATAACTTAGATTCCCCATGTATACATGGATATTAGTCCTGTCTTCCAAAATTAGCATTGGTAGAGTGGAAGTAGGGTCATTGAAAGGCAGTCTAGAAGATTCGATTGAGGACCATCCGTAGGTATGGTCTTTCCTTGCTACTGAGATTGAGTTAAAACTTCTCTGCCTCAGATATCTGTGAGGGCATGGCAGTGCCTCAGGCAATTCTCTAAGACTGAAAGTCTTAGAAGAAGAGTGCCCAAATTCCATCAGTGCCTACTCTCAAAAGTATAAACATCACTCACATATAATCTACTTATCCTGAATATTTTGAGTCATAAAATGGAGCCTATATACTCTCTATAGAATGAGATCTTGCAAGACTTGGTTCAGTCTTCTTTAGTGGTCTAATAGTAAGGGAGCCATAGATATATTGCTCATGATTTTGATTTATTTTTGATTTTACTCCTATGTAAGACACTTTATTTGGTACTAGGTAGGCTTCTAGAAGCTTCACTTTTAGATTGTCCTCATGATGTTTCTTATTTAGCTATTTCCAAGGGGTCATTAAAGGCAATACTTTCCTTCTCTCTTCCTCTGGATAAAAGACTCCCAAGAAGTTTTAGAGAGAAGAATCAATCAGGGGTTTTATGTATGGTAAGACAAAAAAAAAAATAGGAGCCCATCATTTAGGGGCAATTGAAAAATTTAACATTTTTAGAGGTCAAAGAAATGGACAGGTAGTGGAAAAGGGAAAGGAGTGACAGGACAGAGAAAGGAAAATGAATATGGGGAAAGTGTAGATCAGCAGTTCTCAAATTGTGGTCCAACACTTTTTCAGCTGATGTTTTGGATCTGCTGTTGGTGTGACAATACAAACTTCTATATCTGTAGTGTCTTTCTTTCTTTTTTTTTCAGTTTTATTGTCAACTTTATTTCTAGCTGCTAATTGGAGTCTTTCAATTTGGATCATAATCCTCTGCTTCTGTATGTCAAACAGCATACTTATGTCACTCAGAACCACATGTAAGTGGTATTTCTTTTTTTTCCCCAAATGCTTTATTAACTTCTGATTTACATCATTCATTTCCGACAGATTTTGAGTTACAAATTTTTTCCCCGTTTTTCCCCTACCCACCCCCCAAAATAGCAGTCCTACAGGATATCCCCTCCTCCAATCTGCTCTCTCCCATATTTTCTCCCATACCCCTTTAGACTTTTCCAGTGAATCTCTATGCCCCAGTGCCTGTATATCTTATTTCCCAATTACATGTAAAATAGTATTTATAATAGTATATATATATATACATATATACATATTTGAGTATTTGATTTTAAAACTTTGAATTCCAGATTCATTCCCTTCCTCCCTCGTCACCCACCCTTACTGGGAAGATAAGCAGTTCAGTATAGGATGTACATGTGTGGCTAATGCAAAGCAATAACATAGTAGATATATTGTAAAAGACTGACTATATTTCCCTCCCTCCTATCCCACCTCCCACTTGTTCTATTCTCTACTTTGATCCTGTCCCTTTTCAAAAGTGGGTGCTTCCAACTTCCCTCCCCCCCCCCCAGCCTGCCCTCCCTTTCATCATCCCCTCTCTCATTCCCTTCCCCCCTACTCTCCTGTAGGGTGAGATACCCTATTTAGTGTGTATTTCATTCCCTCCTCAAGCCAGATTCAAGGGGAATAAGGTTGACCCCTTCCCTTTTGCCTTCCTATTCTTCCCCTCCATTGTAACCATTTCCCCTTGCCTCTTCTGTATGAGATAGTTTACCCCATTCTGTCTCTCCCCATCTCCTCTCATTATATTCCTCTCTCACCTCTTAATTTCACCTTTTAAGTATCATCCCTTCCTATTAAATTGGTCATGTGCCCTCTATCTATGTATACTTATAAACATATATACACACATTCACATATGTATTCATATGCCCATATATAGACATATATATATATTTCTATTCCCTTCCACTACTGAGAAAAGTTTCATCAGTTGCAATTATTGTTTTTCCATGTAGGAATGTTAATAGTTCAACTTTGATAAGTTCCTTATGATTTCTTTTCCCTGTTTACCTTCTCTTGCTTCTTGTATCTGAATGTCAGATTTTCTATTCAGCTCTGGTTTTTTCATCAAGAATGCTTGAAATTCCATTGAATGATCATATTTTCCCCTGAAACATGATACTCAGTTTTGCTGGATAGGTGACTCTTGGTTTTAATCCCAGCTCCTTTGCCCTCTGGAATATCATATTCCAAGACCTTCTATCCCTCAGTGTAGAAACTGCCAGATCCTGGGTTATCCTGATTGTGTTTCCACAATATTCAAATTGTATCTTCCTGGCTGCTTGTAATATTCTCTCCTTAATCTGGGAATTCTGGAACCTGGCTATAATATTCCTAGGAGTTTTCTTTTTGGGATCTTTTTCAGGAGGTGATCAGTGGATTCTTTCAACCTCTATTTTGCCCTCGGATTCTAAAACATCAGGGCAGTTTTCTTTGAGAACTTCCTGGAGGATGATTTCTAGGTTCTTACTTTGATCATGGCTTTCAGGTAGTCCAATAATTTTTAAATTATCTCTCCTGGATCTATTTTCCAGGTCAGTGGTTTTTCCCATGAGATATTTCACATTGCCTTCTATTCTTTCGTTTGGATCTGTTTAACAGCATCTTGATTTCTTATAAAGTCATTAGCTTCCATTTGCTCCAGTCTAATTTTGAAGCCATAATTCTCCTCAGTGAGCTTTTGAGATTCTTTTTCCATCTGGCAAATTCGACTTTTTAAGGCATTCCTCTCCTCATTGCCTTTTTGAGCCTCTTTTGCCATTTGAGTCAGTCTGTTTTTTAAAGTGTTATTTTCCTCAGTCAGGCTGTTGACTCTCATTTCGTAATTTTCTTGCATTGTTCTCATTTCTCTTCCCAATTTTTCCTCCACTTCTCTTATCTGCTTCTTAAGGTCCTCTAGGCCTGTAACCAGCTAGTATTTTCCTTTGAAGCTTTTGGTGCAGGTGTTCTGACTTCACTGTTTTCTTCCTGTTCCATGCTTTGCTCCTTTTTGTCCCCAAACTAGGAGTCTGATGTTGGAATCTCCTGTCTGCTTTTTTTCCTTTGCCTGGTCATGTCGCCCCTCAGTCACTTGACCCCTGGGCTTTTTGCCACAGTAGGACTCTGCCACCAGACAGGGGAGCTTTTGTCCCAAATGCTGGGGTTTTCTCAGCTGCCGGTATTAGATGGGTACCCTCTCTGAGGTCTCCACATGATCCACATGGTGACATACATCCCAGGACCTCCACCCTAGACTGCAATTCAGATCCAAGCAGGTTAAAGCAAGAGCGATTACCCCTCAGACTGGTGCTTTGTCCCCCTACATTTTGCAGGCCAGGAGCTGAAGCTGCCACTTGGCACTGGCTGGCTGTGCCTGGCGCCCAGCCCCTCAGCAGCTTCTCTCCCTGGGGGTGAAAGCCCCGCACTCCCACTTACTGGTTCCATAGTCCAGACTGCACTGACCTCTCACTTTGTCCTTCACCTCTATATGTTGATAAATCTGGAAACAGCCACAGCGCTGCTGATCTGGAGTCCCTCTGGCCGAGGCTGGTCAGGCCTGCCCTGGGGCTAAAGCCATGGAGTAGGGCTGGGCTCAGCTCCCAGAGCGCTGTGCTGGCCGATTCCTGCCGGCCTGCTGGGCTGTCCTCAGCAGGAGGTTAGCTTCTCTGTGTCATTTTGTGGGTTCTGCAGCTCCAAAGTTTGTTTAGAGTCCCCTTTTTACATAGATTGGGCAAGGTGGAAGCAGGAGCAGTGGGGAGGTCCTGCTTCTACTCCACCATCTTCATCTGTAGTGTCTTTCATTCCAAAAGGTTTAATAAATTATACACAAGAAGGTTTGTCATTGAATGGAATCAATTTCTAGTTTGGAATTAAAGGCAGTGGCCAAGTAGCAAGGAGTACCTAGCAAAATATGAGTCCAGCATCCCCAAGTCCCTTTCAGGAGGTCTGCAACATAAAAACCACTTTCATAATAATGATAAAGATGTTTTGATGTCTATGCAGTAAACCAAAAAGTTTGAGAACTACTGGTATAAATGAATGATATTTTTTCATGTTATTTTTTTTTATAAATAATTGCCCCCAGTGTATTTTGGCAGAAGTAATATTTTTATATTTGATGATCCTTAAGTTTTAGGCAGAACGGGGATAAAAATAAACAATTTCTCTGATTCTGCAGAAGATACTAATGGATTTACAATTTGCTATTTTCTAGAGGCTAGAATAGACAGAAAAAGTACATAGCTTGAGGTCTGACCACAGTATTGCCTTTGGCCTCACTGCCAGTGCCTATACCAGCTATGCCGTCATCAACACAGACTATATTGAATATTTTATGTTAGTATGATACGCGTGGAATCCGTGTAAACAGTGCTGGAGAAGGGTTATCCAGTCTAACTCATACTTGAAAAGGAATTCTTTCAGTATTCCCAGCAAATGTTCATTTGACCTCCACTTAAAGTTAAGGGAACCTCCCCTCTAGTTAGGGGGAACCCATTGCCTCCCAAAGCAGTCAATTACACCTAGGGGTAGTACTAATTGTTAGAAAGTCTTTTTTTTCTTAGATCAAGTTTAAATATGTTTTTTTGCAACTTCCACCCTTGGCTCTTAGCTCATAATTTAGGGGTCAAACAGAATGAATCTAATCCCTCTTCTATATGGCTGCTTCTCAGATATGTGAAGATAGATACCACAATTCTCTTCTCCATGATAAATATTCTGCATTCTTTCAAGCAGTCCTTATATAGCATAGTCTCCAAGCCTCTCTCTATTCTGGTTTCTTTTCCTTTAGGCTTTTGTCAATGTAATAGTGTCATAACAATGCCAATTAGGAAAACAGGGAAACAATGCTGACAGTGGCATTACCCTAGCCATCACTAATCCAACTTCTTCCCATGAAGATTCATAGAAACAAGTGCTAGCTAGACTTTGTGACTGATCTATGTAAAACTATAGGAGCTTATAGAATCAGAAAGAAGAGGAAAAGAGGAGGGCTGTGATTACAATTCTAGAGAGACAATCCAAATGGAAGATATGGAGAACGCGAATGTAGGACTTTCATTCATCACTCACATTTCTCGCCAAGAAACTAGGACTGTCAGTTGAATTGTTACCATAATGCTGACAGTCCCATAGATTTACTATGGAAACTTCCTAGACTAGATCCTTCCTGTGTCCTGTTCAAACAATATTAGAGATCAGATGGGTCAAAACCTGGCGAACTCCAAGTTAAAAATTTTTGTCACAGCAGGTCCAACTCCCATGGATCAGTCAGTTCAAGTTGTAATCCTTGAGTGAAGCCATAATACTTCAGAGGAAATCTAAGAAAGTCCTAAAAGATACATCATGAAAAGCTATGCAGGAAGAAGAGGAAATGGGAAACACTCCTTCTTTCCTTAAGTAAATTGATCCTGGCAGCCCTGCACTAGTTACTTACTGTTCTCTAGTCTGATCTCCAGGAGATTCCATGTGCATGGGCATTGATTATATTTGTTAATGCTGCTGAATGAATGAATAGAGCTTTTATTAACTGCTTACTAATATACAAATTAGGCAGTTAGGTGGCATAGGATACTGGGCTTGGAATCAGGAAGGCTCATCCTCTTGAGTTCAAATACAATCTCAGATGCTTACCAGATGTGTGACCCTTAGCAAGTCACTTAAGCCTGTTAGCTTCAGTTTCCTCTTTTGGAAAATGAGCTATAAAAGGAAATGGTAAACCACTCCAGTATCTGCTAATAAAACACCAACTGGGGTCACAAAGGTTGGACGTGACTAAAAAATTACTGAACAACAACAAAATATACAAAGAACCATGCGAAGTGCTAAAGATTCAAAAGTATAAGTAACACAGGCCCTGCTTTCAAGGAGCTTACATTCTAATGGGGTAGACAACATATATGAAAGTTTTCAGCTTTAAGTCAGATGGAAAGATCTCATGGTCCATCAGCAAAGCCAATGGCAATATCACTTCATTAATGTCATTTCCACTTATAAAATATATAGCACCTATAGAAGCAGTTTGCCACAGGGTAACCTTCCAACTCCCCCCCAATAATGGCGACAGGCATTGGACTTGAAGCACTGCTATCCAAACACTCTTGAATTTCTCTTCTTTGGCATATTCTACTTCGTGTCTCCCAGTAATGCCCTGGCACCAATTCCAAACCCTCCTCAACCTCCACTCTTGCTTTTATCTCCCTGCTACCACCCCTAGTTTGTACTTTGGGGGTATTATGAGTGAGTTTCATGCCTCAAGTTAAGTTTGGAGTAGATAAATGACATTTAAAGTCTCTTCAGAATCTGAAATTCTGTGGTGCTATTGATTTGTTCAAATGGAGGATGTATAGAGGGAAACCACAAGGAATGCTGAAAAGATTGGAAACCTTGGCATATAAGCATCAGCTGAAGGAACTGGCCAAATATACCCATAGAAGAAAAGACTTAGGAGGAACTGATGGTTGTCTTTAAGTATCTGAGGGACTGTTTTCATGTAGAAGAGGTATTAGATATAGTTTGCTTGGTCCTAGAAGGAGCAATGGCTGACAGGTACAGGGAGACAGATCTGGGCTGGAAATAAAGAAAAAATTCCTATTAAAACAGTCTAAAAGTGACTTGGATTATCTTGGGAGGTAGTGGGTTCCCATTTACTCACAAGTTGTGCTTGTCATTTGTTCTTGAAGAGGACCATGACATCAGGGAGATGACAACATGGCTTGTAGTTGACTTTGATTTAAGTGAGGTAGGGCTATGCAAGGTCACCAGCCTCACTTTCTCTTCCAGAGTCATCTAGGTCCAATGGCCTGATATTCATGAGGACAACTGGAGATGGCCCAGGATACAATGGGAGACCCTGGCACTTTTAGGCTAAGGTCTTTTCAGGTTCTCACTTTGAGTGAAGTAATGCCTATTCAGTGAATAGGCCTCTTTAAGTAGTTACTCAAGGGATGGCCCCTTTAACAGAAAGAAAGAAAGAAAGAGGGAAAGAAAGAAAGAAAGAAAGAAAGAAAGAAAGAAAGAAAGAAAGAAAGAAAGAAAGAAAGAAAGAAAGAAAGAAAGGAAGGAAGGAAGGAAGGAAGGAAGGAAGGAAGGAAGGAAGAAAAGAAAGAAAGAAAGAAAAGAAAATCAAAGTGGGAGGGGAAGACCCTCAGGGTTCCTGACCAAAAAAGAAACAGCTACAATCACTGGCAGAGCTACAATAAAAGGTTGTATGACCACTGATCAGGGATGTCGGAAAGGTGATTGCTGATTGGATAAAAGTTATTAGATGACCTCTGAGGACTCTTCCAACTCAGAGTGTCTATGATTCCTTTAGTCTCCTCATAATCACCTGAGAAAGTAATTACATAATTTATATCTGACTTTCTATAACAGATGTGGTCCTAAATGTTGCTGTTTAGTCATTTCAGTCATGTCCAACTCTTTGTGACTCCATTTGGGGTTTTCTTGGCAAAGATCCTGGAGTGGCTTGCCATTTCCTTGTCCAATTCATTTTCTAGATGAGGAAACTGAGTTAAACAGGATAAGTGACTTGCTCAGGGTCACATAGCTAGTAAGTGTCTAAGGCCAGTTTAGAACTCAAGAAGAGAAGCCCTTCTGATTCTAAGGCCTGGCACTCTATCCACTCTGCCACCTTGCTGCCCATGGTACTAAATAGTCTTGTTAAAATAGAATTTATGTATAACAAATACATTAGGAGACATATTATTTTTAATTGAATTTAGCTGTAAATCCTATCATGCCATTATGGTCCTTCTTAGACTATGAATGGTCACTAAAGTTTATGTATTTTGAAGTTCAGATGTTCATCTATCAGTTTTTCTAAAGTGGGAGAAAAACTATACCACATCATAATAGATTTAAAACTTGAAGAGACCTCAGTGGTCAATTAATTCAGTCTCTTCATTTTACAAATAAACAAACTGAGGCTTAGATTGGTTAAGTGATTTGCCCAAGGTCACAGGGAAACAAGCTTCATAGCCAGAATTTGAACCCAGATCTTCTTACTCTACACTATCTCAGGTTCCAGCTATGAATGTTTTTATTACAATCTAAAAGCTGACTTGTGGTCTTCGGAGGTGACAAATTCTAGGGGCTGATCACACCTTCTAAAAAGACATAAGCTTTTTTTCTTTCCTCCTTTCTTTTTTAAATCCCAATTCTGTTGTCTGTTGTTCTTAGAGGTGGTCAGTGGTTTCAGATTATGAAATATGTTATGGGGGAACCAGAAAAATTAAAGTAATTCAGAATTTCAAACATCTCAAACCAAATTGTGTTCTTTTTCAGGGCAATGAATCTTGACTTGCACGTCCTCAGAAAAGAGAGCATGCACAAACGTGCGGCAGAGGAGTCCAATGACAGTGTGTAGGGCTATTGATTCACGTTGGAATTTTAATAATCCCAGAACAGCTGCAGTGAATGCAAGCAGCTCTTTTGAAAGAGATGACGCTGGTCCATTTATGGAAAAGGAAAAAAAAACTTATCTGATGGTAATGAGGTAAAGCAAGGATCAATATATTTTAGATCATGGGGGAAACTCTCTAAAGTGTGTTTATTAAGAAGATTATGTTATTATTTTGTGTGTTTATGAGGACTCAGAAACATATACATTTTGAAGCAGGTCACAGGGATAGGGAAAATTAGGATACTATTTATAGTATGTTTGCCATGTAAAATATTACAAAATTAGCAGCATATATAAAGAAATGATCCTCAATAGGAATGGGATCAGCTCTAGAAGCCACACTTAGGATTTTCTTCCTTTCCCCCATTATACCTATACTAGCTCCATTGGGGGTCCCCTTTCGTGTCTCTCTATCCTGTTCCCAGTCCTTACCTAACGTAGGCATGGATGCCCTCTTCCTTCCTTAGCCCACTCAAAACAGAGGCTGAGTCATTTTGGTTTCTGTTTTTAAAGACTTCATTAGCCACTAATAGCTGGAACATCAAGTTGTCAAGTTATAGAGTGTAGGAATCTTATCATAAAATACTCTTAATGGAAAGCTGATCTGGCTCCAGTCTGACTTTCCACCCTTACTTTATGTGGCTCTCCTTCACTTATTCTTTTTTTCAGAACCACGAGCTGTTCTCTGAACTTGGCATTCTAACTCTGCTTTAGTAAATTTGCATAGGTCCTCTACTACACATGGAATAAAGACTGTCTTTGCCTTTAGGAATCATTACCTTTATTTAAGGCTCAGTTCAGGTGCCAGGTTTTTCATGAAATTTGGCATCCCTTCTGGATGCTCTGCATCCACTATAACTCATACTTGCAGGTGAGGTTGGGGTGGAGGGCGGGGTACAACTCCCTCTGTTTGAAGGCACTTTGTGAATCCATACTCCCAGAATCATAGTTCACAAGCCCCATCTAGTATGTGAACCTTTAATTATCAGCCAGTAGATACAATTAGCTTAAAGCAAAGGCATTTACTGACATGGCATCATAAAAACAGTAGGAACAAAACATTCTCCTCATAAACTTGGGGAATGCTCTCCCACAACTATACATATCAGTAGGAGGAGCAGGCACACACATAAAGAGGTATATATACATGTAGGGAACACAGCCCAGGTAACTCACACTTATGGCCTGATTCCCTTCCCTCTTTTATGATATTCTTGTGCTGCTTCCCTGGGTACAGATCTCTGCTGGACAGATTGCTCAGATGGATTCTGGGCCTGAGAGTCTTTACAGTTCCACTCCCAACAACCAGAGCTAAGTCTGTTTTTGATTTACAAAACTCACGTTCCTTAAAAATGTTTCCTATCTTAACTCTCAAACTTGCTTCTTATTGAGTATAGTCTCTTTTTGGGAAAGTAGCTGCATTGTAAGGTATCATAAAGAGGTATATATACATGTAGGGAACATAGCCCAGAACTAACCCAGGGGGCAGAACTAACCCAGGCAAAGAATTATTCCCTCTTGAGGCACGATTCCCTCTTAAGCTTCCAGAACTAGCTTTCTTCTCCTCTTCCAGAAGTCCTCTTCTTCAGAGTTGTAGGATGCTTCAACTGATGCCTTCTATTTGATAGTGGGTCTCACTTTTTAAAGAGATACCAAGGGCATGACTGACCCTAACTGTCCCCTAATTCTACAAATTTAGAACTAACCTCTTTCCTATGGTTTAAAAAAAAATCACTGTGGTACAAGACAAATGTGTGCTAAAAAATTCTATAAGAGATGTACAAAGTATTTCTACTTTAGAGAAAAGATCAATGACTTCTAGCTTGGAAATTGTAGTACTTTATGGAAGAGGCCACATTTTGAATTTTATCTGTATGAACCAGTAGGCCATTGACATGTAGAGAGGAGAGGAGAGGACATTCCAGGTTAAGAGAACAGTAGAATATAATTACCTTGAGGGTAGGTATTATCTTGTTTTTGTCTTTATTCTTCTTTCTCTGCATGTGTATATATGTTTATATGTGTCTATATAAACTGCAACTATATCTATTTCTATAGCTGTATCTATATCTTTTTTTGGTCATTTTTCAAATGCTTTATTAACTTCTGATTTACATCATTAATTTCCACCAGATTTTGAGTTACAAATTTTCTCCCCGTTTTTTCCCTACCCACCGCTCCAAAATAGCAGTCCCACAGGATATCCCCTCCTTCAATCTGCTCTCTCCCATATCTTCTCCCATACCCCCTTAGACTTTTCCAGTAGGGCATGGTGGATCTCTATGCCCCAGTGCCTGTATATCTTATTTCCCAATTACATGTAAGAGAGTATTATAATAGTATATATAATTTTAAACATTTGATTTTAAAACTTTGAATTTCAGATTCATTCCCTTCCTCCCTTGTCACCCACCCTTACTGGGAAGATAAGCAGTTCAGTATAGATTGCACATGTGTAGCTAATGCAAAACATTAACATAGTAGATATATTGTAAAAGACTGACTATATTTCCCTCCCTCCTATCCCACCACCCACTTGTTCTATTCTCTACTTTGATCCTGTCCCTTTTCTAAAGGGAATGCTTCCAACTTCCCTCCCTGCCAGCCTGCCGTCCCTTCCATCATCTCCCCTCTCATCCCCTTTCTTCTACTCTTCTGTAGGGTGAGATACCCTATTTAGTGTGTATTTCATTCCCTTCCCAAGCCAAATTCAGTGAGAATAAGGTTGACCCATTCCCTTTTGCCTTCCTATTCTTCCCCCCCCCATTGTACCCTTTTTCCTTGCCTCTTCTTTATGAGATAGTTTACCCCATTCTGTCTCTCTCCATCTCCTCTCATTATATTCCTCTCTCACCTCTTAATTTCCCCTTTTAAGTACCATCCCTTCCTATTAAATTGGTCCTGTGCCCTTTATCTATGTATACCTGTAAGCATATATACACACATTCACACATGTATTCATACACCTGTATCCCTCCGATATAGACATATATATATGTATGTATGTATTTCTATTCCCTTCAACTATTTTCATACTGAGAAAAGTTTCATCAATTACAATTATCGTTTTTCCATGTAGGAATGTTAATAGTTCAACTTTGATCAGTGGCTTATGATTTCTTTTCCCTGTTTACCTTCTCAAGCTTCTCTTGCTTCTTGTATCTGGATGTCAAATTTTCTATTCAACTTTGTTTTTTTTCATTAAGAATGCTTGAAAGTCCACTGAATGACCATATTTTCCCCTGAAAGATGATACTCAGTTTTGCTGGGTAGTGGTTTTAATCCCAGCTCCTCTGCCCTTCGGAATATCCTATTCCAGCCTCTTTGATCCCTCAGTGTAGAAGCTGCCAGATCCTGGGTTATCCTGATTGTGTTTCCACAATATTAAAATTGTTTCTTCCTGGCTGCTCGTAATATTCTCTCCTTAATCTGGGAATTCCAGATCCTGGCTATAATATTCCTAGGAGTTTTCTTTTTGGGATCTTTTTCAGGAGGTGATTGGTGGATTCTTTCAACCTCTATTTTGCCCTCTGGTTCTAAAACATCAGGGCAATTTTCCTTGAGAATTTCTTGGAGGATGATATCTAGGTTCTTTCTTTGATCATGGCTTTCAGGTAGTCCAATAATTTTAAAATTCTCTCTCTTGGATCTATTTTCCAGGTCAGTAGTTTTTCCAATGAGATATTTCACATTGCCTTCTATTCTTTCATTTGTTTGGATCTGTTTAACAGCATCTTGATTTCTCTTAAAGTGACTAGCTTCCATTTGCTCCAATCTAAATCCGAGGGAATGATTCTGCTCATTGAGCTTTTGAGATTCTTTTTCCATCTCCTCATTGCCTTTTTGAGCCTCTTTTGCCAATTGAGTCAGTCTGTTTTTTAAGGTGTGATTTTCCTCAGTCAAGCTGTTGACTCTCATTTCATAATTTTCTTTCATCGTTCTCATTTTTCTTCCCAATTTTTCCTCCACTTCTCTTATCTGCTTCTTAAGGTCCTCTATGGCCTGTAACCAGCTCATATTTTCCTTTGAAGTTTTTTGGTGCAGGAGTTCTGACTTCACTGTCTTCCTCCTGTTCCATGCTTTGCTCCTTTTTGTCCCCAAAATAGGAGTCTAATGTTGGAGTCTTCTGTTTGTTTTACTTCCTTTGTCTGGTCATGTCACCCCTCAGTCACTTGACCCCTGGGCTTTTTGCCACAGTAGGACTCTGCCACCAGACAGGGAAGCTTTCGTCTCAAACACTGGGGTTTTCTCAGCTGCCGGAGGTATTAGTTGGGTGCCCTCTCTAAAGTCTCCGCAAAACCCAGCACCTCCACCCTAGACTGCAATCCAGATCCAAGCAGGTTAAAGCAAGAGCGATTACCCCTCAGACTGGTTGCTTGGTCCCCCTACACTCTGCAGGCAAGGAGCTGAAGCTGCCATGTGCCAGGCATCTCAGTGGCTTCTTGCCCTGGGGGTAAAAGCCTCTCCAATGCTCTCCCAACTACTGGGTCCCAAAGTCCACACTATTCTGACCTCTCACTTTGTCCTTTGCATGTATGTGTTGATTAATCTGGAAACAGTCACAGCTGCTGGTGATCTGGAGTCCCTCCAGCCGGCAGCTGGTCAGGCCCACCCTGGGGCTAAAGCCTCAGGGCCTGGGGCTGGGCTTGGCTCCCAGAACACTGCGCTGGCCGACTCCTGATGGCCTGCTGAGCTGTTCTTAGTGGGAGTTTAGCTTCTCTGTGTCATTTTGTGGGTTCTGCAGCTCCAAAGTTTGTTTAGAGTCCACTTTTACATGGATTGGGGAAGACCAGAGCCGCAGGGAGGTCCTGCTTCTATTCCACCATCTTGACTCTGTCCCCACTGTTTCCAGCTGTATCTATATCTAATCTGAGGTTCAAAGTCCATTTGCATAAGACTCTCCTCATTGGTGGAGATGGATTATTCAGTACTCTGCCATACACTTGGACATGAAGCAGTGAATAATCAATCTCTCCCAATGCCGGTCATGGAGAATTGAATAATAAATTTTCACTAATGAGGAAAGTTTTTTGCAAATGGACTTTGAGTAACAAGTTACATGCATATGTGTGTGTATATACACACACATATACACACATATATATGCATCTATGTATGTACGTATAGATATATAAATGTATATAGGCATCTATACATGTAAATATGTATCTATATATCGATATCTATGTGCCTATGCATTGACTAGGTTGTATGGTGAATAGAATGCTGGTCTGGGAATTAGGAAGCCCTGAGTTAAGATCTGGCTGTGTTACCTTGAGCAAGTCATTTAACCTCTGCCTGCCTCAGTTACTTCATCTGTAAAATGGGGATAATAACAGTACCTACTTCACAGGGTTGTTGTGATAAGATAGCATTTGTAAAGCCCCACCGTACCTGCCACATATACTCTAAACATTAGCTATCATTATCATCATTATATAGACACACATATGTCCATGTATATAGATAGTTATAGCTGCATATAAAATATATAAGTGTGCATAAATACTTCTACAATATATTTATACATATACATTTAAATACATATATATCTTCCCAGTAGACAGTACAATGCTTTGCACATAGTAGGTGACTGATAAATGTTTGTTGAATGATCATAGGTGCAGAGATGGGAAAACCTACAGTTTTCAGGGAATGGTGAACAGTCCAATTTGGTCGGTGCACCTGCTACATGAAGGAAAGTGGTAGAAGGAAGAGAAGACTGAAAAGGTAGGAGATGAAGAGTGTTATGCTAAACTTGGGTTTTATTCTGTAAGGCAATGGGGAACCACTGAAGGTTCTCAGGAAGAGTAATGCTGAATCTCACTTGTTACTTGCTGCCTTTCTCTAACCTTAGGCATCTAACTTCCCTGGGATTCATTTTCCTCATCTGTAAAATGGAAATATGAATGTTGGATTACCTAATATTCAAGGTCTCTTCCTGCTGTGTACACTCATGTGTGTGCATATACACACACTCTTATACATACATATGCATATATGTATGTGGGTATGTGTATGTGTATATCTGTGTGTGCACACTGGGTTTCAATATAATTGGTTTCCTTTGAATCTTATGTATTTTATGCAAATACATTTTTTAAAAGTTCATAGACTATGGGTTAAAAACCCCTGTTGTGGTGTAAGTGGTGAATATATTAGTTTAATGCTAAATTTGCTTGTTGATTTGTGCCAGAATCAAGGAGCACAGGAGTCAACCCTGTGTTCAGACCTTTCTTTCATGTACATTATCTAACTAAAATCTGAAAAACATTGCGTGGGCAATGAAAGAAGAGGGAACGTCAGTGTGAGAACCCTACTTTAATTTCCTGACTTGGGTGTGGTTAAATTCACTACCTTGGTGTGACACTAACGGTTGGAGGGTTTTACATTTTATTTCCTGTTTCCTTTTCTCAATAAAGAAAGGAAAAGAGAGCCCCCGCTATGGTACTCTGAGTTCCATAGGAAGACGCCATGGGGGTTCCAACCTGGCCACAAGTAAAAACAAAACAACCCAATAATAGGGTAAAAAGAGATGTCTAAGCAATTGTAGGCCACTGGCTGTTTAATGTTCTCTCAATCATTTCATACAGCATTATTCTGCCTTAATAAAACCTTGGCCAAATGTGGAATTCTTGCACTGTGCAAGGGAACTCATTCTGAATAATCACAGTGAACCTTCTTATGGAAGCTTTAGAATGATTGCATTTAAAATTAATTGGACTCATATTTTATACCACCCCTGAAAAGGATCTCTGTTTGGAAGCCAAACTTGGGATAACTTTTTTGATTTTCATTCAATGATCTTTCAACAATTTTTAAAGTTAAATATTATTATTTATATAACAACCTGTTAGAAACCATGGAAGATAACAAATACAAGACCTACATAGTTCTTATCCTCAAGCTGGTAGATAATACATATGTGTGGGCAGATAGATAAATAGATAGATAGATAGATAGATAGATAGATAGATACATACATACATACATACATACATACATACATAGATTAGATAGATAGATAGATAGATAGATAGATAGATAGATAGATAGATAG
>NW_027185809.1:32085314-32141109 GCF_028583685.1 Petaurus breviceps papuanus
TAGATAGATAGATAGATAGATAGATAGATAGATAGATAGATAGATAGATAGATAGATGATAGATGGACAAAACATCTGAATAAAAATACAAATGAATATCTAATGTATTCCCAAGAGAAGTATCCAGCTAAAATGTGCTATGGAAGTTCAGATAAAGTGGAGATCAGTGTGGGCTTCAGATTTATGGAAAAACTTCAGAGAGATCTCAAAAGATAGACAAGGTTTAGATTACTAGGAGCTGGGGGCCGCTAGGTGGTGCAGTGAATACAGCACCAGAGTAAGGAGGACCTGAGTTCAAATCCAATCTCAGACACTTGATCACACTTACTAGCTGTGTGACCTTGGGCAAGTCACTTAACCCCAATTGCCTTCCCCCTCCAAAAAAAAAAAAGATTAACCAGGAGCTGATTGGGTAGAATAAGCATGAACTCGTGCGTTTTTTGGTTTGTTCGTTGTTTTTTTTTTCACTAGGATAGGATGGTTCAGTGGGGAAGAGAGTGAGACTAGTCTAACCTTTTCACTTTTTGGAGAGAGAGTGAACAGGTATTTTGCTACTACTGACACTGTAACAAAAGAAGGAGGGAGAAAGAGGAAAGGAATGAGAGAAGAAAGGGAAAAAAGAAACAGGGACAAATGCAGAGAGAAAGAGATAGAGACATGTCTCTGTAAAATTCTGTAATAAACCACAAGCTCAAAGCAACATATTAGACACAGAAAATAACAAATACATAATCAATCAATTAACTACCACTTACTGTATGCCAGGTTAAGCACTGTGGGTACTATAAAAAGGTACTCACAGTATTAAATGTGCTGCCCAGCTCATTAGAACCCTGCAACTGCATGGCAGCAAATTATTTAGTTTTATATATATATATATTAGACTGTTTTTCTTTTTTTTTGTGCTGTATATTACCTCTATTTTCAGATTTTTAGACTGTTTTTCTTATAGGTGACACTCTTGAGGATCCCCCCCCCAAGATTTCAAAGGAAACACATGGCTGTTTAAAAATAAAAAAAAAAGATAACCTTCACCTTTACTCTCCTTTTTCTCCCTGTCTCTCTTTTATTCAAAGTCCCTTATATTCTATCTGGAGCTGGCGTGATCAGCAGTTTATATTTACTAAGTATGTGAGTTTCTGTTATTCCGTCTTAGAAGTCACATAAAAATTAAAACAAAAAATATGTAGCTCCTGGTTAGGCTGAAGACAATGCCAAAGGAGGTAAAAGTTTTAAGTAAACAAAGGGAATGGAGTTATATCCCTTCTCTCTATTGGGAATTTATATAATTCTGTTTATTCAATTCTTATTTTAGTTTTCATTACTTTCAACATGTTCTGTACTCAATATCAAGGGTTAATTGATGCATTGACAGCAATTTGTCTGCCCCTGTTACCAAATTAATAACTCTGGCTCCCCTCCCAACCTTACTCACTAAAACTCTCTCCCTTTGGAAAATTAGCTTGGCATAATTTCCCCAAAGACTCCTAGCTCAATACTCTGTCTCTTAGTTTGCTAAGTTAGAATCACAGATTTCATCGACTTTTAGAACAAGTAAACTTAGAGATCATCTGGTCCAATTTTTTTTCATTTTACAGTTGAGGAAACAGGCCCAGAAAAGTCAAAGCAACTTGCTCCAAATCTCACTTCTAGACCTGATCTTAGATCATTAGATTCTAGAATACACTTGAAACTCTAGACTTGATCTGTAATTTACCTTCTAGGGCAAATTATGGTTGTTTGTTTTTGTTCTTCATTCATGAAGAGGACCAAAATATCTCTGTTAGAGTCAAGTTAGAATGTGCCTGACTGTGGCTGATCAGATAAGCTCGGAATGTTCTACCACAGGTTGGGCACAAATTGTTCATGGGAGTATTTGGGTGGATTCTCTAAATTTGCACATCTCCTTTCTTTTGAGCTACTTCAATTCTGCTTTGCTCATAGAGCACAGCACCCTTTCTGATGAGGGCATGCCATGTTGGGCTGTCCTGTGCCAGTGTCTCAAATTGTCACACAATCAATTCCACAGTTCTTAAGAGAACCCTTGAGAGTGTGCTTGCATTGCTTCTTCTGATCACCATGTGAGTGCTTGCCCTGTGCAAGTTCTCCATAAGATATTATTTAGGCAAGTATATGTTTCTCTGCTGCTTATTCTAATTTTGACCCCACAATTAACATCAAGAAAACACAGGTACTCCATGAACCAGTACCACACTACCCATACACGGAACCATTGGTTACAGTAAATAGAGAAATTTTGAATGCTATAGATAAGTTCACTTAACTTGGCAATATACTTTCTAGGGATGTACACATTGATAATGAGGAGCTAGCTCAGTGTTTGAGAAGCTTGGAAGGAAAGTGTGGGAGAGAAGAGGTATTAGACCAGGAGTGGGGAACCTTTGGCTTTGAGGCCACATGTGGCCCTCAGGTCCTCAAGTGTGGCACTTTGACTGAATCCACACTTCACAGAACAAATCCCCTTAATAAAAGGATTTGTTCTGTAAAACTTGGATTCAGTCAAAAGGCCACACTCAAAGACCTAGAAGGTCACATGTAGCCTCGAAGTCGAAGGTTCCCCACCAAACTGAAGGTCTATAGAGCCATTGTGCTGACCGAGTTGTATGCATGTGAAACCTGGATAGTCTACCAGCACCATGCCAGGAAATGGAATCACCTCCCTTTGAATTGTCTTGGGAAGATTCTGAAGATCACCTGGCAGGATAAGTTACCAGATACTGAGGTCCTTTCTCGAACTAAACAGGCAAGCGTTCAAACTTTGATGGGTTGGCCACGTTGTTCAAATGCCAAATGTACGCTTGCCAAAAAGACTATTGATCTTGAAGTCCCCTAAAACCCTCAGATATTTTGTAAATCAGTGGCTAACTATTCATGTCTCCCCCATCTTGTTTTTTTTGAAGTTGATTTTTTTTCTACCCAAATGCAAGATTTTATATTTGTCCCTAATTGAAATTCATCTTATTAGATTTAGCCCAATGGTCAGCAGTTCTTAACCTGGGGTTCATAGACACCCCCTCCAAGGGGGTCTATGGATAGATCAGGGAGTCCATGAACATGGATGGGAAAAAAATTGCATCTTTATTTCAATATTATTGGCTTCATTTGTAATTTCATACATTTTATTTTATGCATTTAAAAACATGATTTGAAAATAGGTCCATAGGTCTCATCAGATTGCCAAAGGACTCTATGACACAGAAAATGTTAAGAACTCCTACCCTAGTCTGTCAAGATTCCTTTAGATTCTCACTTTTTCATTTACTGTGTTATATATCCCTGACACTTTCATGTCATATGAAAATCTGATGAGCATTTGTTGTTTAGTCGTTATTCAGTCGTATCCAGCTTTTTGTGATCCCATCTGGAGTCTTCTTGGCAATGATACTGGAGTAGTATGCCATTACCTTCTCCAGGTCACTTTCCGCATGAGGAAACTGAAGCCAACAGGGTTAAGTGACTTATTTGAACTCAGAAAGATGAGTCTTCCTGACTCTAGGCCTGATGATCTATTCACTGAGCCATTTAACTACCCATTTACTCCATCAAAAAACTTGAGAATAGGAGAGATTGTGGGCTAGGAGTTGCTTATGACCACAATAAGAGGGAGACGGGTTTTTCTCTCTTCTCTTCCCATGGTTTATATTGCTTTGAATGGGAGCTACTTGACCATTAAAGATGACGTGCATCCAATAGGAACAGAAACATATATTCCAAGAAGACATGAATGGAGATAACTAAGGTACGAAGAGGGACAGGCCCTAACAATTCAGTCTGAAAACTCTATAAAGAGAGGAGGCCTTCTAGGCCTTTTAGTACCAAGATTTGTGAATTGCCTTTGCCTTATTTTTATCCTATGCACATGCTTCACTGCTATCATACTTTAAATCTGAGGCCACTTTTTACACAGACACATGACTATTAAAAAGAAGCACACTGGTAGGGACTTGTGAGCTATAGAGTTTTAGAAGTAGACACCTACAGGGTTACCCCATAAGCCGAGGTAGCAGTCATTCTCTGGGGATCCAACCTGCAAATGTGAGTACAAGTTTGGGAAGTGGTCCAAAGGGGTTCCTACATACATTGTATTCTGGTGGCTAAATGGAGAGTGGCCAAGTAACAAAGCTAGGGGTTTGTCAGCCCCTGCAATCATGAGCACAAGTCTCAGAAGTGTCTTTCCTCTGAGGAGTTTCAACATATGCTTGGCTAGGGCAGGGTTACCTCTTGAGGAAGGAGAGTTGAAGCCTTGATTGTTCTATGTGGTTAGTTACACCTAGAATCCCTTGCATGGCTATGCTAGTTCTCAGCATGACAATGTAGGGAAGGAAGTACACACCCTATATAGTATGCTATTTCATCACAGGACATGAGCATCATAGCACACCTGGTCATTTGTTCTTGCCCTTAAGGAAAATAAGGATCTACAGAACCCAGCGTGTTTCTTGATGTTTTATTTCTAACTTTATGTGATAGACATAGGTGTCACTAAGGACTAATGAGAGGAAAATATTTGACTAGGGTAGTTCATAGAATCACAGTCTACTTTTTCTACTTATTTCCTACTATTCTCTCCCCTCCCCCCCCCCACTTATTCCATTCACCAATGAAATGACTCCAGGCAGTCCCTGAATGCTTCTTGCTTCCATACTATTCCTTAAATCTGGAATGTTCTTCCCTTACCCCCTCATCTCTGTCTCCTGAAAACCTATATCTCCTTCAAGGTTCAGCTAAAATACCCCTCCTCCAAGAAGATTTCTATATCCCCTCAGTTGAAATTGATATCTCTCTTCTTTTTTCTGAATTCTCATAGCACTTTGTAGCTCTTTTAAAAAACAAAATGTAACAAAACCTGTGATTTGACAGGCATAGAAAATTCCAGGTGAAGAAACTTCTTTTACCAATACAGATAGGAAACTTAGTACAACCTTAAAGGGAAATTGAGAGGTTAAATGACTTGTCCTGGGCCACCTAACCACTGTGTGTCAGCAGAGGCTGTCTCTTATTAGTCCTTTGTACGCTTATTTTTTTGTCTTGTTATCGCAGGCATTTATGTGTCTACAGTATCTCAGCCTTTGGGCTAAGAGCAAGTGTCTTATGTACTTTTTGTCTTCCCTTCTAGATTACAAACTCCTTAAGGGAAGGGATATTCATCTTTGTATCTCCCTCAGCTTCTAATCTAAGGCCTCACACTAGTGCTTCACTAATGTAGTGATTTGTTTTGATTCTCCCCCCTCCCTCTACAACACAAATCCTAACTCCTCTGTGACTTGGGAGAGGGTCCCAAGTTTCTATGGTCAAAAATTCATCTCTCTGCAGCCAGTCTGGTGATAACTTTATCTAAAACTGGCCAGACTGGTCTTTGGACTGCATAGATATAGTCCACCTTTTTTTTTTTTCTTTTTTGCCTTTTGGAGGGCATTTGGGGTTAAGTAACTTGCCCAAGATTACACAGCTAGTTTTTTTGTGTTAAGTGTCTGAGTCTGGAACCGAACTCAAGTTCTCCCAACTCCAGGGGCCGGTGCTTTACTCACTGCGCCACCTAGCTGCCCTGTAGTCCACTTTTCAATTTAGTTGGATCTTTTGATAGAAGTTTTTTCTTAACCTCCTCTCCACAATCCATTGTTACTCTCTGTGTTTTCAAATAACTACATATTTACTTATCTTTGTAAAGGTTTTATTCCCCATGTCTGAGGTTCTCAACCTTTTTTGTGTCATGATCCTTGGATAGTCTGGGGAAGCTCATGGACCCCTTCTCATCATAATGTTTTTAAATACATAAAATAAAACAGGATTATAAAGGAACCCAATTACATTGAAATACAGCTATTCAAATTTTTCTTAAATGGACTGGAGCCAGGTTTAAGAACTCCTTGCCTAAGTTCCTTGTGGTCATGGATTATTCCATTTTGGTTTTCACATAATGGGCATTTAATAAATGGTTGTTGAATCATTCTGCCCAAACTTATAGTCTCTGGGATAGCCTTTGAGAACCCAGGGTCACCCCTATTGTCATAATGAAGGATCAAGGTAGGACTTCAGGGAAGGTTGTCTTGCACATAGTAGGAACTTAAGAAATTGCTACTGTTGCTAATTATGTAACCTTAGAATTGGAAGGAATCCTAGTGGTCATCTAACTGACCCTCCTACCTAGCAGATGAATCCTCTCCACGACAGTAACCACACGTTTGTCCAGCTTCTGTTTGAATATCTCCAGGGATAAGGAACCTCACTATTTCCAAAGGCAACCCATTTCATTTTCAGACAGCTCCAATTGTTAGAAAGCCCTCTTATTTTGAAACTATACATGCTTCCCTCTACCCTCTGCCCTTGGTCCTATTTCTCTCCTAGGGAGATATACAGAATAAGAATAAATGCAATTTTTCTTCATAGCAGCCTTTTAAAAACTTGAAGACAACAATTACATTTCAAGGCTTCTCTTCTCTTGGACATACAGGGTATCTTCAATCAACATCAATATAAAATAGTTTCTAGGTCTGGCCTCGGACACAACACAAAAACTAGCCGTGTGACCTTGGGCAAGTCAACCCCAAATTGCCTTCCAAAAAGCAAGAAAAAAAAATAGTTTCTAAGACCCTCCTAGGTCACCCTTGCTCTAGATGAGTTCCAGTTTATAATATGGGGTTATTTTGGAGCTAGAAGGTACAGAATTTAAACTCAGAACATTGCTAGTGAAAAAAGTCTGGCATAATTCCCAGGTTTCTATCTTTCCTGGTGCAACTGGTCCATAGTAGTAGAGGCTAACACTGCCTCATTATGTATCTTACCCCAGGAAGTTAGAGAGATGTTGGCTAAACCTGCTCTTTTCCCTATATCTTGAATGATATTAGTAATGTAGAAATAGGTGAAATGTAAGCCACACCTGGCTGGCCAGTGAAAAAGAAATGCTTCCCGCATCTTGCCTCGACATACTAAGTGCCCTCAGGTAAAGGCATCCCCATGTGTAAGCTGCCTGCATTAATGGATGGGTGTGGCTGCAGGAACCACCTGGTACAAACCAGAGTGAACCTACTGCCCTTTCCCTGCCTGACTGCCAAGTTAAATAGAGCAGAGGGAACACAAATAGAATCGCCACAATAAACTGGTTGTTGGAGCCAGACACAGAAGAGCCCCCTGCCTGGTACTGCAACCTACGCCTCTGCATGTTCAGACAAGATGGTGTGCTCAAAGGGGTGGGAGAGGTGTGGCCCATGGGCATTCCTGTCCAACAAGAAACCCTCCGGCATGTCTGAACCTATTGCTACTCACATGGTTCTCTTTGCAAAGACTGAGGCGGGTGGAGGGGAAGAAGGAGGTCTTCCCAATCTTCCAGGGCCTGGGATCACCTGGAAATGCCCTACACACCCAAGGGAACTGAGTAATGTTATTTGTTAAGGATGGAACTCTTGAGCTAATATACTTAATAAAACACACAAACCCATCTAAAGACATTTGAGGCTACATGGAATTCGTGCAGGATGTGTTTCTTCCCAAGGCCTGGGAGAGGGAAGGAGGGGCTGAAGGAGGGGCCAGCACTGAGCAGCAGCTTTAAGAAGATCTGGGTAAAGCAGTGCAGGTAGCCAGGGAACCCTGGCAATAATACCTTCCCAGTCCTTCAGCTGTTCAGAACCTTCCAGAAATTGGTTCAGCTTGATGTGTTCTGGGGCATATCTCTCACTGCCTCTATGTATCATGGGCCAATGAAGAAATCTTCAGTTTAGTCCCAGGAGGCAGAGTTGGCTCTATGTCCTTTTTTTTTTTTTTAGATAGAGTCAGCACATTTCAATAGCATTCTAACAGATCACACTGACCTGGCATTATAACCTTCTCAATGAGACTTGACAATCTGCCATAAACTAAACCTACCTCAAATAGGAATGCACAAAGGATGGGCAGTTACCTTTTTTGATTTTAATTTTTGATGGGCGTGGTGAAATGAGACCAGAATCAGCCTGTGGACAGAGTGGAGCTTCTAGGCTTGTATTTCCCTTTCCACACTATTATCCTTCTCGTTTGCTTGAGAAACCATTCTTGATTGGCATATGAAGGGACCTTTAATGGAAAGATTGTATCTTTCAAAGCGAAAGAACAACAAAAGCATTTTCCTTGTAACTTAAGCCATGCTTAAAGTGGGATGGCATGAGGGAAAATGCTACCCCATTTCTCTTTTGGTTAAACTTATTTCTCTAGTTGACTAGGCTAAATCTGTGCCTCTGGATAAATCATCTCACTTCCTTATTTCTCTATTTGAAACAATAAACAAATCCTTCCAGTCCTCACTCCAAGCACTGCCAATCGAATCTGCCAATTATGGCAATTAGGACTTTTTTTTATTTTTGGAAAGCCTCTGTCTTCTAATCTAAGAGAGAGATGCTAGATATCAGGCAGTAAGAACAACCTAGAGGGGTCATCAATTACAAGATTATCTTTACTAGGTAACTAAGTGAATAGACATATGGGCTTTGAATCAGGATGATGTTTTTCAGTGTCCAACTCTTTGTGACCCCTTTCTGGGGGGTTTCTTGGCAAAGATACTAGAGTGATTTGCTATTTCCTTGTCCAGCTCATTTTACAGAGGAGGAAACTGAGTTGAACAGGGTAAAGTGATTTGCCTAGGGTCATACAGCTAGTAAGTGTCTGAGGCAGGATTTGAACTATTCTAACCACTGTGTTACACAGCTGCTTATCATGAAGACCCAAGTTCAAATCTGGTCTGAGACACTTACAAGTTGTGTGACTCTGAGTAAATCATTTAATCTCTGTTTGTCTCAATTTCTTCATTTGTAAAATGGGAATACTAATTGTACCTACCTTCCAGGGTTGTTGTGAGGATCAAATGTGATAATAATTATAAAGCATCTGGTGCATAGAAATGTTAGCTATTATTGTTACTACTACTCCCTCCAAGATGTAAGGATTTTTAATTTGCTGTTTCTTATGTAGTCTGTTTTTTTTTTTTTTAAAGCAATTGGGGTTAAGTAACTTGCTCAAGGTTACATGGCCAGTTTTTTTGTGTGTGGGTGTTAAGTATCTGAGGCCAGAACCCATCCTGGGTCCTCTTGACTCTGGGGCTGGCACTCTTACTCACTGCGCCACCCAGTCACCTCTATGTAGTCTGTTTTAACAATTAAAATGAATACTGAACCCAAAAGATTTGGGCAGTCTCCCCTCCCCCAACAGTCTTAACAAATAAACTCAGTAATATGTTTGGGGATGTAGTCTAAATCTGTAATGTCTTCTGGGGGAAAACTGTCAGCCTGTGTTACCTAAAGCTTATTAAGTATTTCATAAAGTATGAGCCAGTCAATCAAAAATTATGGTGAAGAAGGCTGGATTGGCAATGAAGGAGTATTGACAATAGAATATAAGCTCTTTGAGGGCAGGGGATAGCACCTGGCACAATATATTTAATAAATACAAGCTGAATTGCATTGAATTGGCGTATTGACCAGAACACTGGGGAGTGCCAGTACAATAGAAAGAGGGTCAGGGGAGAACTATTTCAGAAGACAAGTTATCAGGGAAGTGAGTAATAGGTAGGTCAGAGAGGATGAAGCAAGGACATGTTGAAAGAGAAGGAGCTGGATTAGTGGTGAAAAATGGAAATAGTACCACTGGGAGGGCTGGTTTGTAGAAATAGAAAAGAGGTATTCGGGAGGGATTGCTGAAAAGCCAGAGGGAGGAAATAGGCATTATTATGGATAGGAATGAAGGAGTGGAATTGGGTTAGGCACCATGAGTACTAACTGGGAAGGGAGTAGAGTGTGAAGTCAAATGTGATGTGAAATCTAGCAGCTGATTCTTTTGTGCAGTTTTAACTGTCAGTAGAAGAGCCTTTATCTCTTCAGTTCCTTGCCATCTGGAAAAGCCTCTATTTCAGCATCTTTATATCTTATTTTAAGTCTCAACCCCCCCATCCCTATTTTCCTAGCCTAAACTTCTTAATGACTGTTATTAATTAGAGACAAACCTCTAAATATCAGTGTAATCTTAAAGTCAGAATTTTTTTTACTATTAAATTTTATTTTTAACTTATCACATAAAACAAGCATTTCCATAATAAAGTACAATAAAAAGATGATTACACATGAAACTGAAAATCTACTATGAACAACTTACTATTCCTTTCGGCTATACAACAAAATTATCATGTAAATTTCTTTTTTTTCTTCCCTCCCCCACCCTAGAGATGGCTACCATTAGATATAAAAGGTATATATATGTAAAATTATTCTATACATGCTTGTATTTATTAGGTATTTCTCTGGATGCAAACTCAGAAATTTAAATCTCCTACCTGAAGATGATCACATTTGTGAAAAAACAAAATAGATTTTCTCTTTATCATTTAGATGTCACATTCTGTTTAGTGTAGGCAGCTTAATATGGTCATCACATGTCCCTACTTCCTATATGGTTTTGTTTATATATAATCTGCCACTGCAACCTCTCATCAACAATTGATTGGTTTCATATTTATTTCCAGAGTTGTTTGAAGAAAATTGTGGCCTCAAAACTGAGAGGTTTCAGCTATGCCATAGACTGGTATGGTTAAGACTTGGGAAATGAAAAGGCAAAGCTTCTGATTATACCGATAGGGTTTTGTTTTTCAGTCTGTGGTACAGCGGAAAGTACACACTGGTAGTGAAGTCATAAGACCTCATTCTGAGTCTACTCTGGTCTCTCAGTCCCATGGTTCTGTGAGGTAGTTTCTGAATCTTAGGATCATAGATTTAGAAATGGGAAGCACCCTTCCTTTTACAGATGAGGAAAATTAAGCTCAAAGAGATTGTCACTTTGCTGGAAGTTGCACAGGCAGCAAGTAGCAGAATGAGGATAAGAACCACGTCCTCTGCCTCCAAATCACAAGCTCTTGCCACTACACCAAGAGTTCTTAACATGTTGTTGTTCAGTTGTGTCTGACTCTTAGTGATCTCATGGACCATATCAAGCCAATACTGTCTGTGGGGTTTTCTTGGCAAAGATACTGGAATGGTTTGCTTTCTCCAGTGGATTAAAGCAGAGGTTAAGTCACTTGCCCAGGGTCACACAGCCAGTAAGTGTCTGAGGCTGGACTTGAATGTCAGTCTTCCTGACTCTAGGTCCAGTGCTTTAACCACTGTGCCACCCAGGGTTCCTAAACTAGGTATGTAGCATATATAATTGAGATCGAGAACTATTTAGATTATAGCGATAGATGACAATTTAAACTAGTTTCCTTTATAATCTTATGTATTTTATTCTATGCCATTTAAAACATTGTTTTGAAGACTCCATGGGCGCCACCAGACTTCCCAAGGGGTCCATAACATGAAAGCTGTTAAGAACCCCTGCTTTAGATGATTAGGTCCTCCAGATATTACGAATGACATTGTTCTGGTTGCACATCCTGGAACATTGCAATGGGGATCATGATCCCTGCATTCCCTGGGTATCTAGTTTCTTTATTCAGGTGGGTTGGCAGGTTTTCACAAGCGGAAGGTCTCATACTCAAGTTTAGCGCTGGAGGGATCTCAGATGTCAAGCTAGTTCAAAGCCCAGGCCCATCTTAGAGATGGGCAAACAGTTTCAGAGAAATTAAGTGACTGGCCCCAAGGTCACCCAGGCTGAACCCAAGGTCATTCTTCTGACTCCAAATCCAGAGCTTTTCATTGCACCGAACCACTTCCCCTTGTGCAGGGGTCAGGAAAAAAGATATGGAGGACTGGCTGTGTGTGCGAAAAGGAGGGGGAGGGGTTGTTGCCTAGCAACCAGGGGTGGTCTGGGAGGCCTCCCCGGGTCCAGAGCGGGCTTCACGCAGCTGGGAAAGCTGTTGACTCCGGGCGCCAGGGCCGGGGCGTGGCTGTAACTGCCTGGGGGGTGTCCTGACTTTCCAGGGGCCGGGGAACCCTAGCTGTCCTGGGGGCGGGAGAAACTGTTCCAAAATCAGGTCTAGCCTCCCTGCCGCCTCAGCAGTTTCTAATTCCGGCTCCAAACAACAACAGCTCTAGCAGCCGTCATAGCAACAGGCCCCGCCTCCCGGCCCCTTTCTCGGAGCCTCCTCAGCACGTGACCGCGGCGCCGGCCTGCGTCGCTCCCTCAGCTATCGGAGTGGAGGAGGGGAGACAGATGACGTTTGCTTAATCCATTTCCATGGAGATAACGCGTAGACGTCAACGTCTCCCCGTGTTTAGTGTGAAACGTTCCCAGTCTCCATGGGAACGTCAGGTGGTTGAACTCCGGGCCCCAGCAACAGGTTTCTGATTGGTCAGAAGCCTCCAGGGGCGGAGCTTCATTTCCTTCTCTACTGTGTTGCTGTTTTGGTTGTTTGTCTCCCACTTGTTTATTTCTCGAAAAAGATCTTGGAGGCTGTGGTCTGTCCATGATGCCAAGTGTGGGATCTAGGAGAAAACGTGCCCTGAGTACAGTCTAGACTTACACCTAGATTACACCTCAGGGTATGGCACAGCCCTCACTGACCAACCACATGGTGGGTTTTAGCAGCCTTTCAAGTCCCCAGGCTTCAGTCACACCCCCGAATTCGGTGTTAGCTCCCCACAAACACACCCTAGGATTATATGCACTGCCAAATGCCAGAATTCAGCACCGCTTCTCCTGTTAATACTCTTAAAATGGGACTGGGACTTGGTCAATCACACAAAAGTGAAGGATTTGTCTCTGAGGCATTTGTCTGTTTTGCCAAGACTTTAAAAAGCCGTTGTACATCTTTCACGTTTACTCCCACTCCGCAGGTTCCACGTTTCTTAGTTCTGATCACAAAACAAAGAAACTCAAGGCGGGTGGGTTGTTACTTTAGGTTTCTAGATCTAGAGTCGGATTATTTTCCCCTTTGACCCTCATTACTCCAGTTAAAAAACCAGGGTGATACTGCTTTCTCCAAAAGATTTTTTTGAAGTCTCTGTGTAGAGATAGAGAAGCAGAGTTATGGCCTTACCGTTTCCTTTTGTTGTTGTTATTAAGGGTCTGCTACACTAATATCCTTCTGTAATTGCAAGTTCTCTGAAACATTTAGTATCACCAAATAAATGTGCCTTTCCCTATCCTCCCACCATGAGTTTAACCTCCACTTTCAAATGAATCATCCTTAAAAGACTATGTACTCTAGAATCCCTACTAATAACCTCTGCTAATATTGCCAAAAGATATAGCAAATCTCTAGGTCGTGCATGTACAAGCCTAAGGTATTTTTAAAGGTTTAGATGACCAGATAGTGCTTTTTTAAAAAAAGCAAATGCAGACATATGTGTCTATATAATATATGTGTATACTCTCATAAGCACATATCTTGCTTTGCTTTCTTAGTTACCAGCCACTTTCTTTTAATTAGAAAATAAGTTAGATACAAAGAAACAATAGTTTTTTAAAAATAGATTTTGCTAGACCACTCAATCAAAAAGCATTTCTTAAGGGCCTACTATGTACCAGGCACTTTTCTATGTGTTGAGGATTGAAGATAAATATGAATCAATCTTTGCCCTTAAAGTTTGGGGGGAGGGGAGTTGAACCAGACTCAGACAACGTGTACAGGCATATTTTTAATTTAGCTGCGGATGAAATTAAATGGAGCTGGACTTCTGCTATAAATAAGTGGGACCAAAGGGCACTGACTGTCCCTTATCACAATAAACTTCATTCTGATTAAGGAGGAGAGACAGCCAGTACTTATTGTTTGCAGGGTAAATATAGTCAATCATCAGGCAAGTCTAACTTCTATTCTTGTGCTACCCAGCAACATTTCAAAGTACAGTCTAAGGTCTTTTGTAGATGATCAAACATCTCTTTTTCTTCCTTTCTTCTAATTCTATCAGCTTCTTTTATGTTTTCCTCAAAACAGAATGCTTCAGGCACTGAGCCCCAAAGCATCTAGGTTACTCAGAAAGAGAAATAATAAACAATATTTACACCATTCATTCAATCAGATTTAAAAAGATGTTTAAGGGTATTAAGTGTACATTTTCTCAAAGCGCTTTTGGGAGGAGGAGTGGGGCAGGAAGTATGGGGAACCTGCCTACTTTCAGAAGATCTCCCTTGTGTATTAGGTTAACTCTTGGGAGCTTTGGGGATGAAGTAGGCCCTTGGCTGTGTCTTCTTTACCCCCAAATGCTTCCACACAGCCTCTAGAGTAGGTATTTAGTTCAGTGAGCTGAGATGGGTCTTGTGTTTACCTTTCTTCAATTTTAGGTGACCTAACAGGGATATATGCATCCAGTATTGGAGATAACCTTGTGAATTCTAGAGTTTTGAGATTTTAGGTTTCTTGGATGAAGGGAACTGGTAGAAAGGTGAATTGATGCATGGGAACACATATCACTACCCCTGGCCCAGATTGGGAATTGTTTGAGCAATGCAGAGTCAAGCTTCATCAATTTTTAAGCATCAAGTTCCCAGGAGGGTATAACTGTAGTTATTGCTTTGATTTGTTTAAGTTTCTATCAATGCATGTTTATGAGAACCTCTTGTATTTAGGCATTTCTTTTGTATGAAGGAAGTAATTACCTGCCCTATATCTGATTTACATTGTACCGTAAGTACCTTTCTGCTCTCTTCTTTGGGGAGATACCAGACAAGAGAGAAAATCTAAGCTTTAAAGAAATCTTCCCCCGGGGTACCAGGGTCAAGTTATAATGTTTCACAGAGTGTGAAAAAGGAGTTGAACCTTTTTTTTTCCAAGGTGGTCAGTGCTGAAATTGGTCAATCTTTGTGTGGGTCTATAGCAGATGCTCCCCTTCGTGGAGAAGGAGAGGGGTTAGTGCTCCAGCCCAATAGTCTGAGGAGGTATAATTGTTGGAGCAATAATAATAATAACTGGCAATTTTTTTTTGCTTTTTGGAGGGCAATTGGGGTTAAGTAACTTGTCCAAGGTTACATGGCTAGTTTGTGTGTGTGTGTGTGTGTGTGTGTGTGTGTGTGTTTTCAGTGTCTGAGGCAAGAACTGAACTCAGGTCCTCCCAACTCCGGGCCAGCGCTTCACTTACTACACCACCTAGCCGCCCCATAACTGGCATTTCTATAGCACTTTAATGTTTGCAGAATATTTTATATATGGTACATTATCTCATTTATAGCCATAGGTATAGGTATTATTGGTATATACACACACATATGTATTATTGTTTCCATTTGCCAGATAAGGAAGAGGCTTAGTAACTTGTCTACCTGCAAATAACACAGGCAATATTCAAATTCAGGTCTTCCCAATTCCAGAGCTCTTTCTTTCTCTCAAGTATGTTGACTTGTCTACTATACATTTATGAGTGTTTCAGCCTGGTGGACCAGCCAATCCATGATCGGGTTCAAATTATAAGACAATGGAAATGATTACCCAAGAGACACTTAGAATGCTGGAGGCATTTATTGAAGGATATAGAGACTCAGCTTGAAATTATCAGCACCAGAGACCTTTTCTGTTAGCTCTGAAAAGGTATCCAGCATTTAGTATAAGAGATCCTGAGTCTCAGGATCTGATGAGGACCCCACCTATATCAAGTGTAACTGGTCCCAGGCAAAATGCTATTATAATGCTGAGTCAGCTTTGCCTCTTAGAACCTCCGTCACTGATTTGTAATGGTGATTGGTCAGGCTTTCTAGGACAATAAGGTGAAGTGGGCTCTTCTCTCTTTTGTTCTGGGCAGTTGGATGGGTACATTAATGAACACTTCTTTCTATTACTCATTAGTGAATATGATTCTATCTAAGAAGGAGAAGCAATGTAAATCATACCATCCATCATTCCAAACAGGAATTAACTTGGGCATGGGTGCCAATAAATCTGATACCAGACTGAATACAAACCATCTCTTCTGACATAGCCTTATGTATCTTCAGAGTAGTTTCTTCTAGGGAAGGTGGTAAGTAAAAGCTTGATCTCTGGGAAGGTAGGGGCATGCAGGATCTTGACGGGGATTCTTAACTTGGGGTCTGTGATTATTTTTTAATATTTTGATAACTGTGTTACAAAATAATTGATTTCCTTTGGAATCCTATATATTTTATTTTATGCATTTAAAAACATTATTCTGAGAAAGTGGCTGTGTCTCTGTCTGTCTGTCTGTCTATCTATCTATCTGTTTCTCACATAGTAGACAGAGAGATAGAGGTTGGTCTTAGAATAAGGAAGACCTGGGTTGAAATCCTACCTCTTTGACACCTCTCAGGCCCCTGGGCATCTCTCTAAATCTATAAAGGAAAAACTTATTGTCAGGAAAAATTTACTAATAATTTCAACTACACCAAAGTGGAACAGAGTGCCCCAGGAGGTAAGAATTGCTCTTCCTTGGAGATCTTCAAGCAAAGGTCAGATGACCAATAGGTTGTGTTATAGTAGGAATCTAAGTTTGGGTTGGACTAGATGGCCACTGATAACCCTTTTAACTTTTACAATTCTGCAAAGTCGTAGAACAGTCACTCATCTGTCATAATCTGTAGAGGGAGTTTCCTCACTTACTTTGCAAGTGAGTCCCTATTTCTCAGGAAAGTCACATGAGAACATTAAAATCATATAACTAGTCAATGAAGTTATTGACAACTGTAATCCTCCATAGTGGGTATAAACAGACACAAACACAGATACACATGTCTGTACTGAACAGCTAGTGAGGAGACCCCCTCTACAGATATATTTGTTGTTGTTTTAGTCACGTCTGACTCTTTGTGATTCCCTTTGGGGTTTTCTTGGCTGAAATCCTGTCAAATCCCTGTCCTATTTATGTCCCCTGTTCATTTACAACAGTCCTTAGGCTAGAGAATACCATGTTAGTCTCACGTAATCACTGACATTTAGATAATGCTTTAATATTTGCAAAGGATTACATATTTAATCTCATTTGCACCTAATGACCACCCAGTGAAGTGAGTACAATAGGTGTTACTTATTCCCCTTTTACAGATGTGAAAACTGAGACACAGAGAAGTTGTTAACTTGCTTAAGATCACAAAACTATTAAGTGTTTGAGGCAAGAATTAAGCTTGTTCTTTCTGATTTAAAATGCATGACTAATTGATATACTTTTAAATTATATTGAAAGAGCTAGTACATACTTTTCTGTCCCTTTGTGTCTCTTGTGGGTTTTGTGTGTGGGTTTTTTTTTTCAGGGCAGTTTAAACTTTGTTAACTTAGAACCGATTGATACTAAGGGGACTTCATGTTGCAGCTCTACTGTTGACTACCTTAGCAAATGGTTGAGTCAGTTAAGTACCCTCACCTATTTCCTCATCTGTAAAATGGAGGGAAAGTGAGACGTAGAACCCTCATAGGACTGTTGTGTAAAGAACCCACTAATGATTATGAAGTATTTAGGAAATCCCAAATGTTCAATTAACGAATTATGTTATCCAGTTTTTGTTCTAGAAACCTTTATTCATTCGTTCATTCACTCATCCTTCAATCTTGGGTAAGTTTCTTCACCTGGAAAATGAGGAAGTTGGACTAGATGATTTTTGGGTCCCTCCTGGCTCTACTTCTAGGAAACTGATATTTTTGTTTAATTCAATTCAATAAACAATGCATATCTGCCATGTGGAAGACACTATGCTAGTGTAATGTGGGTTGATAGACCGTGAACAGATATTCTCTGCCTTTCTCTGGTTCACCACATGAATGACTCAACACTTGGGCCTTTTGGGGTTGATGAATTTTTTGGTTGCTTCTTGTCATATGGTAAATTAGTGCTGAAAGGTCTTGACTCCTTAGTGTGACACTGAAAACCTCAAGTGGTCCTTTGGTCCTTCCTGTTCCCCATGGAGGTTTAAAGAAGAAACTGCTTCCAGCTTGATCTCTTCCTTCAACTATTCCATGTGGCATATAGCACTCTCTGCCTTGTCAGGTTAAGGAGGATGGACAATGCTTTTTCTCCCCAACCCGCAGATGTTCCCACTTGGAATGTGGACTCAACTAAGTGAACATCAACTGCATCCCTGATTGGCTTTCTTGCTTTGTGTTCCCTTTCTCGGGTGATTCTCAAGGTGGAAGTGTGTAAGCTCAGATGTGATCTGGTGAGTTCCAGAGGTCCTGAGGTCTTGGGTGTAAAGAGTGGAACTGTCTAGCAGCAAGGGAAGTTTCTTCATCAAAGGAAGAAAACCATTGATAAGAAGAGGAGCCCAAGACCCTGGCCTTGCCACAAGATGTAGACTCTGAGGGAAGAATTGAGATGAAATGCAAAATGCCTCATCAGCAGTCCTGCAAAATGCTTTATGCCTTGATGAGGTTTCCATATCAACCTGCCAGCAGATTCTAACAATAGTCCTATTGTTCTGCCATCCTGTGCTAAGGCTGCTCATGTGTTCTGTGAGTCCTTTGTGTCCTTTAGCATTTGTGTGTGTGTGTGTGTGTGTGTGTGTGTGTGTGTGTGTGTGTAGGAAAGAAATACCTGTCCCATATCTGAATTATATTGCTCTGAGTTACAGGGAAACCCTAGACATGAGCTACAACTTAAAATAGAAGCAAATCATCACCAGGACCTGGGCTAGGGATAGAGGGGTTGAAGAACCAAAGAATATTAGAAAAAGGAGAGTAGGTCCCCTTGGATTAGAGACCAGTCTGAACTGTATTATAGCTCTAGAGCAGAGAGACCTCTTTTAATTTGGTACCTAAACCCTTGAGCCTAGAAGTGGTTCTCAATGTTATACTAAGTTCAACAAGGTTGTAAATACCTCGAGGATATGGACCATGACTTACTTCGGTCATACTTTTATAAATAATGAGGAGTCCATAGCTTTTGGTCAGTAAAATTTACCTTCCTTTGGGCAGAACACGCTCAGGTGAGGGGAGAAGAGAGGAGAGGATTGGTGAGGATAAGCTGAGTTTGCCCAACTGGAACTGGCCTGCTGGATTCCCATTCAGGGGTTTACTGGCCAGATTTCTTTCTGAAAGACCAAGCCTCAAACCCAATTCACTCTGCATCTCATGGACTGGACAACAATAGAGCCCTGCCCAAGCACCACTTAATGGTTATTTTGGGGGCTCTCCTGACTCAGAGTGAATGTAAACAGTAATTGTTTCTCTTTTGGCAAGCAACTCTGAGGGTCTTTCCATCCCATGTGGATTTTTTTTTTTATTAAAAGGGTCATCCTTTGACTCATTTCTTAAAGAGACCTATTCACTGGGGTGTTGCCTCACTCAAGGTGAGATCCTTAAAAGACCTTAGCTTAAAAGGGCCAAGGTCTCCCACTGCATTTGGGGCCATCTCCAGTCACCCTGATCGATATCTGGCCACTGGACCAAGATGTCTCTGGAGGGGAAAGTGAGGCTGGAGACCTTGTACAGCCCTTCCTTCACTCAAATCCAAGTCAATTGCATCATCTCCCTGATTTCATGGTCCTTTTCTAGAACAAAGGGCAAACCATAACCACAGTTATGTGCCAGGCAAAAAGCCCAATTACTGCTTTTCTCAAGGAACTCACAATCTAATATGAGGGGAGTACATCACACATCAAGGTTCTTACCCATATAAAGAACAGATGAGTACCTATTATGGGGTGACTTAAGGGATTCAGGGAAGGGTCCTCTGGGGTCCATCAACAAAAACTTCTTCCATTGTTTTCTGAAATAATCTCATTAGTAAATTCATTTTCCCTGACAGTTCTTATTTTAAACATAAAACATGCTTTTTTTTTTTTGCAGGGCGATTGGGGTTAAGTGACTTGCCCAAAGTCACACAGCTAGTAATTGTGTCAAGTGTCTAAGACTGGATTTGAACTCAGGTCCTCCTGACTCCAGGGCTGGTGCTCTATTTACTGAGCCACCTATCCACCCCAACATAAACATTCTTAGAAAGAGTAACCCATTATTTTTTTTTCAAGATTTCTTTTTATGTTATCATGAACTTGGAAAACGTCAATTAGAGTAACATATTTGGTCTCTAACATTTAGTGTGAATTAGTCAGATCTACTGTTCTCCCTTTCATACAGTCATTCAACAACATATCTATTACATTCAAAGCACACTGCTATATACTAATACAAGATTGGGCAGCATGGAAACACTGGATGCCTGATTGTATTTGGGATAAAGTGTACTAAAAGAGTATAAGAAGATTCTAAAAAAAAAAAGAGGAGGTATAAGTACACCAAAGATAAATTTCACTGACTTCACAGATTTCCTAATGTCCAAGTCTGATTGGAATGACCTTGCCTAGACAATAGTTATTCTATCTATCTACATATGAATTCAGAGAATTGTCTTTTTATCAAATCTGCCCTTATGTAAACTCCACAGTCAATCAGTCAACTTGCATTTATTAAGCACCTAATACTTATCTGGCACTGTGCTAAATGCACAGATACAAAAAAAAAAGCAAAAGATAGGCCCTATTCTCAAAGAGCTCACGATGGGGAGTGGGGAAAGGGAGGGGGGGAGACAAAATGTAAATAACTATGTACAGACAAGAAAAATTGGATATAATCAGTAGAGGAAAAGCACTACCATTGAGGGAGAAAATGGTTTTTTTTCAACTGAGACTTCAGGAAATGGAGGTCCTTTATATGTCTTTTCTCTCCTTCCTCTATCAGCTCTAACTCAATCACTTAGTCTGGCTTGCTAAATTTTTCCCTTATTATTCCAAATCAGACTGATCACCTCTTAAACTGTTCACCTGCTCATCAACATTTTCTGAATGATTAGTGGATAATAATAATCTCACCCAGGATGCTTTCTTGGTGACATGAATATAATGCTTGATATTATTCCCTAGGAATTAGCCGGACTTATTCAGGCATATAAAATTTTTCCCCCAGATAGCTTGTCCTTTCCTTGGACCACTGCCTTACCCACCCCAATCAATTTCTGTTTGACCTAAGGATGTGTTCACTGATTGACCCATGCTTGACTCAGCTGAAACAGAAAGGATTGTAAACCAAAGACTGGCTCTGCTCCCAGAGGAGGGAGCAACTGTACCTTCCAACTAGTGTCTAAGGCAGGTTAAAAATGTAGTAGAAGAACAGGTTTAACCAGCATCCTGGGTGATACTTGGTTCATTCTTCTTGTTCTTTTGGCTGATGACAATTTCCCTTATCAGAGGTTGAAGTGCTGGATTTGAACCGAAAAAAAGACATGTGAACTCAATGCAACCAGCACATAGGACAGTAACAATAGCTGTGTAAAAGCTCAAGATGGAATTCAATTAGTAGCTGCCATAATGGAGACTCTGGAGGCAAATTTTCTCCCATAAGTTGTTCCCTGGAAGCTAAACTAGGGGCTTAGGGAGCTGCAGGATTCACTTATCCTGGGGATAGAGAGGACCATTTGCTTCACTGAGGAGAACAAAATTCACTGATACTGTTAAGGCCTGATGACGATAGTCATGGTAATCAAACATTCACTGACTGAATGCCTACTATGTACAAGGTTCTATGAGCTAGAGTTACAAAGATTATCATTGTACCTTATGCTTTCATGTACAGGGTGTCCCTGAAGTAATACTTTGGGGACATCCTCTACTTTATCTCCTTTGATCCTCACAACAACCTGATAAGTCAGGGCAGAAAAAGACAAGTATTATTCTCTCTGAGAATGTCCTGAATTTTCCCACCTCCACACCTTTCTTCACATTATTTTCTGTACCTGGAATACCCTTCCCCTCATTTTTGCCTGTCAAAATCAAAACCATCCTTTCAGGCCCATTTCAAATACCGTTGCCTTCCCTGATGATCTCAACAAGTGGCCTCCACCTTTATTATAATACTTCTATGTTGTTGTAGTTGATTCAGGAAAAGATACTCAAGTTCTGGAGTACCAACTCTGACACTTATTACTAGCTGTGTGATTCCTGCAAAGTCATTTTGGTCCTCAGAGCCTCAGTTTCCTTATCTGTAAAATGGAGATAATAGTACTTTTAGTTTTCTCACACAGCTGTCATGAGGCTCAAATGAGATACCATGTACATAAGTGACTTAAAAAATTTTAAGTGTTATAAATATTTTGTTGTGATAATTTATTTATACTTCCTCTCGCTTATTGTACTGCATGCTACCCCAGAGTAGGGAGCTATGTCTAATTGTTCCTCTTTGCATTCTCCATACCATCTACCATGGTGCCATGTACTTGGTAGTCACTCAGATGTTGAATGAATCTCCATTTTACAAATGAGGAACTGTAGCTAGAGAGGCTAAGTGACATTCAATGTCACCTAACTAATGAATTCTAGGACTAGGATTTGAACATAGATCATCTGGCTAAGTACAGTGCTGTTTCCACACTAATTCTGAAAGCCTGAGAGGTGTAAGGCATTGATTCTGCCATCAAGAAGTTTACAATCTAGTAAGTCATTAGGAATTAGATTATGTGGCATTAACCAACCACTTCTTAGTATACTATGGTTGACTCTCAATTCAGAAATGATTGATATTGTCTTTCTTTATTGGCATGTGAGTTTCAAGTTCACTTGTTTTTCACTTCCTGGAACAATTAGTACCAACTAGGATGTAAGCCATCTGTTCTCTGAGAACTGAACTCTAACCTCTCATTCTCATAACAGTGGAATTCACCAAAGGACCTTTAGGAATATGCCAGTATAAATTTGTTCTTTGTCCTAAACAATTAATCTTCACAGACTTAAAGTCCAGGTTTCTAATCCTTGGACTTACCTACTATCTTTGTTTTTGAATTTTCTCTGCTTGATTTAAACACTTTTTTAAAAAAAAGATCTTCCCCTCTAATTCTCACGAACCATTCAGTTCGTGCACTTGGTTACAGCAGCAAAGAAATAGTTCACATAGTTTTACACAGACATAATATTTACAAGAACCAAAGGTGGGCAGATGCTGATATGGCTTATATAATAGCCTCAAATAGAGTCAAAAGAGCAAAAAGAAAGAAAGAAATTAAAGAAAGAAATGTTTGTGTGAAGGTAGGGCCTCATGAGCATGCAGCATACACTTCCTTGAACATTCTCTTGACATCATTGGAACCTGGAGGAGGAGTGTTGCCATTAGAGAAAATAACTAGAGTGTTCATTATTCTGCTATCTTGTCCTAAAGTACCTGAGGCTGAATTCTCTGTTACTCTCAGCCTCTCTTTTACAAAGTCTTTTTGAAGTTCAGAAAAGGAATATATTTAGATATGCAATTTGTGGTTCATGGATTTCAATTCTATATCATCCTCTTTTTAAAGAAAAGTTGCTATAAAATAATAAGATGTCTTTTGCAAAAAAAGAAAACAAGTGCTTAATTGATGCCTTTTGTTTTTTAACATTAGAGACATTTTTAGTTATTCCTCCTTCTTCATCCTTACCTCTTCAAAATGGAATCCTTTTTTGTGACCAAGAAAAATAGATAAGCAAAAATACCTGCTACAGTGGTTACATTGCATAGATATATACTATACATATAGCATACTATCTACATATATGTGTATACACACACACACACACACACACACACACACATATATATATATATATATATATACACACATTCTGTCCTGGTAGCCCTTTGCCTCTTTTCTGAGAGGATCTCTTCTCTGGAACCATTATTGAGTTTTAGGATGCATTTTGAGGGGGAGAGATTCCAAAGGCTTGTACATCATTAGACTCAACACTAGAGTTATCCCTCTATAATCTTAAATGGGCCAGATGAATAAACCACCAGGTTCTCCATAATGCAAATCACAATTTGAGAGCCAAAGAGTATATGGAACAATCTGTCCTCCACCAAAACAACTCTATTTGTGAGCACACAGCAGAAGACACATATGCAACTAACTATAGTAAGAGTCAGGTTGTGAAAATGCAGTAAGGGAAGTACCAATGAGAGCTTGGAGAGATAGAGATCATTTCTGGTTTGTAGGACTAATGAAAGACTTCATAAAGGAGACAGCATATGAACTCAATTTTGAAGAGTCTGACTTATGAGGATGCATATATTTATTTTTATGGTGTTTTTTTTTCATTATAGGATTGAAACATGAGAAAAGGCAGAACACATGTGATTGGTTTTGATGTTAGGAATTCTTGGTTCATGGGGATGAGCACTGGTTCTGGAGTTATGAGACTTTAGAGGATGGAAATTTGAATCCCAGCTCTGTCACTTAACATTTGTGTTACTGTAGATAAATCATTAGCCTCTTTGAGTCAGTTTCTTCATTTATAAAATTAAGGTGTTAGACTCTAGGACCTCTAAGATGCCTCCCAATTCTAAGCCTAATCTAATCTAATCTAAATCTAAGAGCCCTATGAGCTCTCAGTAAGAAACAATTACAATGGAAATTATTACACATTAAGACCTTAATAAATGCTTATTGACCAGCTGATACTCTTGGAATAGTGGTAACAAGAGTAGGGGAGCAATTTGAGCTCTGGGTACAATCTCTCAAATTTGGCAGCACCAATTAGAAAATTGCAATCTGCAATTTTCAGGGGGTGGGGTGGGCAGATAAGGAATTGGCATACTGGTATTATGGGCGGAACAGTGTCAGGAGAGTTATGTTTGGAGGTGTGGGTTGGTGTCACACCATCTTCATTCTGTCCTGTTGCATTAAGCAGGGTACTTGATGCAGCTGTGCTATTTGAGATGATGGAGGACTGCAATAATGGCATCATATCAACCTGAGCTCCTGTATGTGACTTTCTTGATGGTTATTGCCCAAGACAATTCTATTTTGAAGCATGAGAAAATTCTTTCTTCCCTGAAGCATAATTCTGCACCAATGGAAAAACAGCAATCAGGGTGTGACTGTCTGATAGGAATGCTTATAAATTAATCCCATATCAGCACCTCAGGGTTTTTCTTGCCTAACATCTAATTTAAAATAAGCTAATTGAAGATTTACTTAATTTAAATATATTTTATCTACACTGATTTTTAAAATGGATTTTAGTGACCATTTACCTAAACAGGCCAAAAGTGAAGTAGAAAAAATGAGATAACTGTACTTTGGAACTGCTTCTAGGTGATATGGCATCAATGTTCCATTGTTTTGGCAGAAGGACACATAGAGCACCTGGATGAATATGATTATGCATGCAGTAGGTTGGATAATATGCAGGATGTAGTTCATGAAAACCTGGATTTAAATCCTGCCACTGATGTTGTTTAGCTACGTGACTCCTTAGGCCTTAGTTTCCTTTTTGGTAAATTGGGGTAAGAGTACGGTGTAGTGGCAAGAGGGTTGTCCTTGGGCCAGGAAGACCAGAGCTCAAGTCTTGTCTTCAACACATATTAGCTATATAATTATGAGCAATTCATTTAATCTCCCACTGCTCCAGGAAATTCTCAAAAATCATGGATTTGCCATCGGAGGACCTTGGCTCTGCCATTTAATATCTGTTCAACCTTAGGCAGGTCACTTAACTTCTCTGGGCTTCAGTTTCCCCATGTTATGGGGGGGCCAGTGAGAGGAGGGATGAATATAAATGATCTCTGGAGTCACTTCTAGTTCAGCAATAATGAGTTTTACTATCTTAAATTACAGGCAAATTGCTGCTCTGCATCCGCGGAGCGAGTTTCCATTCTCAGAGCTGCTATCCCAGTGAAACTGCAGGGACAGGACAATAATCCCAGCAGTACCTACCCCAAAGCATTGTTGTGAGGCTCAAGTGGGAAAATCTGTATAAAGCACTTTGCAAACTTTAAAACAATATATAAATAGTTATTACTATTACCAAGTACTCGTTAATCCTTAAAGTGCCATATACATTTACAAAATGATTATTGTTAACAAGACTAAATAAATGTTTGTCGAATGTTGAATGAAGGCAGTTCACCTTTAGTTTTCTCAACACCAACCAGTCTGGTGGGATGAAATTGCAGGCAATACCACATTCATTTCATTTTCTTTCCAGTTCCAAGCCTGGCCATTTATTGAGTTAAGATACAGAGTTACTTGATTGGAATCAGATAGTAATAATAATTCATGTTCATATACCAGAGCAGTTTTCTCATAACGACTGTATGAAATAGTATTATTATTTCCATTTGGCAGATGAAGAAATCAAGTCTCAGAGAATAACTCTAGTATAGGGGTGAGAACCTGTGGCCTCCAGACTTGTGGTTCCCCACCCTTGAGTCTGTTGGATCTTTTGAATCCAAGCCTGGTGCATTCCTCACCATATCACATTATTTCATAGATGAACATCAAAGGGAAAGTTATCCTTGGCATACAGATCTGCATTCCAAAATGCCAGTCTGATTGGAAGGCTTCCTACATTCATTGGACAGAGTAAAAACCACATGATGTTCTCTTGCTGACACTCCCATTTTGGCAGGGGGTCAAGTTATTCAAAGGTATCTGGTTATCCTAGAGATGATAGCAGTGTTGTTAACATCACTGAATTTTACTGACAAATACACAGACTAGGAATATTGTTTCACTAAACATGCCCCCACAATGGCATCCACCTGTGAATGAATAACATCTAGGAGAGGTGCAATTTTTGTCTTACCCCAGAGATCAGCAGACAGTGTCAGTACCAAATTCAGGCCTCTGGTTATGCTGAAAATAAAATTCTTTAAATGCCTGGAATTCTCTCCCTTCTTAATTGCAACCACTGACCTCCCTGGTTTCCTTTAAGTCTCAACTAAAATGCCACCTTCTACAGGAAGCTTTTTCTAACCCCTCTTAATTCTAGTGCTTTTCCTCTCTTAATTAATTAATTCCCTCTGTTAAATAATTATTTCCTATTTATCCTGTATATAGCTTGCTTGGTATATATTTGCTTACATATTGTCTCCCCTGGTAAAGCCATGCACTAGCAGCTTTCCAGAGGATTGATGCTGGGAACAGTTTTCAAGGTTCTTATTACATAGTATAGCGAACTCTCTATTCAGTAACAAATCAGAGCAAAACATTCATAGAAAATCAAAATACAGCATTCACAATGTCACAGCTCAAAAACTTATCACTAAAATGGCCACATTGTTTAAAACTATAAGTACATTCATTTAGTCAATCACAAAATCCTTAATTCAATCACAAAGTACAAAAGTCAAAGTTATCCACCCCTAGGTCACAATAAATCATAATCTCAATCAGTACACAGCATCCAAGTAAAGTCTTCTTTCAGCTTGACTCGAGGCTGGCTCTCAGCTTCTATGGTTCCTCTTCCATGGTCCCAGCTCCAACTGTCACCTGGGTTCAAAGGCAGGCAGCTCCCAGTTCCTTGTCCAGCTCCTTGTCCAGTTCTTCATCCAGTTCCCATTCCATATTGAAGTTCACAGTGTCCAGTCCACCTCAAGTCCTTCACAGTTCCTGTTTCTGGGAAGAAAAAGCATGACTGAGCCACAATAATATTCATACACATTGCTGGCACCATCATCAATTCAACTCAGACCCACCAACAAGGTCTGAGAACTCAACACAAATCATCAACATAGAAATCAACACAGACCCACAAACAAGGACCAAGAGGTCAGCACAAATCATCGGTAAAGTCCCAGGACCTCCAAAACCCTCCTCCAGGACTTCTGTAAACATGCAACCAGAAAATCCGCTTCCATTAAGGTCCCAAGGCTTCTGTACAAAGTATCACAAACAAACATCAACACAGACAGAGCAGACAAACAGAGTCCTGGGATACCACAAGTTTTCTCCTTCTTGACTCTTCCATCACGTAAGTCCTTTTCTCAGTTCTGCCTCTCAAGCCTGGAAATTCTCCTTATATATGGTCATTAGCTCCTTTCCTTCCTGTTGCAGGAGTTCATGAGTTCTAGGGTTCACAAGTTGTGGGGTTCACATTTTCTGTCTCTTAACAGACTTGATACAAGGTTCAAAAGAAAACTTGAACTGAAACAAGGTGTTAATTCAATAGCTGAAACAAGGTGTGAGTTACTTCTGTGCTTGCCATTATACCCCCTTAGACTGCAAGCTCCCTGAGGGCTTGTGATAGTAATGGCATTTAAAGATTCCCCTGTATTGGCTTGGTTTTCAAACTGATTGTGTTAAAACCCAGAGCTTGTTAATCCCACCTGTGGGATGGACTTGTTGATGTGAAAAGAGAGTCCTGAACTGGGAGGAGCTTGTAGATTTGGAGAGACACAAGAGGGAGGCAGAAGAACTTTTTGGAAGCAGCACCCTCATGGAGGCAGAGAGAGAGACTGAGAGAATTGCTGGGGGCCACTTTGAATTGCCCTGGACTTTTGAGACCTGCCCCCTGAGCTGCCAAGGACTGAGGAGACATGGCTGTTTTGCCGGTACTTTGTCTGTCTGTTTTGATGTTGTTTTGCCAGATTTGTCCACTGGTGAAAGACAGTCCTTTTGTTGAAGATGTCCTGGAACCTGGCTGTTGGCTAAGAGCTCCTGAGACTGTCCTGCAGACAGAGAGTGAATACTGTCCACTGGTGAAGGACAGTCCTGTTGTTGCAGGGGTCTGGAGACTGTCCTGCAGACAGAGTGAATACTGTCCACTGGTGAAGGACAGTCCTGTTGTTGCAGGGGTCTGTAGACTGTCCTGCAGACAGAGTGAGTACTGTCCACTGGTGAAGGATAGTGCTGTTGTTGCAGGGGTCTGGGAACCTTTCTGTTGGTTCAGAAGCCCTGAAGAAGGATTTTCTTGTTGTATGTTTACAGAAATCCTGGGAGAGGGTTTTGCTAATGTTTTCAGGGGTTCTAGGACTGTTCTACAGACAGAGGATGAATTAATGAAAGGACTGGCAATGTATCTTGTGGCCTTGCTAAGCCTTGTCTCCCCAGGAACTAAGATTGCTGAGAACTTGCCTCTGTCAAGATGAAGAAAAGACCTCCATTTGGGTATTAAGTGCTGTGCTTAAACTTGATGTAGTATTTAGAACAGGGACTTTGTAATTGATTGAATGATTGGAAGGTCCTGGGGTGGGGTAGTACTTGGAGATTATTTAATCACACTTAGTAAATGCTGTATTTTGAATGATGTCATATTTTGACCTTCTCTGTTCTTAATTTGTCCCTGAATAAAATGGAGAGCACCTATGCTGGTATTCTGAACCTTGGAAAGTTGCCTTTCCTTGGCATTACATTACAGGGCTTACACTATCTTGCCTCTTTTTGCTTATTACAGTGCCTGGTACCTAGTAGGTGGTTCATAAATGCCTACAAATAAATGCCTATGAGCACGAAAAGCAAAAGAAATTAGGAGTAATCACATTTTATCGATAAGCAAGGCAGCACTCAAGTACCATGTATTATACAAGGTGTCTGAAAAAGTCTTGGTGTCTCAGAAGCACTTTGTCCATTTAAAATGGCACCAAGACTTTTGGGACACTATGTATAATAGTATTGTATCATGTTCAGGGCACCATATGAAAAGCAACTGTTTTTTTCCTCAAGGGACTTACAGCACACTAGAGGGGTATACATATGCACAATTCCCAGGTAGGGTCAAGGATTTATTTATTTTAGACAGAGAGATGATCTGAAAGGCCAGTCCATCCAACTTCCTCATTTCACATGTAGCTTTTGTCTATGAGGGTTTGTAGGTTTATATATATATATAGGTTTATATATATGTTTGAAGGTAAAAATGAAAGAAAAAATTCTCCCTCCCTTCTCAGTCTCCCACCCTTGGAAGCTAGGCATTACTGATCTGGTTCAGACACTCCTTTTCTCATCAGGCATGTCCTGTTCTCTAATCATCACCCACAACTTCACTCCTATGGTAGGACTTCTCTTCACATTTGTGTGTGTATAAGGGAGAGGGGGTGAGTATGGGCTGCTCAAGGAAAATGGAGAAAGCATTGAGACCCACAGCTAACAATGTTGATTGATTTGCTTCTGCCTATGGACAAAAACTCCAGTCCCCAGCTTTACTCACTCTGGGACATTTATTAAACTTAATAAATCAATATTATTATTTTTCATAGAAGTCTCAAGTCCCCAGCTGGTGTTGCCTATACTAAAACAGTCACTGTTCTCTCTTTTGCAGCCCCTTGTTCACAAATAATGAAACACACAAATCAAAAAAAATTATGATCAATCATATTTCAGCTACAGTGAGTGAACATTAAAGTACCAATTAACCAGGAATTATGAACAGACTTAAAGAATAGAAAAAGCATGTGAGACACTGGCTCCCTGGACAGGAGGGGAGTGGGGAGAGACGCATCATCAGTATGAATGTTCCCTTACTTACGACTGGACTTGCCTCTCTCTGGGATTTCAGCTGTTCCATCTGGCCTTGGTGGTTGATGGCCACAGAGACTGTTTATGCTTCATACAGCCAGCTTCCCCCTTTTACTCTGATTTCTCCATATCGATGCCCTTGCTTCTTGCTCTTGTTTCACCAACTCCAGTCAAACTGTGGGCTCAGCCTCCTTCCTCCCAGTCCTAGACAGGTATGGCAGCAGCAGTAGCCATGGCCGCGATGATATGTCCCTCCCATCTCCTCTCTATTGTTACCCTTGCATTGTGGAGAAACCTGGTATAAATTCAGGGCATTTGCTCACTTCTTGATCCTGATGAAATATTTTGCCAAACTACCCCCTACCCTTATTTCCACATCCTCTCCCTTTCAGGAGAGGCATAAAAGACTTGTAAATTTCTCTCTCATACAGCAGAACTTTTGTTCCCAACTATCCTTGGCAAGGAGGATTAATAAAGACTACATACAGATAATGAAATTAAAGTCCAGAGAGGAAGGAAGGAAACAAGAATTTTTATCAAGTACCCACTGTGATGTACGAGGCGTTGTGCTATTGATCCTCATAACCCTGGGAGATAGGTGTTCCAGTGTTCTAATCCAGGTCCCCTGACTCCAAATCCAGTGTTCTTTCCATTGTAGCATTCTGTCTCCTTGTCTAATGGTAAGGGGTGGAGTGTTATAAGCAGAAGTGAGATCCAGAAAAAGTATTCTTTGAAAATCTGAGGTACAGAACACTTACCAAGGGAGGATGGGGAAGGATTCGTGGGGTAGCCAAAGCAAGAACTAAAGGAAAAGAAATGTCTCGTTAGAGTTCAAGAGAGAACACATTTCATAATCTGTGAAAACATGGAGATAGACGATGGTAGGCCTGAATGGAGAATAGTTAGGAATCTAGTTTGACTGGAAAGCAGAGCCATCAAGGGGAGAAAAGAGTACTAATTGCAGCATTTTAAAAAGTCTTCCTCTATCTAAGCCAATTGATTGTTTGCTGATTGATTTATGTTAATTACATTCATTATGATATTTACTTATTTATATTGATTGGTTTATAGATTCAATCAATCAGCAAATACTAATTAAGCCTCAACTAAGTGCCCGACAGTATTAAACTGAAAAGATCAGTCAGAATATTAATTTCATATGGGAATTTTTTCTCTGAATAGGAAATTGTCATTATAAGCACTTAATTTCCTCAGCGAATTATAGAAAGAATGAATCTTGGGAGATGTCCTGGTTGAAATTCCTCCTCTGCCTGACCAGAATTACTATGCAGTCTGGTAACTAGAAACTGAAATTGTGAAATTCAGGGTTGTTTGGCAAGGGATGGGAAGAATTCCAGAATGAGGAGAAATGGATCTGATCAATTTTGAGAATTTTGTGAACCCCTCAGGCTCTCCCAGGGGAGTGCTGGAGCCAGCTAGAACCAAAAAAAAAAAAAAAAAAAAAAAAGCGAAAGCTGAATGTTAAATTTTCAATGTGAGCATTGACATCTTGGAAATCAGCAAATGCTCCAGATTAGGGCTTGATTTATTGTTTTGCTGATTGTTTAGATTTAGAGAAAATATTAATAATACAAGTTAAATTTAAAAGTGCATTGTAAGTACATTTTTTCTTTCACAGAGCTAGTTGTTAAATATTTCCCTGCATACCATTGGCTAGTACCATTCTGCATACCTGCTATTTAGTGTGTGTGTACCCCAGACAAACATTTTAATATTTATTTCCAAATAGCCTACTTTGTGTTTCAGGGAGAGTCATTTTAACCAAGTTAAGAGGCCATACCAAATACCCCCCAAATGAAAAAGAATAAAAGTCTTCCCAGGGGAATGTAAGCTCCATAAAGGCAAGAATTATATTTCATTTCAGCTTTGTATCTCCAGGGTCTAGAACAGTGCCTTGCATGTCTTAGATGCTTAGTAAATTCTTTTTGGATTGAAGTAATCTCCACCATGAATCAAAGTGTAAACTCTGATGATTTTTATTTACAGAACATATTGCCTGGTATGTGATCTCTGTGTCTTGGGAGAGAATGGGTGAATTAATGTGAGACAAAGTGAGTTAAGTGCTGGATTTGGATTCAGAAGGACCTGAGTAAAAATTCTGCCTTGGATTCTAACTAACATTGCGATCCTAGGCAAGTTGCTTAAACCTCTGTGAGCCTCAGTTTCCTCATCTGTAAAACAGGAATAGCAATAGCACCTACCTTAGAGGATTATTGTGCAGATCAAATGAGATCATGCATGTGAAATTCTATGTGAACCTTAATAAGCTATATAAATTTATTGGTAGTGTTTGAGACTGGAAATTCAGTTCTGAGAAGAGAGTTCCAGCCTATTGATGGAATGTTATAAAATGCCATGATATCCTTACTATAGAATGTTTTAGTTAGGATGACTGGATTATATCAATATAACTGACTCTGGAAGCATAGGATCTAGTTTCAAATTCTATCTCTGATGATTACTACCTGTGTGACCTTGAGCAGGTCAGCAATTTCTCTGGGACTCAGTTTCCTCATTTGTAAAATGGGAGAGTTAGATTAGATGAACTCTATAAACTCATTCCAGTTCTGGATCTGTGATTCTGTGAAGAAGACTATTATATCTTTTCTAGGCAGATCAGAAAGTGGTAGGGTTCTGTTTTTCCCTTTATTTTTTTACTACTGTGTGACCTTGGGCAAATTTCTTGACTTCACTGGGCCTCAGTTTTCTCATCTATAGAATAAGAATAAGAACAATCCTAAATTATGACTTTTTATTCTGTTGTAGCGCCCCCTCTAGGGTTATTCCCCCAACCTACAATGCCACTGCTGGTAGGGTCCTCAGAAGTCAGTTGACTCTCCTCTCCTCAGGGTTCTAGGGGTAATCCTGAGGGATTACCACTCATGATCCTCCATATAGAATAATCCCCCAATATCAATTAGCCAATTGATCTCAATTAGTTTTGCCAAAACTAAATGATAACTGAGAAATTATCATAAAAGATAGAAGATATCCCTTTCTTGAATCTGGAAATACACTCTCCCTTCTGTACATACTCAGTCCCTGAGGAGAGTGAACTCAAACTGAAAGTGGTTGATAGAAAATCTTCCCTGCCACCCAAACCTGGGTGTGTGCATACATACTTCCTGGCTCTGGGAGTCTGCTTCCTTTTAAAGAATTCTCACCAAGTTCACTTCTGGGTATTAAGTAACTGATGGATATGTTGTTCCTTTTCTCAACTGGTCTTGGTTGCTTGGTAGATTCACTGTTGGCTTGAGTCAAACAGATTGTTCTTCAAGCTATACTGGTTCCTTCTTATTGGACTCAACTACTATTGCCACCAGTCCTTTGGACTCCGAAGTTGCTGGGACCTTGTCTAGCTTTACTGTTATCTCCTGATCTTACTGGTCAGTTGGATGCTTTCATCTTCAGAAAGTCATTTACCTAGGATCAGGAAAGGATAAACACAGATGATACAAGAGAAGAAGAAGAAGAGCCCCATGGACACATGTCATCTGGGTAAGAGATAGAACAATTTGTCTCTATCCCTAGTAGCAACATGTAGAAATCTACCTCCCTCAGAAGCTTCCCAGAGTAAAGATTTTTTATTTGAATCTACTTTAGCATGCATATTCCTTTCTGATCCAACAGCCAATTAAAAGAATTTTTATCATCATGTAGTAAATCTTCAGGAAACCATAATGGGATACCTGTAGAGAAGAACCTCTCTGTTATATATACCAATAAAGAGGCTCATCAAGGCTCCATATGAATTGGAACCAAATAGGACATCTTGCTCATTCTTTTTTTTTTTTTAAGCAATTGGGGTTAAGTAACTTGCTCAAGGTTACACAGCCAGTTATTTCTGGGTGTGGTGCTGAGTATCTGAGCCCAGGATTCAATCTCCAGGTCATCCCGACACTGGAGCTGGTGCTCTTACTTGCTGAGCCACCTAGCCACCCCTAAGCAATTGGGGTTAAGTAACTTGCTCAAGGTTACACGGCCAGGTGTTTCTGGGTGGGTGCTAAGTGTCTGAGCCTGGGATTCGATCACCAGGTCATCCTGATTCTGGAGCCGGTGCTCTTACTCGTTGCGCTACCTGGCTGCCCCTTCATTTTGCTCATTCTTTAATGACTGAGCCACAATCTATGCCACCATGCTTTTGGTAGGGATTTTTCTACATTAGGAAAAAAAAAGTAATGTAATTTCATTCATTATTTTTAAAATTTGTTGTATAACATAAGCAGCCAATGTAAATTACACTTGAGACATCTACTACCCTGGAGCATGTAATGTGACCAACTATGATCTATCCCTTGCCCTGCCCAGAATGATTATGAAAGGATTTTCACTGTGTCCAAGAGCTCCAAAGCTGTGGTATCCCAGTAAGGGTGTGTTGCTAGCCTCTAGGTTCAGTGACGTGGGTACAACTCCTTTATAATTCTGATAGAAAAATCCACCAGAGTCATAAAGCATCATCCAAGGATATGCCATTGTCAGCAGGCTACCTTTCCATTACTGTTCTCATAAAGATATGAAATATAGGTCAGCAAGGTTAGGCTTGACTGACAAGATTCTTGTTCAATCCTGCCAGCTACGTTGCAAGATTCTGTGACACCCAGTGTGAAATTTATAGGTCTCAGTAACAGAAACGGCACCCTGGCATCTTTGGAGCCAGCTGGAGTATATTCCAAGGGCCATAGAAAGCTTCATTAAAAGGACTCCACAAGCAGAAGGAGAAGAATCCAATTGAATCATCATCTCTTGTCCTGATGCCAAGAGCGTTTCAGAATGAAAACACATTTGTGCCCAAAGTGGCCAAATCCTCAGCCTTAATTAATCTGAGGGGGAAGGAATTCTATGGAGAGAGTATTTTAAGGCATGGACTACCCTTGTGTTCTCCCTCTGAGACACCAGATGAGTAACTTTGCCCCCATGACCCCCATTGTCCTAGTGCATGTGTGGAAGGCAAAAGGCTTGGTATGGCTAATTCTGCTTGCCATCTCCAGGCATTTGGTCTGGATAAGTTACAGTGTGGTAACACATAGTCATTTCGAGATAGACAATGGGTCTTTCATAGATAGATAGGGGCCTCCTCATTTGGGTCACTACCAGGCATTTGCTTTATCCTTCCTCGTTCACTACTGGAGATTTTCTTTTTGATTATGGGCCAAACCACTAAGAAGTAGCCCAGACTTCTTGTTCTTATTTTACATTTGATTTTCAGAGATAAGGAAACAAAGGTCCACTGAGGTTACCTGCCTTGTCCTAGGCCATACAGCTCTCAAGTAAATAATGCTGGGATTTGAATGTATTAGGTCTTATTACTGCAAATCCAGTGCTCTTTCTGGCTTCTTCATCCTCAGAAAGATTTTCAGAACATTATATTAAAGCTATCATTTATTTTCTTTCCTTCCCTAGAGATTACCTACAACTTATACTGTATACTTCAACATATCCTATATTTCCATTAGATTGTAAACTTCTTGAGGGTAGGGACTGGTTTTTGCCTCTTTTTGTATCCATTTCACTTAACACTGTGACTGGTGCATCTTAGGTGATTAATAAATGCTTATTGATTGATTGATTATACATTGTTTATAAATAGTTGTTTGTATGTTGTTTTATTGTTTGAGGGTGGGCTTCCTTAGGGCATGGACTGTGTTGGCCAATGGATAAAGGGCCAGTCTTGGAGTCAGGAAGATCCTACTTCCTGAGTTTGAATCCAGCCTCAGACATTTACTAGCTATGTGTGGGCAAGTCACTTAACCCTGCTTGCCTCAGTTTCCTTATCTGTAAAATGGTTGGAGAAGGAAATGGCAAACCATTCCAATATCTTTGCCAAGAAAACATCAAATGGGGTCACAAAGAATTGGAGCTGATTTATTTGGGCAACCCAGGTAAGATTATCATCACTACCATTCCACAAACTGGAGATGTGAGGATGAGAAAGCTATTTGGCTTGGTGAGAAGTAACTCTCCCAAGGTCTCAGAAGGAGGCTTTCTGACTACAGGTCTCGTGCTCAGACCACAGCCCTTTACCACTAGACCACACTTCCCTAAATAAATAAATACTTCTGCATGTTGTGTGCAGACTGTGCACAGAGACATTTACGTAGGAGGTGAGGATAGCAGCCTTTCACTTACTGTAGCAACACTAAGCTAAAATATACTTACTGACTTCAATTAACATTTCCCATCCCCCAGGAAAGCCTTTTGAACCAACAGTTCGATTTTGTGTGATAACTTTAATTTAAATGCCACAGAATTTAGAAACAACAGGGAAATATATACTTTGGAAAGGACCAATGAATAAAAGGAAGTAAGGTTTCCATTTGAGTTAAAAAAAAAAAAGATGAAAAATTCCACCTCCAAATGTTGAAGGAACATAGTGGTAATGAATGAAGTATGGATCTTGGTATCAGGAAGACCCTACTTTAAATTTTGCCTCATGGTGGATCCCTTGAGTTTGAGAATTCTGAACTGCAAAGGATTAAAGACAATCAGGTGTCCTTACTAAGTCTGCACTAAACATACTGAGTGCTTGGGAGTGGAAGGCTTACCAGACTGACTAAGGATGGGTGAACCAGCTCAGGTCAGAAAAACGGAAGAGGTTAAAGCTTCCAACCTAGGCAATATTGGAATCAGTTCGTGAGAGGCTGGTACATTTCCAGCCTTGGAGAGGTAAGGAAACCCAGTCTCAAAAATAAAATACAATAAAAGTAAAATCCTGACTGAAGACACCCTGGCAGATCACTTAAATAATCTCTGCCTCAATTTCTTCATCTCTACAATGTGGGCAATAATACCTGTACCACGATCATTGTTTTGTTTTGAGGATCAGATGTGATGATGCAAGGCAAATGCACTGGTTTTTTTTTTTTTAAATCATGATACCAAGATGTTTTTATATATTGTATTGTATATTGTATCCCAGAAAAGTACCAGATATTTTATTCTTGTCCTCGAAGAGCCTAAGCTTGAGGGTAAAACTATATTCACATCATTTGATACATAAATGTGACTCTACAATAAAAATGCATTTTCATTTTTAATAGATAATTCTCCTCTACATTCACTAAAGTCTTACTCTGATGCCCTGTTATGGTACGGAAGTGACTCTAAGCTATTCCAACAAAAAACAATCTCTGGCAAGTCCAACAAAGTTGTAAAGGTTTAAAAACAGGAATGCAGCCAGGTGGGAGAAACACTTGCCCCCTGGCTTGAATTTTTTCCAATGTCTTTTCCCTCCTCCTCTCAATTTGCATGTATGGCCAAAAAGATCTTGGAGTTGAGAACACTGAGAGGCCTTCAAAACAGAAAAGCCTTGGCAGGTTGATGGAAGGACAGCCTCTAATGCTAATGTTGACAAGCTATAATTTGGCAACAAGACAGGGAACCACAAGGAATTTCTAACCCCAAGTCAGACAAGACTTTTGATGGAAACCTTACCCTTGGTAACAAGAAGTCAAGATTAAACAAATAGATAAATCCATGGGTACTACTTAACTGGGACTGCTCTGTGTCCAGAAAATCTTGGCAGCAATGGTGAGAACTGTTTTTTTTTTTTTTGAGGTTTTTGAGATGAAGTACCCATTATTACCTAGGCTCTGAAAAGTGACAGATTCTTTCTATGCAAGGAAAAGTTGCTGAGAATTATTGCTTTTCTCCTTTCTTTCTTTCTTTGCTAAATGGGATAACTTTCAGGAAAAGGGGAGTAGGGAAAGATATATTTGGAAATGAAGCTGATTTCAAAACTAAAGGTATCAATAATATTTTTTTTAAATCCCCCAAAGATAGTTCTCTTCTAGAGGGTTTTCTACTTGGAGACAGGGGGATGTATTTGATGACCTTTTCAGGTCTCTTTCAGCTCTAATGATTATATGCTGGAATGCTAGAGAGAATTGACATAAGAGAATCTAAGGTCTCTTTTTTTGCCATCTGTTTTAAAAATGACAGAAAAAAGGGGAAGGGAACACATAAATTCTTGAGAGGAAATCTTGACACAATTCTTCACCAGTGTTGATTCTAGAGGATTTGAAGGGGAACTGAATGAAAACATAAACCTGTAAGACCAAGCTGGGAATCAAAAGGGAGGTCAGACTCAAGGAATTTGGAACATTGACCTAATTTTTCCAGGTCTGATAGAAAAAGGGGGTAAAGGATGAAGGGAAAGAGTACTGCTTTTTATCATAGGCACATCTGCTTTCATAATACTTACCATTTTAAAGACCAAGGGCAGTAAAATGCAAAAAAGTCGAGAAGATAGGATTCGAGAAGAGAGCAAGATCTTTTTTTGGATTCAGAGCTGTTCTAATAAGGTTGTTTTTTTTTTTTTTTAATAAGGAACAAGGGGGTGGGGAGTGACGACTCCCGTGTTTAAAGCTTCAGTAACATAAGCCAAACAGTGACATAAAATGATGAAATTCTGTTTTCACCTTTGCTCTGACAGAGTGTCACAAAAATAGCACATGGCCCAGTTCCACGAATCTCCTCTTCTGTCTTTTCCCTCTCTCTCTTCTCCCTCCTCCCCTCCTTTTTGGTTCAGATCTCTAAGAATGGAGGTTACCGCACAGCAGCTGCGGCTGCGGCTGCAGGAGCAGCCGCCGCAGGAACAACAACAACAAAAAAAAAACCCAAAACAAAAAAACCCATCAGTCACTGAATTTAGCAAATGATCTCAAACCTCGGGAAGCAGCCACAGCACCAACAGATCCCATCATCCTTCCCAGAAGGGATCTGGCACTGCGTTCTCCCCAGCGTCTGGGCTGCTGCTCCCTGCAGCGGTCGCTTGGATAACTTGAACTGTGCAGGCTCCTGTTTGTTGCTGTAAACAGCAGCTTCCCCGTTACTATCTATAGCCGGGATCTTTTTGGCTTCTGTGTTAAACTGACTGGGAAGCAAATAGGCTGTCAGATTCCAGGCACAGCCCTAAACAATCCAGGCAGTGACCTAACGTGTGCCAGGGGACCTGCGTGATATATCTCAATCCCCCACTACACCATAACAGTCTAGGGGCGTTTTCTGATTTCGTTGTTAGCAACAATATTGCAGTTGTTTCTTATATAGAATGGGGGGGGGGGGGAGAGGAAGGTTACAGAGACACTCCTCCCCTCTAGCCACCACCCCCACTTTTGCTTTTCACCGCAGCAAACGCCGCAGTTTTGTGGCTCAAAGGTCGTCAAGCTGAGCCTCGGTTTCCAAGGCAAAAATCAGGGGTTGTTGTTGGGGCTGCTTTTGAAGCAGAGATGTTGTCGGTACTCTGTGTTTTAGACCGTCTTGGCACGAGCAGACAGCTTGCTCCAGACGACTTTCTCGCAATAGAAACTTCGTGTCTTCCGGACTGCGGAGATACTTCTGGGTTTCTTGTATTTTTCCGGACCATTTGAAGTAACCAGCCCACTGAGCTAAACGTCTTCCTTAGCCTAGAGTCCCTATTCCACCCACGCTCCCCATCCCCAAACTGGAAGTACCTATTGATTGCTCATTTTGTGAACCCAATTCATAAAGTGAACTAGATAAACTTTTTTCGTGTGTATTCTTGGAGGGGAAGGGGCTGCCCCACTCGTCTATCTGGCTTTTACGCTGCCCATCCGGAGCTGAGCTCCATCCCTCACCCCCTTACTCCTCCTGTACACCCTTCTCTCCTCAGAGCCCCAAGCTGGATCAAGTTATAAGGTGGCAAATTCCTCTTTACATGGTGGTTTGCACGACAAATATCTATTATTTTCCCCTCCCCCTTCAATTATCAACAAAATAAACAAAACGCAGTAATTCCACTAGAACCAGGGTGGAAAATAGCCTTTTCTTCGAAACAACCCTCCCCTCATCATGGGTAAAGCAGTCGGTCCTTTTAAAAAGTTTTTGTATTTTCTGGCATTCTTGTTCAAATTTAGCGACCACTCTGTTGCTCAAAGCAAGGGAACCTGAGTCCAGGTCCTGAGCAAAATTGGGGGGAAGACTAGAGAATTGGGGACGAAGCTTGCGTGTGGGTCAAGGGACAGATCTCAAAAATCCAAGGCTCTGCACTTGTGTCAACACCCAGAAGTCCCTGAGCTGTCTCCCAGAGCCTGTATAAACTGGGGGTTATAGGGCCACTAGTGGGTTGAAAGAAAGGTGATAAAGTTTTATCAGTTTGTTTCCCTTCCCCCTCTCCCCTCCCCCCAAAGCTCTCTGGTCTACCCTACCCTTCAACTAGTTGGCTACAGCCTCCTAGCAATTCCCGTCAGTCCCTCCTCCTTTACACAGGATGTTTCCCATATTAGGACATCTGCGTCAGCAGGTTTCCAGGCCTAGGAACACTGAATTTTGAGATTGGGGGAGATTTTTTTCCGGGGACATCTCATTTGGGGGGGTCCCTGCTTGCTCTCAAAAATCAGTTATAAAAATCTTGCTTAGTTTAAAGATAACTTGAAAAAAGACGGGTGGTTAAAACTGAAAGGAAACTCTTAAGAGACCAAGTAGCCTCCCGGAGTGTAAAGAGTCACCCCTCCTGTCTAGGAATGGATTCTACCCATGACGTGAGGCTCATTCATGAAATGCTGGGACTCTTAAATCATTATAAAAGGAGCAGCTTTGCTCTCGTACTCCAACCGCATCTGCAGCAAGCCGCGTCGACAGAGCAGCTGAGCGGGGATCGCGCTCATACCAGGCAAAGCAGACTGCTCGGACCTGTCCCCGCCCCCCAACAACCCTTCAACCGGGTTTTTACAAATCTCAACATGATGTACCAAGGATTCAACACCGAATACGAAGCATCCTCCTCCCGATGCAGCAGTGCTTCCCCGGCGGGGGACAACCTCTCTTATTACCACTCCCCGGCTGACTCCTTCTCCAGCATGGGCTCTCCTGTCAATTCCCAGGTAAGAGACTCCACGACGCGAGGAGCGTACAACTCTGGGATTGTTTCCTTCTGATCGAGTTTGTGCGGGGAGGGGGGGGGGGGGGGGTGGGAGACTTGCGTGCTGTAGGGGGAGGAGGAGGAGCAGGGGTACTGCCTTCATGAAGCCAGGCTGCTACTATTCTAAGAAGCTGACCATATCATGAATATTCACAGTCGGGCTCGAATGAGGAGTTTTGAGAGCACACTTAGAGGAAAATACTGCTTCCCTTTCCTGGCTACCGAGTAGACTTGTCTCTTCTGTTAGAGCCACTCTCCAAGAGGAAAGTAGCATTCTACTTCCTAGCAGTCCTCCCAGCAGGTTCCCCGCATTATTTGCTGCTTATGTCTGATAAAGCGTAAAGGGAAATGTATCACGGAAAAAGGCTAGCATAGTCCTAGATGATGGAAGGCGTCAGAAAAACAGCTTTCCCTTTGCCTAGATATACTACTCCCCGCAGCAAAGGAGCGGGAAGGGGGGGGGGGGGCGGAGGGTGCAAGCAGGAGGGTGTGTAAGGCAGTTTCATTGATAAAAAGCGAGTTCATTGAGGAGACTCCGGAGCGGCGCCTGCGTCAGTGCAGACGTCAGAGATATTTATAACAAACCTCCTTTCATGTGAGTGATGCTAAGGGGATAACGGGGAGCTGTCGCTGCCTGGATGGAAGAGAGTGGTTTGTAGAACATTTCGGGGGAAATGGGAAGACCCTTTCAAATGGAAATAGAACATTTTAAGAGGAATGCAACAACTGTTCCTGAGGAAGATAGTTTCTTTCTTTGCCGTCGCTGCTGCATGCAGCAGAAAATGCACCTCACCTCACCTACTTCTGAAACCGGGAGTCCCGTTAACGTCAGTTTTTTCTTCTTTGTGTTTTAGGATTTCTGCACAGATCTGGCTGTTTCCAGTGCCAACTTTATACCTACTGTGACGGCTATATCAACAAGCCCAGACCTGCAGTGGCTGGTCCAGCCCACCCTCATCTCTTCTGTAGCCCCATCCCAGACCAGAGTCCATCCTTATGGAGTCTCCACTCCTTCAGCTACTGTTTACTCTAGGGCTGGTATCGTGAAGACTACAGGCAGCAGAGGGCAAAGCATTGGCAGGAGGGGCAAAGTTGAGCAGGTGAATATATCTCTGTGTAACCCTTTCACACAAGTGGAGAAGGGTAGTAGTGAGTTAATGGGTTGAGTTGGCTGATGGTAACTTGGCAGGCACACTGAGTAAGATTGGACTGGTTCTGAATGCCTTCTCTCTGAGACAGAAACCTGCACTTGAGACTGTTGACCCTTTCTAAGTTTGCATATCACCACTATCACTTCCCCCCCAGCACAATTTGAAATGTAATGGGAAGATTAGGATAGATTGCACACTTTTAAATTAATAAGTATGAGGCATTCAAAAAAGGAAGGACTCTGATGTAACAGAAGCTGGAGTTTTCTTTGTTCTCTGGTTAAGGATCTTATTTTACATTCAAGTCACACCCAGTCTGCCACTGCAGGTTAGAAATGGCCTCACCCTAAAGACTATTAGGAGGGAATGGGGTGGGGGTGGGGGCAGCCACAGGAACTGGTGGGATGATGAATGGAGGTGCTACTGTACAAACTGTAACTGAGTATTGAACGTATATTTGTTTGTTTTTCTAGCTTTCCCCAGAAGAAGAGGAGAAAAGAAGGATCAGGAGAGAAAGGAACAAGATGGCTGCAGCCAAATGTCGTAACAGAAGAAGAGAACTGACTGACACTCTCCAAGCGGTAGGTGTCTACTTTGGCTATCCCTTCAAGGATCTTGGGGGGCTAAGAAAAAAGTTGCCTATCTGCCATGGAAGATCAGGGACTTAGTTGAGCTCCTAGTAGTCTCATGTTTTCCTTTGTTCCATTGTTTACAGGAGACAGACCAACTAGAAGATGAAAAATCTGCTTTGCAAACTGAGATAGCCAATCTGCTGAAGGAGAAGGAAAAACTTGAATTCATCCTGGCAGCCCATCGACCTGCCTGCAAGATACCTGATGATTTGGGCTTTCCAGAAGAAATAACAGCTGCCTCCCTTGACCTCACTGTTGGCCTGACTGAGGCTGCAACCCCAGAATCAGAGGAAGCCTTCTCCTTGCCCCTCTTGCAGGAGACTGAACCCAAACCTTCTGTGGAGCCAGTCAAGAACATCAACAGTTTGGAGCTGAAGGCTGAGCCCTTTGATGACTTCCTCTTCTCAGCTTCCTCCAGGGCTGGTGGCTTAGAATCTGCTGCACGTTCAGTGCCTGATATGGACCTGGCTGGTTCCTTCTATGCAGCAGACTGGGAACCTCTGCATAGCAGTTCCCTGGGCATGGGAGTAGTGGCTGACCTAGAGCCACTCTGCACCCCAGTGGTCACCTGCACGCCCACCTGCACCACCTATACATCTTCCTTCGTCTTCACCTACCCAGAAGCTGACTCCTTTCCCAGCTGTGCCGCAGCTCACCGTAAGGGCAGCAGCAGCAATGAGCCCTCTTCTGACTCACTCAGCTCCCCAACCCTGCTGGCTTTGTGAGCAAGAGGGGATGAGGATGAGGATGAGGGTTGAAGGCACATACAAGAGCCCAAGTTGTGGGTTCTGCTGCCACCGCCACCACCATCATGCTGGAGCTTTTGCATCACATTACAGAAACAAGAAACGTGTCTTCCCTTCACTGGTTTCTGTAGACCCTGGGAAGGCAACTTATCTGTGCGTGAATCAAAGCAGGCCATGGGCCCTTAAGGACATGAATGATCCCACATGTGGACTTGAGTCCTTACCTCTTCCAGAGATGTAGCAAAACGCATGGAGTGTGTATCGTTCCCAGTGACACATCTGAGAGCTGGTAGCTAGTAGCATGTTGAGCCAGGCCTGGGTCTGTGTCTCTTTCTCTTTCTCCTTAGTCTTCTCATAGCATTAACTAATCTATTGGGTTCATTATTGGAATTAACCCGGTGCTGGATATTTCCAAATTGTATCTAGTGCAGCTGATTTTAACAATAACTACTGTGTTCCTGGCAATAGTGTGTTCTGATGATTAGAATGACCAATGTTAACTAAGAAAAGATATGACTTTATTTTCTAGTAGATAGAAATAAATAGCTATATCCATGTACTGTAGTTTTCTTCTACATCAACATTCATCGTAAATGTTACTGATCATGCATTGTTAAGGTGGTCTAAATGTTTTGACATTAACAGTTTTCCATGAAAACGTTTTTATTGTGTTTTTAATTTATTTATTAAGATGGATTATCAGATATTTATATTTTTATTTTATTTTTTTCTACCTTGAGGTCTTTTGACATGTGGAAAGTGAATTTGAATGAAATTTTAAGCATTGTTTGCTTATTGTTCAAAGACATTGTCAATAAAAGCATTTAAGTTGAATGCGACAAATGTTGTGAAGTTCTCTTTCTATGATTGGTGAAACTTTGAAGTGTTTTCTAATCACATATTACCAAAGGAAGAGACATAGCCCTCTTTCTGATATCAAAGAGAGAAAAATTCATTATTGAATCATTGAAGTCTTTCCAGAATTAACTTTGTTTAGAAATATGAACTTACAGATTTGTAAAGGTTCTTTATGTACTTATGAAAGCTCCATGGTTATTGCTGAGATGGGTTCTTTCTCCTCTGTCTCATCAGCATGGGAACACACTGTGATGGATATGTCAGTACAGATTTCAGTCCATCTATTTCTTAGCACAGATTTGGAGCTGAAAGGAGCCTTAGCAGTTATCTAGTCTAACTCCCTCTTTTTTATAGAGAAGGAAATGAGGCCCATTAAACTTAAACTTAGGCCTACAGAGACAAGTTAGGTAGTAAATAGCAGTGTGGATTCAATCCTAGGTTTTCTGATTTAAATCTAGTATTTCTTCTCTTGTGCTATGATGTATCTATCCCTTATCCTGCTCCTCTCTTCTCCAGGCTGTCTCTCTTGTCCATTTTGACCCACCCAATGGTTGAAAGTTTACTGTTTGACCTTATGGGTGTCAATGGAGTACTGGTTGGCTCTTATTGTTTACTCTAGCCACATGACTGGTAGGTCTCTTTTTCTGATCATACATTTCCTTGAATATTCTTTCTCTCTCTCATACATACACACACACACACACACACACACACACACATACATGCACACCCCTAGTCATAGATTTAGAACTGGACAGGACTTCAGAGGTCGAGTCCAATACCTCCATTTTACAGGTGAGAAAACTGATGCCCAGAATTGTTGAATGTCATGCTCAGGGGTTACATAGCTTGTGTCTGAGGTGAGCATCAAACCCAAGTCTTTCTAGCTCTTAAATACTACACCTGCCTACCACACTGCTAATTTTTTGAACAGTATAAAAATACAAGATGCTATTTTAGTCTTAGCAATCTCAAAAATAAATCTTATACAGTACATAACATATGCATACCACTTTCTCTCCAAGCTACTCTTTTTTTTTTTTAAAGCAATTGGGGTTAAACAACTTGCTCAAGGTTACACAGCCAGTTATTTCTGGGTGCGGTGCCAAGTATCTGAGCCCGGATTTGATCCCTCAGGTCATCCCGACACTGGGGCCAGCGCTCCCACTTGCTGAGCCACCTGGCCGCCCCTCTCCAAGCTACTCTTAATCTTTATGCTCATATCCATACAAGATAGGGTAGGAGCATCTTCCTACCTAATCCTACCTACTTCCTAATCTTCCCTTTAAAAGATGAAGAAATTGAGATACAAGAAAATTCAATGATTTTTCCTGGTCATGTATATTCTTGCCACCCATCTTATCTCCTGGAACCAGGCAACACGACCTCCCTCGAAGACTTAAATCTTTTGAAGTATACAACTCGTGTTCTGGGGCCCCTGGGTGAGTGCCCCACATGGACCAACCAATCTATTCAGCTATAGACTTACTTTACTTTTTATCTCTTGCCCATCTTCTCTTCAGCTACTGTGGCTCCATATGTGTACCCTGTGTATCCCAGTCCCCCAACATATTCACTTCTAGAATCAGAATCAAATCCAGAATGCTATTGCTACAGGAAAGAAAGTATCAGTTTTCTATCCTATACCTCACTTACCATCCTTGTAACTTTTCAAACTAATTCCCTGGCCACCATTCCCACATATATATGTTGTTTCCCCCAATAGAATGTAAGTTCCCTGAAGGTGGATGAGATAATATTTGTAAAGTGCTTTGTAAGCCTCAAAGTGTTACATAAATGTTGGCTATTATTACTCTTTTATATTCATATTCCAGGATGTAGCAGTTTTGGCACATTGTCTTTCTCTACTCTTGAAAGAAAACAGTATTTCTGGGACTATCATTACAACTATTCTAAATTGGTTACAAACTATTAAAAGTTGTTGAGATTCATTTTGTACTGAAAGAGAAGGAAAAGCCACATCTGAAAATCCAAAAGTTTGTCACACACACAAAAATAATGGTTGTGCATTTAGCAAATATAAATATATGTATTGGGACAGCTAGGTGGCACAGTGAATATAGCACTGGCCTTGGGGTCAGGAGAACCTGAGTTCAAATCTGACCTCAGACACTTAACATGTATAAGCTGTGTGACCTTGGGCAAATCACTTAACCCCAATTGCTCCGCCTTCCCCCTCCAAAAAAGACCAAAAAACCCAAACAATACATGTATCAAAAGATCTTTGATTTCTTCTGCTGTAGTACTCCAAAAATTGATGCAGCCTGAAATTCTTAGTGGAATTAGGAAGGAAAACAAGCATTTATTAAGTGCCTACTTATGTGCTAGACACTACACTAGCTGCTTTATAAATAACATCTCATTTGGTCCTCAAAATAACCTTGTGAGACAGGTGCTGTTATTATCTTCAATTTACATATGAGGAAACTGAGGCAGGCAGGGGTTAATTTTCTCAGGGCTTTATAGTTTTTAAATAACTGAGGTTGGATTTGAATTCATGTCTTCCTGATTTCAGGCCCATGCTCTATCTACTGTACCACCTGGGTGCCTCAGTAGGACTACTTAGCAGGAAGATTCATGAAGCTGCTGTAAGCCAAAAAACATTTACTACTTGGTGCCCAACTTTCTGGGGATGAGCTCCTTGAATTAACTAGGCTGGTTCTCAGATACCAGAGTCCATTCCCAGGCTGGGATTCAAAGCTTTTCCAGCTTGGTGGGACCTTCCAGAGTCTGGGCTCTCCTGAGAATCCAGGAGTCCACCTTTAGACAGTGACAGAGCATACGAAGAGCCTTTAAGTTGTGCAAAGTTTTATGTAACTGCTTAATAAGGAACAAGTCAGCTGGTCTCTAAATAAATTTTTGCACTGCAGGGTTATAATCTCAAGGAGGAACTTGACCTTTGTCACCATCATCAATGTGGCAACTTAATCCAACCCTGTGTGCTGGATCTCTCGCATGCAAGCCACAAATAAAGGAGGCGTGATAATGATGGCCTCTTCCTTGAGAGTCATGGATTGCATTTTCTCTGACTTTCAAGTCCATGTGAAACAAAGACTTCAGTTTTAGTTCCCTGACTTTTTGATTATTCAAAAATTTAAATCATTGTTTTGTTACTGGTCTTCATGTTCAGCAAAACAAGGAGGGTTCATTTAAAATGACAGTTCCACTGAGAATGCTATCTTCACTATACTTTCTCCCCCTTCTACTTCAACATTAAAGGTTTCAGCAATCAAGGAAATTAATTTTAGCTTTTCAGGGTACTCATATTTAATTAAATATAGTTTTTCTTGTGGATTTTCTTTGTATTATATAGCTAAATAACATATAAATTTAGAACTGAAAGGGCCCTCACAGATCATCTAGCCCAACCCCCTAATTTTTCAGATGAAGAAACTGAGGTCTGGACTTGGACAAGTGGCTTGTTCAAGATCACCTAGCAAGAAAGAGAATTTGATCTTACATTCTCTACTCCAAATCCAGTATTCTTTCCACTACCACTCTGGGTCTCATTTCCTTCCTCTGTAAAGGGAGGAGGTTGGACCAGATAATTTCTTAAAACCTCTTTCAATTCTAAAATTCAAGACCCTTTGTTGTTGTTGTTAGTTGGCAAAGATACTGGATTGGTTTGCCATTTCGTTTTCCAACCCATTTTACAGATGGAAGCAAACAGGGTTAAGAGACTTGTCCATGGTCACCCAGTGTAATGGGAATGCAGATTTGGAAGATCTTCCCTGCCCCTAGGCTAAAGTGCACCAGAAGCCTGGGGTGGGAGGCTTGTTTTTCAGTAGATACTTCTTGATTGGCCAGTGAGTCAATAAGGTTGTTACATTCTCTGAGCCAGGAGAAGGCTATATAAGCCCTGATGTGTAGCTTTGTTTTGGGGGCTCACTTTGAGAAGTGTTCTGTGATTTGATCTGTATTATGGGAAGCCGTTGTCCAGGGCCCCCCTGGCTTTGAAAAACCCAGATGTGGAAACCCAGATGTTGACTGGGTATGGATGTAATGGTTGGACAGTTTGGAAATCTGTCTACTTGATCTGTTTCTGTCTTGATAATTCTGCCTGTATACTTTGAAGTTCGGGGTGCTGACCTTTTCTCCTGAACAAGGTAAACGATATATGTCTGACTGATTAAAGTAAGCTTGTTAACCCATTTTGAGTTGCTTTCCTTTAACAAAGCAGATCCAAGAACCTGTATGGGCAGCAAACCCTGAGGACGCGCTTGGGGTGCTTGCTGCTACACCCAGCTTATAAGTGTCTAAGGCTGGACTTGAACTCAGGTCTTCCTGACTCCAGGCCCTGTGTTCTATCCACTGTGCAGACTAGCTGCCTTAGACTCTTTAGTATACAATAAACATTTAGTATAGGCCTACCATGTGCACTGCTGGGTACCTTGTGAGGAAAATGCAAAGTTAATAAATCACTATCTGTTCTCAAGGAGCACACTCTCTCTTTCAGAAGAGATGAATATGTACAAGTATAATATAGAATAGATTGTGACAATTAATAAGAGAAATACAAAATACTGTGAGAATTTTGAGGTAGAAACTGAGTGCAGTTGTGGGTGTCAAGGAAGGGTTTCTTGGAAGAGGTGACTTTTGACCAGGGTCTTGATGTATGTTTGAATTTTAATAGGTGGATGTGGAAACAGGATTGGGGTAAGAGCAGAAAAGGTCAGGGAAAATGTCTTCTAGGCATGGAAAAAGGTATAAGGCATGGTGGCACAGAGCACCAACCCTGGAGAAAAGAGAATCTGAGTTCAAATCAGACCTCAGACACCTACTAGCTGTGTGACCCCAGACAAGTCACTTAACCCTGTTTGCCTCAGTTTCCTCAACTGTAAAATGAGCTGGAGAAGGAAATGGCAAACCACTCCAGTATCTTTGCCAAGAAAACCCCTAATGGGGTCAAGAAGAATCAGTCATGACTGAAACAACTCAACAACAACAAAAAAGGTATGGAGGTAGGGGAATTTATGGGGCAAGTTTAAGGGAAAATTGTGAGTGGGTCCAGTTTGTTCAGAATGTAGAATATGGATAAAGGGGTGTCATGAAATAAAGTAGGAAAGGTAATTTGGTGCTAAACTGTGGAGGATCTGCCATGCCAGGCAGGAATTTGAACTTTGGTGAGCAATGAGAAGCCCTTGAAAGTTTTTGAGTAGTGAAGTGAAACAATTAAATCTATTCTTGGACTGTTCAGAAAAACTCCACTGCATAGTTGGTGAAAAAGAAGATGGTGTTGGTGATAGGCAGGCCACATTGTTCCAATGCCAACCTTATGTTTGCCTAAAAGACTATTTTATGGAGAATTCACACGATGCAAGTGTTTACAGGGAGGTTAAAAGATAAAAGGACATTCTCAAGGTCTCTCTGAAGAACTTTGGAATGGATCATGAGACATGGGAGACACTGGCACAGGACCATCCAGCATGGCATGACTGCATCAAAAGAAGGTGCTATGCTCTATGAGCAAAGGAGAATTGCAATAGCTTAAAAAAAAAACAGGAAATGCATAAATTTTGAGACATCTCCCCCCCAAATGTTCATATGGACTATTTGTGTGTCACCTGTGGTAGAGTCTTCCTAGTTCTTATTGGTCTGATCAGCCACAGTCGGACTCATTGTATTGTGACCCCCAACACAGTGATGTCATTTTGGTTCTCTTTGAGCATGAAGAGCAACTGATCAACCAACCAATGGACCAACTAACTAATCAACCAAATGTCCAGTTGATTGAAATCATAGATTTCTTACTTTTTTACCTTGACTTCTTAAGAACACTGATGTACTTTATACAGAAGTGAGAGTCTTTGCCCTCAAAAAGCTTACTGGGAAGATATGACATGTTCACAGATAAATAAATATTGGATATCTCCAAAATAAACACATAGTGAAAGGGAGAAATGAACAAAAAAACTGGAGGAATCAGGAAATGCCTCTTGAAAGGAGGTGCCATTTAAACTGAGTCGAGATAAGGGGTTCATTCCAAGAGGTATAGGTGAGGAGATAGAACATTCCAGACATGGAAGGTGGCTTGTACAAAGGTTCAGAGATGGGAAATGTAATGTTGTGTAATAGGAATGGCAAGTTGGCTGATTTAGCTTAATGTGAAGGGGAGTAATTTGTAATTAGTCTGGAAATACAGGCTGGAATTTAAGAACACTGTTCAATGACTAATCACGATTCCAGAGAACTGATGATTGAGGCATGCTACCTACTTCCTGACAGGGAGGTGATAGACTCAAGGTTTGAAATGAGATATACATTGTTATATTTGCCCAATGTGGACATTTGTTTTGTTAGACTTTGTTACAAGGGTTTTGTTTTGCTTATTTTTCAGTCGGGGCAGGGAAAGCTAAGAGGGGAGAAGAGAAAGTAAATGCTTGTTAATTTGAAAAAAGAAAAAAGGAAAATAGTTATCAAAAATATCTCTCCATTCTTGTTAATTGCTGCTAAAACTTGGATTTTGTTTCTATCACAATAAATAAATTTTAAATGGTTCTAAGTGTTTCTTACTTCAATACCTCAATACTCAAACAAATCTGTGGCATCCTTGGTATTTCATCTGGTAACACAGACCACAACCTTTCCACACATTCTTATTATATGATTCCTATTCCTGTCTTCTTATAAATTCCTATAAAAGATATACTTAACATGCTAGAGGCCTAATAGAATCATAAATCTAGAATTATAAAAGAGTTTCAGGGGACATGTAACTCCCTCATTTCACTGATGTGGAAGCTGGGGTTCATAGAAATCTTACCCAAGGTCACAGTATATAGTATAGGAAGAGTTGAACCCAGTGCCAACATCCTTGTCACCATATCATATTTCTACCTCTTTCATTGTTGTTGTTTTATATTTTAGGGGCACTGATATAATAATCCAGACTGTGTGTCCATTGTGTCACATGATATAAATGGTCACTGCTTCTTACAGTCATCATGCCTTTTTCACCACTTCTCAAATATTTTATTGGAAATAATCTAGTAGCTTACATATCCCCACCCATTCATCTATCTTTCCATTATCCTTCTGACTTTATTTTTTTTGATATGTTGATGATCCATCCTAAAATTAAGCACTGGTCTAAAACTAAGCACCATGTCGTCCTCCCCCCAAAAAATTTTCACTGAAAAAAAAAATCTTAGCTATTGCTTTGCTGGGATTGTTAAATCATGCATTTTCAATTGTCTGAATGGGCCTAAGGAAAATCATGTTAAAAGAGTACTGAATCTGAAAGGTGCCAACCATTTACCTTTTTTTTTTTAAGAGTCTCCCTCATCTGAGAAGTCAACAGAACATAAAATTTCAGTTGAACTCAATTTCAATGACCCCTACTCCCAGCTATGGAATAAACAGAGCTGCTTTCCCTTAGCCTGAAAAAGCATTATTATAGCTCCCCAAGAAGATGCAGAGAAAAAAGGGATCTGGTCATTGTCTGGAGGAGGTTACCTAGCGTAAATGGACATCTGGTCAGATGTTCTGTTTCTAGACCTTTCAGTTAATATGCTCTTTTTATTTTTAGTTCATGCTGACATGGCACCTAGATCTGGTTCAATCAGTTGTTCAAGGTGATTAGGAAGTACAAGAGGCCAACAAAGGGCTAATTTGACATTGGATAACCACTTCTCAACTGTCCTTTCTCTTACGTCAGAAGTGAGGCCCAAATGAAGGGGCCCCAAGTTAAATTGCTTAGTGTCTGAAGGACACACCTTCCTAATCAGAGTAAGTGGCACAGATTGCAGCTGCCTTCCTGTTTGCTTTTGGGGTGCCGTTTATGGTCAGGTCACAGGAGTCAATGCTCCATCTTCAATCTTTTAGTCAATATGGTAAAAACTTCATTACTAAACATAAAAGGACATATCCACCAAATTAATAGAAAAAAAAGAGCATTTAGCCAAGTGGACCTGTGATACATATTGGGGGAGGTGGGAATGCAAGAGTGAAGGACCTATCTGTGCAACAAATATGAAAGCAGTCATAGGGACCGAGCATTAGAGGGGAAGTTCTCAGCCTGGGCTCTGTGATGTTTTCTTAAAAAAATATTTTGACAATTATAACATACTTGGTTTCCTTTGTAATCCTATATATTTTATGTACTTAAAAATATCATTCTATAAAGGATGTATAGGCTTAAACAGACTGCCGACGGGGCCCGTGACATACACACAAAAAAGTTAGGAAAATCCTGCTCTAGAGTGAAACAGGGGTGAGACACCACTGACCAGCCTAGCTACAAACTCCTGTAGCGGTTATGGATTATAGGTTCATAGATTCATAGGGAAGGAAAGCCCCTAGAAGTAAGTCTGTCCTCATTTTACAAACGGGGAAATTTACAACTAAGAGAAGTTAGGTCACAGAGGTGGGAGAGGCAGAATTTTAACACAAGTCTTTTTGACTCCCAATCCAGGGTTATTTCTGCCTTATTGGATGGATGTGGGAGGGAATGGGGGGGAGGGGAGAGAAAGCAGAGCCTCGGGCAGGTAGACCAAAGTTGGGGGGGAAGGAGGAGGGATAGGGAGCATAATCGGACCGCACCTCCAGTCTCTGATCACCTTTGGGGATTTTATCTGGGGGAAAAGAAGGCCCTACTTGGGAAATGTGTACTGGACTGGCTTAGAGGCAAAGGAGTTCGTGGCATCTATTTCGGGGGGCGGCTAAGACATTTGGAACCTTGTCAGGAAGCCAAGGGGAGACAACATAGACTTAAATGCTCTAGCCCCAGCACGTGGAACGCTGAAGGCCCAGGCAGCCATCCACCTAGGAGGCCCCAACTGGAGAAGGCCATCCCTGCCCTGTCCTGCCCGACCTGGGTAGATAAGGCCCAAGGTTCCTACCCTGCTGCCCTTTCTAGCTTCCGGCCCTCCCTCCAGGCCCAGCCCCTCGGGCGGCGCCGAAAGCTGGGGAGTCTGGCTGGGCAAGGCCTCTATTTACTGTTTGGTTTCCATGGGGACACGTAGGCGCCGTCAGAGCCGCCCGTCATCCTCCCCGCAGCGCGGCCCCCACCCGGCGCCGTGACGTCTGCCCGCCCATCCGCCCTCCCGCTTCCGCTTTGCCCATATTTGGAACAAAAGCACCGGGGGCCGGAGTATTGGAGCGGGATTCCTTTGTTTGGTCCCCCTCTCTCTTCCCCGGCAGCCGAGCCGGGAGGTGCCCCGCTGGGACGGGGTACTTGCACGTTCTTGGGGCTGCCAGCCTCTCCGCCCCTGAGGTCGGTCTGTGGAGGAGGGGAAGAGCTCTTGGGTTTAGAGCTGGAAGGTCCCTTAGAGGTCATCTGGGTGACTAGCAGGACTAGATTCTAATCGAAACCTCTCATTTTAGAAAGGGAGAAAGTGAGATCTGGAGGAGGATGACTTACCTAAGGTCACACAGGTGTCAGATCTTCAATCCAACGCATGCATCTTATGACTCCAAATCACCTCTGTGCCCCTTTTACTACTCTCACACTGCCTCCCACGACACCCAGCACAGCAAGGGGTGATAGAATGATTTATTCTTTCCCAATTAATAATCAATCAACAAACACTATATGCCAGTAGCCATCCAGTGCTAAGTTGGAAGGGAGTGATAGGGACTTCACCTTCTTAACCAGATATTCTTGTATTAACTTAGGCTCTTAACTCACACTCCATATGTATGTAGTTTCTGAGATGGGGTGATGGTAGTGGTGGTGATGATGATGATGAATATAATAAATTTATACAGGGCCCTTAGATTCACAAAGACCCTTCCTCCCAACAGTTTGATGAGAAATGTAGTGCTAGTGGTATGTATTATGCTCATTTTACAGATGAGGAAACTGAGGCTCAACAATTTTGATGACTATATGAGCTCTGGATTTGGAGTTAGGAAGACCTGAGTTCACATCCCTCTTCAGATACTAGCTCTCTATGTGACCTGTGTGACTTAACTTCTAGTCTCAGCTTCCCCATCTGTAAAAGAAAGAGGCTGAATATTCGATAGTCTCTTCAGGCTTCTTGCTTTAAATGCTATAGTTGACAGATTTTCCATTGAGATCACTGAGGTAAGATCTGAATAAAAAAATTGTCAGAGCACTTTGATTTGTGTGAAACAAGGTCAAGTCCCCCTCTGTAGAAACAGCTGTGATCTTAACAACTCTCCCAGGTTAGGTACTCTGGTGATGATGAACTATATGAAGCATTGAAGATAAAGCAATTTGCAGATGCAAAGTGCTATAAAAATCCTTGGTAGGCATCCAGCCATATTCTAGAATACTCTTTGAGGGAGGAAATGCTATGCAGCTGGCTGACTACTCCATTTCTGTACCCTGTGCTCAGTAGATAGTGGTTCTGTAAGTGGTCCCCACCTGATCCCTGCTCTAACCTGACTGTTCCTAGTACATGGTGATGCTTTGTAACAGAGGCTGGACCTTAAAGTGCCAGATCTATTTCTCAATCAGGCACACTGCAGCATTTGCAATCCTCCTTTGCCACTGTGCTAACAGAGATGGCAAAGGACATCTTATTTCCATAGCTGCCATGAAATGAGACCCAGAAACTGGCAGGAAAATCCAAATATTGGTTTAAATAATGATCAGGTTCTGATTACCTAAGAGACCTCATAGGTCCCTAATTTCTCTGGATATGTATATGTGTTTTTATTTTTAACAAATCTTACACTTTTAAAGATGAATCTTCCAATTCAAACTCTTTATTTCCAGATGAGGAAACTGAGGCCCAGAGACTTGAAGTCACTTACTTGAGGTCATACAGCATTAGCCATTGATGTCAATGCCAAGTCTAAGCCCTTTCCAGTACTCTAAGCTGCTTCCAACATTCCCTGATGCCCTTTCTTAAAAGTAATTTTGATGTTTGTGGCATCAGGACTATGGTATCTTGCTGAAATAGCCGGATTTCTGCTTAAGTCAACTTGCTCTAGACTTGGATGCCAAGGCATCCCTGAGCATTTTCCCCTGGTACCTATGATAAGATTTTGATGTGCTTCCTGTAGGTAGTTGCTGATCTAGCATCCTAGGAACATAGACTTCAGAGCTGGTAAGGATATTAAAGGGGAATATGTGGGAGAGCTAGGATTGGAACCCAAGAAAATAGCTGGTACTGGGAGAATCCCATCACACCGTGCTGCCTCTCCATTGTAAGCTTATGGTAGACACGGCTAGGTGGAAAGCGCTAGTGTTCCCTTTATTCCAGTTTCTGAAGAATTCCCTCTGATGGCAATCCAGGGGCATATAGAGGCATTCTTCTGGGGTATCTGGGTTCTGTCTAGATATCTTCAAGCTTATCATGGCTCCCTGTGACTTTTCACTTTTTGTTCATAGCTGTTTGCTTTTTTTTCTTAGCTAAGCCCAGGCTAGAAGGGGGAGTTTTCCCTGCAAACACCTATAGTTTGCAGATGTGACTTCTATGAAAATCCAGTCAAAGAGACAGAGAGGGAGAAAGCAGGGTCATGAAAACCTAGAGAGGACAGT
>NW_027185809.1:32141119-32163608 GCF_028583685.1 Petaurus breviceps papuanus
GATGGAATGGGACCACTTGTAGAAGGCTTTGCCTTGGCAAGGAGAAGGCCTACATCTTCCCTTTGAGGGGGAAATGGACTTGAAGAAGAGGACAGAGCCTTAGAGGCTGGAAACTGGATAGCAATTTAATCAAATAGCATATTACACAATAGTAACAGCCTCACAGAACAATTTCATAAGAGAATACCACACAGGGTTGGATGAGGAAGTTTGAAATGAGCTCTGGTGAAGATGAGGAGAAGGAAGTGTGTGGTATGGTAGAAAGGGATCTGAGTTATATGTCATTAGACATTAATTTTAGTCCCATCTCTACCACAAATTAGCTATGTGACCCCTCTCAAATCACTTGGATGATAGGATCAAAGTGTTTAGCACCTAGAGGTCATCAAACCCAACCCTCTCCTTTTGCAGATGTGGAAACAGGCACAGAGCTGTTCAATGACTTGCTTGTCCAGAGATACTTTGCTAGTAAAGTTTCTGAGAAAGAATTGGAATTCACATCTTCCTGATTTCAAGTCCAGTGCTCTATCCACTACTTCAAGCTGCTTCTCTGAGCCTCCGTTTCCTTCTTTGTGAAATGGTTGTTTGGATAGATGATTACTAAGGTCTTGTACAGCTCTAACCTTCTTTGATTTGGTATGCTGAGAAAGTGTTGGAGCATGCATATACTCTGGGTGGTACCCACAGCAGAAATTACATAGCAAGACCAACCTGACTGAAAAAGACAAAGGAATGGTCAAAGAAGGACATTTGATCACAGTGGAGAGAATGATGGCAGTCAGAGTTGGAGGAGAGAAGGTATGAGATGAAGACAGTTATGTAAAGGAGGGTGGTCACCAAGAGGTCTGAAAGTTGGGGAATTTTGAAGGAAAGAAACAGGTAGAGAGAAAAGAGGGCCTTATCAGAAAGCCAGGTTCTTGTCATTCTTAAGATACTTACTAGCTTTGCACCTCTGGGCCAGTTGCAAACGGGCCTCCTTGTAGTTGGTGGGAAGAATTAGACTTTGTGGCTTATGGCCATTTCTACTTCTGAAGAAACCTGGAATCCTGTAGCTCCTGGGTGAGACCGATTCTAGGAACATTTCTTCCTCCTGTCAGGTTGTGATGAAGGTGTGACTGTGGCCTTGGGCTAAATGCCACAGCAATCATGCTTCCTGCCAGTGCCTTAGGCTCCTATCTGCTCTTTCCCAGGTTGTACCGCAAGTAACTTTAGTTATAGTAAGATTGAAGGTGGGGGTGGGGCGTGGAAACCACTTTTGTTTGTATATATATGTATGTGTATGTGTGGATAGATGTGGGTGGGTGAACACACAAAAGAGAAATTTAACCGATTTGGGTGTGGAGAGGGTACAGATTTAGACAATTTTCCTAAAACCCTGCATCCCCCAGACTACTAGTATCTGGTTATTCATCTCCTTCCAGCACTGATTTCCAATCCTGATTTGACATCCTGGGGTCTACTTTCTCAAAGAGAAAGGGCAGGTTATAGTAGTTCAGGATCTCTTCCCTTATTTGTAGGTTGGGCAAACTGGTGAAGTCTATAGACTCCTTCTTGGAATCATGTTTTTAAATGCTTTTTATGTTTTTTTATGTTTATGTTAAATGTTTTTATTAGCATTATTTATGTTAAAAATTTTTAAAATAAAGTACAAAGGATTACAAAGGAAGCCAATTATATTGAAATACAGTTATCAAGATATTAAAGAAAAGGCTCATAGACCTCAGGTTAAGAAACTCAAATGAGAATTTTTATTCTCAAAAAAAAAAATCAGTTCTCTAGAATTCTTGTACATACCATTCCATACATAGAAATTTTAGGAAGTGGGAGGGGAGTTGCAAAACAGTGATGGGGTATGGTCCTTCACAGGTTAGGAATCACTAGCAATATAGTCATATTTCACAACTTGAATCCCCAGTGATGAAAGGAAAGCTAAATGTTTTAGAGCTGGTGAGGGAAGTTGCAACTGGTGAGGGTGATGACTGGTGACCTAGACACAAACCCATATTTGATGTAGTCTGCGAATCGAGTCTGAAGGTTTGATAGATCTCTGGACTGGCACTGTGGGTATGTTTAGAGATAGCACTAAGTCCTAACAGCCTTGTATTAAACAGCTGTAACTAGAGACTTTTGTTCTTGTACCTAGGAGATAGAGGGGGAAGGATTAAACAAATGGCACTGTCTTACAAATATTATCTCATTTGATCTTCACAACAACCCTGGGAGGTAGGTGCTATTGTTATCCTCATTTTTTACAGTTGAAGAAACTGAGTCAGAGATTAAGTGACTTGCTTACCTACACAGCTAGTATGTATCTGAGGCCATATTTGAACTCAGGTCTTCCTAACTACATGCCCATGAACTGCTTAGCTTCAGGAAAGATGCCTTTGGATGGGAATGGAAAGATTCAGAGACCCTAGGATATCTATGTGAGGGGTAGGGAGGGAGGCACGGAAGACTTCAGCTCTGGATTATTCATGACTTCCAGTGCAATCTGACAAGCAATTTTTTAAAATAAAAATTTATTTATTTTTATATGTAATATCTTCCTTCTCCCAGAAAGCCATCACATTTAACAAAGAATCTTATTTGAAAAAAAGAAAAGAAAAAGAGAAAGTGGAGAAAAAATATTCAGCAAAACCAATCAGTACCTTGAAAAAATCTGAAATGATATATAATGTCCCATGTCCATGGACTTCCTACTGTTGAGAGTATGTGTGTGGGGTGCCCTCTCTTACCTTACCTTTGGGGCTAAGCTTTTTGTAATTTTGTGACATTCTTTTTCAACCATTTTGAAGTTATTTTTTCCATTTATGTTGTTGTAATCATTATGTATATTGATTTCTTGGTGCTGCTTACTTCACTTTGCATCAGTTCACATAAGTTTTTCCCTGAGTATTCATCACATTTGTAATTTCTTATAGCACAGCAATACAGGCATACCTCAGAGATATTGCAGTGTGACATTTAAAAAGGTTCAAGAAACATAATTTCTGCGTAATTTAATTATTTTTATTAATAATGCCAAATATTATTATTACACCAAAGACAATCATGGTGGTGGGTTCATGGCTTATATGCTGTTAAAAGAGGACTGTTCCTGAGGGTGGCAATCAACTCTGATTGACTAACAATTAATGAGAGAATGAATATTATAATGAGGGACTGGACCTGAACTTTTGTTATGTCATTTACTTCTAAGTTACCTCACAGCATTGGGCAATCTATTCAAAGAATCCCCTCCCCCCCCAGCCCCACTCAATCCTGAGCAGAACAGGTGGCTTCCCTACCTGGGTGGGTCTGAATAAGAAAATCAGTCTAATCTCATTATCAATAATGTCCTTCTGGAGTTGGCTAGGTGGCACAGTGAGTAAGAGTGCTGGCCCCAGAGTTGGGAGGACCTGGGATCGGTTCTGGCCTCAGATACTTAACACCCATACAAAATAACTGGCCGTGTAACCTTGGGCAAGTTACTTAACCCCAATTGCTTTAAAAAAAAATAATGTCCTTCTGGAGACTGAACTTTCAAAATTAAGACTTTAGAAAAAGGGGGGGAACTTTGGATCTCCCCAAATCATTGGTTATTAAGAATTATTTCTCTCAGGGGGTTTTGTTCCAGACCATGGCAATAAAGTGAATATTGAATAAAGTGAGTCACATGAGTTTTTGGTTTCCCAGTACATATAAAAGTTATGTTTACACTATACTGTAGTACATTGTAAGTTTACAATAGTATTATGTCTAAAAAAATGTAAACACCTTAATTAAAAAGTACTTTATTGCTAAAAATAAATGCTAACTATTATCTGAGCTTTCAGAGGGTAATCTTTTTTCTGGTGGAGGGTCTTGCCTTGATGTTGATGGCTGCTGAATTATCAGGGTGGTGATTGATGAAGGCTAGAGTGACTGTGACAATTTCTTTTTTTCCTATAAAATTGATTGTAATTTCATTAATGCCTTTTGGTTTTATAACACAGTTATTAAAGGATATACCCCATCACTCACTTCCTCCCTGAATGAGACTTCCCTTTACAAAAAAGAAAAAATAATCAATCAAAAGAATAGCACAGCTATTATAGTACACCCACAATCTTCCAAATATCCTAGAAAAAGAGGGAGGCCTATCTTTTTCATCTCCTTTTCAGTGCTAAGATTGGTCATTACAATTACAGATCATTAAGCTTTTCATTGTAGTCCCTTTTTCATTTATATTATTATAGTAATTGAAATTTTCTTGGTTGTGTTTATTATTCTCTGTACCGATTCATACAATTCTTTCCACATTTCTCTTCATTCCACATAACCATAATTTCTTACAATACAACATTTTATTCATATACCACAATTTGATCAGCTGTTGCCTAATTTGTAAACATGGCCTTCATTTCTACATCTAGGTCCCAATCAGTGTGAATAAGTGTAGTGGGTCACATCATTCAAATTTGCACAGCAAATTCCATTGGGCTGAAATGAATGACTGTATTTTACATAATTTTAACTTCAAATAGCAAATTCAAATACATGTGATCACTTCTTACAATTCATTATTCACACTCATCTATGAAAAAAATTATTGCTATGAGCAGTTTGGCATAAAGACCATTTTTTTTCTCTCTCTGACCTCTTTGAGTAATATGTACATCAGTAAGATTTGTGTCTTTGGCCATCTTTCCAATTTGCTGAGTGTGAGGTGAAATGTCAGAATTCTTTCAGTTTTCATTTCTGATTATCAGTGATTTGAATTAATTTTTTCATAGGGCTTATAATTTCCCTTTACAACACAGTTGGTTTGTTGATTATTATCTTTCTTACTCAAAGAGGATCAAAATGACTTCATTATGGTGGCATCAACATTCATCAACATGTGCCTTAATGTAGCTGAGAACAAAATGAGCTCAGAAGGCTCTATCTTAAGTTGGGTACAAATAGTCTATATAAACATTTGGAGTGGAGATGGCTCTAAATTTGTGCAGAAATGTAAGGTGTGCAAAATTTCTACTACTTATTAGGGAATGTTATTATTTTTATATATTTATGTTACTTCCCTATACATTTTGGGTATGAGACTTTTATCAGAGGTATTTCATACAAAGATTTCCCCCCCCCCAATTGACAATTTCCATGCTTATCCTAGAGACATTAATTTTGTTCATGTAGAAACTTTTAAAGTTAATGTAATATATTTTATCTTTTAAGATCTTCTCTATTCCTTCTTTGACAAAGAATTTCTCCCTTAAGTAGAGTTGTAAAAATTATTGCCATTTAGACTCCTCCATAAAAAATTTCTTTTAGTCTTTAATATTTAGATCAAATTTCTATTTGGAACTTATGATGATACGTAGTATAAGATGCTGGTCTAAATCTGTTTCTGCCAAGTTTTTTTTTTTCATTTTTCAAATGCTTTATTAACTTCTCATTTACGTCATTCATTTGCACCAGATTTTGAGTTACAAATTTTCTCCTAGTTTTTCCCCTACCCACCACCCCAAAATAGCAACCCCACAGGTTAATCCCTCCTCCAATCTACTCTCTCCCATATTTTCTCCCATACCCCTTTCGACTTTTCCAGTAGGGAATAATGGATCTCTATGCCCCAGTGCCTGTATATCTTATTTCCCAATTATGTGTAAAATAGTATTAATAATAGTATATATATTTAAACATTTGACTTTAAAATTTTGAATTCCAAATTCATTCCCTTCCTCCCTTGTCACCCATGCTTACTGGAAAGATAAGCAGTTCAATATAGGTTGTACATGTGTAGCTAATGCAAAACATTAACATAGTAGATATATTGTAAAAGACTGACTATATTTCCCTCCCTTCTATCCCACCTCCCACTTGTTGATCCTGTACCTTTTCAAAAGTGGGTGCTTCCAACTTCCCTCCCCCCAGCCTGCCCTCCCTTCCATCATGCATCCCCTTTCCCCCTACTCTCCTGTAGGGTGAGATACCCTATTTAGTGTGTATTTCATTCCCTCCCCAAGCCAAATTCAATGAGAATAAGGTTGACCCATTCCTTTTTGCCTTTTTATTCTTCCCATTGTAACCATTTTCCCTTGCCTCTTCTATATGAGATAGTTTACCCCATTCTGTCTCTCCCCATCTCCTCTCATTATATTCCTCTCTCACCTCTTAATTTCACCTTTTATTATTAGATTGGTCCTGTGCCCTCTATGTATACCTGTAAACATATATACACACATTCATATATGTATTCATACACCCATATACCCTCATATATAGACATATATATTTCTATTCTCTTCAACTATTTTCATACTGAGAAAAGTTTCATCAGTTACAATTATTGTTTTTCCACATAGAAATGTTAATAGTTCAACTTTGATAAGTTCCTTATGATTTCTTTTCCCTGTTTATCTTCTCATGCTTCTCTTGCTTGTATCTGAATGTCAAATTTTCTATTCAACTCTGTTTTTTTCATCAAGAATGCTTGAAAGTCCTCTATTCCATTGAATGACCATATTTTCCCCTGAAACATGATACTCAGTTTTGCTGGGTAGGTGATTCTTGGTTTTAATCCCAGCTCCTCTGCCCTCTAGAATATCACATTCTAAACCCTTCAATCCCTCAGTGTAGAAGCTGCCATATCCTGGGTTATCCTGATTGTGCTTCTACAATATTCAAATTGTTTTTTCCTGGCTGCATGTAATAGTCTCCCCTTGATCTGGGAATTCTGGAACCTGGCTATAATATTCCTAGGAGTTTTATTTTTGGGATCTTTTTCAGGAGGTGGATTCTTTCAACCTCTATTTTGCCCTCTGGTTCTAAAACATTAGGGCAGTTTCCCTTGAGAATTTCTTAGGGGATGATTTCTAGGTTCTTTCTTTGATCATGGCTTTCAGGTAGTCCAATAATTTTTAAATTATCTCTCCTGGATCTATTATCCAGGTCAGTGTTTTTTCCAATGAGATATTTCACATTGCCTTCTATTCTTTCATTTGTTTGGATCTGTTTAACACATCTTGATTTCTCATAAAGTCATTAGCTTCTATTTTCTTCAATCTAATTCTGAAGCAATGATTCTCCTCAGTGGGCTTTTAAGATTCTTTTTCCATCTGGCAAATTTGTCTTTTGAAGGCATTCTTCTCCTCATTGCCTTTTTGAGCCTCTTTTGCCATTTGAATCAGTCTGTTTTTTAAGGTGGGATTTTCCTCAGTCAGGCTGTGGACTTTCATTTTGGAATTTTCTTGCATCATTCTCATTTCTCTTCCCAATTTTTCCTCCACTTCTCTTATCTGCTTCTTAAGGTCCTCTATGGCCTGTAACCAGCTCGTATTTTCCTTTGAAGCTTTTGGTGCAGGAGTTCTGACTTCACTGTATTCCTCCTGTTACATGTTTTGATCCTTTTTGTCCCCAAAATAGGAGTCTAATGTTGGGTTCTTCTGTTTGCTTTGTTTCCTTTGCCTGCTCATGTCTCCACTCAATCACTTTACCCCCGGGGTTTTTGCCACAGTAGGACTCTACTACCAGACAGGGGAGCTTTCGTGCCAAATGCTAGGGTTTTCTCAGCTGTCAGAGGTATTAGTTGGGTGTCCTCGCTGAAGCCTCCACATGCTCTGGCAAGCTGGACACACACCCCAGGATCTCCACCCTAGATTCCAATCCAGATCCAAGCAGGTTAAAAGTAAGAGTGATTACCTCTCAGACTGGTTGCTTGGTCCCCCTATACACTGCAGGCCAGGAGCTGAAGCTGCCACATGGGGCCGACTGTACTCTGCCTCAATGGGTTTTCCCTTCAGGGAATAAAGTCCAATGCACTTCCAACTACTGGGTCCCAAAGTCCACAGTGTACTGACCTCTCACTTTGTCCTTAGCATCTATGTGTTGATAATTCTGGACAGCCACAGCACCTGGTGATCTGAAGTCCCTCTAGCCTGCGGCGGGTCAGGCCTGCCCTGGTACTAAAACCTCCTGCTCACATGGGCCTGGGCTGGGCTCCCAGAGTGCTGAGCTAGTCTATTCCTGCCGGCCTGCCGGGCTGTCCTCAGTGAGAGGTTAGCTTCTCTGCGTCATTTTGTGGGTTCTGTAGCTCCAAAGTTTGTTCGGAGTCCCCTTTTAAATGAGTTGAGGAAGGTGGAAGCCGGAGTCAAGTGGAGGACCTGCTTCTACTCTGTTGCCATCTTGACTCCACCCCCCTGACAAGTTGTTTTCTAATTTTCCCAGCACCACTTATTAAACCGGGAGTCTTTTGCCTAGTAGTTTTTTGTTCTAGTAGTTTATCTAACATCTGAGTCTTGAGTTTGATTATTTTTCATTCTTGCTTAGCTAGTCTATTCTCCCAATTTATTTATTTATTTGTTTTAGCAATCGGGGTTAAATAACTTGCCTAAGGTTACACGGCCAGTTTTGTGTGTGTGTGTGTGTGTGTGTGTGTGTGTGTGTGTGTTAAGTATCTGAGGCCAGAATGGATCCCTCCTGACTCCAGGGCCGGTGCTCTTACTCACTGTGCCACCTAGCTACCCCCCAATTTATTTTTTTCCATTTTAACTAATATGAAATAATTTGGAAGATTACTATTTTTTCAACAAATTTATGGGTCATTTATTTCACTCGTTTTCTTATTTTTTTTTAAAACATTTCCTTTGTTATTATAGACCTTTTATTCCTTCAAGTGCATTTTGTCATTTTTTTTAATTCTATAAAAGAACTCTGTGAAGTGTGCCCAGGTAGCACAGCGAGTAAGAGCACAGGCCCCAGTGTCGGGATGACCTGGAGATCAAATCTGGGCTCAGATACTTAGCACCACACCCAGAAATAACTGGCCATGTAACCTTGAGAAAGTTACTTAACCCCAATTGCTTAAAAAAAAAAATTCTGTGGGATGCTTGAGTATTAAACCTATGTATTAATTGAGATCATATTATTTTTTTTTATTGGTGGGCTTCAATTATTACTAACAAATATCCTTCTAATTATTTGTTTTTCTTTAATTCTGCATGGTTTTTTTTTCCTTTTTTTTGGAGGGGGGAAGACAGGGCAATTGGGGTTAAGTGACTTGCCCAAGGTCACACAACTAGAATGTGTTAAGTGTCTGAGGCTGGGATTGGAACTCAAGTCATTTGGACTCCAGGGCCTGGTGCTCTATTCACTGTGCCACCTAGCCACCCCTGTAGAGAGTCTTCTATTCTTATTTTCATATGTCTTAAGTTCTGGATTGTTCTTACAGAAATATCATGTCAGAAGTCAGCAAAGGGATTTAAACTGGACATTGAGAAGATCTACCTGACATAATAGGTACCAGCTATGTGAGATATTGGAACCAGACTATTAGGGGCAAAAAGTTGGAACATATTCCTCTACATATTTAAAGGAAATAATTCGTGTCAGAGTTGCAATCAGTGTATAACTTCTCAATGTCTTTTCACCTGGAGCAGGAGTGGGGAACCTGTAGCCCCAAGGCCATATGTGACCTCTAGGTCCTCAAGTGCAGCCCTTTTACTAAATCCAAAATTCACAGAGCAAATTCTCAATAAAAGGATTTGTTCTGTAAAATTTGGACTCATGTACCACATGTAGCCTTCTAAATCCTTGTGTATGGTTTTTTGACTGAGTCCAAATTTTACAGAACAAATCTTTTTATTAAGGGGAGTTATTCTGTGAATTTTGGAGTCACTCAAAGGGCCACACTTGAGGACCTAGAGAGCCACATGTGGCCTTGAGGTTGCAGGTTCCCCACCCATGATGGACTGACCAAAACAGGACCAGAAGTCTTTCCTCTAATCTCCAATATGCATTGTTGTTGTTTGTCTTTCCTTTTCAAAGAAGACCAATGACATCACAAGGGTGACATCTTGATTTGTTTGTGAATTGGATGTGAGTAGAACTGGACAAAGTCATAAGTTTCACTTTCTTCTCCAGAGTCATCAAAGTCCAGTGGCAAGACAGAGGTCAAGATGCCTGTTAATGGTCCAGGATGTGACCTAGGCCTTTCTAAATTAAAACCTTTCCCAGATCTGTGTTTGTCTCTGGCAATTTCTTAAAATAAGACAAAAGTGAAGTTTGTGGCATCAATTGACTGTAGGGTTATTTATTGGTCTAATTTCAATATTTTGTTATATCTCAGGGAATAGGGAGGCCCAAGGAGGGGGAGAGAAACAAGGGAACAGCCTGTTGGTAGAGCAGTCAGAACACACACAACATTTATTGATTAAATTCTCTGTATTATGTGGGTGCAGTTCATGGCACCGTCAAACAATTACAATAGTAACATCAAAGATCACTGATCATAGACCACCATGACAGATATAATAATAATGAAAAAAGTTTGAAATATTGTGAGAACGACTAAAATGTGTTATTGAGACAATGTAAGCAAGCATCTGCTGTTGGAAAAATGGCACCAATAGACTTGCTTCACACAAGATTGCCATAAACTTCAATTTGTAAAAAAAAAACTCAACATCTGTGAAGTACAATGAAGCAAAGGGCAATAAAATGAGCTATACCTGTATTCAATTACACTTGTGTACTGTAATTTGTTTAGCCATTTTCTAATTGATGGGCATCAACTTTGTTTCCAGTTCTTTGCTATTAGAAAAAGTCATACTATAAATCTTTCAACATATGTGGGGACCTTCTTTTTATCAATGTTCTACTTGGAGCATATACCTGTAGTGGAATCTCTAGCTCAAAAGGGGCGAACACTTTAATCACTTTATTTACACGATTCCAAATTGCTTTCCCAAATAGTTCATGTCTCCATTAATAATCCTCAAATTTCAACTATTCACATCTTTACCAGTTTGCTCCTGGGAATGAGGAGCCACAGGGTTGTTTTGATTTTCATTTCTTTTCTTATTATTAATGATTCAATGCATTCTTTCATATAGCTGTTAATAACTTGCAATTTTGGGGGGGGAGCTGCTTGTTCACATCCTTTGACCAATTATTTATTGGGGAATGGATTTGGGTCTTACATATTTCTGTCCAGAAACTTATGTTAAGTGCATACTGTGCCAGGTATAGGGGTAAGAACTGGGAATATACAAATAGAAGGGAAAATATTCTTGCCTTGAAGAAATTTTCATTCAACTGACGGGTGGGGAGAGTATGACAGATATTGAACAGATATGTTTACAATACAGTTTGAATAGGGGAAAAAAACACTTACAAAGAGATCTTTAAAGGAAGTAATCAGTGGTGCCTAATATTTTTTTTTTTTTTGCAGGGGGGAAGTCAGGACGATTGGGGTTAAGTGACTTGTCCAAGGTCACACAGCTAGTAAGTGTTAAGTGTCTGAAGCCGGATTTTAACTCAGGTCCTCCTGACTCCAGGGCCTGTGCTCTATTCACTGCATCACCTCCATGTCTGGTGGAGTCTGATCTTGAAGATTCAGGGAGGGGTCAGGGGGAATGTATTCCAGGCACAAAGGACAACCTGGACAAAGACATGAAAAAGAGAGAAAGCCAAGTTCAGAGGATACTGAGTGGGCTGCTTTGACTAAAATATAGAGTGTGTGAAGAAGATTAGTGTAAAATAAGCCCACAAGCTGTTCTCCACTTTCTTACCTGTCATTCTTTCTTAACTCTTGGCAGTCTGGGTTCCAACCTGAAACTGAATTCAACTGAAACTGCTCTCTCCAAAGTTACTGCTACTGAAGTCTTTTCAGTCACATCCGACTCTGTGACCCCAGCTGGTGTTTTCTTAGCAAAGATGCTGGAGTGGTTCTCCATTTCCTTCTCCAGCTCATTTTGCTAAGGAAACTGAGGCAAACAGGGTTAAGTGATTTGCCCAAGGTCGCACAGCTAGCATGTGTTTGAAGCCAGATTTGAACTCAGGAAGATGAATCTTTCTGATTACAAGTGCCATGCTCTCTGTGTTAATTGTTGGGGATTCAAATACAAACAAAAAGTAAGTCAGTGACTGCCCACAAAGAACTTACTTTGTGATGGGGAAAAGAAAGATAAAGAGAGTTGTGGGATGGAGGTGGGGGTGAGTGTGGGTGTGGCGGGTAAGAAAGAAGGTACCTAGTGTTGGGGCATGATGGAGATATCAATAGGAGTGTAGCCTGGTGGGAAATGAAGAGATAGCTGTCATTTCTACTTTTTAAACATCTCTTCTTTGGTTGCTAGGTGATGGAGCGGATAGAGTGCCAGGCCTGGAATCAGGAAGACTCATCTTCTTCAGTTCAAATCTGTCTTCAAACACTTAATAGCTAGGTGACCCTGGGCAAGTCACTTAACTGTTTGCCTCAGTTTCCTCAGTTGTAAAATGAACTGGAGAAGGAAATAGCAAACCACTCCAGTATATGCCAAGAAAACCCAAAATGAAAAGTTGGGAATGACTGAAGAGCCCAACAAAACATCTCTTCTATATTTCCTCTTCTCTCCTCTGACACTACCATCACCCAGATAACTTCACACCTACTCACACACTAGTGCAATGGATTTTTTTTTTTTTTTGCTTTTTGGAGGGCAATTGGGGTTAAGTAACTTGCCCAAGGTCACACGGCTAGTGGTAGTTCAATAGATTTTGATTGGTCTCCTGATCTCCTCTTTCTAGTTCATCCTCCACTCAGCCTGCCAAACTGATATTCCTTAAGCCCAGGTCTGACCATTCCCCCCCCCCCCCCTCCCCCCCCCATTCAAACAACTAGAGTTGCTTCAATCAAATATAAAACCTTTTTTTGGCTCTTAAAGCCATCCATAACCCGGTCCCTCCCTACCTTTCAGACTTCTTACACCTTACACCTCTCCATGTACTCTGTGATCTAGTGACATTGACTCTTTGCTGTTTGTTGCTTACCCGAGGTACTCCATCTCCTGACTCTGAGTGTTTTCATTGGTTGTCCTCCATACCTGATACTCTCTTCCTTCTCATTTTTGTGTCCTAGCTTCCCTGGCTATCTCTAAGTCCTCCTGCAAGAAATCTTTCCCAGTCCTCCTTAATCTTAGTACCTTCTCTCTGAGACTACTCCCAGTTTATCATCATATCATATCTCAATAATTCTATCTATCTGTCTGTCTATCTGTCCGTTCGTTTGTCTGTCTGTCTGTCTGTCTGTCTCTCTCTCCCTATCTATCTATCTTGTTTGCACATAGTTGCTTGTATGTTGTCTCCCCTTTTAGAACTGAACTTCTTGAGATCAGGGACTTCTTTTTGCCTATCTTTGTATACCCAGCACTTAGCACAGTGCCTAACACATAGTAATCACTTAATAAATGGTAGTTGACTGACTGTGAAAAGTTTCAAATGCCAAACTGAGGACTTTAGGGAGCCACAGAAGATTACCAAGCTGGGTAGCAACACAGAAAGAAAATTCCTTTTGGGAGATTTTTTTTTTTTTGTCAGCTGTGTGGAAGATCTCTTGAGAGGAAAGAGAACAAAAGCCGGAAGTCAGAGGTGATGTGGGCCTGAACCATGTTGGTGACTGCATACATAGAAAGAAAGCTAGAGATGTAAGAGTTGTAGAATTCACAAGATTTGGCAATTGAAGGAGAAGAAGAAGAGGCCAATAAGGGAGAAGAAAACTGATAAAAACACTGAGTTTTACAAATCTTAGTTACTGGAAGGTTGGTGGTTTACTTAAACAAAATAAGAATGAAATTTGTAATTTGGAAATGTTGAGTTTGAGATGGCTATGGGATATATAAGAGGTAGCTAGGTGGTTCAGTGGATAGAGTGTTGGGCCTGGAGTCAGGAAGATCTGAGTTCAAATCTGGTCTCTATGTGACCCTAGGAAGTCACTTTACCTCTGTTTGCCTTAATCCACTGGAGAAGGAAATGGCAAACCACTCCAGTATCTTTGACAAAAAAATCCCCTGGGCAATACTGATGTGGACCATACCACAGGGTCACAAAGAGTTAAACATGACTGAACCATAACAACATGGAATATATCTAATTGAAGCTGTCCAACAGCTGATACCTGGAGCTCAGCAGGCAGACTTGGGCTGGATCCATCATGGTATCATAAGCCAAGAAGACCTGAATTCAGGTCTAGCCTTTGACACACAATGATTGCATGATCCTGGGCACATCATTTAGCCACTCAGTGCTCCAAACAAATCTCTGAATTGCAGAAAAGGTGCTGACCTGTATTGGTAGAACAAATTTCCTGGGCTGGGAATATCCAATAGTAGTGAAATCATGGGTCCAGTGCCTATCCCTCCATAGATCTGGAAGTTACCTGAAAAGAAATAAGTGAACTCATGCAAACTGATGAGATTACAGAGAGGTGTAGTTACAGAAGAGAAAAGAGCTCAGGATGGAGCCTGGGAGGACTCTCCAGTTCTGAAGTAGGTCCTTGATAATGATCTAGTAAATCAGTATCAGGAAATCTGGGAGATAAGAGGTCATCTAGTAGGGGAGGGGTCAGCAGGAAAAGCCACAAAGAGGTCAAGCATAAGAAAAGTCCAGTGGACTTGGCAGTGAAGAGGTCCTGGACAGCCTTGGAAGAGAGCAGGTTCATGTTTAGAAGTGAGTGGGAGGAGAGTAAGTAGAGGGAAGGAACAGAGAAGTCTTTTTCTGTTAACTTGACGATGAAAGGGAGGAAACATACAGGCTAATAGCTTACTATTTAAAATAATTATTCATGGTAACTAGCTATGTGCTAGGCACTGTGTTAGGCCACGTGTGGTCTGTCCAAAATGCAGATGTGGGAGGAGGAAGGTCTGGGACTCTCTACTTATTGACTCCTCCCTTCTACCACCAAATACCCCCATTTTTTTTACCCAAGGCATTTATCTTTCCTTCTTTGAGATTAAGGTCAATGAGGCCTGGCCCCAGGTGGTGAAAGCAAGAGCTTAAATTGGCCATGACCCCAATTCATGTGAGGTCTTACCCATCCTCTACATCAGGGGTGGGGAACCTGCAGCCTAGAGGCCACAGGTGGCCCCTATGTCCTCAAGTGAGGCCTTTTGACTGAATCTAAACTTCACAGAACAAATTCCCTTAATAAAAGAATTTATTCTGTAAAACTTGTATTCAGTCAAAAGGCTGCACCCAAGGACCTAGAGGGCCACCTGTGGCCTTGGGGCTGCAGCTGGTTCCCCACCCTTCTCTACACAAATATGTGTGTAGGAGGAGATTAGTCAAAGGAGTACTTCGTGGTAGGTCTCATGAGGGCCAACAATTGTCTTTGCTAACCATGCCCCTGTCTCTTCTGTACCACTCTCCAACACCTGAAAGAAGCCTAGTTGCAGTGGTAAAGGGCCCTGTTTTCCTGTAGGTGCTGGAGATCTAACCTCCTTCAGATCCTCTGATTCTGGATGTCCCATCCACTTCCAAGCCTCCCATCCACTCCTGAGGATGACAGTTGGTGTGGGGTATGTGGGAAGAGGTTGTCTCAGTGGGTCCAGATGAATCTGGGCCTGAAAAGGCAGGGTGATGAAATTTTGCCTCTTAAAATTCTTGCTCTAGGGCAAAGTGTGGTCCAACCCCACCCTGCATTCAATATAATGCCAGTTAGGAGGTTAACATTTTGGTTTCCAGAGCAGAACCCATAAGCAGCTGCTTTTCCAAAGGACATACAATAGAAGGTTGGCTTGAAGGATTCTGGTTGGGGAAAGTCAGGAGGGCTCACCCAAGATTAAAGAATGGTGGGGATGTGTGTGTGTGTGTGTGTGTGTGTGTGTGTGTGTATGTTTAGTGTAGTGTGCTGTAGTATAGTGTAACACAATAAAAAATTAAGAATGGTCTACTGGACAGTAGCCTGGGAAGGTCAAAAGAATTAGGAGATAAGGTCTCTGATTTAAAGCCCTAGTTTAGAGACCTTAGGGGTCATTGGGTACAGCCTCCTTATTTTACAAATGAGGAAATTGCCACTCAAGGACATTAATTCACATGCAGAAGGCCACCAAAAAGTCAGAGGTAGGATTTGAACTCAAGACTTCTGTCCCTAAATTTCTGGCACTTTCTGCTCTAAGTTATTTTAATAGTTCAGCCCCTATGTTATGGGACATCAGGACTCTTCCTGTGAGACAGCCTCCTGGTCATTTCTAAGGACGGAGAGGTCACCTCAGCAAAAGATGTAGGAGAGAATGCTTTTTCCGAAGGCAAAGACTCCTTGTTTTTCTTCACACGCATTTGTGTTAGCACTGACCTAATTTCCTGCCCCCCCCCCCCTTTCCTTCTGTCTTTTTTTCTTTCCTTTTTCTCGGTGGTTTTGAGGTCTTCCTTTGATGGACCTTCTGCGCCCTCTGTTGGCCACTGAAGGTTAGGGCGAACAGATTGAGCAAAGAAAGGTATTGCCTAGTCTTGAGATATCGAACAATACCATGTTTTCAAGACAGTTTTCAGGAAGCAGGAGAGAGAGAGAGAGAGAGAGTAGGGACATAGGACATTTATAGAATGTTCACTTGTAAAACTTGTTTCTAGGAAACTGAGTCCCAGGCAAGGGAAGTGATTTGTCAAAAGTTTTAGGGACTAAATAGTGGAAAGACCATACTGGATCTGGGGTGGGAAGACGGGTTAAAAAAATACTGAATATTCCCCTTGCTGCTTGTGTGACCTTGGGTGAGGCACTTAGCTTTTCTAGGCCTCAGTTTCCTCATTTGCACAATAGAGGGACTGGACTTCATAACCTTTAAGGACTCTTATGCCTCTAGCATCCTATATATCCAATGGATTTTCCTGTGTGTGTGTGTGTTTTTTTAATCTCTATACACCTCATTTCACCTATTTTCCCTTCTCTCTCTTTTCCACACATAAATTTCTATACCGTGTCAGATTCCTTGATCATCCATCGGTGTGTTCTAGTGAAAGATAATACTGGATCACGAATCAGTAGAATTTAATTGAGTTGTATTCAGCCCCTCCTTGCCTAAACCTTGTGATGGTAGGAGATATAAAAGAAATGACTGGATATTAGGATTATAGATTGCTCATCTAATCCTAGCGCCCTCACTGCACTTCTAACCAGGCTGCAGCCTATATTCACATCATCTAAGATGGAGGCACTCACTTAGGAGACACCAGAAATCTGCTTCTGGGAGAAGATATTCCTTCTGTGGGTGAGAGCTATCTCTTTCTGTTGTCTGTGCAACTCAAACTGGTAGGGTCTTTTTTTTTTGAGTAATCAAATGCTTTATTAACTTCTAGTTTACACCATTCATTTCTGCAAGATTTTGAGTTACCAATTTTCTCCCCATTTTTCACCTATCCACACCCCCAAAATATCGATCCTACTGGATATCCCCTCCTCTAATCTGCTCTCTCACATATTTTTCTCCCATACCCCCTCCAGCTCTCCAGTAGGGCATGGTGGACCGCTTTGCCCCAGTGCCTGTATATGTTATTTCCCAGTTACATGTAAAATAATAATGGTAATAGTATATATAAAAATATTTGATTTTAAAACTTTGAATTCCAGATTCATTCTCTTCCTCCCCTGTAACCCACCCTTACTGGGAAGATAAGCAGTTCAGTATAGGTTGTACATGTATAGCTAATGCAAAACATTTCCACAGTAGATATATTGTAAAAGACTGACTATATTTCCCTCCCTACTATCCCATCTCCCACTTGTTCTATTCTCTACTTTAATCCTGTCCCTTTTCAAAAGTTGATACTTCCAACTTTCCTCTCCCCAGCCTACCCTCCCTTCCATCATCCCCCCTCTCATCCCCTTCTCCCCACTCTCCTGTAGGTTGAGATACCCTATTTAGTGTGTATATCATTCCCTCCCTAAGCCAAATTTAATGAGAATAATGTTGACCCATTCCATTTTGACTTCCTGTTCTTCTCATCCATTGTGACCATTTTCCCTTACGTCTTTTATATGAGATAGTTTACCCCAATCTGTCTCTCCCCATCTCCTCTCATTATATCCCTCTCTCACCTCTTAATTTTGCCTTTTAAGTATCATCCCTTCCTATTAAATTGGTCCTGTGCCCTCTATCTATGTATACCTGTAAACATATATACACACATTCACATATGTATTCATATGCCCATATGCCATCATATATAGACATATATATATATATATATATATATATATATATATTCCCTTCAACTATTTTCATACTGAGAAAAGTTTTATCAGTTACAATGATCGTTTTTCCATGTAGGAATGTAAATAGTTCAACTTTGATAAGTTCCTTATTTCTTTTCCCTGTTTACCTTCTCATTCTTCTCTTGCTTCTTGTATCTGAATGTCAAATTTTCTATTCAACTCTGATTTTTTCATCAAGAATACTTTAAAGTCCTCTATTCCACTGAATGACCATATTTTCCCCTGAAACATGATACTCAGTTTTTCTGGGTAGGTGATTCTTGGTTTTAATCCCAACTCCTCTGACCTCTGGAATATCATATTCTAAGCCCTTCGATCCCTCAGTGTAGAAGCTGCCAGATCCTGGGTTATCCTGATTGTGTTTCCACAATATTAAAATTATTTCTTCCTGGCTGCTTGTAATATTCTCTCCTTGATCTGGGAATTCTGGAACCTGGCTATAATATTCCTAGGAGTTTTCTTTTGGGGATCTTTTTCAGGAGGTGATTGATGGATTCTTTCAGCTTCTATTTTGCCCTCTGGTTCTAAAACATCAGGGCAGTTTTCCTTGAGAATTTCTTGGAGGATGATTTGTAGGTTCTTTCTTTGATCATGGCTTTCAGGTAGTCCAATAATTTTTAAATCATCTCTCCTGGATCTATTATCCAGGTCAGTGTTTTTTCCAATGAGATATTTCACATTGCCTTTTATTCTTTCATTTGTTTGGATCTGTTTAACAGCATCTTGATTTCTCATAAAGTCACTAGCTTCCATTTGCTTCAGTCTAATTCTGAAGGAACGATTCTCTTCAGTAAGCTTTTGAGATTCTTTTTCCATCTGGCAAATTTGGCTTTTTAAGGCATTCTTTTCCTCATTGTCTTTTTGAGCCTCTTTTGCCATTTGAATCAGTCTGTTTTTTAAGGTGGGATTTTCCTCAGTCAGGCTGTTGACTCTCATTTCATAATTTTCTTGCATCGTTCTCATTTAGCTCCCCAATTTTTCCTCTACTTCTCTTATTTGCTTCTTAAGGTCCTCTATGGCCTGTTACCAGCTCGTATTTTCCTTTGAAGCTTTTGGTGCAGGAATTCTGACTTCACCGTCTTCCTCCTATTCCATGCTTTGATCCTTTTTGTCACCAAAATAGGAGTGTAAAGTTGGGTTGCTCTGTTTATTTTGCTTTCTTTGCCTGCTCATGTCTCCACTCAATCACTTTACCCCCGGGGTTTTTGCCACAGTAGGACTCTGCCACCAGACAGGGGAGCTTCATCCCAAATGATGGGGTTTTCTCAGCTTCTGGAGCTATTAGTTGGGTGCCCTTTCTGAAGCCTCCACATGTTCTGGCAAGCTGGTCACACACCCTAGGATCTCCACCCTAGATTCCAATCCAGATCCAAGCAGGTTAAAAGTAAGAGTGATTACCCCTCAGACTGGTTGCTTGGTCCCCTTATACTCTGCAGGCCAGGAGCTGAAGGTGCCACACAGGGGCAACTGCACTCTTCCACAACGGGTTCTCCCTCTAGGGGATAAAGGCTGATGCACTCCCAACTACTAGGTCCCAAAGTCCATACTGCACTGACCTCTCAATTTGTCCTTAGCATCTATGTGTTGATAATTCTGGAAACCTCCACAGCTGCTGGTGATCTGAAGTCCCTCCAGCCTGTGGTTGGTCAGGCCCGCCCTGGGGCTAAAACCTCTGGCTCCCATGGGGCTGGGGTCGGCTCCCAGAGCACTCCGCTGGCCGATTCCTGTTGACCTGCCGCGCTGTCCTCAGCAGGAGGTTAGCTTCTCTGTGTCATTTTGTGGGTTCTTTAGCTCCAAAGTTTGTTCAAAGACCTCTTTTACAAGAATTGGGGGAGGTGGAAGCCGGAATCCCAAGAAAGTCCTGTTTCTACTCTGCCATATTAACTCTGCCCCCATGAAAAAAAAAAAACTGGTAGGGTCTTTAAAACTACGGGATGGGGACAGTCTATTTCTGTCTGAAAGAGTTGGTGGTGGTGGTGTCCACAGGTGAAGGTCTTGTTCACTCATAACATGGGCACTGTGAATTAAGTCTGGTGGATTGAAGGGCTCCAACTTTCCCATCTCCCTTCAGGCCTAGTGCCTGTGAAACAAGTGTAATGGCAAGAAACTTAATTGCTTCCATTTAAATTGTCTTAGGGAGATTCTGAAGATCACCTGTGAGGATAAGGTGCACTGAGGTCCTTTCTTGAACTAAATTGCCAAGCATTGAAACTGCTTCAGGGAGCACAACTCCAATGGACTGGCCATGTTGTTTGAATGCAAAATGTCTGCTTGCCAAAAAGACTATTTTATGGAGAACTCACACAGGGCAAGTGCTCACATGGTGGTCAGATGAAGCGATACAAGGTTACTCTCAAGGTCTCAAGAACTTTGGAATTGATTGTGTGGCATGGGAGGCACTGGCACAGGACTGCTCAGCATGGTGTGCCCACATCAGAGAAGGTGCTGTTCTCTATGAACAAAGCAAAATTGAAACAACTGAAAGAAAACCCAGGATGCACTAATTTGCACTATCCACCCCAATGTCCACACAGACTATTTGTGTCCTACCTGTGGTAAAAGTATTCCAAGCCTGTATGGATCAGCTACAGTTGAACACATTGAAGCCTGACTCTAGCATAGTGATGCCTCTGAGAAATGAACTCAGGTATTGGTCTGTTTTGTTTGTCCTTTCCAGTTCTCGGCACAGACAGCAGCATTTCAGGACCCAGGAGTTCAGGTCATGGCAACCCTGGAGACAGAATTCCAGACCAGATGTTGCTTCTGGCCTTGCAGGGATGCTCTGAAAAACCAAGGTGGCAGGACATAAACACAGTTGGACTTGGGGCTTGGTGGTGTTGTGCTATATAAGAACTCAGTTAAATTGTAAACCTGATCCATCTGCCTTCCCTAGAGATTGAAGGGGTTTAAGGGAAGATATGTACCCAAGCGTTGAGAGAAATGTTTATGTGTTTGTTCTTGCTATACCTTTGAAGTTCAACTCAATTAAATAAACATTCAACAAGTACCTACTATGTATCAGCCACAGTACTAAGCTTTAAGGATGCAGGGGAAAAAAGACAGTCTCTGCCCTGGAGGAGTTTATAATCTAATGGAAAGAGACAACACACAAAAGGAAGGCACAAAGGGGCAATCAGCCTGAGAGCATCATACTCCATGAAGTTTAAACCAAGCAGAGCTGTGGATGGAAAGGGGAGAGTGAGTTGCAGAGTCTAAGTCCAGCCCTTTATAAACAAATGCTTTTGGAGGGGTCCAGTGTTCCACCCTCCAGTCCCATAATCTGAGAGGAAGGAGGATGGGGAAGTTGGGTCAAAGGGTGAGATTTCAATTTGTCCTGGGAGGGGCATCATGTTCCTTGGAGTTCACACCAAACAGAACTGAAGAAGGCAAATGGAGAGCAAATATTCCATTGTAAAAACTAATCTGGCTGTTGATTGGTTAAGTGGAACTGGAGTACTGGGAACCCCTAAAATGGAGGGAACATAATTGGGTAGTTAGGTGGTGTAGTGGATAGAGCACTGGGTCTGGAGTCAGGAAAACTCATCTTCCTGAGTTCAAATTTGGCCTCACATGCTTACTGTGTGACCTTGAGCAAGTCACTTATCCCTGCTTACCTTAGTTTCTTCATCTGTAAAATGAATTGGAGAAGAAAATGGCAAACCATTCTAGTATCTCTGCCAAAAAAAATCCCAAAATGGGTCATGAAGGGTTGGAGGTGATGACTGAAGAACAACAGGTGAAAACAAGATACATACAAAATAAATGAAAGATAATATGACAGAAAAGGTCCTAAGATTAAGGAAGACAGAGACTTGAAAAAAAGCTAGGGAAGCCAGGAGGCAGAGATGAAAAGGGAGAAAGTTCCTGAGGTAGGATTATGATATAATACAAGGAAGAGTTTCCAGTCTTGAGAGAAATAAGACTTCATCACATGACAAAATTAGAAAGCAATAATTTCATAGCAACAACAACAGTAATAATGATAGCAAAACTTACATTTAAAGAGGATTTTAAGGCACTTACAGACATGAGACCAAATTTTGTCATTGATAGTACCTATGTGAGGCACCATTACATTCAATCCTGTGCTAAAGTGAAAGTAATCGAGTGCCAGAGAATCTAGTATGGCTGTAAATAATGACCCAGAATCTAAGGATCTGGACATACACTGGCTGAGTTTTCACCTTTAAGGTCTTTCTTGATGAGTTTCAATAATGGTTCTTTGATCTTGAGGTGGGCTCTTCCCTGGAATCACCAGAATACAGCTAATTTCTAGCTTTTGTCTAGGTGTTTCTGGTTCTCTTGGAAGTGCCAAGTCAACACAGTGCGGAACACAGAAAAATTGTATTATGTACAAAAACAAATGACAAGTGACTCATATCTAAATTAGTAAATAGCCAAGACAACTCACTTATTGAAGCAATGTCTTGGTATTTTATTTTTGGTTCTGCATTCTCTCCTTCCCCTCATGCCCTTGCAACTCATACCTCCATACCTCCTTTACTCCCCCCC
>NW_027185809.1:32163708-32178121 GCF_028583685.1 Petaurus breviceps papuanus
TTTTTTTTTTTTTTTTTGCTTTTTGGAGGGCAATTGGAGTTAAGCGACTTATCCAAGGTCACACAGCTATTAAGTGTTAAGTGTCTGAGGTCACATTTGAACTCAGGTCCTCCTGACTTCAGGGCTCTATTTACTGCCACCTAGCTGCCCCAGTCTCTCACTTTTCTATCAGGAGTATGTTTTATCATGAGTCCTCGGGAATTGTGGCTGATCATTGTGATGATGAGAGTTCCTAAGTCTTTCTCAGAGTTGAATTGCTAACATTTACATCACAGGTTCCCAAATTTATTTGACCTACCTGCCCCTTAAAAAAAAATTTAGTATTCACCTTGAAATCTACTTCCTTTAACCCTTTAATGGTTTTTTAAAAAAATTTGCATCGTTTCAAAAATATATTTCAAAAACACATATTTTTAAAAATGATGCATCTTAAATTTAATAATTTGTTGTAAATTTGTCATTTTTTTCTGCATTTGATGATGCGGTATTTCGTCATGTAACTGTATTGTATTGTAAACAAGTCATTACATGCACGTATTCCTGCTGACAACAGAATTTCCTGACATACTTTTCTGCTTGTTAAGACTTGACCACTAATCATTAAAACCTGCATTTTGTGTGCTTATTTGGAAAATAATGCCATCACTATGACTTTAACTCTTACATAACAGATGAAATATACACCAATGGTTTTTCAAAATTTTCTTCTTTTCTTTCTTTATGCTTCTCTTCTCATTTTTATTCAACTCTGCCCAATTGCAAGAAATTGAACTTCTTCATAGTTTCCCAAAGCAGGAAATACTTCCCCCCTGTGGGGCTCTGAAATGATCCAGGGGGGACAGTAGTAGCCTTGGCGCAATTGAGGGGCATTGAATAAAAATAAGGGGACCTTGAGAAGTCTTGCCCATGATGCCATAGCTAGTATCAGTTGGACTAAAACCACGTTTGCCTGATATCAATTATCAATGATAATCAAATTAATAAGACTTGCACTATACATGTTGTTTCTCTTCCATTTTTAACCTAAGTGTCTGTTTAACTTTTTATGTCATGACAATGCCATAAAACTTATGAAGAGAATTAGGGTTATCAGAATAAAAAAAAATGGGTTGTTGGCGATGAAATGTATTATTGCTGTTGTTCATGGGATTCTGATGTAAACTTTTTTTTGTGGTAGCTAGGTGGAGCAGTGGATAGAGTGTTGGACTGGGAGTCAGGAAGACGAGTTCAAATGCTTCAGACACCAGCTGTGTGATCCTGGGCAAATCACTTCGCCCTGTTTGCCTCAGTTTCCTTGTCTGTAAAGTGAGCTGGAGAAGGAAATGTCAAATCACTCCAGTGTCTTTGCCAAGAAAATCCCAAAGGGGGTCACGATGGAAATGACTCAACAATGATATAAACTTTAAGAAATAAGACCATAAATCCTTTTGAGTACCCAGAGTACATAGATCTCTATCACATGCATGTAAAAATAGCAAACACACATACAGCAATCATGCACATGTGTGGAGTATTCACTTGGCTTATTGGTTGTATGTGACAACAGAAGTAAAAATCCAGCCAAGGGGTTTGAATTAACTCAGAGTGAAATATCTGAGTCAGGCACCAGGTGGTGTTCTACTTCAGTTACTAGCCTAGGCCTCTTTCAGTCAGTCAATCCTTGCACATGTACAAAGCAGAGTCGGCCTCCCTGAATATCTGAGCACATGCTGGGAAACATTCCCAACCTCAGAATGTTGGTGACTGTTTTTTGAACTTATGACTCAGAAGTGGTGTTTTAACTTCTTGTTGTTTTAAGTCCTGGTCTAGAGGATTAAATACAATACATAATTGAATATAATTATATTTTTGGTTCTTTTATATTTGGTTCTATATATTTTGGTTCAATACCCCTTTGGAGTAAATCACTCCCTCAAGTCTCTTTCCTCAGTGCTTAAAGACATGAACATTCATTATGCAATCAAGGCAGCTTTTTTGTGTGTGCATAGAATATGGTGAAACAGAAAATAAGTAATACTCTCCTCTACTTCTGTGGAAATAATTATTGTTAACTATGTCTCCCCATCATACCTGTGTGCCTCATGGACCTTTGGTATGGATGGGAAAAGTTTTTAAGGTGTGCACAGCTGTGCCTCATTGAAGAATGAAAAATGGGTTTTTACTTTTCTATCTTAGGCTCATGGCAAAAGCAATGCAGGGCTGTGCTTTTCCTAGATTTACTTCCCATGGCCCTTGGCTGTTCCAATGCTTCTGCTCCTGCTTCCCTTCACTTGGGAGCAGGGATTGTCTTACTTTACTATTTATGTCCTCAGCTCTTAGTACAGTGTTTTGTATGTAGTAAGCACTTAATAAAAGCTTTTTCCTCCTTTCCCTCCTTCTGTCCTTCCCTTCCTTTTTTTCTCCTTCCTTCTGTCCTTCCCTTCCTCTTTCTCTTCCTCCTTCTTTCCCTCCCCTCTTCTTTTCTTCCTCCCTCCCTTCTTTCCTTCCTTCCTTCCTTCCTTCCTTCCTTCCTTCCTTCCTTCCTTCCTTCCTTCCTTCTTCCTTCTTCCTTCCTTCTTTCCTTCCTTCCCTCCTTCCTCCCTCCCTTCCTTGCATCTTCCCTTTTTCCACACTGCAGAATGACTAGGGATGCTTGTATCTTGGCCCCTGAAGCTGCTCACCTCCAGATAGAAGAATGAATGGGAGAAGCAGATTGTAAATAAGTTTCCATACTCCTTTCCTCTCATGTGGCTCTAGCTCTGACCAACCTCACGTCATAAAGGGATCATTTAGATCCCAGCTGTGTGTGGTGAGAAGCAATCATTTTCAAGTACAGAATCTCCACATTTTCTCCACTATAACCTTCTCTGCAAATTTTCTTGAGCCTGTGGTCAATTCACAGAGATGGCAAAAGAAATCTGGGTCCCCTTGACCTCATCCAGCTTCAGCAGAATTACATAAGATTCCAAGACATCACTGACTACTGAAATAACTTTGCTAACAATCAAATCAGTGCTGACAGAAAGTGAAGTGTTAGAAAGGGAGATAATATGTGCACCCAAGGGATTTGCCAAAGTCATCATCAAAGTAGCTGACATTTATATAGCACTTTAATGATTGCAAAGCATTCTATAGAACTTCACAACCACCCTGCCAGGAGAGTACTACAAGTATCATTATCGTCGACTTGCAGATGAGAAAACAGGCTAGGAGAGAAGAAGTGAACAGCCCATGGTCACACGGTAAGTATCAGACATATAATTTAAACCCCGATCTTCTTGACTTCAAGTTTATTTTCTGTTTGTGGATGATTGTTCACTCAATGCAGCTTCTGAACCTGAGATGCAACAAAGAATGGATCAGTACTAATTTTGGTCTAACATTTAACACCAAGAAAACACAGGTTTTCATCAGCTACCACCACAACATCTGTATGTGGAACCATCGATTACAGCAAATGGAGAAGTTTTCAATACTGTGGATAGGTTCTCTTACCTTGGTAGTATACTTTCCAGGGATGTACACATTGATAATGAGGTTGATGCACTCATTGCCAGAGCTAGCTCAGTGTTTGGGAGGCTCTAAAGAAAAGTGTGGGAGAGAAGAGGTGGTAGACTGATCACCAAACTGAAGGTCTACAGAGCCGTGGTGCTGACCTCATTGTTGTATCTCTGTGAAACCTGGACAGTCTGCCAGTGCCATGCCAGGAAACTGAATTACTTCCATTTGAATTGTCTTGGGAAGATTCTGAAGATCACCTAGCAGACTAAAGTACCAGACACTGAGGTCCTCACTCTAACTGACTGCCAAGCATTCAAACTCTGCTTCAGACAGCACAATTCCCATAGACTGGCCACGTTGTTCGAATGCAAAATGTGTGCTTGCCAAAAAGGCTATTTTATGGAGAACTCACACGGGGAAAGCGTTCACATGTGGTCAGGAGAAGCGATACAAGAACACTCTTAAGGTCAAGGATTTGATTATGTGACATGGGAGACACTGACATAGGACCACTCAGCATGGCATGCCTACATCAGAGAAAGTGCTGTGCTCTATGAGCAAAGCAGAATTGAAACAGCTCAAAGGAAATGCAGGATTTGCAAGGTTAGAGTATCCATTCCAAACGTTCATGTGGACTATTCATGCCCGACCTGTGGTAGAGTATTCTGAGGGCTCTTATTGGTCTAATCAGCTATAGTCAGACACATTGAAACTTGACTCTAGCAGAGTGATGTCCTTTTGGTCTTCTTGGAGAATGAAGGACAACAATTGACCAACATCCATTATGCCTGCAATGCTGCGTCTCATGCCTGTCATGAAAGGTGTCCTATGTAAAGACTGAACAAAAGAAAGATTTCTTCTTGATAGTGTAGTTCTTCACCATGTTCCTCTTTGCAGATATTGTGATAATTGTAATTTTTGTAATAAATCCTGGTCTCCTAAATAAAAGTCATCGTAATGCAAAAAAGATTGGTCTAATAATTCATATTAAAAACAAAGTGAATTAAATAACACCTTATTGCTCTGATTGCAATATGCAGCTGGACAAGCAACGCATAGAATTAGTGTATTTATCTTAGGACAATAATGAACCTTGCCCAGAATCTTGTAATTGGAAGAGACAATTGGACTGGACTGCACTTGGGAAATTGAAAAGCACTTTCAATGATTCTAAATCTCTCATTTGTATAGGATGTGACTTCCATAGCAGCATTTCTCTGATAATGCTATCTATATGATGGTGAATCCTGGACCAACTACAAACACAGTCAAAAATCACAAGTAATCTCAAGAGCAGGAGTGTGCTGGTGACAGATCTAACTACTTTTGAGCTGATCGTTAAATTTTCAGTGTGAGTATTTACATCTAAGAAATAGGTAATCTCCATGTATCATGTTTTGATTTATTGTTTTATTGATTGTCCAAACTTAAGAAAGTATTTTTTTGTTCAGTCATTTTCAGTCATGTCCAATTCTCTGTGACCCCATTTGGAGTTCTTGGAGCAGTTTGCCATTTTCTTTCCGCAGCTGATTTTATAGATGAGGAAATGGAGGCAAACATCGAGTTGTCAAGTGATTAAGTCTTGTTAAGGTTAAGTGACTTGTCCAAGGTCACACAGCTGGTAAGTGTCTGAGACCACATTTGAACTCAGGTCCTCCTGACTCCAGGGCCAGTACTCTATTCACTGTGCTACATAGCTGCCCCCTCTAAAGGTTTTATGGGAATTATGAGTAAGGCTCTCACAGAGTAAGAAGGCATGAATGAGTTTTGTTCTGTGTTGGCGGAAGGAGTAACCATATTGGCAAAGTCACATGTCCTCTAAAGAATTCAAGCTGATTATCATCACTACTTCAGAAGATTTGTGATTGCATTGTTGTGGGTATTCCTTCTACCAAAGAAATAGAATGAGTATTTATGAAGCACCTGCTGGGCGCCAGGCATTATGCTAACTTCTTTATAAATAATATCTCATTTGATCTTCATAACAACCGGTGGAGGTAGGTGCTATAACTACCGTGTTTCCCCGATAATAGGACACTGTCTTATTATTTTTTTGGACAGAAAAACACCAGAGGGCTTATTTTCAGGGGAGGGCTTATTTTAATGAACATTGACAGCAATTTTAATAAACAGGTAAATGTGAACAAAAAAATGTACCTTTATTCAATAATGAATTCAATAAAGAACAGGATGACGAGCTCACTGCTGCAGCTCTGATTGGATGCAGCTTGGAGCGCGGCGTGCGTTTCACTGGAGGGGGGGGAAACGGTGCATACAGAGGGTACCGTAATGTAGCGTGTAGCACAGGGGATCACCGTCACTACAGTAGCAATCTCAATAGGGCTTATTTTCGGGGGAGGGCTTATTTTAGAGGAATCTTACACAGTAAGGGGAGGGCTTATTTTCGGGATAGGTCTTATTATCGGGGAAACATGGTATCTTGAGGAAACAGAGGCAGACAGAGGTTAAGTTACTCGTCCAGAGTCACACAGCTGGTAAGTAACCAATGCTGGATTTGAATTAAGGTCTTCCTGACTCCAGGCCCAGCCCATCATCCACTGCACCACCTCGCTGCCTTACTAGATGGATCTTCATGAGTTGCTGTGGTCAAACCAATTCATCACTTTACAGTCAAACTTCTATTGATGAATCTCTTCAAATTTAATTAGGATGGACACAGTCTAAGCATATCAGTTCTCAGGGAACTCATTTGAAGCTTTTCCAGTCTTATAGGACCATTTGGAGCTTGAGCTCAATTAGGACCAGGGTCATCACAGCAACACTGTGGAGCAATACTTCAATACACTGGAACAGAAGTTTGCCAAATGCAATTGTTGTTTTTATTCTTACTACTACTAATAGCTCATATTTATACAGCTCCCAAACCCAAGGAAAATGATGAAAGTCTGGAGACAACTAAGTCAGTTCCTTTGAGAAGAAAAGTGTCAAACTGAAGTGGTACCATTTATGCTGGGTAGAGAATAATATAAAAAATGCTCAGGGATTTATTGATACTATTGCTACCAATCATACTTCACAACAAAAAGATTTTGTAGCTGGTTTATTATATGCTCAGAACATAGTCCCATAGTACATAATCCAGTGGGGGCATCTTCAAATATTTTATATAGGGCAAAGCAGAATGGATACAAATGAAATTTTTAGAGGGAAAAGGGGCAGGTAAAGATTTACAAAACAAAGGCTAGTAGAAGAGGAAGATCTTGATCTGGTAAACTGATCAGCAATTACAGTTGATAAAGCTGATAATTCTTGGAAACAGACAACAGGAACTAACCAGTTAGCTAGAGAGCTTAAGTAAATAGTGGTAATAAAGCTGAGCCAGAAATTATTTTACCACTAACCTGAGCTAAAGTGTGATGTCTCAGCTAAATGCTACAAGCTGCAGCCTGTGATATGACTATAACTTTTTAATTAAATGGCTATGCTAGAGCCAATACAGAAAAATTAAAAATGCTCTTAAGACAAAAACCAGTATTGGAGTCAAGAAGATCTGGGTTAAGTTCTGCCCCTGCCACACGCTGGCTGTGTGACCCTGAACAATGTAGCCTGTCAGTGCCCTAGGCATCTCTTTAAGAATCTAAGTGATATAGCACCTACGGATCTAGCATCATGGAAGAGGTTTTTTTCTTTTCTTTTTTTTAAAATAGTATTTTATTTTTCCTAATTACATGTAAAGACAATTTTTAACATTCATTTTTAATAAGATTTTGAAATCCAAATTTTTCTCCCTTCCTCCTTCCCCTCCTTCCTCCTTTAGACAGTAAACAATTTTATATAGCTTATATATGTACCATTGTGTAAAACATATTTCCATATTAGTCATGTTGTAAAAGAAGAAACAGAACAAAATGGATAAAGTTTTTCATCATGAATCTTTTGGAATTATAGAACAATAGTGTTCCATCACATGCATAAACCACAATTCGTTCAGCCATTCCCCAACTGATGGGCATCCCCTCAATTTCTAATTCTTTGCCACTACAAAAAGAGCTGCTATAAATATTTTTTGTACATGTGGGTCATTTTCCCTTTTTTATGATCTCTTTGGGTTACAGACCTAGTAATGGTATTGCTGGATCAAAGAACAGGCACAGTTTGGTTGCTCTTTGGGTATAGGTCCAAATTGCTCTCAGAATGGTTGGATCAGTTCAAAACCCCACCAAACAATGCATTAGTATCCCAATTTCCCCACATCATCTCCAACATTTACAATTTTCTTTTTCTGTCATATTAATCAATCTAATAGGTATGAGGTGGTACCTCAGAGTGGTTTAATTTGCATTTTCAATTCAATAGTAATTTAGAACATTTTTTCATATAACTATAGATAACTTTGATTTCTTCATCTGAAAACTGCCAGTTCATATCCTTTAAACATTTATCAATTGAGAAATGATTTGTATTCTTATAAATTTGACTCAGTTCTCTATATATTTGAGAAATGAAGCCTTTATCAGAGATACTTGCTGTAAAAATTGTTTGGGGGAAGTTTTTTTCACCAAGAGTTCCTCATACCAGTGAAACTATAGGGTCAGTACAAAAAAAAAGCACTCTCATTAGATCCTTATAATTACCTCATCATTGTTCAGTCATGTCCAACTCTTCATGATGCCATTTGGAGTTTTCTTGGCAAAGATACAAAAGTGGTTTTCAATTTCCTTCTCCAGCTCATTTTGCAGATGAGGAAGCTGAGGCAAACAGGGTTAAGTGACTTGCCCAGGGTCACACAGCTATTAAGTGTCTGAAGCTAAATGTTCCTGACTCTAGGTCTGGCACTCTATCTATTGTGCCACTTAGCTATCCATAATTATTTCATTAGATTTTCACCATGACACTGTGAGGTAGGTAGCACATTATTATTTTACTTAGTTTACAAATGAGTATACTGAGGTTCAAAGAGGTTAGCCTCATCTTCCACTCAGAAACCAATAGAGAGGGTCTGAATAGCTAGTATTATTGGGGACTAAATCTGATGGCATGATAAGTATTTTAGAAATATGACTTTCGGAACTGTCTCTAAAACATGACAGATCCCAGTTTTGGCACACGAACTGTTCCCTGTCCTGTTCCCGTTATTGAGATAACAATGTCAATATTTCCATAATTATCCTACTCCCTTTGAGTTATGTGTTAGTTTTTTTATTCATATTTTTTTCAGTTTTTTTCATGAAATTGGAGAGCTCTAGCAACAAATTCCATAGTTTTGCTATTTTTTTTAATAGCAGGAGATCTGGTCTGGTGGCCAAGATTTTTCTTTTTACTACTATATTACTAATAGCAATAGTAATAATAACTATCAGTACTGCTACAAATGTGGGCAGTGTATGATTGAATAGTTTTAGTTTGTCATCAGAAGCCTCCCCTCCCTGGCATCTGTCCCTTTCCAGGAAGGGGTAATTTTCCTTATCAAGTTGGGATTTTCCAGAACTTGCTCCTGGGATTGGGGAAACACCCACTGACATCTCAGGATGCTGGAAAATCCATGCCTGGGAAGATGTCATCCATTTTCCCTACATCCTTGGGATTCTGACTCTAGTCTCTTCCAATCAATGGGCAAAGGAGATTCATCAAAAAACAAAACAAAAACATACCCCAAACAATTAAACAACATATATTATCCAAATCAAAACAGATTGGGTGTAGCAGAGGAGCCTAGGGTAAGATTCTGGCGTCATCTAGGCCCCAGGCCAGACCCGTTCTCATAGGAACAGCTGGCTTTGTTTACAATCCAGCTGTGGAGCCAACTCTCTGAAGCAGAAGCCTAGAGGAACAGAGGCATCCAAATGATCCTGTGTTTCTTGGAGTAACCAGTCTCAGTGGAGAGATTGTAGGAACAAAACAGGACTCCGAGGGCCAGAAACTGCAGACAGTCACTTCAAGATATCAGGCTTTCTCTTTCCCGGTTGAAGTCTAGGCCTGAAGTGGGGATGCCTTTTGAAACCAGAAAAGAGACTCCTACCTAAGAAAGAGGGAGTCAGACTTCGAGGAAGAGAGTGCATCTGGAATCTCTTAGCATCCTACAGGGCAGAAAAGATATACAGCTGCTTTGTTTTTTTGGGCAGAAGACAGAGTTGAAGTTGGACATATGTAGAGAGCTGAATGAAGTCGTTTGAGTTTGAGCATCCTTCTCATGTACAAACTGTGTGTTATGCTTCCATTGAAATTCTACCAGCTTCATTATCAGTTTCAAAAAAATATTTCCATATCTAAGAGATTAAAAAATCATGAAAGAGTCCTGGCTGGTAGCAGGGTGCTCTACCTTGAGGAGAATGGAACCTGAGGAGCAAAGTATCTTCCCTCTATGGCTGGAAGGTGGGCCTCCTGGAGCTCTAGCTTTTTATTAATTTATAGGCTTAGTTTTTTCTCACTAGCAGGTTCACTGAGGCATCCTTGGGTTGGGGCATTATCTGAAGATACCCCAACTTCTGGGTAGTATGAGGATCTCCAATTCCAAGTCTTCCTCATTCATCAACCTCTCCCACTGTCTTCTGTGGGCAAGGATCCCTGAGTATCCCAGGATTCCCATCCCTCCCAGACTGATTCTTTCCCCTCATCAGCTTATTTGTTTAATAACCCAAGAGGAATAAATAAGAGGAAAGTTAGATAATTTGAGGAAAATAACAAAAATGGAAGACATCAAGATTCATAAGTAAATTAGTAACCCCCTGAAGCAGGCTAAGGTATAAGAGAGCCTGGCTGTGTTACCTAAGGGAAAAGATGACAGTTATTCACTGGGCTTCAGATAAGCTGGAAAAGAACCCATCTCTTAGAAGAGCAGGAGATATTTTTGTAGTCCGTCGTTAGGGGTGTGAAGACAAGGACAGCTTTGACCACTGACCTGATTCCAAAAGTTTCTGCTTCTCTTTGCTAAAGTGGAAAGTCATGGAATTGAGGTGAAATAAAATACTAAAACAATATCAACCTAAATGAAGCAGTACCTGGCACACAGCAAGGGCTTAACAAATTCTCATTCATTGACTGTGATTTGGTCTTGGCAACCACCTTCTAGCTCACCTCTCTTTATTCTTATCATTCTTACTCATTAATGTTGCTTGCTAGCTTTTTATCTTAGCATTCAGAAAATTATAAAGTCATAGACTCAGGGCTTAGAGGTCATCTGGTCCAACTTCCTCATTTTACAAGTAAGGAAATTGAGACTCAGAGAGATTAAATTTATTCTGTAGGAGCATGAGAGGCATAGCAAAAATTACTTTAAATATTAATTAATCAAAAGAGAATGAGACTTGAAAACCTAAAAGTTAGGATATTAAAATATCTTTATAAGGGGTGGCCTCAGATACTCAGCACCCCCACAAAATAACTGGCCATGTAACCCCGATTGCTTTAAAAAATAGATATCTCTATATATCTATCTATATAGCTTTATAACCCAGTAGGTAAGCCCTTCTCATTATCCTTCAACTAATTTAGAGGGAAGTGGATTTGCTGGGGGAATACTGTAGGATTCATATAAGGTACTGTGAATATAGGCCACACCTCTAAAATGATAAGGTCCTATATTTGCAGCTGGAAGAGATCATCTAGTCCAACCCCCTAATTTTACTGATGAGGAAACCTAGGCACAGAAAGGTCTCAGGTCACACAGCTGAACTAGGCATTATGACTCCAAATGCAGCATACTTTCCACTTTCAAGTAGATCTTTGACCTTACCCCCACCCACAGTTTTGTGAGATGACAGGATTTCAGAATTAGATAATAATTCTGGGATAAAAGCAATTTTCTAACCCAGATCTGTCTGTCTATGGGTCTATGTCCTATATAACAAATGAAAATAGGTTACAAGATTGATGCCAAAAACAAGTAACAGTGATAAAAGATCTTAATAACTTAGACACTCCTAAAGGGAGAGGCCTTGCTGGGCAAGCAGATAAAACTTCACAATGAGAGACATCAGAACTGGACTTGGACTCATGATGTCATGTGTTCAAAGCCTGCCTCAGACACTTACTAGCTGTATTATCATTGACGAGTAACTTAATTTCCCTGAGCCTCAGTTTCCTCACCTTTAAAATGAGGTAAAATAGCACCTACCTCACAGGGTTGTTGTGAGAATCAGATGAACGAGAAAATGTATATAAATCAAAGTGTTATGTAAATGTGACCTGTTATTATTATTAACTATGGGGCAAAGGTTTTGAGAGAGAAGCTAGATAGCACAGTGCATAGAGCACTCAGTTTCCTTATCTGTAAAATGAGCTGGAGGAGGAAACAGCAAACCACTCCTGTATCTTTGCCAAGAAAATCCCAAATGGGATCATGAAGCGTCAGACATGACTGAACAACAAAGAGTTTATGAGACACAGCTATAGAGCTTTGAGACATTAGCAAACTAGAGTCCTGAATGAAATAGCCATTTCCTAGTGGCTAACACAATTCTCATTTAAGTGACTTTTCTTACTTTCTTTTAAAAAAAAAATTATATTTTTTGAATGCTTGGGTAAAAAAACAAATCTGGAATCCTAGCTTTATCCTGAATGGGCTTTGTATTTGACCTGGATGAATTTTCTAGAATCAGTCTGATGGGGCAAGAAGAGGGTGGTTAAGTTAATAGACAGTGGTAAATATGTAGAAGTATAGTCAAGGGATGAGGACGGGAACAAGAGGTTGTTTGGGCTGGCTGTCATAGGACTTGGGTGGATGATGGGCCAAAATGCTGGAAGTCAATTAAAAAAAAATTCAGTGGGATTACAGGGTAATGGCAGATAGGAGTCCGGGAGACTATGGCAAGGCCAAGAGGATAACAGAAGAGGGGTGTCTTCCTGAAGGCCAGAGGATCAAGAACTGGGCTTGAAGATAGAAGCAGTGTCAATGATCTCTTCAAGGAAGATAAATTATATATGCAATCTACCTTTTGATTGACAACTGAGGCCTTTTGGACCCTTTCGAGAGGGATATCTCCTTTGGCCTTTTGTAGTATTGGAATCAATAGTTCTTTGAGTGTTTGATAGAATTCTCTTATAAATCTATCTAGTCCTAGAGGCTTTTTTGGGAGGGTGGGGAATGAGGGGGATTTATTTATGGCTTGTTCAAATTTTATTTTTCTGAGATTGGCTTATTTAAAATTTTTCCATTTCTTATTCTGTTAAGCAGAGCATTTGACATTTTTATAAATATTATCCATTTTATTTTAGTTATCAGTTTTCATGGCATATAATTGGGTAAAATAATTTCTAATAATTTCCTTGATTTCTTCTTCATTTGTTGGGAATTTTCATTTTTCCTTTTCCATACTGGTAATTAGATTTTCCTCTCTCTCTTTTTGACCAGATTAGCTAATGGTTTGCCTATTTTATTAGTTTTCTTTCCCAGGAAGTCAGCTCCTAGTTATATTTGTCAACCCAGTTTTTGTGTGTGTTTTCAATTTTGTCAATTTCTTCTTAGGTTTTCAACATTTCTATTATTCTGTTTGATTAGCATCTTCTAATTTATCGCTTCTCTAATTCTTTATAGTTGCATGACCAATTCATTGATTTGTTCTTTCTCTGTATTGATGGAAGTATTTAAAGTTACATTTTCCCCTAAGGATTGTTTTGGATGCTTGTACATATTCTTTCCTTCCCCCCCCTCCCTACCCCCAACTTGGATGAGAAAAACAGGTGGAGAGACTAGTAATCAATTATTGGAAGTAGATTGACACTTCTAATCTATAACTGAAGTCAGTTCTTTCTACTCTTTTGTACCCTCCCACCCCCTTTATCAAGTCCACATTCCAATCTAGGGATCATACATTTTCTTTACTATTTTAAATATCTTCTTTATGAACAACTTTCAAAGTTGAAATTTATTTTGTTTGTTATAATTCCTTAACTGATCCTATTCTCTCTTTTTATATCCCCTCTACTCTTTCCTTACCTCTTCCCATATTGAATTTAACATATTTCCACATCAAATTGTGTGTGTTGTTTAACTGTTATTTATTTGGTCCATATGAAAGTGAAGATACTTGAGTGATTTGCCATATCCTTCTCCAGTGGATTAAAGCAAACAGAGGTAAAGTGGCTTGCCCAGGGTCACACAACTAGGAAGTGTCTGAGGCAGCATTTGAACTTAGGTCTTCCTGACTCCAGGCCCAGTGCTCTATCCACTGGACCATCTAGCTACCTTCAAGAGTGATCATGATCTGAGGTAACACATCTCACCAGTCAGATTGGCTAAGATGACAAAACAGGAAAATGACAAATGCTGGAGAGGATGTGGGCAAACTGGAACACTAATGCATTGTTGGTGGAGTTGTGAACTGATTCAGCCTTTCTGGAGAACAATCTGGAATTATTCCCAAAGGGCTATAAATACTTTCATACCCTTTGATCCAGCAATACCACTCCTAGGGTTATATCCCAAAGAGATCATAGAAATGGGAGAAAGACCCATATGTACAAAAATGTTTATAGCAGCTCTTTTTGTTGTGGCAAAAAATTGGAAATTAAGGGGGTGTCCATCAATTGGGGAATGGCTGAACAAGTTGTGGTATATGCATGTTATGGAATATTATTGCGCTATAAGAAACGGGGAGCAGGCGGTCTTCATATTTACCTGGAGAGGCTTAAAAGAACTGATGCTGAGTGAGAAGAGTAGAACCAGGAGGAATTTGTACACAATTATAGACACAACGTATGTGTGATGACCAACTTTGATAGACTGGACTCTTCTCAACAATGCAGGGATATAAGTCAATCCCAAAAGACGCATGATGGAGAGAAAAATGTGCATCCAGAAAAAGAACTAGAAAGAACTAAATTTATATCCAGGTGGAAGCAAAATACCTGATCTTTTTCATTCTCTTATTTGATTTTATGTCCTCTTTACCATTTTTCATTCCAGCTGGTACAATCCATCCTTATAACCTGACCATTGTATAATGTGAAAGTATTTACAGATCCTATACTTGAT
>NW_027185809.1:32178221-32208458 GCF_028583685.1 Petaurus breviceps papuanus
GGGGAGGGAGGGGGACAAAATGTGAAATTCAAGGAATTGTGGAATTGAATCCTGTAAACTAAAAGGAAACAAACAAATTAATAAATTAAAGAATTAAATTAAAAAAAAGAGTGATCACGAGATACCTGTTTTTTCTACTTCTTCCATGTTTATTTACTCTTCTCACATACCCTATTTTTGTAAATAAAGTAAATACCTCCCCCTTCTTCCTCATTTCTTTCCTATTAAATTTCTTTGTTTTCTTTTTTTCTTTCCTTTCTAACAAAAAGAAAAAAATATCTCACCCAGGCCCTGTGTTGTTTTATTTAACTTAAGTTAAGACATCAGGATTCCAAAACTTACTCTTTTCTCCATTAGAATGTATGCTTTCCATCATCATTTATAAAGCTCCTTCCAATTGCTCAAATGTATTTACCTTTCTTGCTGTTGTTCAAGGTTCTCTTTGTAAAGACACTGGGATGGTTTGCCAATTCCTTCTCTAGTGAATTAGGTAGAGAGAGGGTAAGTGACTTAACAAGAGTCACATGGCTTACATGTATCTGAGGCCACATTTGAACTCAGGTCTTCCAGATTCCAGACTCAAGGCTCTATCCGCTGATCCACATAGTTGTCTATTTACCTTTTTAGATTTCTCTTGACGACTGTGTTTGCATTTCAAAGTTTCTATTTAGCTCTTCTCTTTGTATCAGGAATGCTTGAAATTCCTCTATTGTATCAAAGATTCATTTCCTTTTGCCACTCTCCCCCTCAGTTTTGCAAAAACTTATTATTTTTGGTTGTAAACTTTTACTTTTTACCTTCTAGAATATATTCCAATATTTCCTCTGCTTTGAGTAGTTGTGGTGTAGTTTTGTATCATCCTAACTGTGATCCTTTTGGGCTACTTGTAGCATGTATGTATGTGAATATATGTATGTATGCACACGTACGCATGCCTATGCACACCTGTACATAATACATATATGTACATGCATGCGTTTGTCTACATAAACACACATTCTCATAATATATACATGTGTATATATGTATATGTACATGTATCTTTAACTTGGAAGCTCTAGATTTTGGCTATGACATTCTTAAGTTTTTTCAATTCTTTTAGCAGTTTACTGATTGATTCTTCCTATTTTCTCTCTGAATTTTGGTCAAGCCATTTATTCTCCTTTAAAGTTTTTCCTCTTGAATTCCAGTTTTGTTTTCTATCTGTTGTTAAATTTCTTTTAGGCACTTTGAAGTACTTGTGACCAAGTAATTTTTTTTTTCTTTTGAGGCTTGCTTTAAGTTATTATAGGATTAATCTCTTGTTCTGGTTTTACTTCCTGGGTCTCTCTTAGCCAACAGTATTTCTTCATTGTTTTCTTCTTTAAATAAAATATTTTCATTCTCAGTTCTTAGATTGGGATCATGTGTTCAGGCTGGTCATCTCTAGCACTCTTGAATTTGTGAGATAGGCCTTGTTTAATCTTGTCTCCTCTGTAGTTTTTAAATTGCTGCCTCTGCTAATCTGAATGGAGTAGTTGATCTTAGGCCCTGCTTTCTGCTTTAGTCCCTGGCTTTTCTCTTAGTCTCCTGGTAGTTCTTTACCTATTCTGGCCTTGGCCAGTACTTACACAATCCCTAATCAAGAGTTGGTTTTGTTCTTTGCTGTGGTTCCGACAGGCCCCAGTGTGATGTTGGTATTCATGCTGATTTTAGGCCTCTTGAATGGACCTCCTTACAACCTCAACCTCCCTTCCAGCTATGATGCTGGTGCCCAAGTGCTTAACTGATTCTATCTACACTTTTGTGGACAGACCAGAGCTGGCTTCAGGACTCCATTGTCAGGAATACCTGTGGGCTTGTGACCCTTGTTTTCCCAGCCCATTCCTAGTGCTGGCTGGCTTCAGGTCCTTTTGTGATGGCTTTTGTGGCATGGATCCTATTTACCTATACTCCCACTGACTTCCCTGGTGTCACCCCTCTTTATGCCTCCCTGGTTTTTGTGTTTACCTAAGCTTACATTGTCTTCCTTGATTTGACTCTGTTACCCGTCTACACACATCTTTTTTTGTGCATCTGTGGACCGGATGGAGTAGCTTGCTTCTATTTCTTTTCCTTGTGGAATTAAAGGTCTTAAACTTCAAAAAAGCTTTAAAGTTCCTGTGTGCCTTTCCTCCCAAATAGATCTTGCCTATCGCCCCATTTTTCTGTGGTGTCTCACTCTCAAAAATACCAGCTCCTACAGATAATGGAGATAATAGAAGTATTGCCCCATGGGAGGATTTTTCCCATGTTCCTGATCGGGTAGTTCCTTATTAACCCTTGCTCCTCTCATTATCATTCTCCACCCCCTTTCACATTTGCCATGAAATCTTCTCCCTAGGTTCTTGCCTCCTTTTTCTCTTGGTGTCAGTTGCCTTCAGAAATCCCAATTTCCCTTCACCTGAGTGGTCTCTTTAAGCACCAAATCTTTGGAGATTACACGCATTGTAATGTTTGATGCTTTCAAATTGTGGGACTGGAGAAGACATCTGAGAGTTCTTTGAACAGCAAGGGGATGAAATCAATCAAAGAAGTTAATTCAGTCTATTCATTGGAAGGACAAATACTAAAGCTGAAGTTTAAATACTTCAGTCACATAATGAGAAGATGGAATTCATTGGAAAAAACCTTGATATTGAGAAAGATTGAAGGCAAAAGGAGAAGGGGACAGCCGAGGATGAGATGGATAGATAGTGTCATAGAAGCAACAAACATGAGCTTGAACAGACTTCAGGAGAAGTTGAGGATAGAAGGGCCTGGCATGCTATAGTCCATGGGGTCACAAAGAGCTGGGCATGACTGAATGACTCAACAACAACATCAACAACAACAACATTCTCAACTCCATTTATAGATTCTCTCTCTTCATGGGAGCATTCTTCAATGGAACTTCCTTCCATCTCTGAAACAAAATTTCTCCTTGTTCCATTCTTTCCCCTTGCCTCCTCACCCATTCTCCTGTAGGCCATCTTCTTCCTGAGAGATTGTAGTCATTATTTTCTCTTCATTGTTAACCTTTGATTTGTTGAGGGTACATCACATATTATCCTCTATCTTCTTCCTGTTCTCTTCCTTTTTTAATATGCTCTCTTATTCTGCAATTTAGGCCTACAGAAACATTGATTCCCACTTAGACAGGGAGTTGTGAGGTTTAAACTATAATGTTTCAGATCCATTTTTCCATGATTAGTTTTATTTGACTTCTACTTTCACCCTTGTATCCTTGTGGACTTTAGACAGATTTTTTTCTGTTGTTATTTTATTGTTGTCCTTTATTGTTGTGTTTTTTTATATATTTCTTATATTTCCCATGATTTGGGATGTTTACAGAGCAAATAATTTGCTCGGGTCTGGTTTTCTTTGTAGGAATGCTTCAAATGCTTCTTTTTATTGAACATCTATCTTTTCCCATTAACGGTTAGGCGCAGGGTTGCAGTATACATCACCTTTAATTGCATCTGTATCTCCTTTGCTTTTTGGAACACATTATTCCATTCCCCCCTATGGCTTCTAGTGTGTGCAGAGTACTCTTGTTATTCAAATTCCCTTTCCTTTATTTTTAAAGTCTTTCTTCTGGTTGCTTGCAGAATTTGTCATTTTTCATTGGAATTGTTGAATTTAACTACCATATATCTTCTTGTCTGCAGCCTAGCATCTTGGAGGTGATTTGTGGATGCTTTTAATTGACATTTTTTTTCCTTGTATTATATCTTGCATTGAGATGTTCAAGTTTTTTATTTGTCATTTTCTTTTGGGAGACCTCTAATATTTGAATTTCTTCACATCCAGTCTACAAGTTCAATATGTTTTGCTTGTATGGAGTTCACATTTTCTTTTAATATTGTTGGTCTTTGTTTCTTTCCCCCCAGGTTGTCCTTTACTTCTCTGCTTTTGCATTCCCAATTGGTTACTCTCTTTTGTTTTTTTGGTGAGGTTTGTCACCATGGATTCAAGTTTTTTCTGTTTTGTTGATTATTGCTGCTGTGAAGATCATAAATTCTCTTTTCACAATTCTTATTTTTCTTGTAAACTATTTGGGAACATCCCGATGTGGTTCCAGGGTCTCTTGGGAATCCATAGGATCATCTGCCTCATCAGGTGTTGATTCATTTTCCTTGGTTTTGCAACACTTATTCAGAGATTCCTGAAGTTACTTAGCTGATTTGGAGGCCATATTCCCTTTTCTCATTATTATTTATCTTCCCTGTTGGTTTCTCTGCTTATGCCCAAAGTCTTTATGTTTTCTTCCTCTAGAGTTTTTTGTTAATTTCCATCTTTTTTTCTCATATTCATGGACCTTTGCTTACTTTCTGATTCCTTCCCTTTTGACAACTGTTTTCCTGGGGTGGTTGTTGTTGAGTCATTTTTCAGTCATATCTGACTCTTTGTGATCCCATTTGGGCAAAAATATTGGAGTGGTTTTGCCATTTTTTTTCTCCAGTTCATTTTATGCATGAGGAAATGGAGGCAAACAGGGTTAAATGACTTACCCAGGGTCACACAGATAGCAAGTGTTTGAGGCCAGATTTGACCTCAGGAAGATGAATCTTCCTGATTCCAGGCTGGCCACTCTATATACTGTGCCACCTAGCTGTCCTCTTCCCTGGGGACTGGACCTCAAAGCCATCTTCCAATACCTGACAATTCACATTTCACTGGCCACAGTATTGACCCCAACTGACTTCTATGGGGACAGAACTGGTCCCACCTGAATCTTGGATCCTTTACTTCAAATAGCTCTGGTGGATCCATGTGAATGCTGGCATCCTGCACCAGTTCCCTCTAGCTTAGCACTATTGCTGCACAAGATGCTGGCACATGTAATCCCAGCCAGAGAAAGCTTCTGCTTTTTAGTTTTCCGCAGTGCAGGGAGGAGGAGGTGGCAGAGTTGAGTTCTATAGCAAGACTTTGGCCAGCTTGTGTTGCCTTGCATGGTGGTGTTGGGGGAGAGGATATTGAGTTAGGGATTATCCTTTTCTTCTATTAGTTCTTTTTAAACCACATTAAGTTTCCTGGTTTCTTAGATCATGGAAGCAGCTGAAATTGCTTTATCTCTTGTGTGTAATTCCCATTTTAGAAAGGTTTAAAAAGTATGTAGATCAGAGAAAGTGGCTAATCCTTCATCTTGTTTGTCATATGACCTAAAGTTTTCTGTTTCTTTTCAGTTTTCTTTATGTAATTTGGGGTATCATGTGTTTGACTCAAAGGGAGACAGAAATAGACATCTTTAGAGTTCCTTCCCCTTCCCCTTCTCCAAGGTAAAGCTAATTTCTGCCAGGAGGGAAAGAAAGCAGGAGGTTATGGTGAGAGGCAACTCTGCTCTCCTCAGAGAGGGTACCAGGCTAGAATTATATCTATCTGTTCCTTTAAATATAATTAACCTAGAGGATATAATTTTTAAGTTTGAATTAAACTCCTGAGAAACATTCTTTTTTTTTTTTTAAGCAATCAGGGTTAAGTAACTTGCTCAAGGTTACACGGCCAGTTATTTCTGGGTGTGGTGCTGAGTGTCTGAGCCCGCGATTTGATCTCCAGGTCGTCCCAACACTGGAGCCGGTACTCTTACTCGCTGAGCCACCTGGCCGCCCCTAAGCAATCGGGGTTAAGTAACTTGCTCAAGGTTACATGGCCAGGTGTTTCTGGGTGGGTGCTAAGTGTCTGAGCCCGGGATTCGATCTCCAGGTCTTCTCAACACTGGAGCCGGTGCTCTTACTCGCTGTGCTACCTGGCTGCCCCTAAACATTCTTAATTTGGATAAAAATGCCCAAGCTTTCTATCTAAGACTTGACCTCCTTCCCACCAAATACCAATTTGACAATGAACACAGTGGATAGCAAAGAAATCCATTTATACAAATCAATAGCAAAACAGAAATTGAGAAAGTATACATATGAGAATAGGTACTTAAAAGTACTGTTTGAAGGAGTTTACCTATTGGGAGCAAGGTACGAGAAAGTCCCAGATCTCACCCAAAGGAAAATCCCCAAATTCTCTAGTGTAGCAAGCTATATATAGACATGATGGAGATTTCCAACTCTTTTCATGTTGACTTCTTCCTAATCTTTCTCTCCTTTCAGTGACCTGTAGAAAGGTTGGCATTGTAGATCTTCTCTCTCAAAGTTAGAAGCCAGAAGAACCTGAAGATACTGAGGATCAGATTTCTCTTCTCTCCTGATTTCACCAACTCTGCCCTGCCCCTCATGTAGGTGTGAGACATTGATTTCCACCAGTGAGGGAAGAGTTCCATACCAACGGGCTTTCGTGCTCAGATTATATTCATCATTTTCTTTCTGGGATTCTTTAAAAATAGTTTCTGGGATTTTATGTGGGAAAGCTGGGATTCTCTAAAGCTTTTCCATTTGTCATCTTAACCAGAAGTCCAATGCTTTTGAGATTTGAAGGCAAAACTTCCTGTTATTTTGTCTGGGGGGGAAGTGAAAACTTCTCAGAACTTCCCTCTTCCTTCCCCCACTCCTTCTTCTGCTGTTCTTTAGCAGCAAGTTCTTTTAGGAGGCTTTCAGATTTCCTCTTTCTGTGGGACCCTCCTCCCTACCAGTAGGGGGTCAGGGACAGCCTGATCCCACTCTTCCCCATTGCTTTGGGACCCTTCCCCCTGCCCCTTTCCCTTGCTGCCAGTCAGCCTCCTTGGCCGGTTCCTCTATTGTTTACCATTGGGGAAGATTTTCAAGCTGAGACTTGACCCCACCCCCCAACCAATGGGAGAAGGGACCCCATTAGTGTATACATTCTTGTTCTGCCTTTTGTAAAGTGCCTCTTCCACATGATCAGTCATGGGGAAGACCACCCTCTTCACCTGGGGGAAGAGAATAAATTCCTGTTCTTATCCTAAGAGATCTCCGTGTTCTTGATTAAATTTTGGATGAGATTTTTCATCACAAACAGATGGGGGCTCATCCGGGATTTTCCCACTTGCAAGCAGCTTCCTCCCCACTTCGATGGAGAGACAGGGACTAGCAGAGATTTTTCTGGTGGTCTCCAGATCAGGTGGGGAGTGACTGCTCTAAATGGGTTGAATCCGGAAGGGAGATGTATTTAGATGGGAACAGAAACAGAAAGCAGAAGGAGGGGAGATTACCAATGGCCCCCCAGGCCAAGAAGAAAGCAGTCCAGTCATAAAATCATGCTGCATGACTTGAGGTAAGCTGACTCTAGATAGCCCTTTTGAGTCGCTAATTTGCTAAGTTTTAATTCTAAGATTAAAACTTGGGGGGCACAGTGATGGTCACTGGTTAAAATTATGAATTGATTTGACTCCGGGATAAGGGTGACATCTAGTGAGCTCCACTGGGACTGAAGGAGACGTTTTTTTCTATAATTGGAGGGATTTCGGGACCCTGGAGAAGCCAGCATGGCTCCCAAGACTGAAAGAAGGAGATGTTTCCTATAATTTCTGGGATCTTCTGATCCCAAGGTGGAGGAGGGGGCAGGAAATGACCCCCAGGCAGGGTGGAAGTATGACACCTGGCCACAGACCTAGGCAGGGACCAGAGCTGGGCAGTAGTGAAGGTGCCCTGGGAGGCTGAGTTCGGGCTGGGGTCGTGTCCTTGAGGGTGGCTAGGTGGGGGAGGGGTGAGGAGGCTCGAGGCCATGGCAGCTGAGCGGAAGCAGCTGTGGAAGCAGCAGCCGCCCGGAGTGGGAGCTGGGCAGAGGCTGAGTGGCACCCCTTCTGCACTGCAGCGGCTGGGGGCCTCACCCTGGAGCCCCTGTTGGGCTGGCAAGCAACCGCCAGCCTAGCTTCGGTGTCAGGCTGGGGTGGGGCCACCTGCCCATAGGAAACTGTGTGCCTTTGCTAGCCTAGTGGGAGGAGGTGCAGGCTGCCACCAGTTGTATTTGGGGCAGGGAAGGCAGGCCCACACTGCCTAAGAAATAGGATAGCAAGACTGAGGTATTCCTTAGGAAATATTGAGGAGGGAGGAGGGAGAGGAGCTCTCCACCCTCTTAAATGGAAGGGGGGTTTTTAGAATTTATACACCCCCCCCCCCAGGAAAGAATTAAGGCAATCCCCTTTCCAGAAGACCAAGAAAGGGAGGGGGTGGAGAGAGAGATGGTCAGGGGAGGTGGACACACCTTGGGCTTCCCTTCTTCCTCTCCAGGCAGAAGAATGGGGGTGAGGAGATCAGAGGGGGAGGGAAGGGAGCCTTTCCTGAAAGGAAACTCAGTGGAGCCACGTGGGACACAGCCACATGTCTTATGAAAAGTCCAGGAGCTCTGGTCTGAAAATATTCATGAAAATGTATACAATGGTTTAGAGTTATAATTTATTTCCTGTATAAAGTGATTTGGAAATGCATTCAACTAATATGATCAACAGGATAGAAGCAAGTTTTAAATACGTAACATTTGGGACATTTTATAAATTCTGTAATATGATAAAAAATTATGAATTCTGTTCAAGTTTGCTTCATCTAGGAATATAGTAGTTATGTATGTTAATTTGGATATATGTGTAATGTGTAATGTTTTGGGAATTTATTTTACTTAAGGAATTTGAATTTAAAGATGGGCACAGATTATGGCAAAGATATTTGTAATTATTGCTAGACCCAAAAGAAGTAGTTAGAATAATTAGCCCAACATATTTAAACTGATCTGAAATGTGAGCAGGAATGGGAAACTGAAAAAGGGATGGTCTAGGAATTAAATTAAGGTAACCAGATTGGAAATTGGTTGGTTCTGAATTCAAAGTTAAAAATTAAGAACATAATAATCATGTTACTGGTAAACAGTTGTATTATTTATGTTGTAACAGAAGCAATTTTTTTTCTCTAGCCTAAATGTTGTTAATTTAGGAACTGTATTGTTAAAGGAATAGAAAATGATGAATGGGACACTCTGACCTGAGTGTTGTAATATTTTGAAATTTTGTAATTTGGAAAATCTGCAAAATCTCTTTCTTTATAGTTTCTGGTCTGGCCAGCCTGCAATTATAATGAAAATTGGAAATAAAAAACAAACAAACAAAATATCTTCACAAATTCTAATAATTAATCATTAAGAAGTTGGAAATTGAATATTGGGATTGCTTTAACAACCAGAAGTTTTTTTTGTTATATCTGCTTGACCTGTTTCCTGAATTTGTAAAGGGAAAATTAATGGTGGTTGTTATGGTATCAAAATGGTATAATGATTGTAAAATGTTTAATGTAATGACTGGCATGTGTTGGATACAACATTATTATCTCTCTAACTTTGAAGTGGATGCAGGAGTGATAAGATCAATTATTGTATAAGTCATTTGAAACTCATTGTTATGTTGTCGCCACATTTCTAAAATTGTATTGTGTTTCTAAAAGTCTGCTTAGCTAGTAAAAAATCCACATTTTTGTAGTAGAAGGAATAGTGTTACAGCAATTTCTTATATCTGGTTTTGTTACATGCGAATTGGGTTTTATGTTAAAAAATTTGATAATTTAAAGCTGTTATATTTGGGTTACAAACAGATAGTAATAATACTGCTGCTGTATAAGGTGAATTGGAAATGTGTTTTGTGGAACTCTTATTCGGCTAATGAAAAATCCTGAAAAAAAATTTTTTTTTTAATGTATAGGGATGTGATTTTACTATTTGTAAAGGCTAGGTCATCACCCACAGGAAAAGAACTTGTTTTTGATATGTAGTTCCTAAACCATGAACCTGGCTTGTTGAGAATTTGCAAGTCTATGTGAAATAAATAGAAGGTATTTCTAATCATTGGCTTTTACACCAGGACAAGTTTAGAGATCTTTATTGCTTATCATCTTTATGCTCCATGAGAATAAAAACTGGCTCTAAGCTGTGATTGGTGAAATTTGCTGTTTAAGGTAAAAGGCACTTGGAACCATAATTAATTTTGTTTTGAGTTTGAATTTGCATATAGATGTCTTCATTAAATCAATATCTGAGGCATGGTTGGAGAAATGTGACTCTATTTGAATTTAAACAGAGTCAAGGATGTTTTATCCTGTCATATTTGGAACGTCATGTGTCCCTGATTTTTTTCTTCCTTCTATAGCAAATTTTCTATGATCACAGCAAGCAGTCAGTAAAAGATATGAGCTCTTTTGTGTTACCCAACGGGGAAATCTAAGATTACCTTTTTATCTAAAATTAGAATATGTGCAGAAATTTATGATGTTCCCATTGTTTAAAAGGGATTCTAAAAACAGTAGCTTTTTAAAGCACTGACTGCGATCTAGGAATTTTGTATAGTACCTTAGGAATTTATGTTACTCAAGGACACTAACTTAGTTTAATGAATTCCAATTTTAAAGGTTTATTGTTGCTTTAAGTAAAAGATAGATATCATTTAAAACTTTCCAATTAATTTTTTTTGTTTCATAAAGGTTTAGTGATTATTCCTCTTAACACCAGGATAAATTCAAACTGTTTTAAGGAAAGAAATACTCTTAGAAAAGATTTTTTGAAAGGTCTTATGTGATAATATCTGAAAGTCTACAAAGTTTTCAAGTGAATTATTGTTAAACTAAAGCAATAAGTTGTAAAGTGGAAGAGGTCTTGCTGTTTTAATCTGAATTTGTGGTTATTGCATGGCCTAAGCAAAAGTTAAACATTGGTATTTGAACATGTAAGTGAAAATTTTAGATTCCTGAAGCATCTCACTTTTCCAGACTAAGTATAATTAGGAAAGAATAAACAAACTTGCAAGGAAACTAGGATTCCAGTGTAGAACAGCTATGTTTGTAAAAAGAATATTAACTTATGAGATATCTTGTTTTATGGTTAAGTCTGTAAAGGAAAGCTGAATAAACTGGATAATGGGTTGGAGGGATTTGGAAAGATAAATAAAGGTTTGATTGGAAATATGGAAGGCAGAGAAGAAGGTGTGGGGACAAATCGGGTTTATCCAAGTCCTTCCTGTTTCCTGATAGTTGACATCAGTTTTAGATGGTTAAGTATATTGAGAGAGTATGAGGAAGTTTTGGGAAGGCAAAAAGATTTGTAACTTGATTTTGTAATTAATAGCTCAATCAAATTTTAGATGGCCCTATCTGAAGAACACTAGTCCATATTTATTTGCTATTTAATAATTTGGAGGACTGTAAATTTTACTATTATTTTAAGCCTTGATTACAGGAATTGTTGTCATAAAAGCCAACAATGGGATGGTGGGGGCTGCAGGCCAAAAACTGCTCAAGGTGGATGTCTGTGCTTGGAAAAGTTTGGAGACAACCTTGTGCACAGCCCAGGTGGGATCTCTCTGACTTTATTTCCCAAATGTGCATTTTCTTTTTGAAAAGGACCCCCCCCCCCCCCATTTATGCCTAAGCCCTGCTTTCAACACCTGGTGGCTATCTGAATGACTACCGGAGATGACTCATACCTGGAATCAAACAGGGTAAGGAAACTTTCCTTCTGGCAAAGTTTATGACATTATCCCTCTTTTTTTTCTATAGCAAACTCATTGAGAAGTAATATTCAGGGCCAAATAAATGAATAAATAAGTATAAAGATAACATCTTTCAAAGGACATGATAAATAATGAGGCAAAATGTAATGAAGTAGATGCTTAATTGACTAGGATAATAAAATTTGAGGAGAGCAAAAAGGTCAGACTCAGATGATTCCTCTAGAACTATATATAGATGTATAAAATTTACTTCCAAGAATTGTCTATTATGCAAATTTAAGATTTGAACATGTTTGGGAATAAGATCAAAGGTGTGGGTTTTAGCACAAGGACTGTATAAGATAGTGGTAAGGGTGAAACTAATGTTACTTTATTAAAGCATCTGTCTGATAATTTTACAAAGGGCAGATGAAATCATTTTTTTTATTTTTTAATTTATTTTATATTTTTTGGCTTTTTGGAGGACAATTGGGGTTGTGACTTGCCTAGGTTTTGTGTTGTGTCTGAGGCCTGATTTAAACTCAGGTCCTCCTGACTCCAGGGCCCGTGCTCTATTCACTGTGCCACCTTGCTGCCCCAATCATTTAAAAAAAAAGATTTTTGTACTTTTCAGAGATTCCTATACCAGGTAAAGGATTTAGGAAAGGTGGAAATAGCGAAGAATAAATGAACTAAAAATTCTCTGAATTTTCAAAATGTGGAACTTATCTTAGGTGATTGTACTAATTTGGTAACCCTTAGATCTGACCTGGAGAAGCAGAATTCCCTTTTTGAATTGTATAACTACATGAGGCATCTGGGATTCAAAAGTGTTGTTTAAATGAAATAGGTCACTGGGATATTAATTGGATGTTAATTGACATTGGTAATAATGATTCATTTGTATGGTTTGTAAGTTTTCTTGGTTATCTTCGGGACATGTAACCACTTTTCTAAAAGCTAGTATATTGTGTACCTGACTTAATGTAATCATGTTATTTTGTAAAATTTTGAAAAAAAAACTTTATTGTATTGCTTGAACCTAGCCCTGTGTGCCTAAGAAAACTGAACTTTTTGATTATACTATTTGGACCTACTCTTGCACAGCTGGGAAACTGGACCTTTACATATATACCTTTATATATGTCAAATCATATATTTCTGAGAACTCTGTCAGGTCTGGCTGGCTGTGTTGTGTATATGAACTCTAGGCATCTGAAGATTACCCCTGAAGATTAATCTGAAGATTAGCCAAGGGAACTGAAGAAGATGACATCAGATGCAGACAGCTTTCCCAAGAGTCCAGACCTGCCTTTACTAGGACTGTTTCTTTCCCCATTTGGGGGGGAGATGATTGATCAAGTGAGAAGTTTTCATAGGATGAAGAGAAAGGGAGGGTTGTCTGGGGGGTTGGGGGCAGTGAAAACTTCTCAGAACTTCCCTCTCCCTTGACCCACTCCTTCTTCTCCTGTTCTTCAGCAGCAAGCCCTTTCAGGAAGCTCTCAGATTTCCTGTCTCTGCAGGACCCTCTTCCCAGTCATTGGGGGATCAGGGACAGCCTGAGCTCGCTCCTCCCCATTGATTTGGGACCCTTCCCCCTCTTTCTCTTGCTGTCAATCAGCCTCCCTGGTGGGCTCCTCTGTTGTTTACCATTGGGGAAGATTTTCAAGCCAAGACTTGAGCCCACCCTCTATCAATGGGAGAAGGGGCCCCATTAGGCTATAAATTCTTGTTCTGCCTTTTGTAAAGTGCCTCTTCCTCATGATCAGTCATGGGAAGAGAATAAATTCCTGTTCTTATCCTAAGAGATCTCTGTGTTCTTATTTATTTATTTTTGCCTTTTTGGAGGGCAATTGGAATTAAGTAATTTGCCCAAGGTTACAGGCTAGCTTTTTTGTGTGGGTGTTAAGTGTCTGAGGCCAGAACCGAACTCAGGACCTCCACACTCCAGGGCCAGCAATTTACTCACTGCGCCACCTAGCAGCCCCGAGATCTCTGGGTTCTTGATTAAATTTTGGATGAGATTTTTCATCACAAACACTTTTAATCAAACAACAAATATTTACTAAGTACCTACTATGTGCCAAGTATTATGCTTGGTGCTGGGGATAGAAAGACAAAAATGAAACCAGCTATACCCTTAAGGAAACTACATTCTATCAGGGGAGACAATATATATACAAAACATAGATACAAACATGTGCATTTCTCATTTTCCACCTGGCTGTACTACTTAGGACATCTCTGACTTGTCCACAGTTGAAAGGAAAATTCTTTGTTTGGGCTCTACACCCTGATTAATGAGGCAAAATTCAAGACAAAGAGAATTAAAAGGATTTTATTATAAGTACATAGAGTATTGAAGGGCTGATCACTGGAGATCAGCAATGGCTTCAAGGCCAGCTTTTATAGGCAACTTTAATACAGTTCAGATGGGTCAATGTCAGCAAAAGAGGTTAGGCACTTCCACTTCCCAACTTAACCAGAACACGACAATATGCAAGTACAGGTACAGAGATCACAGGTAGGGGGTGACTTGGCTATATGACAAATATCAAGAGGACTGGGTGATGCCTCACTCAACAATGATTGACAAACAGGACTGGGAACAATGGGGTCACTGAGTCAACCTAACTTTCAATGCCATCATGCTCCCATGTCAGATACCCTTCCCCCTTCCCCCTCTCCAGCTTCTCAGCTTCCTTTTGTCTTCTGTCTTCTCTTATTAGGCTGTAAGCTCATTGAAGGCATTAAGGGCTTTTTTTGTATTGTTATCACTAGCAGTTAGAACAGTGCCTGGCACATAGTAGGTACTTAATAAATGTTTACTGACTATTTATTGATTATGTAATACATAATACAGGGTGACCCTGAAGTCTGGACACATAGGAAATCTCATTAATTATGTATATTTTCAAAAAATGAAATGAATGAAATTTTCAACATTTTATTTAATTAACACAAGTTTTAGCCGTGACAATTTCATATGGAATAAAAGCTTTCATTAGCTATTGGGGACTATTTTCCATATTAATGAGATTAATTAATTTAATTTAATTAATGAGATTTCCTATGTGTCTCCTATGTCTTCTTATGAAATCTCATTTATGCTAATTAAATAAAATGTTGTTGAAAATTTCATTCATTTTGTTTCTTGAAAATTTGCATAGTTAATGAGATTTCCTATGTGTCCAGACTTTAGGGTGATCCTGTATGTATATATATACACGTGTGTATTGTCAACCTGAAAGTTTAGTAAAAGGAGGCAAATGCTTTAGGTGATACATAAATCCATATTGTTTATTCCCTTAAAGTTAGCCAAATACATACATGTATGGAGTCAGATAAAATCTGACTGCCTGAACAAAAGAATAAGAACGCTTAAATACCTGTTAGAACCATCCCAATTCAGGGTGACTGTGTCACTCAAATTTATCATTTCCATATATGTTTAATCATGGTATGAGAAAGGAATTTTTTTTTTTTTTGCTTTTTGGAGGACAATTGGGGTTAAGTAACTTGCGGAAGGTCACACGGCTATTTTTTGTTTTAAGTGTCTGAGGTAGGATTTGAACTCAGGTCAAATGACCTGAGTCAGTGACTACAGGGCTGGTGCTCTATTCACTCTTCCACCTAGCTGTCACCCGAATGGAATTTTCTTAATTGCATAAGCAGTAAATAAAATAAAATAAGAGAGCTGACAAAGTGTCAGTTGAAATTATGACCCAGGATATTTATGTTTTCTTTACCATTAACATGCCATAACATAGTCTATGTCCAAAAAATATTATGATAAGAAAAAAAATCCCATTACTCAAGGTAGTGTCTCAGGTTAAGGGTCTCATGTCTAATGTCCATAAAGTCAGCCCCATCTGGTTTTTTTTTTTTTTTTTAAGCAATTGGGGTTAAGTAACTTGCTCAAGGTTACAAGGCCAGTTATTTCTGGGTGTGGTGCTGAGTGTCTGAGCCCAGGATTCAATCTCCAGGTCGTCCCAACACTGGAGCCGGTGCTCTTACTCGCTGAGCCACCTGGCCACCCCAAGCCCCATCTGGTTTTGTTGATATAGGAAGAGGTATTCTCTGAGTTTATTCAGAGAACAAAGAAGCTGTTAGGTCCAGGCTCTACTTCTGGTTGATTAGTTCAGGCTCTGGCCCTTATTGAGGTTATTAAATTTATATTAAATGATTATCAGTACACATATATGTGTGTATATATGTATGATACAAGACAATTTCAGCAGCTTACTATCAACTGACTGGAGTAGGTAGGTGAATTAGGAAAGGCCACACAGAAAAGGTAGCATTTGAACTGAGTCTTGAAAGAATTTAAGGATTCTAAGTGGCACAGTGGATAGTGCTGGGCCTGGAGTTAGGAAGATTAATTTTCCTGAGTTCGAATCCAGCCTCAGACACTTACTAGTTGTGTGGCCCGGGGCAAATCATTTAACTCTGTTTGCCTCAGTTTTCTTAGTTGTAAAATGAGCTGGAGAAGAAAATGGCAAACCACTCCAGCTTCTCTGCCACACCCCCCTCCCCCACCATGGGGTCATGAAGAGCCTGACACAATTGAACAACAACAACAGAGAGTTGGAATTCTAGAGGAAGTGCATTCCAGACTGGAGGATAATCACTATAAAGGCAAAGGGACCAGTGGGATAGAGCATTTCTAGGGTGAAAGTGGTAAGAGGCCCAATTTGGCTGGCCTAAAGAATGCATGATAATAGGGCACAATAAGCATGGAAAGGTAGTTTGGAATCAGGTTGTAAAGAGCATTAAATGCTGAACCATTTGTATTTCATCCTAGAGGTAATTAAAAGCCAATGGTATTTATTGAGTAGGAGAAGGACATGGTCAAATTTGTGCTTTAGGAAACTCATTTTGGTAGCTGTATGAGAAATGGTTTAGAGTAGGGAGACCAAGGGTTTTGATCTTAGAAACCTAAATTACAGCTAATGAACTGAGACAGCAAGTTAACTGGATGACAGGAGGCTCAGCCAGAGGTGTGGTACATGATTTGAGTAGGGATTAGAGAAATTATCAGATAAAGACATTTTAGAGATTATCTAGTCTAATTCCTTCATTTTATGGATGAAGAAAGCTGAATACCAGAGAGATTAGTTGATTTACCCAAGGCCACATAGCTACCTAAGTACCTAAGTAGACTCAATGGGGATTTGGTTGGGTTGATGAAACACTAACTAAACTGAGGTGGGAGGGATTAAATTGAGGAGCAATGCAACTGGAGAGTCTTTCCAAAGAGGGCAAGTCATGTCTGAAATTTCCATGTGAACTGTGTTTCTGGGGGAAGGTAGTCTGCCCTAGACTTTGAGAATCTAGATATATAGGTCCCCTTAACTTAATACTTTCACTTTCCTGGTCCTAAGGCGCATCTGAATTGTTCTTAAAAACTAGTATTATATCTTTAAGGTTGTTGAAAGCCTTTATGGATGCCAGGAGTATAATTCTGTTTTACTCTCATGGCCCCTCTCCGGCCCTTCCAGACCTCAGGGACCTCAATGTTTGAAACAGAGGCCTAAGGAGGGATATTTTTACCTAGGGCAAAAGCAGAGAAGACAGTTTGACCTTGGATGAAATAAGTGGCTAATTTCCCAACCCCCATCCCCACCCTTCTCTCTATTTCCTCTGGGGTTCTGCCAGCCTGAAACCAGCCTCTTTCATCCTTTCCTGACTTCACCTTCATTATCAGGGTGGGAAACCAGGGATACTAGGCCACTTGTTTCATCTTCCTCTTCTGCCTATCACTGACCTGAGGACTGCCCTCCCACTCCCACCCCTTTCCTAGGACTCATCTTTTCCCCAACCCCCATTGGGTCTCTGGATGGATCAAGGAGAAAACATGTCCCTGAGGAAGAATCCCTCAGCATCTGAAAAAAAGCCCAGGCTGTACCATAATAGTTACAACTCTGCTGACTTATCCCCTAAGGATAGGACCATTGTGTACTTAATAGTATTGGCTCAAGTTTCTGAAAATTTTTGAGGCCATTTAATAAGGCCAATATTTGAGATAATACGCGTGGAGACACTTTAGAAAATATAAAATGTTATACAAAATAAGAAGGTAACAGTATTATTATTTTCCCCTAAAGCTATATCAATGGAATCATTAACTCTCCTGAGACCTTTAACTCACTCCTGGAATGTCAGTGTAGGAGTCTAGAGAACAGCCAAAGAGAAATGGGTTGGCACTTGTCCTTTTGGAAAGCAGTAAGAAAAGAAAACAAACCCATTAGCTTTAATTAAATACACATCATAATACTACTTTCGATTCAGCAATAATTTATTAATCATCTAATATGTGCAAGGGATTGTGCCAGACTCAAGGCATGTAAAGATAACTTAATAATTACTCACATTTCTATAGGCTTGGGGGTTCATAAAACAATCTGGTGAGTATGGTACTACAATTGTAATTATTCCCATTTTACAGATAAGGCCATTAAGCCTCATAAAAATCCAAGAATCAAAGATAGTGAGGACCTTGGAGGTCATTGGGTCCAATCTCCTCACATGCACTCATGCACAAGGCTCAGAGAGGGTTTATTTGGCTCAAGGTCACAAAGGTAGTACCTAGCAGAGTTAAGACTAGAATCTGGGTCTTCTGACTCCAATTCCAGCACCCTTTTAAATCTTAGAGCTAGGACTTGAACTCAGCTTTTCCTGCCTCTGTGGTACAAAGGAAAAAAAAAAAACCTGGATTTGGAACACAAAGAGCTGGATTTGAATTCTAACCCTGATGTTTACTACTTATGTGACCTGGGCAAGTCAATTGACTTTTTTGGGCTCCAGTTTTCTCATCATATAAAATGATTTGGAGTGTGAAGTCCTTTCCAGCCCTTTCTTTAGGATTCTATGGCTCTTATTGCTTCCCTCTCTCTTATAATACGGACACATCTCTTGAGAAACTTGCTACCTAATGGGCAGAAACAAAATGCACAAAAATAAATGCACTACAAAGGAAATGTCTAGGAAAAACATTATGAGACATTCAAGAAAGGATGCTTTCATCTCTGAGGGTGTTTATATAGTGGGAAGGATGGAGGTTAGGGAAGCTTATTGGATGGGGATATACCTGATTTGGGACTTGCATGAAGGAAAGGACTTCAAGAAACAGAGTCTATTCCAAGTATGAGGGAAGGACTGAGTTAAGTTATGAAGACTGGATAAGAACCAGAGATGAAGTTCAACATACCTATAAAGGAAAACAAAGTTAGAATTTGCAAAGTTTTGCAAAGTTCAAATCCAACTTCAGATATTTACTAGCTATGTGCCCCTGGGCAAGTCAATTAGCCCCTCTCTGCCTCAGTTTCCTCAAACATAAAATGGGGATATTACCTATCTCCTATCTCCCAGGGTTGTGAGGATCAAATGAGATAATATTTGTAAAATGCTTAGCACGTAGTAGGTGCTATACAAATACATATTCCTTTACCACCTCATAGAGAGAAGAGGAAGGGGACTAAGCCAGAACCCAAAGTTACACTTATATGTAGGAGGTAGGGCATAGATTATGATTCTGCAAAGGAGATTGAGAAAGATCACTCTGACAGGGAGGAAGAAAAACAGGAGAGTTAGTCAATAATCATTTATTAAGCTCCTACTATGTGCTAAGTGCTGAGGATATAAAGGCCAAAAAGAAAAGGAAGAAAATAAAAAGGGAAAAGAAAAAATTTTTGCCTTCAAAGAGAGTATGTTCTTTTTATATAGTATTTTATCCCCCTCCAATTACATGTTAAAATTATTTTTTAAATTTCAAAATAAAATTTTGAGTTCTAAATTCTATTCTTCCCTCCCTTCCTCTACTCCTCCTTCCCTCCCTGAGATGGTAAGCAATCTGATATAATTAATATGTGTGCAATCATGTAAAACATTTCTATATTTGTCATTTTGTACAAGAAGACTCGAATAAAAGAAAGTGAAAATCAGCGTGTTTAGTCTGTATTTAATAGAATCAATTCTTTCTCTGGAGGTGGATAGTATGCTTCATCATTAGTCCCTTAGGATTGTCTTGGATCGTTGTATTGCTGAGAATAGCTAAGTCATTCAGTTCTTTATTGTACAGTATTGCTGTTACTGTGCACAATGTTCTCCTGGTTCTGTTCACTTCACTATGCATCAGTTCATCATAAGTTTTTCAAGGTTTTTCTGAAATCATCCTGCTTGTAATTTCTTATAGCACAGTAATATTCCATCACAACCCTATACCACAGCTTGTTTAGTCGTTCCCCAATTGATGGGTATCTCTTTGATTTTGAATTCTGAGCTACCCCCAAAAGAGCCACTATAAATATTTTTGTACAAATAGGTACTTTCCCCTTTTTCTAGATGTCTTTGGGATAAAGATCTAGCAGTGATATTTCTGGATCAAAGGATATTCACAGTTTTATAGCCCTTTGGGCATAGTTCTAAATTGAAGGAGAGTATATTCTAATGGAACAATAATAGCTAACATTTACAAAGGCTTTAAGATATGCAAAACAGCTTGCACATTTTCTCATTTAATGCTTACACAGCTAGTAAATATCGGAGGCAGACTTTGAACTCTAAGTCATCCTGACCCTAAATCCATCCACTTTGTTAGCTAGCTACCTCAAAGAGCAGTATTATCAAAAGCCAGGGAAGAAAAATCTGTCTAGGAGGAGTGGATGTTCAACAGTGTCAAATGCTGGTAGAGAGATCAAGAAAGATGGAGACCAAGATTTAGCAATCCAATTTAGTGCATTGGATTTAGCAATAAAGATACATTGGTGTGACCTTAGAGAGAGGACAGTTTTACTGGAGTGGTGAGGTGGTTGGAAGCCAGATTGCAACTGTTGAAAAGCAAGTGGGAGATGGGAAAGTGAAGGAAAAAAAAGTTGATAGCTTTTTTTTCCCCCCTTTCTGGTAGTTGACTATAAAAGGGAAGGAAAAATATGATATTAGTTTGAGAGAATGAGAAGATTCACCTTCAAGTGACAGGTTTTTGTCTTTATTTTAGAGTGGGGAAGATCGAGGCATGTTTGAAAGCAGCTGGGAAGGAGGCACTGGATAAAGGGAGGTTGAAAATTTGGGAGAGAGAAGGGATGATTAAAGAAACAAGCTATCAGAGGAGAGGAGAGGAAGCAAAAAGACAATTAGAGACATTGGCCTCAGTAAGGAGAAGGGGCACTTCTGCCTCAGAGAATGGAATGAAGATGAGAGAATGCAGTATGATGTTAAGGGAATTTAAAGTACAGAATTGAGGCAAATAGGAAACTGGCTCCCAAGTGATTGTCACCTCAACTTTTTCAATAAATTTTAGTTATTTTAGAGATGTCCTTTGCTGTGTTGGCATGCACAGGCCACTTGAATTAGTCGACAAGCATTTATTAAGCCCCTACTATGTGCCAAGTACTTTGCTAAACTCTGAGAATACAAAGAAAAGCTAATAACAGTTCCTGCCCTCAAGGAGCTTATAGTCAAATGGGAGAGACGATGTACAAACAAGATATGCACAGGATAAATTGGGAGTCGTCTCAGAGGGGAAGGGCCCAAGACAAAGGAAGACTGGGAAAGGCTTCTCTTGGACCTGAAGGAAGCCAGGAGGCAGAAATGAGGAGGGGGAGCATTCCAGGCATGGGTGAGAAGGCCAGTGAAAGTGTCCAGAGTTGGAGGATGGAATTTCTTGTTTGTATGACAGCATGGAAGCCAATGTCACTGGACTGAAGGGTACATGGAGGGGAATTAGAAAGGAAGGAAGGGAGAGGTTTTAGAACAGCTGCTGTGGGGAATGTAATTGAGCTTCGCCAAAGAAGAGCGAAAGGATTGGCCTGCAGCACCGAGGGCCAGTTGAAATTATGATGAATTTGTAGAGGATACCGTCAGCATGGGTGTTGTCTTCCTTCAGCAGCACATTGGGGATAGGCTGGGGGTGTGGGGGGAGAGAAAAGAAAGAAGAGAAATGAAATAGTTTTTTCCTTCAAAGAGTTCATATTCTAATGAAACAACAATAGCCAACATTTATAAAGGCTTTAAGATGCAAATGGAGTGTGTGAGTAGGAGAGCATGTGGATGGCAGGAGTAATTCAGGGTTAGGGTTTGGGAAGGGCTGAGTGGTGGAAAGACAAGGGGGCAAGGTTAATGCTCAGTTTAAAGTTGAACTATTGGGGTGGCCAGGTAGCACAGAGAGTAAGAGCACCAGCCCCAGAGTTGGGATGACCTGGGATGAAATCTGGGCTCACACACTTAGCACCCACCCAGAAATAAGTGGCCGTGGAACCTTAAGCAAGTTACTTAACCCCAATTGCTTAAAAAAAAAAAAAGTTGAACTGTTTAATTCAGGAGTTAAGCTTTTAAAAGACAGAAAGTAAGACCAGAGCAGCTAGGGACAAAGTGATTGGAGGCTGTGGTGAGAATGGTAAATAGCTTTAGGAGCTGTGAGGCATAGGGAGGAGATATGGAAGAATTAGGAAAGGGGCTGGAAATGAGAGAAGGTGCATCCAGTACTGGAAGGGGTAGCTGGAGATTCAAGTTCTTCTTGGGAGATTTCCATGATTGCTGGATGATGGAAGGAAGGGGAGAGGAAGAGGTGCAGCAGATGAAGGCCAGGAGTCCTGGAATGAGGATGCCCCAGAATCCTTACCATTCCTGCTTACAGCCTGCCCTGAAGTCATCATCCAGAAAAACAATCTTGTGGAGATAAGACCTAACCAATACCCCTGCAGGAGTTGTAGCCCCTGCCTCAGAACTAGAGGTAGCCCCCTAGCCAGGGAAGACCTGGAAAAGAAAATTTGCACTGCCAGTTCTTGGCATCACCATATGGTTCAACATCAGACACTGATGTGATTTTATTAAGGAGAATGGCACCCACCTGCTTTTCTGCTGCACCTTGAAGACCATGGGTCTTTCCATCTGACTTACATCTTGAAACCTTTCATGTGTGTGGTCTGTCTCACACTATTAGTATGTGAGATTCTCCAGGGTAGGGTCTTGGCCTTGTCTGTATATTCTATCTGTAATTACAGTTTAGAACAGTGCCTTGAACATAGTAAGCTCTTAATAAATGCCTTTCCTCCCTCCCTCCCTCCCTCCCTCCCTCCCTCCTTCCTTCCTTCCTTCCTTCCTTCCTTCCTTCCTTCCTTCCTTCCTTCCTTCCTTCCTCCCTCTCTCCCTCCCTCCCTTCCTTCCTTCCTTTCTTCTGTAGTATGAAAGGCATAATGTTAATAGAATGGGGCTACAATAGAGAAAATGGGATGCTGATAGGAGCAGTGGGGCTGTGATGGGTATATAAGGTAGGAGTGGGAACTTGCAGCCTCAAGGTCACATGTGGCCCTCTAGGTCCTCAAGTGTGGACCTTTGACTGAATCCAAACTTCATAGAACAAATCCCCTTAATAAAAGTTTTTGTTCTGTAAAACTTGGACTCAGTCAGAAGGCTGCATGCACCCAAGGACCTAGAAGGCCACATGTGGCCTTGAAGCCACAGAGTCCCCACCCCTACTATAGAGGAGCAGGAGAAAGGAGATTTTCGGCTAATCAAACCATGACTCTACACAGGGTTTCTGAGTGGAAGACAGACTTTGTTAGGCACACTACGGAAGGTTCCCAGTAGCAATGCTAGGCCCAGGCATCAGGCTGGAGTTGATGTATCCTACCCCTCTGGAGATACAGATGTCTCCTTGTCCCTTTGGTGACTGATCTAGCTGTCTCCTTATCCTCAGAGGGAAAGGGAAAATGAACAAAATAAAATGCTTCTGGCAGTGCAGCTAGGTGGTGCAGTGGATATAGTGCTGGGCCTGGAGTGAGGAAGACTCTAGTTCAAATCCAGCCTCAGACACTTACAAGCTGTGTCACCCTGGGCAAGTCACTTCACCTCTGTTTGACTCAGTTTCCTCATCTGTGAAATGGGGATAATAATAGCAAGAGAATAATTATAAAGCACCTGGCACAGTGTTTGGCACCTACTAAGTGCTGTGTATATGGAAGTTGTTGTTATTGTTAACTGTAATTGGTATGTTATTCTATATATATATATCTCCTATATGTATATGTGTGTATACATGTACGCTCAAATACATGCACACGCGTATACATACATACACACATATACCATATAACATGTATGTAATACAACACAAACATTCATATATAAACTCACACATATACATAAATATATACATGTACGTATACATGCACACATATCTATCTATCTATATTTATATCCATATATATATGTATATACTAACTATATGAGTGACCCTGACCAAATTCCATCCCTTCTTTTGGTCTTAGTTTCTTTGTCTGGAAAAGGAAAAAGTTGGACTAGATGGCCCCAAAGATGCTTTCCAGCTCTATGATCATAAAGGAAAAAGTTACCCTGTGAGGAACAGTAATTTTCTTATTTCCATTTTGTGGATGAAGTAACTGAGATTCAGGGGAGGAAGGCTTATGCAGCAAGCCAGTAACTGTTGTTGTTGAGTTGTTTCAGTTCAGAGCAAATGATTCCTCGTGATTCCATTTGGGGTTTTCTTGGCAGAGATCTAGGAGTGCTTTGCCATTTCCTTCTGCAGCTCATTTTACAGATAAGGAAACTGAAGCAGACAGAGTTAAGTGACTTGCCCAGGGTCACATAGCTAGTAAGTGTTTGAGGCCAGATTTGAACTCAGTAAGCTGTCTTCCTGACTCTAGCCCCACGCTCTGTGCACTATGGCACCACCTAGCTTCCCTAGCCAGTAACTGACCCAGGATTATCCTATAGCTCTCTTCTAAGCCTAGTTGCCAGATTCAAGCAACAGTATTCTGATGGCATTATCTTCAAACTTAAGCACACAGAGGTACTTTCTTGGATAGCTAAGCAACCATAGGGATGCCCGCTGTAATTACTTCCCTGCACCTGAACAGACAGACTCCTTTTGGGGAAGGAGGGGAAAAGGGTATCTTTTCAAATAAAATGGGACTGTCAAATTCTATTTATGGGCTACATCCATAATTAGTAACCAGTTCTTAAATATGGGAAGGGGAAGAGAAGCTGATCTTTCAACTGGTTTCTGTAAAGCAAATACCAGCTTTTGCTACTTTTCATCAAATAATAGTTTTTTTTTTTTTAGAAAAAATCAACATATTGACATTTGTACTGCTTTTAATGTTTTAGGGAAGAAACATGGCTCTGTGGTCTCTATAACATTCAGCCAATTATTACTTCAATATTTTAAGGCTTTGTAATTTTATCAGGGTGGGTACTCCCTCCCCTGAGGCCCAGTGCATCAGGTATAACTTCATTTCTGTTGCCAAAAATTAATCATTCTGTGGTTTCTGTATCATAGGATAATAAATTATTAGAGTTAGAAGACATTATGAAGGATCTACCTCAGGGGTGACTCTTGAGGAACTAGAGGACCACATACAGCCTCAAGGGTGCAGGCTCCCTACCCCTGATCTAGTCTAATACCTACATATAATTGTAAAGTGCTTAGCACAATTCCTGGAACATAGTGAGCATTATGTAAATGCTAACTATTACCAATTTTTGGTTGGGGAGTAAAAGGAATTTAGCTGAAGAGAACCCATTTCTTGATTTCTCAACCCCCTTCACCATCCTGTCTGCAGCACATGTTCCTGGAGCTTCTCCCTAAGTGAGCTGCTACGGTGTAATGGGAATGCAAATTTGGAAGATCTTCCCTGCCCCTAGGCTAAAGTGCACTGAAGCCTGGGGTGGGAGGCTTGTTTTTCAGTAGATACTTTTTGATTGGCCAGTGGGTCAATAAGGTTGTTACTCCAAGTCATCACTTGCAAAAATTATTGATAGAAAATTGGGCTAATCAAGAGTAGAGATTTTTCTCCTCTCCTCATAGCTGCAGAGCCTGATTGTGTATTTAGGGGTTTTGAATGGAGAGGTTCATCTGCTTGCTTAAAGGTGTGGGCTTCAATGCCCAGGGTTGTTGCTAGTGGAGTCCTTGATAAATTTATCATGCTTTCTCCCTTTAGTCAGATTGGGAGGGTAACTAAAATTCCTTATTATTCTTCAGCACTCTAATTTTTTTTTTATCTAGGATGAGAGACTTTAATAAATTTTTGTAAAATGTTTTCAGCTGATTTAACTTTTACTCCAATAAACTTTATTTATTTATAAACTCCTTAAAGACTCCTTTGAAAGTGATAACTTTGATCCTTCCAGCAATGAGGGAGTCAGAAATGGAGCCGTATTCTTTCTTCCCCCATTAGAGCTCAAAGCTTCATGTTTTTTTTTTTTTATCAGATCTTAGAAAATATACCAATTTGCCTAAATGCCAAATAGTGAAATGAATTATGACTTATCTTTAGCATCAAATTAGGAGGGACACTTTTTACTTTTCACATGAATTCAATTGACTTACAGTTTCTTTCTGATACACAGATTTTTTTCTCTAATAAGCAAGGTAGGAAATGGTTGTTCGTATGCCCCTTTGATATGAGAGAAAAATTCCCTTATTATTTCTTATCACCTTCTCCTCATTCCACTTGGCCAGAGTGGAATGAAGAGGAGATTTTCAAACTTTTAAAGATCTTAAAACTTCTGTTCACACTTTTTAATGCAAATAGTTTATGCCTGATACTTATTTCTATACTCTATGACTTAATAAAACCATCATATAATCTACAAAATAAAATTTTTCTTTTCTCCTTCTCTCTCCTCAGGAAGGGGAAGGGAAAGAGATAAGAACATTCCAAGGAAAGTCCAACTGCATATTGAACCTTACAGGGTGTTAGATCACTCACACTCTTTCACATAGACAGAGAAAATGACAGGAAGAGTTCACTCAGAAATTGTTAAAGATCGTTTGCAGAAATCAGACATTATATTTGATCCTAGGTAAAACTTACTTGATCATTTTCTTTTTATCTGTTTCCAGCAAAGACAGCTGTATCACAGTGAATGGTTTGAGCCACCCTTGGCACTTTCATTTTTGATGTTAAGCATATCATTAATATATTCCATAGAAAAAAGGCAGAAATGGGGAAATACTGGAGTTCCTCTTCCATTAGTCCTTCACTTTTCTCTCTCCTGGCTGGCTCCCAATTTACCAAATAAATTGTCATTTGTTCCCCAACTATGCCCCATTTCTGCTTATCCAAGCCTGGGTCTTCTATCCATGGAGAGACCACTTTCACTTTTTAAATAAATCTCCACAGGTCCTTAAGTGGGAGGTTCAGTCCTTGGCCTTTAACTGCCTTATAAAGCTGTCAATCTCAAATCTCTGTTTCCTCTGGCTTAATTAGAGGGAGGTGATTCCCCCTTTTCATCACGAACCAACCCCAGTATTCCCCTGGTCCCTTGGGGCTTCTCCTCTATCTTCCCTACTAGTGTGGGGACTCAGCTAAAAGGTCCCTTTAAAACCGCACACACTTTATTTGTCCCTGTTCAGGCCCCACTTGTTGTGACCCCAAAGTTTCTAGCTGAGTCTTACCTCCTGTTTTCCAGCCCTTGGTGTGCACCCAGCCACGTCCTTCATGGTCTCATAAAGGAGAAGTCGAGTCAGTGGAAATGGAAAGAGGTACAGCTGTATTGGCAGGACAGGCAGGTTGTTACATCTCTCCCTCTGTCCTAGCCCCCTCATGCTTTAGCACTTAAATCCCCAAGAATGCACTTGCAGAGCTTGTGGACAGCTCGTGAGGGAAAATAGGGGGCCAATCAGAGAACAGGGAGGCTGTGTGCAGAACAGTTTGCGTATTCCTGCACACTTACCCTTAGTCCCAGAGATTAGTCTCAAGGTAACAGGGTAAATTGCATAACAGCACACAATCTGGGTGCCTCAGCACTTCCTATGGGCTAGGGTGCCCTGACTACAGATGAGATCAGTACATATTGCTGATTGCTCTGTATCTTGTTATGTCAGATCTGAACTCAGAGAGGCTGCCTGAAACCCACAGAGGAGCTACAGGCCCCAACAATACATAGTATTTTTTTTTTAGAGAGGAAAAAAAGAAAAAATTTTTTTTCCTGTTTTTGGGTGGCTATAAAAATAAATATCAGCAAAATCTCTTTTTTGTTTGGCTTGAGCCCCTTACTGGTATTCTCAGAGATGAGACAGTCAACTTTTTTCTTCTGGGTGATTATAACTTTATAGACTATTTCTCACCTATATTTATTTCCTCCCAGGGACACACACACACACACACACACACACACAGACACAGACACACACAACAATATCTTACTGATTGCTTTTGAAAATACATGACAAGCACAGAATGTGAGGATGCTCTTAGAGAAATCAAGACAAAATAGAATCTCCACTGGAGAGCTGTACGGGGATAAGGAAGGAGGAACTAGGAGTGTCACCAGTGTTAGTTTTGGCAAACAGGAACAGCTACAACCATTTTGCATCATGCCCTTCTGTGTAGCTCAGCTACAGTCTTCTCCTTCTCCTCCTCCTCCTCCTCCTCCTCCTCCCTCCTCCAGCAGACTCCCTGGTAATGTCACTATCTCGCCTCTCCCCCCTCCCTGCACCTCCTCCTCCTCCTCCTTCAACTCCTCCTCCTCCTCCCTCCTGGTTAAGGGAGGCCAGCAGCCTCCCTGGTAATGTCACTTTCTCTCCTGTCCTCTCTTCCTTACTGGGTTGATCCAGAGAGGACCTCACAATATAACTTACTTCTCCTTTCTCTAGAGATTTTAGTTCTCCTTTATCCTTTATATCAAGAGTAGAGAATGATGGCTAGCATTTTATTTTGTGCCTACTTTGTGGCAGACACCATGCTAGGTGCTTTGCAAATATTATCTCATTTGATCCTTACAATAGCCCTGGGAGCTAAGGTGCTATTTTTATCCCTATTTTTCAGATGAGGAAATAGAGGTAAACAGAGGTTAGGTGACTTGACTGAGGTCACACAGCTAGTTAAACATCTGAGAGAGTATTTGAAATCAGGTCTTCCTGACTCTAACCCTACTGCTCTATCAGTGAATAGTCAGATATCAAACAGTCAAAGCCTCCTACATCCTTGAATCAGAATACACTGAAGATTTCCTCTTCTGTAGGCATCCATTTCTACAACACTTCAACTCTTTGGGTTTGAATGCTACATATAGATGAATAAACTGAAGCCTAGGGAAGTCTGATAGCATGGCCAAGGTCATATTAACGTGTCACTGACAGAGCTTGCACTAATATCCAGATGTTTTGCTCTCATTCAGTGCAAGGTACTCTTTACAGTCTGAAGAAATCATGCAACTCCAAGTGGCTTGCTGAAGATAAAGTTACAGAAACCTTCAATTGTCAAAGCAAACAAACAAACAAAACTCATAAGAGCTATTGCAAAAGTTGCACGGGGTCCTCTATAAACAAAGAAGAAAGGCAGTAACTTTTCCAAAAGTTGCCCTGTGGGAATTCATCCCAACCAGAGCTCTATCTCTTGTGCTGAAAAGTCCTATGATTATGTTCCCTCTTCCTTTTACACAGTTTCTTGCTCTGACTCTTTGGGCTATGAGCCCTGCTTTTCCAGATCTTTCCTGTAAAAAAGCTCAGGAACAGGAACAGGGCAAAGGCTGTTTGACTGGTAGGCCAACTGGAGGGAGGGCAGGAACATTTGGCTTTGCAGTCATGATGTAGGTAGGATTTGGCTCTCTCCTGGAAAGACATATGGAGACTGGCACTTGTTTGTACAAATATGGTAAAAAGAAAATGCAGGCTAAAACAATAGCACCTGGTTAGATGAGGGTAACACTAGTGACTGGAAGGTGATGCCCATTTTGGGTGGCCTGGTTTTTAATCAGACAGCTGGGACTCAAGTCCTGAATGTCTGTGGCCACAGAAAGTTCAGTGAACAAAGGATCTTGCCAACTGGCATTTTCCACTCAGCTCTGGCAACAGGGTTGGGGGGAATAGCATTTGAAGGGTTTAGACCAAAGTAAAGTGTCAGAAGCTGACTGAGACCCAGTTGGCAGCCTTCTCCATCCCACCCCTGCCCTGCCCCAGGATTATGGGCAATATGAATTTGCTCACAAAATCTACTCAGCAAGTAAATGCATCTCGTGCCCTTAGACTGAAGGGAGGTAATCAGGCAGTCAGGAAGGCAGCTGGCCAGCTTTTCTTCTACCACTATTCCAATTTTAGTTTGTTGCTAGGCAGGCCTTGATCCCAGTAATGATCTAAGGCAGACAGATCAATCAATTAAGAAAGTAAGTATTTATTAGGTGCCTGGTTTTGACATGGTGCTGGGCACTGTGAAGAATATGAAATAATACAGAATCATTGAATTTGAGACCAGCCAAGGACATTAAGGATCATCTAAGTCCAACTTGCTCATGTCATGGATGAGGAAAAGGAGACTTGGTGACATTAAATTATTTGCTTAAGTTAACACTCACAGATAATTAATAATGGACCAGAGACTTTATAAGCTCCCTGAGGAAAGGAATTAGACTATTTTGTGTTTCCATAGCATGATGCCTTGGAATATGGTCTCTCTCTTCAAGGAGCTTCCAATCTAGGTGGGGAGATGAGATTAATGTACATGAAACAATTGGACAATAATGCAAAATGGCATATAATGCAATGATAAACTGTATAGTACAGGTTAAAAGAGGCAACAGGAATTCAGAAAAGGGAGTAATCAGTGTGAATTGGAGGTTTACTGAAGGAATTAAGATGAGCTAAGTATTAAAAGGTGAGTAAGAATTGGATTGGCATCTTTCTTTCTTTCTCTCTTTCTCTCTCTCTCTCTCTTTCTTTCTTTCTTTCTTTCTTTCTTTCTCTCTCTCTTTCCTTTCTTTCTTTCTTTCTTTCTTTCTTTGTTTCTTTGTTTCTTTCTTTCTTTCTTTCTTTGTTTCTTTCTTTCTTTGTTTCTTTCTTTCTTTCTTTCTTTCTTTCTTTCTTTCTTTCTTTCTTTCTTTCTTTCTTTCTTTCTTTCTTTCTTTCTTTC
>NW_027185809.1:32208858-32210524 GCF_028583685.1 Petaurus breviceps papuanus
AACTCAGCTCCTCCTGACTCCAGGGCCAGTGCTCTATTCACTGTGCCACCTAACTGCCCCCTGTTTAATTTCTTATGTGGACCCATGATGTATTGAAACCATAATGGGGAAAGCAAGATGTGGAATAGATACCTATAGTTGTTTGTATGTTGTCTTCTCTATTAGACTGTGAGCTGTCTGAATAGAGGGACCATATTTTTGCCTTTCTTTGAATCCCTAGTCCTTAGCACAGTACCTGTTAATAACAAGTGCCTAATAGATGCTTGTTGACGGGGAGGCTGGGTGGTGCACTGAATAGAGCACCGGCCCTGGAGTCAGGAGAACCTAAGTTCAATTGTGGCCTCAGACCCTTAGCACAAAACTAGCTGTGTGTCCTTGGGAAAGTCACTTAACCCCAATTGCCCTGAATTCCCCCCCTCCAAAATAAGCAAAAAAAAAAATGCTTGTTGACTGAAGAGAGAATGATTTTAGGATACTTTGTTATGTACCAAATTAAAAAAATTAAGAAAAAGGAATTTTTAAATGCACTTATGCATGGTAAACACTAGCATCTATTTCCTTTTATATTGAATAGGGAGTATGGGAAGGTATACTGAAAATCAAGACATATCGGGACTGCAGAAGGTTAGAGGATCAGCTTTGTAATAAAGGCAAAGGAAACGAGAGTAAAACATTGGCCAAAAGGTGGCACTGAGAGGCCACTGGTGGACATATTGCCAAGAAGACTACAATCTACTTAAGGAACTTTGGATAATGGAAACACTGGGACAGGACCTCTCAGCACTTTTTGGAAATGAAGGCATTCTGACTTCCAGCAGTAGAGCAATCTCTAACCCTTTCTGGACCTCAGTTTCTACATTTGTAAAATGTGTGAATTGCACCAGTGTCCTTAAAAGTTCCTACTAGTTTAATATTGAATTTCAATGGAAATCAACAAAAATTTACTAAGTAGTTATGGCAAGAAAGAACTGATAAAGAGAAGTGTGTATAGAATAATTTCACATATTTATACCTTTTTGTGTCAGGGCAGGGGTGGAAGGAAGAAAAAAAAAGAAATAGTTGATAACTTTGTTACATATTTAAAAGAAATAGCAAGTTGTATAATAGATTTTCAGTTTCATGTGCAATCATCTTTTTTTTATTATACTATGTTATGGAAATGTTTGTTTCATTCCATAAATTGAAAATAAAATAAATTTTTTTTTTGGTTTGGGGAAAGCAGGGCAATTGGGGTTAAATGATTTGCCCGAGGTGACACAGCTAGTAAGTGTGTAAAGTGTCTGAGGCCACATTTGAACTCAGATCCTCCTGACTCCAGGACTGGTCCTCTATTCACTGCACCATCTAGCTGCCCCTGGTTTATTGGTTCTTACCAATAAAAGAGACTTGAGCTTGTTTGTTGGTCATGAAATAAAATGTGGGAAAAGAAAGGGGATGATTCCTGGAGGAGATGAGAGGAGGGGTTTCAAAGGTACGATTAGAAGAGTTATCTATGACAAAGAGGAGGTCTACTTTATCCTCTGAGACCTGAGAGAAAGATGCAAGGATAGAAGAAGATTCAGAGAGGTTTTAAATTGGGGAGGATGGGAGGTGATATTATTCAGGACAGACGGGCAAGTAGGGGAGAGAGAGAGAGAGACAGACAGACAGACAGAGAGAGAGAGAG
>NW_027185809.1:32210624-32247007 GCF_028583685.1 Petaurus breviceps papuanus
GAGAGAGAGAAGGAAGAGGAAGAAGGTGATGGAGTTGGAAGCTTGAGGAGGTTTGGAATTACTGCTGTGGAAAGTGCAATAGTCAGTGGAGATGAACTGAATGATCTCTGTGCAGCCATGAGGGCACTATTTAGATAATGTGAAATTGCAGTAAGCCTAGAATGGATCTACCTTTAAAGGGTTAGTTAGTTCTTGATTGGAGGAACCATAGCTTAAGTAAACATGTATTATTTTACAATGAATACCATATACAACATATTTTCAAACTCAAGATAAAAGGAAGATACCTTAAGATGCTTTGAAAACAAACACCAACCGAGAGTCTATATTCTTTTGCATTAAGGAAAAGGAATTGCAACAAATCTCTGCAAACAGTAACTAGGCAGAACTGGAGACTGAATAAATAATCCAAATGGGCAGATTTGGGCTTGGTCTAGGGCAAGGCTTCTTGGTTGTTGGAACCATCCAAGGATGAGGGTGGCTTCTTTGGGATGTGGTGTGTTTCCTCTCACTGTTGGGTGTGTTGTTGAGGGGATGCTTACTTGGGGATAGTTTTCTGAGATGCCATCCAGTGTTGAAATTCCATCATCCTGTGAGACCTGTATGACCTCAGATAAATTACTCCACTTTTCTGGGTCTCGTTTTCATCATCTAGAAAATGAGGTTGAACTATTTGATTTCCAAGTTCCTTTTCAACTCAAAAGTCTATGTGTCTTAAAGAGAAGTGGCTTCCATTCCATTCTTCTTTCTTAGCATAGATGTAGTGTTCTCATTTGTTTTGTAACATTTGATTTTCATCCATTAGTTTTCCTTCCTTTTTCTTTCGTTTCTTCCTTTGTTCCTCCCTCTCTCCCTCCTTTCCTTCCTTTTTTCTTCTTTCTTTTTTCCTCTCTTTCTTCCTTCTTTCCTCCCTCCCTTTCTTCTTTCCTTCCTTTCTTCTTCCCTCCATTCCTTTTGCTTTCTTCCTTTCCTCCCTTTTCCCCTCCCTACCTCCCTCTTTTCCTTTTCTTTTTTCTTTTCTTCCTTCCTTTTTCCTCCCTTTCTTCTTTCTTTCCTCCCTCCCTCCCTTCGTCCCTCCCTTCTTTCATTCTTTCTTTAATTCCTTCTTTCTTTCATCCCTTCCTCCCTTTTTTCCTCCCTCCCTTCTTTTGCTGCTTTCTTCCTTCCTTAGCTCATTTATTCATTTCTTTACTTGAAAAGGATTTATTGAGTTCAGAACTGTATTAGAGGTGTTTTTGGAGGGTTGTGGGTGGGGGAGACAATACAAAAGAAGAAAAGAAACCCAAGTTGGTTATAATTTAGTTGAATGTAATATAGAAGAGTTAATATTGTCAGTACACAGGTCCATAGTATAAATCATGAAGAAACGGCATGGTTTAGTAGAAAGACCACTGAATTTCAGTATTGATTCTGCCACTTGCTGGCTGTGTAAACCTAGGTAAGTCACTTGACACCTCTGTAATTTTGCTTCCTCTTCTGAAAGGTACCAGACTAGATGGAGAAGACTTGGATTGAAATTTTCTCCTAAGTCCTCACTAGTTGTCTAACCCTGAGCAAGTCAATTACTTCTCTGTGCCTTAGTTTTCCCAAATGTAAAATGTGGGAATTGGGCTTGATGGCCTCTAAGGTCCTTTGGAACTCTAAATTAACGATCCTACAATCTGTGAAATGGGAATTATGATACTTGTGCTATAACCTCAGAAGTTGTTTTAGGGAAGCCTTTTGCTGACTATAGAGCATGATATAAATGAGAGCTCTTATTTTCGACAGTTGCTTTCTTGCTATTATTTTAGAAAAAAAAATTTACTGTTCAATGGATTATTGAACAGGTGGATCAAATAATTGCTTTTTTTGTAGTTGAATAAAACGATCAAAATGTAAACTCATCCTCTTTATACTGAATGAAAGCATCCTTAGAGTGATTTTAATATCCTCAGGTAGGTCTCTATATTTTGAAGGACTTTTTTTTTTTCCCATGTAACTTGGAGATTGTGAGAATTTGTTGCAGTGACACCTATCAAAAGAGTTGTTTTCAGGTTTTTATGGCTTAGCGTTATGCCTGGGTGATTGTAGGAAGCAATTCAGTCTTTGCTAATGTTACGGTTTGAGCAGTTTATTGGCTAAGTTCACCAGTATATTTTGAGGTATTTGTAAATGTATGGGGATATGTTGACTCTTAATCAATGAAAGATAGTAAGTTTTCAATCTATAATTCTAACCAACAGGTCATGTCTTGCTAGACATTTGGTAGGTGCTAAGTTTTTATAGCCTGCAGTGATGTGTTGCACAATTTCTACCATTTTCTTGTATAATCTACATTGATCACTAAGTCCTTCTGTAATTTCTGGTAGAAATCACCAGGTCTTTAATTACCATCATAAAACTCCTCCAATGTCACCAATATACCTCTATGACTCAGCCATCATTCAACACTTCCTTGTCAGCATATTGTTGGCTGGGTTTATGTGGATGTTGCCCATAGAGGGTCTTTTGGTTTCTCTTGAATCTTGGCCATATCATTGGTTTTATCTGGAGATAATCCTCTTTTAGCTGCATTTGATATTCCAACACTGTGCACTTATTATCAGCCTTTACTATTGTCTGATGAAGTATTGCCTGCTTGTCCCAAAAAAAATTTCTGTAGACTTTTGACCTGTTTATTTTATTCTCTAAGAATGTCTTCCTCTTTTTAGCCTGTCTTCCTCTTTCAACCTGAGTTCAGTGAGCAACTCACACATTCCGCATGAAGAACCACAAACATGCATGCTTGCACACAGTTGCAAATACAATCATATATAGCTTGTTGTATTGACTCAGCATGTAATTTGGAATCAGAGGAACTGGATCCATATCCCAGTTTTATGTCTTACTGTGTGGTCTTAGCCTTTTTTTGGACCACAGTTTCCTTATCTATAAAAACAAACAAAAAAAAAACTAAGAGAATTAGGCTAGATTGGATGATATGTAAAGTCCCTTTTGTCTCTAAAGTCTATATCCCTATGAACTTCAGACTTTCTAAGATCTCCAATTTCATTGTTGTGGATGTTTTCTCTTTTGGTGAAAATTGAGACCCTTCTATACCTTCATAAATTATACTTGAAAGAGTAAATGTAAATAATCACTTAAAGGGTAATCTTTGGTGATAAGCCTCTCTGAATTTAGCCAGGCTGCTTCTTGGGTAAAAGGCATATAGCACATTGCTGGACCCATGCTAGAAATCTTTAGAGCCTGGTAATACCTTCTGGGGCTAGTATCTTGTGGAATTAGTTTTCAAGATCCCAGGTTTACATTCATGCTATGAGGAGACATCAGAGCAAGACTTCAGTGGAGAATTTGTAACAACTAAGGTTATCAACATTATATATGTGTGTGTGTATGTATGTATATATACATGTATATATACACACACATATACACACACACACACACACATATATATATAACCTGTTGTTATATATCACAGTGATCTTTTGAAAGGTGTGTGATAAATATTTAACAAACATTTATGAGGCATATGGGGTGTTAGGTAAGGGAAGGCTAGCACCTTAGGTGTGAGGGCTTGCTGAGTCCTGCTCATCCACTTTTGGTATGGAATGGATCACTTGGCTCTCACCTGTGGCTCAAAGATGCTGTAGCATGTACAGCAGCCACATCTGGGTAAAACCTAGCAGACAGGCTAAACCAGATTGAAGTACCTGACAGGTCTCAAACCTGTTGTTAAGTTAGGGGGATGTCTACCCAAGCATGTAAAGACTTCCTCTAGTGGAATGGGTAGATGAGAACGATTTGTTCCAATAGCCATAAAAGTGGTTGAAGCAGGTGTTGTGGAATGCTTAGAGCTAGGTCAAACATTGAAGATGTCAAGGTCATCCATTGTATCCTGGGCCATCCCCAGTCATCTTGACTTGGAGGGTTGTGGTTGGAGGAGAGAATAAAAAAGAAGAAAAGACACGTAAGAAGGTTATAATGTAGTTGAATATAATGTGGAAGGGTAAAGTAAACAGCATGGTTTACTTGCCACTGGTCTTCAATGATTCTGGATGAGAGAATGAGGCTGACAACTCTGTAGCTTTGCCTTACTTAAATCCAATTCATGGTCAAGTCAAGATATCACCCCATACCATCATGGGTCCTCTTTGAAAATGATGCACAAACAACAACAACCAACTCCACTCCTCCAAGAAACAAAAAAAAAAACCTGAACCTGTGTCTATGATGCACTTTAAAATTTAATCTGCATTATTAACTTTTCATCATCACTTTTAAAAGTCTGGCCAATAAACAAAACAACAAGTCAAGCCCTGAATTGTATCACTTGCCTATTTCTGAGGGGTTCTCCAAAACCAAAACTATAAAGTATAAACCAAAACCAAGGTTTGTTTCTTGGAGCCATAGGGGAGAGCTGAGTGATCCAATGGATGCCAAAGGGGATTGAACAGCCCTCACACCATGCTATCTGCTATGCTGCTTAGCTGCTAGTGGCAGTACTACTTAAAGTGTCTGGAGGGTACTTGCCTTGTCTTGTCCATAGTGGGGATGGATTCCCTCTTACTTAGGCATGTGGCTCAGACCACAGCCCTGATGAGGTTGAGAAGTCCCACTACTAAAGCTCAGTAGCTAGAGATTGTAGACACAACCTTGGTTGGCACTCCTAGACATAAGGGGAAATGGAGTTCCTTGTTACTGAGGCTTTAGTTGAGGGCCCTCCACCCCCCACCCCCCCCAGCCCTTGCATTTGAATCCTGAATCACAGCATGATGATACTCATTGGGACATTGTTATGGCTACCTGATTGAGTGATCTCTATTCAGAATAAAAGTTCATGAGCTAGAAGGAGGATGTAGCAATCCCTGTCAGTGGAACATGTGGTTAAGTGGCTGGACTCTTTATGTCTCTCAGGAAGGATGGGAGGTAGCATTGAAGATCCAGTCCTTCTACATCTGCAGAGGTGCAGTGGTCAAGGCACTTAGTCCTCTGGTCAATGGCTCTTAGAATGTTGGAGGTACTTGTGGCCCTTGCTTGACCTGTTGCCTGCTTCTTTTGGATTCTGCCCAGAAGATGATGATGTTCAGTCATTTTAGTCCTGTCTCACTCTTCATGGCCCCACTGGATATTTTCTTGGCAGAGATACTAGAGTGATTTGCCATTTCTTTCTCCAGCTCATTTTATGGATGAGGAAACTGAGATAAACACAGGGTGAAGTGATTTGCCTAAGGTCACAGTCAGTAAGTGTCCGAGGTCAGATTTGAACTCATAAGATGAGTCTTCCTGACTCCAGACCTGCCATTCTATCTACTATGTCACCTGCCTTCCATCTGCCAAGAGGAGATAACTCCAAGGAAGTTTTATTATAAAGTGGATTGACACTTAACACTACTAGCAGTTGGTAATTCCAGAAGCAACAGTGAAACCTAACTGGGGACAAGGGAGAGGAAGAACGACAGAGCCCCGGGAGAAGTACTATATAGGGGTTTAAGTGATCCCTGAGGGACAAGGAAGGAGATCTCTGGTCTTCTGTTGAGAGGGGGAAGATAATCAGGCTGTCCAGGGACTGCCAGTGATTGCTCCACTGTTTGGGGGTTTGAGTGTTGTTTTTCTGGGGCATTCCCCAGTTTTGTCATCTGCCTTTTTCATTTTTGCATTCCTCTCCACTTCAGAGAAAGAAGGGGGGCATTTGTCATTGACCTCAAAGCAAGAGTGGGGCAGTTCCCCTTGAACATCTTAACTGCTTATAGGCCTTCTCTACAAATGCAACGTGGTGAAGGGCTGCCCACCGTCTTAGTTCTGGGGCCACCTTGGCATCAGAATAAACAGTCAGGGGAAGCCAAAGCATAGAGATTCTTTTTTTTTTTTTTTTTAGGAAAACAGCTAGTAAATTTCCACAGAAAATTAAAACTGCATCACAAGTCAGAATTTTAAGGTAAGCTCCAAATAGTGAGATAAGATTTAAGGGACAGGGGCGGCTAGGTGGCGCAGTGAGTAAAGCACTGGTCCCAGAGTCAGAAGGACCTGACTTCGGTTCCGGGCTCAGACACTTAACAGCCACACAAAAAACTAGCCATGTAACCTTGGGTAAGTTACTTAACCCCAATGGCCCTGCAAAAGGCAAAAGGGAAAAAAAAAGATTTAAGGGACACTAGAAAATCCCCCAGTTTAAGAAACATTAAAGGATCATGCAGACAAACATTTTCTTTTTTTTTTAGACATATACTTATATTTATACCTTATTTCTCTACTTATTTTACACCATTTCTATTAGAATGACTATACATTTTTTTTTCTACATTTTGTCCCCCTCCCTCCTCTCCCCCCCATGGCAGCATATAGTCAAGTATAGGATCTGTAAATACTTTCACATTATACATTAGTCAGGTTATAAAAATGGATTGTATCAGATGGAATGAAAAATGGTAAAGAGGACATAAAACCAAACAAGAAAAGGAAAAAGATCAGGGATTTTGCTTCCACCTGGATATAAACTCAGTTCTTTCTAGTTCTTTCTCTGGATGCACACATTTCTCTCCATCATGAGTCTTTTGGGATTGACTTATATCACTGCATTGCTGAGAAGAGTCCAGTCTATCAAAGTTGGTCATCACACATACGTTGTACACACACATAACTGTGTACAAATTTCTCCTGGTTCTACTCTTCTCACTCAGCATCAGTTCGTATAAGCCTCTCCAGGTAAATATGAAGACTGTCTGCTCCTTGTTTCTTATAGCACAATAGTATTCCATAACATGCATATACCATAACTTGTTCAGCCATTCCCCAATTGATGGGCACCCCCTTAATGTCCAATTCTTTGCCACCACAAAAAGAGCTGCTATAAACATTTTTGTACATATGGGTCTTCCTCCCACTTCTATGATCTCTTTGGGATATAACCCTAGGAGTGGTATTGCTGGGTCAAAGGGTATGAAATTATTTATAGCCCTTTGGGCATAATTCCAGATTGCTCTCCAGAAAGGCTGGATCAGTTCACAACTCCACCAGCAATGCATTAGTGTTCTAATTTGCCCACATCCTCTCCAGCATTTGTCATTTTCCTGTTTTGTCATCTTAGCCAATCTGATTGGTGAGATGTGGTACCTCAGAGTTGTTTTGATTTGCATTTCCCATCTCCCTCCCTTCTTTTCCTCTGCTATACAGTTTTTATGCCTCTTTGTGTTGCATAATTTACCCTTTTCCACTTCATTCATTCCCTTTCTTCCATTGCAGTCTCTTTGTAGCCCTTAATAAGATTTTTTAAAATCATCATTTTGTGTATTTTATACTCATACCCTCTACTTGTCTATAACCAGTTTGCTCTTATCAAATAGCAGGGTGTGTGTGTGTTTTCCTTGTTTACCTTTCTATGTTACTGTTGCATCTCATAATTGGAAATTGAATTTTCCATTGAGTTCTGGCTTTTTTATCAAGAAGGTCTGGAACTCTGTTCTATCGTTGAATGACCATCTCTTTGCCTGGAAGAATATGCACAGTCTCACTGGGTATGTGATCCTTGGTTGTAACCCGAGCTCTTTTGCCTTCCAGAAAATTGTATTCCACTGCCTCCGATCTTTCAGTGTAGAGGCTGTCAAATCCTGTGCAATCCTCACTGTGAACCCTCGATATCTGAATTGTTTCTTTCTGGCCTCTTGAAGTATTTTCTCTTTTACCTGGTAGTTCTGGAGTTTGGCCACAACATTTCGAGGACTTTTCAGTTTGGGATCTCTTTCAGGAGGTGTCCAGTGGATTCTCTCGATTTCTATTTTACCCTCAGGTTCTAGTATCTCAGGGCAATTTTCCTTAACAAGCTCTTGGAGAATGTTGTCCAGGCTCATTTTTTCATCATGATTTTCTGGTAGGCCTATGATTCTCAGATTATCTCTTCTGGATCTGTTTTCCAGGTCAGTTATTTTTTCTTTGAGGTATTTTACCTCTTTTTCTAATTTTTCATTCTTGTTGTTCTGTTTGACTAATTCTTGGTTCCTCTTAGAGTTATTTGTTTCAATTTGGTTGATCCTAGTTTTTAGCAAATCATTTTCCTTGGTTAATTTTTGGAGCTCCTTTTCCATATCATACACTTTTCTTTTTAGAGAGATGTTTTCCTCATTATAATGTTTTTCTAATTCTGCTATTTTGGTTTTGAGAGAATTATTCATTTTGTCTTCTATCTCTCTCATCTGGTTTTCAAAGTTCTTTTGATCTCATCTAGGAGAGCCTTCTGTGCTTGGGACCCATTCCCTGTTGATGTTTCAGCTGTGGGTGTGGAGTCCACATTGTCTCCCTCTGAGTTTGGTTCCTCTCTCTGAGATAGCTCCAGAGTCTTCGTCTTTGTAGTCTGCTTTCTACCCATTTTGAAGCAGGGCCCTAGCCACGCCCTTCCTCTAGGGATCCCAAGCCTTTACTGTAGAGGGTTTTGCCCTGGGGCAAGAGTTACTGTGTTTTCAGGTGCAGAGTGGGGGTTTGGAGCAGGTGAGGTTCCCTCTGTCATCCTGGTCTTTGGAGGTCCTGATAGGGGCCTTTTTTTTTTTTTAAATTTCTGGGCTATGAAGTGGTAGCCCCAGGAGTATTTGCTGTCCAGGACAGGGGCCCCTGTATTTGCTTCTTACCTTGCTCTTTCCAGTCCCAGTCCTTTGGTGATAGGCCTGGTAGTGGCCCTTGTGGTTGGTGGGATGACTTACCCTCCTAGTTGATCAAGCCCCTTCCAGGCCTGCCTCTGCTGGCTGGGCCTCCAGACAAACATTTTCACTACTGGATTCCACTAGATTTCTCTTTCATCTTGTTTTCTTGCTATATCACCACAATATGTGAATTATGATGATCTTTTGTTTCTTTTTTAGTGTTGTTTGTTGTAGCAATTGTATTTGCAACTCAAAAAATATATGAATTTCCTTTCTTATTATGTATTTTGTATGAGTAAAATCCATTTTCTGTCCATCTACCTCTCCTGTAGGAAAAAAAAAATAAAGATCAAACTCTCATGACAAATATACAGTCAAGAAAAACAAACTCCTGCATTGGCCGTATCCAAAAAATGTCTCTGTTTGCACACTGAAACCATTACTGCTCTGTCAGGAGGTGGGCAACCTGCATCATCACAGGTCCTCTGTAATTATGATTTGTCATTTCATTGCTTAAAGTTCTTAAATCTTTCAAATTTGTTTGTCATTGCAGTGTCATTAAAATATGAGTTTTAAGTTAATTCCATTAGTCAATAGGCATTTATTAAGTACTTACTATGTACTGGGCACTTTGCTAAGTGCTAGATATACAAATTCAAGTAAAAAAGAAATATAGCCCTTACACTCAAAAAGGGCAGCTGGGTGGTATAGTGGATAGGGTGCCAGGCCTGTAGTCAGGAAGACTCATCTTTCTGAGTTAGAATCTGACCTCAGACACTTATTAGCTGTGTGAACCTGAGCAAATCACTTAACCCCGTTTGCCTCAGTTTCCTCATCTGTAAAATGAACCAGAGAAGGAAATGACAAATCAGTCCAGTATCTTTGCCAAGAAAACCCCAAATGGGGTCATGAAGAGTCATACATGACTGAAAAATGACTGAACAGAATGTCCCAGGCATTGTGCTAATTATTAAGGATACAAATACAAGCAAAAAAAGGAATATAGTCCCTACTATCAAAAGATTTACATTTTAATGGTTATAAAATGCATTATAACATGTTATAAAAGGGTGTTGAAATGAAAAGGAATGTTGGAGGTAGTAGGGAAGTGCCCCCCTCCCCCCAGTATGATAAGGCAAAAAATTCCCAATCTGAGCTGGGAGATGCAGAGGCAGAGAACAGAGTCCCAGGGGAGGTTGCAAGGCAGAAGGCATAATATGGAGATGTCAGGGGAAAATAAATAAATTAAATAAAAATAAAAAGCATGATGGGAAAAATAAAGAGCAGAGTTGGTAGAAAAAATGAATTAATATTTCAGGGAAAAATTATCATCCTTATTTATTTGTTCATTCATTCATTCATTTGTCTATCTATTTGTTCATCTATTCACCCTTCTTTATCTATCTATCTACCTATCTATTCAGTCATCCATTTATTATTTATTTAACCAGACCTGTGATTTCATCAGGGTAGGGAGCACTCATTGAGGAGCTTCCTCTATCAATGCAGATCAGCTGCTCTGTAACTTATAAACGCCCCCCTTCCTCATACTTAATAGTATTTTAGTTTTTCCAGTTACATTTAAAGATAGTTTTCAATATTAATTTTTATAAGATTTTAAGTTCCAAATTTTTCTCCCTCTCTCCCTTCCATCTCCTCTCCATAAGATAGTAAGCAATCTGATATAGGTTATACATGTACAATTGTGAATTATAATCTTAAGAGAGTTGCTTAGGAATGTGGAGGGGCTGTGACTTGTCTAGGACCATACAACTGGTATATATCAGAAACAGGACTCAAACCCAGGTCTTCCTGGCTTTGAGGCCAGCTCTCTATCCTTTATGTCACTTAGATTCTTTAATAAAAAGAATAAATGAATGGATAAGAAAACATGACCCGACCATTTTGCTGCATATAAATAAAACATATATAGTAAAACACAATAGAAACATATAGAGAGTGAAAATGAGAAGATGGAACAGCATTTTTATATTTTAGGCAATTCTAAAAAAGCAGGCATTGCAATCATGATCTCAGACAAGGCAACAGTAAAAACGTCAAGAGGGACAAATTAGGAAACCACATTATGCTTAAAGGAACCATAGATAATGAAAAAAGAACTACATTAAATGTATGTCATTTTGGTTAAGCTCTTAAAAGAAGAGCTACACGAATTACAAAAATATGATCAAGAGCAACAAAATAGTAGTTGGAAGACTTTAATATTTCTCTCACTGAATTTTATTCCAAAGGCAGATGAAACAAAAATGTACCCTGAATAATGAATGAATCAAAGAACAAATAATAGAAATAATACCATTAAAGATGTCATTTGTATTATAATGACAATATGTTATTATATATCATATTTAAATGATAACATAATATTATTATGTATTATATTATACTATACTATCATATAGAATTATATGATATAATCACATATAATGTTATTACATATTATATGTTAAAGATACTATTTATATTTTTAATCATATTTCTAATGACACATGCAATTCAATAAAATTTAAAAATAGACACAAAGTACTCTACATAACTCCTTTTATGAGATACATTTGTTTTTTTTTTAAAAGCAATTGGGGTTAAGTAACTTGCTCAAGGTTACATGGCCAGTTATTTCTGGGTGTGGTGCTGAGTATCTGAGCCCAGATTTGATCCCCAGGTCATCCTGACACTGGAGCCGGTGCTCTTACTCGCTGAGCCACCTGGCCGCCCCGATACATTTGGTTTTGATATTTAAACTAGGGAGAGATGAAATAGAGAAAGAAAATTATAGAGCAATTTCACTAATTAATATTGATACAAAAATCTTACATAAAATCCTGATAAGGAGGATATAGCAATATATCTGGAAAATATTTCATTAAGATCATAGTCATATGACCAAGTATGGATATGCAGCATGGCCTAATGGAGAGAGAGTTGACTTCAAAGCAAGGATAGACTTGGATTCAAAGTCTGCTGCAGACACATACCAGCTAAGTGATCTTGACAAATCATTTAAACTATCAACTCTCTAGGCATCTCTCTAAGGCTATAAATTGCAGAGAAAGTGCTGGTCTGCATTGGTAGAGGGAATTTTCCTCCTCTGGATATTCCTTAACTAATAAAGTCATAAGACCTGGCCCAATTCCCATCCTTATGCTGGTAGGTAGAAGGCATCTAGAGATCAAGGATTTCTTCATTTTTGTCTTTGTAACCCCCTTGCCTATCACAGTGAGTGCTTGGTAATTATTAGGCACTTAATAAATGCCTGTTGATTGATTAAATGATAGGTAGGAAGCTCTATGAGGGGCAGGGACTATGTAGTTTTTAATCTCTATGTCACCGACCCCTAGCACAGCATCTTATACATAAGAAACAGAATTGTTGGTTCTTAAAAATTGAAATATTCTAAAACTGATACTCTCAGCAGCTATGTCTCTGAGCTATTGTGGAGAAGCATGTTTGGTACTTCAGAGCAAATCTATTCATAAAAGAATCTCAAAAACCCATTGTTTTTTTAAAAGCTCCACATAGATCTCATTAAGGACCATGGTTAACGAAAGTGAAACTGTAATGCAATGAGACTAATTTCTAGGGAAACAAGAATATTTTAAAGAATGTCCCCAATTATAACTGTTTTGGAGCCCCTCAAAAAGGGTACAGTACAAGGGATGATTTTTCCAGCATCTTTTCTAGAGTTTCCAAAGAAGTTGGTTACGCAATTTCTTTGATTGACATGAGACAATACAATTTCTATAATACACTACTTGACCTTCCCTTTAGGAACAGAATCTTGAGCTCAATGGACTATATATTTGCCCCAAAATGTCAAATATTTTGTTATTCTGCTTCCAGCCAGACCCAAGTTAATAAGGGTAGAATGTCCAGGGGCTTTTAGAAAAATGAGGAAGAGGAAAATGGTGCTCTGTGGTTGCAAAATGAGCCATTGCAGCTGGTGAGAGACAAAATCCCCTGGCAGAAGGAGCTGATTTTTCCACCACGGATGGCTGCCTCATCATGGAAAGATGCATCTCAAAGCTATAGTTAGTCACCATGTGGAGCTGGTCTCATCACCCAAGCCTTCACCCCTCTCCCCATCACCATCCCCCAAGAGGAATGTAATGAGCCAAAAAAAACCACAAAAGGAGAGTTTAGGATCTGGTGACAGGAGCATCTTTGGTGCATTTCAGAGTGAGTCCATTTGCTCGCTAATCTCAAAGGGCCCTTACATTTTTCAGTAGCTATAGTTCTCATTAAAGGCCATGATCAGCACTGAGGAAATTGTGGATCACCTTTTCAGAGGCAGTATTAACTGGCATTTGATAAGCTATCCTGGGAATTTGGAGACCTGGAACAACCCTTCCATCTCAATGCCCTTGCACAGACTGTCCCTCATGCCTGGAATCTTTGCCTTTTGGAATCCCTAATGTCCTTCAAGTGGGGCAGCTAGGTGGTACAGTGGATAGAGTGTGGGCCTGGAGTTCACTCATCTTCCCAAGTTAAATATGGCTTTAGACACTTACTATTTGTGTGAATCTGGGCAAGTCACTCATCCTGGTTTGCCTTAGTTTTCTCAAATGTAAAATGAGCCAGTGAAGGAAATGGTAAACTGAAGTAGACAGTGAAATGGACATGACAGCAAAGCCAATTATAATTTGATAGGAGTATTTATTTAGTCAGAGACTGCCTCCCCAATACAGACAGCCCCAAGTCTTCTGCAAGGTATATTTTTATAGAATAATATGTTGCTAACAATGAAATATGCGTTTCTAGTGAAGACTTGATTACCTAGCAAAAACAAGAACAGACTTGTATCTGGGGTATGTTTCTAGCAACACAGGTGGAAAGTGTGGCCTATCAGGTGGTTTCCCGGGACCCTGGTAGGGGTTCCCTTCTAGCAGGTTGTGACTGGGAGGGGGCTCTGCTGCATTAATTTCTGGTGGGCACTTCAAAACCACTCCAGTATCTTTACCAAGAAAGTCCCAAATGGGGTTATGAAGAGTTAGACATGATTGAAATGACTGAACTTTCTTGGCAGAATCCAAATGGAACAGGACAATGGGTCTCAAGGTAGGACCTCAGGTGTCTCTAACAATCCCACCACTCCAGTATCCTTGCCAAGAAAACCCCAAATAGAATCACCGAGTGTTGGACATGACTGAAAAAATGACTTAATAACAACAGGATCCTTCAAAGTTCACCTCAAATGCCATGTCTTCTAGGACACTTTTCCTAACCTCTCTAGCTGTTAGTGTCTCCTAGGATTAACACACATTAATTTTATACCAGCAAATCAACCAGCAAGCATCTACTAAGCACCTACTACATATACTGTGCTAGGTGCTAGGAATACAAATATAAGGAATGTAACAATCCCTTCTCTCAAAGGAGGTTATATTCCATGGGGAGAACTTATATGTATATATAGAAGTATAACAATAATAACCACTGCTGGGCCCTGGGGTGCTTCCCACTACGAGCCCCTTCTCAGCTCTGAACACAGGCATGAATGTGTGTATGGGATTCATTCTTGGAGGAGCCTGACTATTTAAAATAAGGGTCAGCCTCTTTTTCTCACACTCTTTGGTTCATGACACCCCAGCCCTGAATTCCCAGGAGGAATGACTTAAAGTTTAGGTCTTGGTCTTAGCTTGGGTTTCATCAAAAGGAGGAAATAGAAAGGTACTCAAAGTACAATATTAGATGGATTGCTGGAGTCAGCTCCTATCTGTGAGAGCTAATAGGTAAATTTTTAGTAAACTTTCATTTACATCTTGGAAATTAGCAAATGATACAAATCAAGGTTTGATGTATTTTTTGCTGATTCTCTTGACTTGGGAAAATGATGGAGAAAATGTTGATAATGAAGATTAAACATAGACCAGGGCAAAGTGACTTGCGCAGGGTCCTGCAGCTAGTTAAGTGTCTGAGGCTGAAACTGATGTCACTGCAATCTTTGAGCCAAGGGATAGTATTGCTTGAGGCAGTGGGAGCTTTTGGCTAGCTTGGCAACAGAGTTAAAGGAAGAGTACATGATGGAGCTGGGAGAGAAGCGATCAGTTAGAGAGATGAAATAGTAATGGGATTTAAAGATCCTTCTGTATTGGCTTGGTTTTTGGATTGATTGTGTTAAAACTCAGAGCTTGTGAATCCCACTTGTGGGATGGACTTGTTGATGTGAAAGAGAGGGCTGAACTGGGAGGAGCTAGTGTCGTAAATTTAGAGAGACAAAAGCAAAGAGAGAGGCAGAAGAACTTTTTGGAAGCAGCATCTTTTTATTTTTTTTTTAAAGCAATTGGGGTTAAGTAACTTGCTCAAGGTTACATGGCCAGTTATTTCTGGGTGTGGTGCTAAGTATCTGAGCCCGGATTTGATCCCCAGGTCATCCCGACACTGGAGCCGGTGCTCTTACTCGCTGAGCCACCTGGCCACCCCTGGAAGCAGCATCTTGGAGGCAGAGAGAGATGGAGAGGATTGCTGAGGGCCAGTTTGAATTGTCCAGGACTTTTGAGAGCTGCCACCCAGAGCTGTCAAGGACTGAGGAGACATGGCTGTTATGCTGGTACTTTGTCTGTCTGTTTTGATGTTGTTTTGCCAGATTTGTTCACTGGTGAAAGACAGTCCTGTTGTTGCAGAGGTTCTGGAGCCTTGCTGTTGGTTCAGAGCTCCTGAGACTGTTCTGCAGACAGAGTGAATTCTGTCCACTGGTGAAGGACAGTGCTGTTGTTGCAGAGGTCCTGGAACAGTGCTGTTGTTGCAGAGGTCCTGGAACCTTGCTGTTGGTTCTGAGCTCCTGAGACTGTTTTGCAGACAGAGAATGAATTAATGAAGACACTGGCAATGTATCTTGTGGCCTTGCTAAGCTTTGTCTCACCAGAAACAAAGATTTCTGAGAACTTGCCTCTGGTCAAGATGAAGAAAAGACCTCTCTTTGGGTATTAAATGCTGTGCTTAAGCTTGTTGTAACTCTGGGGTAGATGGCCTATTCAGTTGTAATCCAAGGGTGGGGAACTTTTGACTTTTTTGTGCTCTGTGATTAAACAAATGAATGTACTTTACTTATGATTGGAAACTAATCTCCATTTGAGAAGAGGGGCTTTGTGATGGACTAAATGAATGTACAGCCTAGGGGTGGAGTAGTATTTAGAAGAGGGACTTTGTGATTGATTAAATGAATGTAACGTCCAGGGGTGGGGTAGTACTTGGAGATTATTGAATTATACTTGGTAAATGCTGTATTTTGAATGATGCTATATTTTGATTTTCTCTGTTCTTAATTTTTCACTGAATAAAATGGAGAGCACCTATGCTGATATTTTGAACCTTGGGAAGTTGCCTTTGCTTGGCATTACAAGAGAGGAGGCCAAAAGGGTTGCAGCCCTTGGCTAGGAATAGACAACAGGCATTGATGTGACTGGTGGTTCCCCTGCTGGCCTCTTTATTGGAGGAACCCTGTGGAGGAATGTGGCTGACCTATTTCTTCCCAACAGGCTGTTGAAACTGGTGATGTCCTTCAAATCCCCTTCTTCTCATTTTTTTTACTTCTAAATGTTTATGTTCTTTAAGTATGTTACAACTCCTAGTTTAATTAGTGTTCTATTTTCCCTTATATAAAAACCACGGTTGGAGGTGGCTAGGTGGTGTAGTGAATAGAGCACTGGCCCTGGAGTCAGGAGGACCTGAGTTCAAATCCGACCTCAGATACTTAACACTTACTAGCTGTGTAACCTTGGGCAAGTCACTTAACCCCAATTGCCTTGCCTTCCCCCCTCCAAAAAGCAAAAAAATCCCCAACCCAAAACCATGGTTTATTTATTGTGTATTGCCTGTTTGTATAATTAGTTCACGTGGGCAGCTAGGTGGTACAGAGTGCTGGACTTGGATTCAGAACATTCATCTTTGTGAATTCAAACCTAGTCTTAGACGCTTACTATTTTTGTGACTCTGGGCAAGTTGCTTAACCCTGTTTGCCTCAGTTCCTCATCTATAACATGAAATGGAGAAGGAAATGGGAAACTACTTCAGTATCTTTGCCAACAAAATTCCAAATGTAGTCACAAAGACTTGAACATGACTGAAATGACTGAAAATATTTAGTCCATACTGGGCAAAGGGGCAGGATGATTCCAGCAGGAAATTCACAGAATTTTAATATGTAAGAAATCTAACTCTGAACAGTGGAGATTTTTCTAACTGGGGGCACAGTGCAAGAGAATTTATGATTAGGATTTTATTAATAACTTTGTTATATAAGCACCCCCAAATAGCATGGAAAGTGATTTACATGGACCAAGGGTCATTCTGCCCCTAGATTAGCTCATTGTGGTATCTAAATATGGTCTCTCAGACCATGGGAATCTCAGGTAAGGCTCAATCTCTGATGTAAAGAGGGCTAATAGTTAAAGTTTGGGCAAATGCTATAAATCAGGGCTTGATCTATTGCTTTGTTGGTTGTCTGGACTTAAGAAAGTGATGGAAAAGATGTTAAAAATGTACATTAAATTAAAAAAAATTTGTATTAGCTATAAATATTTACAAGTACATCCTGGATAGAAGCAGGTACCAAAGGAAAGGGTATCCTCTTTAGACTATTCTCTGGAAAGAGAAAGGCTTGATCTGGGAAGAATCTATTCTTCCCTTTTTACCTGTTGAAAGGGGGAATTAAAAAAAAGTTCAACCAACTTTGTTCCGCAGCAACTACAACTGGATTATATTCATATATACACAATCTGGAGAGGGGATGAGAAAAGAGTGGAAGTGGGAGCTGTCACCAACTTTCAAAGATCTATTTAGTCCTTGGCTCTTCCTACTCATAGCCAATAAGGGGATTACCTCATTATCTCAAAACACAAACCATTTAACCATGAACCCGGTGAGTCCTTGGAAATTGTTAAGGAGCTCCGGTACAGACTCCATGCATATAACTAACCCCCATTACCTAAGTATAGGGGATTGGGTCTGATCCTGTAATTTCACTGGTATAAGGAACTTCCAGATGAAGAAACTTCTAGCAATGCAGATCAGTACCTGCTCAGCAGTTTATAGCCTTATAATTCCCTGGGAGCACTAGAGATTACATGCCTTGCCCAGAGGCACTGCACCATTTTGTGTTAGAGGCAGGCCTTGAGACCAGGTTTTCCTGGTTCTCATGCTAGATTTCTATTTATTGCATCATTCTGCCTCTTGCTACATAAGTACAAACAGGAGAAATATAAAATAAATGCAAGGTAGTTGGGGAGGAAAGACATAAACAGTTGAAGGAGCAGGAAAATCTTGGGGTAGAAAGTGATATTGGACTTGCATCTTGAAGGGAGAGAAGAATTTAATGGAGACATTAAGTTAAAAATTGACTTAATTTTTGTTCTAGTGCAGGCAAAAGATTTTACATTCATCCCTATTCAATTTTATATTTCGGATTATAACATGTAAAGAACTTTCTTGGGTCTTGAATTTGTCATTTGATGTGTTAGTTATTTTGCCTTCCTGTATGCCATCGGCAGATGTAGTAAATGGGCCATATATCTCGGTATTCAAGTCACGGATAAAACTGTAAAAGAACATAGGGCTAAACACAAAAACTTGTAGTAGTGAACCAAAGGTTTTCTTCCAAGTTCACATCAAACCATAATTATTTCCATTTGGGTTCATTTGACCAGTCCTGAGTCTACCTGTACAATTATCTAGCCTGAGAGGTAACATAGTATAGTAGACAGAGTACTGTATTTGGGGAAGAAAGACCTGCCTTCTTATCTAGCCTAAGAACTTAGCTATGAGCCTCTGGTGAAGTCACCCTACCTGAGAGTAGAAAAGAGCACTAGAACCGAAGCATAAGGTCCTAAGTCCAAAGCCTGCTCCTCCCACTTACTACCTATGAGACTTTTGGGAAAATTATTTAATGTTTAGGGGCTTCAGTTTTCTCAACTGTAATGTTGGTTGGCCTTTGTTCTTGTAGAGGAGCAATGACATCAACAGGGTGATGTCTTGGCTTGCAAGTGAATTAGATTTAAGTGAAGCAGGGCTTTGCAAAGTCACCAGCCTCACTTTCCTCCAGAGTCCCCAGAGTCCAATGGCAAAACATAGGTCAAGATGACTGGAGATGGCTCTGGATACAGTGGGAGACTTTTTAAGCTAAGGTCTTTTTCCCAGGTCTCAGTTTGTCTGAGGCAATGCCCACTCAGTAATCAAAGACTAGGTAAGAACTGGGGTAAAAGATGGCATAGTTTGTCTTCACAAAAGAATCAATCTGGGAGGAGGTGACCCTTAGAGTTTCTGACCAAAAGAGAAACAATTGCTAATTTACACTCTCTCTGAACCATCAAAATTCAAATGATGAATCATCTGTAACATGAGAGAGTCAGAATAGATGGCCTTCAAAATCTCTTCTAGCTTTTTATGATTCCACGAGTTTCAAATTCGGTTTCTTCCTCTATAAAAATGGAGATAATAGTACCTGTAAGCACCTACCTCATAGTATTGCTGAGGATTGAGTGAGATGATGTAGGAAAAGTCCTTTGCAAACATTAAAGCTATATATAACTATATACCCATATGTTTTATAGGTATATAGATATAGCTACAGCTATATATGTATGGATTTACATAAAGGCTATATATAAATGTCAGTTTTTATCATTGCCTACTCTTTTCCACCTTATTCATAAGAGTAAGATTAAAACTTTGTTAAATGTTATGCTAAAATCTAGACAAATGATGTATATAGCGTTTTCTACTGTTATGCACATAGGGGAGAGACCTTATAAATATGAACAATGTTGTAGAGAACTCAGATTTCAATCAAGTTTGTCTAGGCAACAGAGAGGGCACATAGAGAAATCTTATAAATGTGGTCAATATGGAAGAAAATTTATGTAACAGTTAAGATTTTTTGAGCATCAGAAAGTGCACATGGGGGGGAACCCTATAAATGTGATCAGCATAATAAAGAATTCACAGATCAATCAAGTTTTCATACCCATCACAAAATCCACTAAGGAGAGAAACCTAGAAATGTGATCAGTGTGGCAAAGGGTTCCATCAGAATGCTTATGTTATATGTCATTAGTGGATCCACATGGTGAGAAATCCTGTCAACATAATTACAGTGGCAAAGGCTTCATTCAGAGAACAGCCATGCATATTTCTAAGAGCTCATTTAGTAGAAAAAACCCTGTGAGATGTGGTGAGTGTGGGAAAGAATTCAGTCAGCACTCATACTTTTTATAGGCAACAGAAAACACTGTCAGAAAAAGGGAAATAAGGTTAAACTCACGTGATTTATTCTTGATGAGGCCATACTTTCATCTGGTGATCACCACTTCCTTTCTAACCATGCCTTTAATATTACATTCTAGAATGTCATTGGAAATGGGAGTCAAGCTCATTGGCCTACAATCTGCAGATTCTATTTCCTTCCTTAAAATAATTGAGATATCTGCCCTTCTCTAATTTCTATGACACCTCTTCAGTTTTTCATCATCTTTCAAATAATGGCTCAGCCATCACACCTGACAGTATTTTTTTAATATTTGAGAATGAACATAGTTCATCTGGATCCTGGAACTTAAACTCATTAAGCACAACTTGAGTTTCTCTTACTATCTCCCTAATTATTATAGGTCTCCTTTATTAGCACTTTTTATTATTAGAATTTTATTTTTGCTCTGACCTTTCCTGTCTAAAAATCATTTTGCTCTTTGGCAGTAAAAAAAAAGGCAAAATAGGAGTTGAGCTGCTCTGTCTTCTCTCCATCATTATCATAATTTTATTCTCCTGATTTTCCACTTTCCCCTAATATAAATTTTTTCAGTTTAAATTTTTATTTTTTAGTTTTATTTATAATATTTATTTTATGATTAAATTTAAAATTTTATTTTTATAAGCATTTTTATCTCTCTTCACTTATTCCTGATAAAACAACAATTTAAAAAAGAAAAGAAAAAGAAAGCCCTGATAAAAAGATGTATTATTGTCCATTGAAACAAATCTCACTTTGGCTATATCTAAAAATGGATCTCATACTTCATTATCCATTATCTTTCTTGGCAGAAGGTGGGTGGCATGTTTTGTCTTTGGTCCTTTGGAATCATGCTTTATCATTGTATTGATCAGAGTTCTAAAGTCTTGGGAAAATTTATTTTTCTTATAATGTTGTTGGTATTGTATAAATTTTTCTCCCAATTAGGCTCACTTTACTCACCAATTAATAGATGGTCTTCCTCTGAAACTGTTTTGTCATTTCTTATGGCACAAAAATATTGCCCAAAAGGTGGGCATTCCCCTAGTTTCCAGTTTTCTCCCTCAATATAACTTACTGGGTAAAAATAAAACAGCAACCCACCTCTTTTGTTTGTATTAACATGGGTTCATTACAAACTTTAGTGCATCTGATACTATTATTATAGGTTTGTGCCATGCTTTAAAAAAAATCTTATTTTTTATTGCTATTTTTTGTTTCTATGTCACTTTCTGTTCTGAAAATATCCCTCCCATTTCCTTAACCATAAAGCTATCCCTGCTAACAAAGATTTAAAAAGAGAAAAAAACCAGTTCAGCAAAATCATTCAAACATGATTGGCAGAACATGTAATCCTCCCCACCCACAGTCCCCCAACCTCTGCAGAAACCTAAGAGGGCTGCATTTCATCATTCTTCTTCAGGACCATACTTAGGCATCATAATTATACAGCATTCCATTTCAGGGTTTTGTGTTTTCTATTTACATTGTTATAGTCTTTGTGTATACATCCCACCCACCACCTGCCTGGTTCTATTTCCTTCATTCTGCACATATTTATGAAAGTCTTCCCATTTAAAAAATGGTTTTCTATAGTACAGTTAACTCGAGAGATAGCATCAATCCCAGGAAGACCTGGGTTTGAGTCCTGGCTCCAACTGTATCAGCAAGCACCCCAGCATCCCTAGGGTTGCTGCCAACACAGGTTCTTGGATCTGCTTTGATAAAGGAAAGCAACTCAAAATGGGTTAACAAGCTTACTTTAGTTAGTCAAACATATGTATTGTTTACCTAGTTCAGGGGGAAAAATTCAGCACCTTCAGAATATACAGACAGAATTATCAAGACAGAGAAACAGATCAAGTAGACAGGTTTCCAAACTGTCCAACCATTACATCCATACCAAATCAACATCTGGGGTTTTCAAAGCCGGCGGGCTCTCAACAACAGCTTCCCAGAGTCTCATCTGATCAAATCACAGAACACTTCTCAAAGTGAGCCCCAAAACAAAGCCTCAAATCAGGGTTTATATAGCCTTCTCCTGGCTCAGAGAATGTACCAACCTTCTGGACCGACTGGCCAATCAAAAAGTATCTACTGAAAAACAAGCCTCCCACCCCAGGCTCCAGGTGCACTTTAGCCTAGGGGCAGGGAAGATCTTAAAAATTTACATTCCCATTACACCAACATATACTAAGTCTATCACCTTAGGAAAGACACACACCCCTTAGTGCTTTGGGTTAGTGGTGTCAAACTCAAATAGAATCTGGGGACCACTGAACCATAGGAACTACATATTCTATTGATCTAAAAAACTACATATTAACATTAACTATGTTCTAATGTATTTTTATTTATTTTGTTAAATGTTTCCCAATTACATTTTAATATGGTTTGGGTTTTGCTAAGGAGTATTGTGGCCTGCAAAGCCTGGATATATTTGACACTTCTCTAGGAAACAGATTAAAATTTCAGAGAAGGTGCTAGCCTGAGTTGGTGGGGGGAATTTCCTCATCTAAGATTCTATGTCAATTAAATCACACATCCACTACCTATTCCTATTGTGAATTTAATATTCCCATGATTAGATCATCTAATATGGAGGCACCCCCTAGGGTAGGAGACCTAATTTTGGGAGAAGACATTAGCATTTTCTACCACAAGTGTGGGAATAGCCTCTTTCCATTGGCTGTGTAGGTTATATCTTTAAAACAATTAGACTTAGGTGCAGGTGACAGGGTCCCCAGACTTGGACTCTCTAGCCATGGCAGCCTTAGAAACAGAATTCTAGGAGAGTTGCTGATGCCAGCCCAACAGATAAACTCTGAAAAGTCAGGATACCAGAACACAATTGCCAAAGGGGCTTTGGATTTGGGTAACTTATATAGGACCTGAATTAATCTGTGAATCTGATCCTCCTCACCTCTCCAGAGACTAAAGTGGTATATGGGGGAATTATTTAGGGAGAGATTTTTGTATGTTTGTTCTTGATATACCTTTGAAGTAAATATGCTTTTGTAAAAGTTAACCTGTTTAATGTTTAAATAGAACTAGTGGGAGGGGTCCCTGGAATTGGAGGAACACATCATTTGGGGTTCATGCCAATGGCAGAGAATCCTTTTTTTTTTTCCTTTTAGAGGTAAATTGGGGTTAAGTAACTTGCCCGAGGTTACATGGCTAGTTTTTTTGTGTTAAGTGTCTGAGGCTGGAACCAAACTCAGGTCCTCCCCAATCTGGGGCAGGCGCTTTACTCACTGTGCCACCTAGCCACCCTGGCAGAGAATTTTTATCATTGTTCAGTCCTTTCAGTCATGTCCAACTTTTCATGATTCCATTTGAGTTTTCTTGGCAAAGTCACTGGAGTGGTTTGCCATTTCCTTCTCCAGCTCATTTTACAGACAAAGAAACTGAGGCAAACAGGGTTAAGTGACTTACCTAGGGTCACACAGCTAGTAAGTGTGTGAGGTCAAACTTGAACTCAGGTCTTCCTACCTCCAGACGTGATGTTCTATCCATTGTGCCTTCTCACTCCCCTGTGTCAGAGACTTGACACTCCCAAACCCCTTTAATGATAGCAGAGAACCACAGAGGTGGGAGAAAATGTAATAGATCTGGCTCTCAGGCAGATTTACTACGGGGGCTAGGGTAAGTTTTACATATAAAAGAACTATATATAAGTATATAGTATATATTAAAGCATATACATACTTTAATTATGCAAGTAATTAAATATGTGTATATATGTATGTGTGTATGTGTACATACATGTGTATGTATATCTATATAATCTTCTCTATTTTAATTATTTCCCTTCTTTACTTTTGCTTTTTTTCTGTTCATTTTAAAAAACTATTTTTGACTGTACTTTTTTCTTGAATATCTGTCACTGACCCACTAACCTACTTTCTCCCCGCCAATGTCCAAGTCAAAGCCCTCCCTTGAAACACATACATGTAGTCTAGAAAATGAAATCAGCACATTGGCTATGTCTGCCCATTTAATTCTGAACCTGTTCTCCATCACCTTTTTGTCAAGTGGTGGGTGGCATGTTTCCTAATCAGTTTTTTGAAGTCACTGTTGTTCTCTTCTTTGATCAGAGTTCTGAGGTCTTTCAAAATTGTTTTTCTACAAATTGTTGTTGTTTTCATCATACAAGTTGTTTCTGTATATTTCTCCAAAGTCTTCTTATTCGTCATTTCCTGGGGTGCAGTAATAGTTGATTGTATTAAAGTGCCAGGATATTCTGAGCTATTCCCTAATCAATGGTGTTCTGTGCCTGTGTATTCATCCTCCCTCACCTGCCCTTGCTTCTATTCTTCTGTATTTATCCTTTCAAAAATCTAAGGCAGTCTATGAGTTTATTGAGTGCAATGGCATTGTTAACTGTTATGGGGCTCCTAGGTCTCAAACAGGCAGCAGAAGAGTGCTGTTAGTCCCAGTGGGAAAAAGAGGTGTGAAAACAGTTGTGTCCTGGATCTGGCCAGCAGCAGACTGTTAAATTTTCAGTGTGAACATTTACACCTTGGAAATAAATGTTACAAATCAGGACTTGATTTATTGTTTTGCTGATTGGCTAGACTTAAGAAAATGATGGAGAAAATGTTAATATTGCAGATTAACCTTAAAAGTGTGTGGAGTGCATTCCCCACCATGCAACCCAAGAGCCAATCATTAAACATTTACCCTGATTCTATAGTAAAAAAGGGGAAGGGTTATCTGTAAAAGATGGAGCAAAGGGCAGAGACCTACAGTTGAGGTGCTCAGGAGAACTAAGTCTATGATTTCAAATTCAGCAGGTAACAAGGAAAGGACTGGTGGTGACCTATGTAGAACTTCTAAATCTCTATGGCTAGGGGAACTGAGGGAGTATTTTACAATATAATATAACAAACATTTACTAAGTGCCTGCTGCATACCAAGCATTGTCCTAAGGACTGGGAATTCAAATAAGAAAAAGAGAGGGAGTGCTGGCTCTCAAGGAACTTACAATCTAATGGGAGAAAAAGGAAGCTGAAAAAAGAGGTTCCCGGGTGAGAGTATGATAATGGTGGAGTTAAATCCAAGGATTCCAGCTGATGGAGTTCAAATAGGAAAGAAATAGATAAGAAATATATATTTCTTGGATATTCAGGGAGAGAAGACCCTGGACTCGTGACTAGAAATAGAGATCCAGCACCTAAAGATGTCTAGCCAACGCTCATCTCTTTAGTAGGACAGAGGTAGACACTGTGGCTACTTTGGCCTCTCTGTGTGTACCTGATACCCTGACGAACCATTTCATTTCTACCAAAGTTATATTTCTTGATCTGGCCCAAGAGAGTATTGCTATCAATGAATATCACTGAGGAAGAATACCAGAAGGGAAAGGTTAATCTCACATACATAAGCCCCAGGAAAGAGCCCTGAGTCCTTGGATGATGGTAATGGAAGATAAAAAGAATGTGAAGAACTTGTGTCTGGTAAACCACTTGGTCTCTCTTAGAATCTCTTTTCTCATCTATAATGGGGATAATAATAGTAATTTTTTACAGGATTGTTGTGAGGATAAAATGATATAGCATACATAAAGTACTTTGCAGACCTTAAAGATCTATATAAATGCTAGGGATTATTATTATTACTACTATTACTACTATCACCACCACCACCACCACCACCACCACCACCACTACTACTACTGCTACTACTATATCACATGACCTAAGTTGGAACTCCAATTGTGGAGAAGTTCCAATAAACCTCAGTGGACCTGATTAATTTCCATGGCATACAGGTAAGGTCCCATTCATAGATAGCAAATATAAATACTACTCTACCCTCCATATAGTTGCCGAAGTAATTTTCCTTAAGCACAGATTTGACCATATTTCATTCCCATACTAAGTATATTCTATTGCTTCTAGGATAAAATACCAACTCCTTTGTTTTCCATCTTAAATGCCCTTTATAACTTGGCCTCAAACTATCTTTCCAGCCTCATTATACATTATTACTCCTTGCACTCTAATATCCAACCAAACTTGCTATTGCAATAGCCTGTTTGCTGGTTGATCTGCTTTGTCTCAAGTCTGATCTGATGTTAAAATGATCTTTTGAAAGCCAAGGTCTGACCATGTTACCCATTCTGTTTAATAAACTCCAATGACTCTCTGTTACTTCCAGAATCAAATATAGAATCCTTTCATAACTTCCCCAGCTCCCATCCATTCCTGTTTTCTTAAACCTTACATGTACACCTCCACATATTCTTCAATCCAGTTACACTGGCCTCTTTGCTGTCCCACAAATAAGACACTCAATCTCCCAACTTCATGTATTTTCACTCGTTGGGGTATATGGGGCTGGTGAGTTAGGTGGGTGTCTATCCCAAGCATGTGAAGACTTCCCTTGGCAGAATGGGCAGATGAGGACAATTTTTCTAATTGCGGTGAAGGTGGCTGAAGCAGGTACTGTGTAGCACTTAGAAGTTGGGCAGACATCAGAGATGCCAAGGTCATCCACTGTATCCTGGGCCATCAACAGTCATCTTGACTTTTGTCTTGCCACTGGACTTCGAAGACTCTGGAAGAAAGAGCGAGGCTGATGATTTTATGCAACTCTGTCTCACCTAAGTTCAATTCATGTGCAAGTCAAGACATGACCCTGTGGGGCAGCCAGGTGGTTCAGTGAGTAAGAGCACCAGCCCCAGAGTCGGGATGACCTGGGATCGAATCCGGGCTCTGATTCTTAGCACCACCCCCAGAAATAACTGGTTGTGTAACCTTGAACAAGCTACTTAACCCCAATTGCTTAAAAAAAAAGGACATGACCCTGTGATGTCATTGGTCCTCTTTGAAATGAAGCATAAACAACAATTTTCATTTGTTATGCCCTATGCCTGGAATGTTTTCCCTCCTCATCTCTGCCACCTGGCTTTCCTGGCTTCTTTTAAGTTCCAGCTACAGGAAGTCCTTTCTGTGCCTCTTTAATTCTAGTGCCTTCACATTATCAATTATCTCTAATTTATCCTGTATATACCTTGTTTGTACATAGTTGTTTGCATGTGGCTTCACCCATTAGACTGTGAATTCCATGAGACCTGTGAAGGCAGGTACTATCTTTTACTTTTTATTGCAGGACTGCACAATCTACAGCCCTTGGGCCACATGTGGCAGGCTAGGATTTTGGACCTGTTGATGGGCATGTTCCTCCACATTTTTCACTGGCTTCCTGAAATCCTTTGGTGGGCTGCAGGTTGTGTGGGCCTATTTTATTCCCAATGCTCAACACAGTGCCTGGCACACAGTAGGCACTAAATAAATGTTTATTGACTGTTTTCTTTTTGTTCCTTATACTTGGCCCTTCATCCCTGGTCTCCATGCCTTTGTAATAGCCATCTCTGATGAATGGAAAGCAGTGCCTCCTCCCTTCCACCTCACTTCCATTTTAGAATTCCTACATTCCTTCAAAGACCAGCTCATACATGATTTCTTTCATGAGATTTTTTTATGATCTCCCTAACCCTTCCCAAGTATTGCCTTTATATCAGTATTCACTTTATATCAACGAATGAATTAAGCTATAAGCATTTACTATCTTGTAGATTCTATGTTAGGTGCTCCCAATACAAAGACTAACTCAATGAGCTGGCACTCCATTGGAGGACACAATATGCAAACACACACATACACACACATACATACATATCTGTCTCTATCTCTATCATCTCTATATGTATGTATGTATAGTGTGGAGTGGGAGAGGGTACAGCAGCCACTCCTACTCTACTCCAGACCCATGCAAAAGTTGACCCCATTCATTCCTGGGGAAGCTTGACCACCCAAAGGAGAAATCAATCTCCTTTTCTTGCACTTTTTGTTTCTTTACCCTCCTACCCTGGAACCCTGGAGAAAAATTATTTAAAGCTCAGGTTTTGATTCATGTCTAAGTTTTCCCAAAGGGGAAAATAAAATGTATTTAATGTACAATATGAATCAGATATGAGACAAGTATTTATGCCCTAAACATAAAAGAAATACTGAAACAAAAGACTGAGCACATATTTATAGAATACCCTATAAAGAGGATTTAATAACTTAACTTGGAATAAGGATACTGCTACCCCCTCAGGTAAATGAAGCCCCTCCCCACTTACCTCTATATGGAAACACATCTGGTGAGCAGGACAGGGTACAGTGATCTTGGGACCTCTGCCAAGTCTGAAGGGCCCCAGATCCATGTGGGTGGGACTTTTATGCACTTATATAACCAGGAAGCCATGTCAATATGGGAGCCAGAGGTCCCCAGGGAAATGAACCTTGAGCCTTAGCCTTCCGGGCCAATCAAGTTCTAAAGACAGCTTTGTTGCCTTTTAGGTGAAAAGAAAATTAGTCTATCCATGTGATGGTGGGAAGAGGGGAATCCCTGATAGATGGTGATTCTATCACAATGATCATAGGCAGCTAGGTAATTCAGAGGATAGATCACTGGGCCTGGAGTCAGGAAGACCTGAGTTCAAATCCTCCCTCAGTCACTAACTAGCTATGTGACCCTTGGGCAAGTCACTTAACCTCTGTCTGCCTCCGTTTCCTCACCTGTAAAGTGGAGATATAATAGCACTTAACTGCTCAGAGTTGTGATAATCAAGTGAGATAACATTTAAGAGCTTAGCATGGTGCCTGGCACATAGTAGGCTAATAGTAATAAAGAGTAATATAATGCTACTTAGTATTGATAACCAATTATTAAGTTAGGATTAAGATTTTCGCTTCCTATTTCCTCATTCAGAAACCAGCCCCTGTATATTATTCAGCCAGTCTTCGAAGGACATTGCTGATAGATGAGATTGCCCAAATCCTCTGGGTATGTGCTTCATGATCTAGGATGGGACTCCACCCCATCCAGGCAGAAGACCTTACAAACAGAATCCAGTCTAGGTTACCCTTAGGAAATGAGCCCCTATCCTTGGAAACTTCCATTAGAATTCAGGGTGACCCAGCTCATGAAAGGGAAAACCAACCAGAATGTTCTGGCTAGAGATGGATTCTTTTCCAGCTTGCTGGAGGTGACTGAGTCTCACAATTAGGTCACGTTCTCAGCAATCTGGAGCGGAAGATTTATTCTACATAAAGCTTATTTCTTTGTGCATTGTCTCCCCCATTAAATTGTGGGAAGGGACTGGTTTTTCCTTTCTTAATATCTCCAGTGCTTAGCACAGTACTTTGCATAAGTAGGTGCTTGACAAATATGGATTGACTAGTCAATCAGAGACCTGGAGCTAAAAGTGATTTTAGAAGATCATTTAGTTCAACCATTTCATTTTCACCAATCCCAAAATTCTTGGATTTGATCATAACCTTTGTTATTTCATTTTCCCTTTTGTCCTATGACCCCTCACCCTATTCATCATCCTCACTGTGACCCCCAATCCCTCCATCCCTCAATCCTTTCCCATGATATCACTGATACACTTCCAGACATGGGAGGTAGTCAATGAAAATGCATTGAGTTGTAAGATGGAACGTCTTGTGGGAAGAATAGGAAGAGGCCAGAGTCCCTGCAGCATAGATTATGTTGAGAGAAGAAAGGCCAGGTCATTAAGGGTTTTAAAAATCTTTTCAATACTAGGTCCTTGAATGGCCTGAAGAACTCTGGAAGATTGTCATTCCCCAAAGACCCAAGCACTCAGTCACCATGTCCCTGGAGTCCTTTAGAAGTTCCCAGGGGGCTGCTAGGTGGCACACTGAACAGACCACCAGCCCTAGAGTCAGGAGGACCTGAATTCAAATTTGACCTCAGACACTTAACACTTACTAGCCATGTGACCTTGGGCAAGTCACTTAATCCCAATTGCCCTTCAAAAAGAAAAAAAAAAGCCCCTCAAAACAGAGAAGTTTCCAGGGGATTGTGGGATGCATACCCCCTGGGATGGTCCCTCTTATAGGCCAATTCAAACTCTATTCTACTATGATTCCACATTTCTCTAAGATTACATGAATCTAAGATTTTACATTGTATTATAGCCAATATACTCTTTAATAGTATTTATGCTTTTAGGAATTTCCAGTGTTCTTCTTGTTTAGTTGTTTTTAGTCATGTCCAACGCTCCATGACCCCATTTGGGATTTTCTTGGCAAAGATACTGGAGGGGTTTGTCATTGTCTTCTCCAGCTTGTTTAACAGATGAGGAAACTGCGACAAAGAGTGTTAAGTGACTTGTTCTGGGTCATACAGCTAGTGAGTGTCTGAGATGGGATTTGAACTCAGGTCTTCCTAACTCTAGGACCAGCTCTCCATCTAGTGCACCACTAAACTGCCCCATACTTCCAGAGTATGCCTTTCCATATCAGAATCTATGACCTTGGATATATAAAAAGCAGTATTTGAAACTAAATTCTCTACAAGAAATGAATTGATCTTGAAGGTCACCCAATCATTCCCTATCCTCCTGAATTTTCCCTACCCTGAACCTCCTTTTATGTATTCTGTTTTTACTACCCCCAAATGCTTTTGCCTCTCCTCATCCTGACCTTACTCATTATTCTCCCATTTCCTATGTGACATTATCTTTCCTCTTAAACTTTCCCTGCCTCCTAACTTCCTGTCGAGGGCAGCACCATCTTCCCAGTACTTCAGGCTCACAACTTAGGTATCATCCTAGACTTCTCACTCATCTAATCCCACCATATCCAATCTGGTGTCAAGTCTTATAGATTTTACTTCTACAATGTCTCTTGAATACTCCTCCTTTTCTCTGATACTGCCCCACTCTAATTCAAGCTCTCATCAGCTCATATCTAGACAATTGAGATAACCTCCTGGTAGGTCTGCCTGTCTCAAGTCTCTCCCCACTTCAATCCTTTCTTCATTCAACCACCAAAGTGATTTTCCGAAATTACATCTCGGACCGTTACCACTCCCCTACTCAATAAACTCCGGTGGCTCCCTATTGCCTCCAGGTATCATATACAAAATGCTCTGTTTGGCATTGAAAAGCCTTTATAACCTCGCCCTCTCCTTACCTTTCAAGACTTCTAACATCTTCCTCCCTGACATCTACTCTTTGATCAGATGACACTGGTTTCTTTGCTGTTTTACAGAGGAGACACTCTTGACTCTAACTCTGGCTGCTTCCATGCCTGAAATTCTCTCAATCCTAATCTCTGACTGCTGGTTTCCTTTAAGTCCTCACTAAAAACTCATCTTCTCCAGGAAGCCTTTCCCAACTCCTAATTCTAGTGCCTTTCCCTCTCCTCTCTTAATTACTTCCTGTTCTTGTGTGTAACTTATTTGTGCATATTTATTTGCTCATTGTCTCCCCCATTAGATTGTGAGCTCCTTGAGGGAAGGGACTATCTTTTGACTCTTTTTGTATCCCCAGTGCTTAGCACAGTGCCTGGTGCATAGTAGGTGCTTAATAAATGTTTGGGATAGCTAGGTGGTGCAGTGGATAGAGTTCTGGGCTTGGAATCAGGAAGACTCATCTTCCTGAGTTCAAATCTGGCCTCAGACACTTACTAGCTGTGTCACCCTGGGTAAGTCACTTTACCCTGTTGGCCTCAGTTTCCTCATCCATAAAATGAGCTGGAGGAGGAAATGGCAAACCTCCATTAACCAGTATCTCTGCCAAGAAAACCCCAAATGAAACCAGGAAGAGTTGGAAATGACTGAAGTAACTGAACAGCAAAACGTAAATGTTTATTGACTACTGATTCAGATGGGCAAGATTTGGACTTAGTTCTAGAAGGACCTTTAGAGACCATCTGTCTCAATATTTCCTCTTCCCTTTTATGGATGAAGAAACAGGTCCAGAGAGGGAAGGGATTTGCCTAAATTAACATTAATATGTAGCAGACCTGGATTTGGAGAGGCACATGGGATAGTGAGAAGAATACTGACTTGTAAATAAGAAGATTTAGGTTCTAACTCTGCCGGTCTTTTTTTTTTTTTTTTTTAGAAGGGAAAGCAAGGCAATTGGGGTTAGGTGATTTGCCCAAGGTCACACATCTAGGAGGTGTTAAGTGTCTGAGGCCGGATTTGAACTCAGGTCCTCCTGACTCCAGGGCTGGTGCTCTATTCACTTTGACACCTAGCTGCCCCTAATTCTGCCTGTCTTGCATTCCCTGTGTGACCTTGGGGGAGTCCCTTAACCAGTCTGGGCCTCAGTTTCCTCTCCTGTAAAAGGAGAGGGTTGGGCAAGATGCCCTCTAAGGTCTCTTCTGCTCTAGGTCTATGTTCCTATGCTCAAATGTGTACTTTTGTACCACACTGGCTCTCCTCTGACCAATGTTTGGAGGCCTACAAATTACACTTATTGCCCATACCACTCATTTTGACCCCCATGTCAAGAACCCAGTATTTGGTGGAGGTGAAAGCCTTTAATAACCTAATCTTAAGCAAGTTAGTCTTCAGTTTATAAGCTTTTTATAATTTGCAATCTGTCTTTTGCCTTTCTCTGTTTCCCTAGCACACTTATTGACTGTTAACTAACTAGCTACTTCCTGATATAGTCTCTCTTCCTGACTGCATACTTTCTGGTATTCTTTGGTAATATAGTTTTCACTGAATTACCTTGCTGAGCTATTGGAATTATTTCTTCCCTCCAAAATTATTTTCCTCCAGGGAAAAGACCAGGTCAGATCTTTCTTTTGTCTTCCCCACAGGACCTCACATAGTCTAGGTGCTCCTGTAAATAATCTTCGTTGGGTTGAAATCCGCTTTCTAGCTCCTTCCCTTGTCTGGTTTCTCCAGGTGCTGCTTTATAAACCTTAGAGATCCATAGAACTGTGAGTCATTCATGATTCTTTTAATCAGGCTGAAGAATTTGAGTGAGGCTTCCCTGGCCTGAGGGACAAGGGCCCTTGGCTTTATCACAGATGACTAATGTTGAAGTTTTACTGCCTGAATATCAGTCATCTTAGACTTATGAAAGTTGGAAAACAAAAAGGGGAAGGCTTCCCTTCCTTTCCCACCTCTCCCTTCCTCTCTTTTCCTCTTCTCTCCCCTTCTCTCTCTTCCTCTCCCCTCTCCTCTTCTTTCCTCCCCTCTTTTCCCTTCCTCTCTTTTCCTCTCCTTTCCCCTCTTCTCATTTCCCCTCCCCACCCTCTTCTCTTCATGCCAGGGAGCACAGGCCCTGGCTTGGAGCATATTCCCAGGCTGTGGAGGGCAGGGGCACTTGACACAGGTTTTGTGGCATCTCTAGGCAGTTTCCACTGACCTGAAGTCCAAGATGTTTTCCTTATTCCCTTATTATTATATTATTATTATTCCCTTATTTAGTTAGTCCCTGTTTTAGCTCCAAGTATGGGTTTCTCTTTGGCATTACAGTTATCTCTAAGGGGTTAGGGGCACCCCACCTGCCCTGCGATCAGGAAAATATGTCTAAAATTTTTTTACTCTTCCTTTGTACCAGAGAAGTCTGGATTTTATTTTCTTTTATGGATTGTTTGCAGTATCTTTTTGTAAAATTTGGGTTAAGTATTTGGTCATAAGATCTGTGTCAATTTCTGGCCTTTGAGTGTTGTCTGTGGCTTCCAAAAAAACTACCCCCCTCCCCCCCAAATTCCCATTTAATTTTATATACTGACCTGTGATACATTGAAACCACAACAGGGAAAGTCCTGATGTGGCAGGGAGGGAATAAGTGCAATATGTTGCATGGAGCAAAATTAAGCAAACTTTTAAAAAGTCATGTAGCATAGCCAGATGAACTGACAGTAGAATTTCAGCATTTGTATTTTTTGTTTTCCATGTTGTGTCTAAGTCTCTGAAAGTGAAATATGTTTCCTTACCTGAAACTTTACTCCTCTCCAACCTTGATTTTCAGGTCATTTCTACTAGATTGCTACTGCAGAAGCCCCTGAAACCTGAGCAACATTCTTTGACTTTTGAAAAAAAGAGTCTTTACTCATTCAACCATTCTGGAGAGCAATTTGGAACTATGCCCAAAGGCCTATAAAACCATGCATATCCTTTGACCTAGCAATATTGCTATTAAATCTGCATCCCAAAAGAGATAAAAAAAAAAAGGAAAAGGACCTATATGTACAAAAATATTTATAGCACCTCTTTTCTGGTGGCAAAGAATTGTAGATTGAGGGGAAGCCGATTGGGGAATCACTGAACAAGTTGTGGTATATGATTGGATGGAATGCTATTGTGCTATAAAATGATGAGCAGGTTGCTCTCAGAAAAACCTCAAAGACTTACATGAACAGATGCAAAGTGAAATGAACAGAACCAGAAGATTCTACATAGTAACCACACCACCTTTCAGTGATCTTTCAGTGATCAATTGTGAATGATTTAGCTGTTCTCAGCAATACAATGATCCAAAACAACTCTGAAGGACTTGACTATCGAAGCATAATTTTTTTTAAAACTTTATTTTTTTGGGGGGGGTTATGTTGGTCTATGTTTTCTTTTACTGCATGACTAATTGGAAATATGTTTTGCATTTCTACACATGTATAGCTTATATCAAATTATTTGCCTTCTCAATGAGAGGAGTGGGGAGGGAGGGAGAGAATTTGGAACTGAATTTTTAAAACAAATGTTGAAAATCATTTTTATATGTAATTGGGGGAAATAAAATGCTAAAAAAGAAAATAAAATATCTTCTATTTATAGATTTTTTTGGTTTTAGTTACATTCATTTCCAAATATATCCCTCTTCCCTGTCCTTCCTATCTAGCCTTACAATAGAAATTTTTTAAAGAAAGAGAAAAAAACAATTCAGCAAAGCTAACCCATCAACAATGTCTGACATATAATATTCCACACCTATTACCATCCACCTCTGCAAAGAAGGGTTACTAGATTTAGAGCTGGATTATTCCTTGAGCAACTTCAGGGGCCAGCCATCTTTCCAACCCTCCCATTTTACAGAAGGAGGCCCATTTTCTTAACTCTTCTTTGAGACCCAGCTTGGTCATTAAAAGTACCTACCATGCAGTTATATTCTTTTGTTCTTTTTGTTCCATTAGATTGTAAGTTCCTTGAGGGCAGGGGCTATCTTTTGCCTCTTTGGTATCCCCAGCACATAGTAGGAGCTCAATAAATGTTTATTGATATTTATAAATTGATTTTTATGTACATTTACCGATTGATTATTGATTGATCTATTGATGCTTCCATTTACATTGTTGTGGTTATTGTGCATATTGTTTCCCTGGTCCTGCCTATTTTATCTTCTAGTGGTTCTTAGGATTATGGGATCATAGATTTAAAACTGAAAGTCAAAAATTCAGTCTCCTCATTTTACATTCATTTTTAGTGGTGACTCTTCATGAATTACAAGGGAAGGAGGAAAGAAGGAGGAGGTCTTGTAAAAAAAATTATATGTCATTGTATTTTCACTTACAATAAAAACTTTTTTTTAAGATAATAAATGAAATCAGCTAGAAAGAGAATATAGATGTTCATCAGATGGAAGTTGGTTAAAAGAAATTGCAGTACATGAATGTAATTGAACCTTGAGAAGTAAGTAATATGAAGAATCCAGAGGAGAGGCAGACACTCCCTCTCTGCCACTTGCTTATGGCAAGTAGGTGGTGCAACGGTTAGCATAACTACCCTGAAATCAAGAAGACCTGTATTCAAATCCAGCCTCAGACATTTCCTAGTTTCATGATCTAAGTTAAGCAAGTCACTTAACTTCTATTTTAGTTTTCTCATCTGGGAAATGGGGATAATAATAATAATTGTAAAGTGCCTAACATAGTGCCTGATACATAGGAAATGCTATATGAGTGTTAGCTATTATTACTATGATTAACTATTAGCTGTTATTACTTGATGTTATATGATGTTAGACAAATCACCTCACTTCCAAGTCTCAGTTTCTTTGTAAACTTTGTGTGGCTAGGTGACACAGTAGATAGAATGCCAGGCTTAGAGTAAGGAAGGCTCTTCTTCCTGAGTTCAAATTTGGCCTCACACACTTAGTAGCTGTGTGACCCTGGGCAAGTCACTTCACCCTGTTTGCCTCAGTTTCCTCATCTGTAGAATGAGCTGAAAGAAGGAAATAGCAAAGCACTCTAGTATCTTTGCCAAAAAATCCCCAAATGGGGTCATGGAGAGTCAGACATGACTGAAACAACTCAACAACAAATTGGAGGCAATTAGATGGCCCAGTAGTTAGAGTGCTGGACCTGGAGTCATGAAGACTCATCTTCATTCATTCAGATCTAGTCTCAGATTCTGACTAGTTGTGTGATCCTGGGCAAGTCACTTAACCCTGTTTGCCTCAGTTCTTCATCTGTAAAATAAGCTGGAGAAAGAAATGGTAAATTGGGAGGTTAGGTGAATAGAGTGAATAGAGCACTGGCCCTGAAGTCAAGAGGACCTGAGTTCAAATTTGGCCTCAGACACGTAACACTTACTAGTCATATTATCTTGGGCAAGTCACTTGACCCCAATTGCCCTACTTTCCCCCCTCCAAAAAACAAAAAGCCAAAAAAAGATTGCTGGTATGTGTGGCATAGATAGATAGGATCTGATGTCTGGCCTATCTCTTTCTCAGGGAGATGGCAATTGGCACTAGGCAAACAGGG
>NW_027185809.1:32252007-32267637 GCF_028583685.1 Petaurus breviceps papuanus
TGTTATAGTTTGATATAGCACATCCTCTTTTTCTATCCCCAGCCCTAGCCCTGGGGAAGCACCTTCCAATATGGTTTAACCACAGGAATTACCCACTCAAAGGCATAATGAGGGGAATTTGAAAGTAGGTGAGCCCTGAGCTTCTTCTCTGTGTAAAGGATTGATTACAGGAGTTCCCTGGCAGGGCAGTGAGCCTTTGTTTGGGACTTTGTATTTCAGTAATTGGGGATGAACTTATTGGCTTGGGCTGATGCTGGGGATCAATTGGAAAAATAGAAACATGCACTTTGACAAGCCATGACCTATTTTGGGAGAGAAGTACAGATGTAATCTATATCCCTGTGTCTCAAGCTCAAGACTTAACATAAACTGAGTTGAATGAAGGATGGACTGTGAATTGAATCGGAGGAATCAGACTTTTGTGGGTTGTGTGCTGTGCTACCCTTTTATGCTAGACTATAGAAATAGGGGTCATTTGCAGAGTCAGATTGTTTGGTCCTTCTTTCTTTTTGAAGGACAGATCTAGGGGCAGTAGAGCAAACCTGGTGTGTGTGTGTGTGTGTGTGTGTGTGTGTGTGTGTGTGTTATGCAGGGAAGAAGCCTTTGCATTCACATAGCATCCCTTCTTGGGAAATGTTTATAGTTGCCATGGGACAGAGGTACATGGGAATTATGCTAGTACCCCAAGAAAGGTTGGACTCTAAGTTCCAGGATTCAGTCTTATAGAGAGAGAAATTCTTGGACAACACCAGGCTCTAGGGGAGAAGAGGATCGCATACAAAGTCCTGGAGCTGGAAAAGTAGGACTTTTCTCTGGACTAAGCAAAGACAAAAGAGCAAGAGACCTAGACTTTGTTTTCTACTATTACTTTGAGTTTTTTGAATGGTACAGGTTCAGTGGGAAAGGGATTTCCTCTCTAGCCACCACAAGTCCATTATTCTTGGGAAGGAAGGGATAATTCAAATCCCTAGGGCAGGACTATGAGGCCTCTAGGAACTTATACAGGTTCCTGAAAGTGGAATTCATCAGAATGTCATTGTATTGTCCCTTTAGCAACTGCAAGCCCCACAGGGAGGTGTTATACAATTTGGATACTGCATATGATCTTGGAGCAAAAGGGAGGAGAATTGCACTCATTGTTTATATGTGACTCTAAGTCCTTTGTGATTTTTCCCCCAGTACTTTAATGAAAGAAATAAAAGCTGTCCTACATTCTGTATGTACATTGTTTGTATGGGAGTGAGGGAACTTTTTATCTACAACTGTGGAAACCTAGACAAGAGTTATAGTATTCTGAGATTTTCCAGAGGTAACGGCATGAGTCAAAATGATCCAAAGAGATACAACTTGTGGGAAATCTGTCCTCCCCCCCCCCCAATTCATTTCATGAAAGTCCAGAGTTTGAGGCACATGGATACATGTTATAGCTGAACTGCTCTCCCAAAATAGATCATGATCTTTTATGACTTGTCTTTCTACTTTCCCATTTAAAAATGGGGTATGTGTTTTGTTCTATCATCTGTGGAATGCCTCTTGGTCTCAAAAGCAAAAATAGTGAGAAAAAATACACATTTCTTTGGTGTCAAAAAAAGCAACCTGAGCATCTAGCACAAAAATAATTGAGAGCAGATTATGCTTAACATGTTATAATTGCCTGGTTTGTTGAATGAAGAAAATAAATACTAGCCTTGGCCAGCAATGTCCCTTGGAGATCAGATTTTTATGAGGAAGTTGGGGAGCATTAGAAAAATGTCACAAGATTGTGCAGACAAGAAAGAAGAAAGAGGCAAACAGAGGGAAGAGATAAGAAGTGGCAGATATAGTGTTAGCTTTTAGAAGGAGAGATGGGGGCTGCAACAAAAGACACCCTGGTGGTGGTGAATAACAAAGAGGCAGAGGTGTGTGTGTGTGTGTGTGTGTGTGTGTGTGTGTGGCCTTGGGACTTCTTTCTCCTCCTCCTTTGACCAGAGGAGGACTTGAGCTTTGAAGGGTTTGAAGCAGGAATTCATTTTTTAAAAAATTATTATTTAGTTTAAACATTTGAAGAAAAATTTTTGAGTTCCAAATTCTCTCCACCCCCTCCAGCCCCACCCACTGAGAAGACAAGCAATGTGATATCAATTATACATGTGAAATCATGCAAAAAATATTTCCATATTAGCCATGTTGAAAAAAAAGCAAAAAAAAAAAGAGTGATAAAATTATACTCAATTTGCACTCAGAGTTCATCATTTTCTCTCTGGAAGTTTATAGCATTTTTCATCATGAATCCTTTGGGTTTGTCTTTCATCATTGTATTGATCAGAGTAACTAAGTCTTTCACAGTTGCTCATCCTCATAATATTTCTGTTACTGTGTACAGTGTTCTGATTCTGCTTATTTAACTTTGCATCAGTTCATGTAAGTCTTTTCAGGTTTTTCTGAAACTATCCTACTTGTCATTTTCTTGTAGTACAATAATATTCCCATCACAATAACAAACCACAACTTGTTCAGCCATTCCCCAATTGATGGGCATCCCCTCAATTTTCAATTCTCTGCCACCACACAAAGAGCAGCAGTAAATGTTTTTGTACATATAGATATTTTTCCTTTTTCTTTTATCTCTTTGGGATACAGATCTAGGAGACACATAGCTGGGTTAAAGGCTATGCGCAGTTTTATAGCCTTTTGGGTATAGTTTCAAATTGTTGTCCAGAATGGTTGGATCAGTTCACAGCTCCACCAACAATGCATTAGCGCCCCAAGTTTCTCACATCCTCTTTGACATTTGTCATTTTCCTTTTCTGTAACATTAACCAATCTGAGAGGTGTGAGGTGGTATCTCAGAGTTGCTTAATTTGCATTTCTTTAATCAATAGTGATTTAGAACATTTTTTCTTATATGACTATAGATAGCTTTACTTCATACTTTCATATCCTTTCACCATTTATCAATTGGGGATTGGCTCTTATTTTTACAAATTTAATTTAGTTTCCTATATCTTTGAAAAATAAGGTTTCTCTCAGAGAAACTTGCTAAAAATCTACACCCTGCTCTCACGCCCTCTCCTCCTCTCTCCCTGCCTCCAGTCTCCTGTTCTTCTAATCTTGGCTGCATTGTCTTGTGCCAAAACTTTTAAATTTCATATAATCAAAATTCATTTTACTTCCCATGACCCTCTTTATTTCTTGTTGATAATAAACTCTTTCCTTATCCATGGATCACCATACAATTTTCCATGTTCCCCTAATTTGCTTATGATATCACCCATTATGCTAAATTGTTTACTCATTTTGACCTTATATTGGTATAAGGTGTGAAATGTTGGCATATGCCTCGTTTCTTGCAAATTGCTTTCAAGTTTTCCCCGCAGTTTTTGTCAAATAGTGAGTTCTTGCCCCTGAAGTTTGGATCTTTGGTTACTACACGGTTACTATGGTCATTTACTACTGTGCATTGTGTACCTAATCTATCCAACTGATCTACAACACTATTTCTTATCCAGTATCAAATTGTTCAGATGATTTTTGTGAAGCAGGAATTCCTTTTCGTGTCATGGGCCCCTCTGGCAGTCTGGTGAAGTCTATGGACCCCTTATAAGAGTAATATTTTAAATGCATAAAATACATAAGATTACAAAGGAAGCCAATTATGTAAAAATATATTTATCAAAATATTAAAGTAACAAGTTCACAGACTTCAGAATCTTTCTCTAATGCCAATAAACCCCTACTAGTGTACTTGACCCCCCAGATTATCATCTGAGAATCAATTTAGTCAGCTGAACTTAAACAGTTTTTAGAGAGGTTATTTATTAACGTGGTACATTAAGAGCAGTTGGCTCAAATATACCCCTAGAAGTCTGCAACACATTCTTCCTTAAGCACACACAGAGTCTAGGGTTAGGTGAGCTCAAGTGGCAAAGGGGCAATTCATAGTTCCTGGTTGCTGGAAATTATTCCCCTCCCTCCCCCACCAATTTGTGGAACTCTTAAGAACTTCCTCTTAAGGATGATGAATCTTCATTCTTCTTTGCTTTTGACTCCCAATGCTGACTGCGCTGCTAACTGATTTGGGGATGAAATTGAAGATATTAATGGATAGATGGGAATTCCAAAATCCTGTCCTCTTCAAAGCAGGAAGGTTGTCTTCTAGGCAAAGACTGGGGGCAGTGGGATGGGCAGAGGAAGAAGACTTAGCGAAGAGGCCCTCCTCCTCTTCTTGGCCCATCTCCCATGTGATTATTCCTCAGGGATGTACTGGAAAGTCAAATGCTCCAATTTTTGGAATTCAAAACTCTTTCCAGCTAACTCAATACTTTTATAAACGTCCCTGAAGATATAAGGAAACACCTCCAGCCAATTGAAACAGTCCTCTTTTCTGGATACATTTTGCTTAATTAAATGACTTTCAATTACTCTTCACACTTAGTTCAAGGTTTTGAATTTATTAATTGATTGAGACATGTTTTTGTCTAGTTAAGGTATCAGGATTATACTAATAAAAAGGCAAAAGACAGCAGCAGTACAAAAAACTTGTGCCAATCTTGAAAGAGAAATTAGTAATCCATACTTGAAGAGAGAAAGTACAGAGAATATTGATGGATCAGTATGATCTGGGTTCATTTATTTTGGATAAGATAAAGCTCAGAAAGGGCAGCTGCTGGAATGCTTTGCAGATTCTGAGTCATCTAAAGTCATGGGAGCAATGCCATGTGATGCACCTGTCTGAATTGGAGTCATTTGGTATGAGTGGTTCTCAGCACGCCTCTATCTCCAGCTCCCATGTTCACTGAAAAAACGGAAAGATTTTTATGACCAAATGCAGTCATGTGATTTTTGGAAGGGTTAGGCTCAACATTTCAAACTATGACACAGCATTAAGAGACTAGATACAGTGGTGAAAAATAGTGGAGCATGATGCCATAGAAGAAGAATTCTGTGTCTTTTCCCAGATAACTTATTTCTAAGTGAAGAGGAATTTTACAGTGCTGATGAAACCAAGCTATTTTGGTTATGCTTTCCAATTTCTAACCAAGCATGTGTCAGGAAATCAAATCCCTGGGACTTTAAACAGGAAAGTAATGATGCACTGATGCTGTAGGCTCCCACAAAATGAATCTTTCAGTGATCAGAAAATGTCTTAGTACAAGAACTTTCAGAGTTAACATAGATGTTAACTAATGGATTAGACAAAGAAACTTTTTAAAACTAGTTGAATCAATAATTAATTTATGAAATTATGAATTAGGACAAGCTGGGGAGGGGGGATGAGTGGATGAGTCAAGTGGATGAGAACAAGATACAATTTAACAACACACTAGTTCTCTCATCTTTTTTGTGCCTTTGGTGAAAAGTCATTTTTGAATCCTGGCTTTACCTGAGGGATACAGAGTTTTTCAGTTGCTAGAAAACTGTAGCTCACAAAAAGCCAGAAGCCCCTGGGTGTTGGGAGAGGAGTCCTTTCAACAAATTGATCAGTCAATAAGTATTCATTAAGTAATCATTTGCTTACTATGTGCCAGTCACTGTACTAAGCAATAACAATAACAAATACATGGTCCTTCAGGTATACTGATAGGGAGATAATATCCAAACAGCTATGTATATATACAGAAGATCTATCTATGGGTAAATGAAAGGTAGTCTCAATGGGAAGGGAAGGGAAAGGGAAAGGGAAGCAGTGGAGGGGACAAGAAGTAGTTGCAGGAAAGACCTTACGCAAAAGATAGGACTTGGATTGACTCTTGAATGAAATCAGAGAAATCAGGATCAAAGATTAAGAGGTTAGACAATGCAAAGGTACAGAATTTAGAAATGGAGTGTCATCTTTGAGAAATAGTAAGGACTAACTGTGATGGACTAGGAGAAAATAAGAACTATTAGAAAAAAATTAAAATATTGAAATATTGAGGAAAATATAAGGTATTTCCTATGGGAAAAAACTGACCTAGAAAACAGATAATGAGATAATTTAAGAATTGGTGGGTTAAAAAACAAATCATAGAAACAATAGGAACAGTAAGGAGGCTAGTGTCACACTGTATTGAAGAATATGATGGGGGTAGGGTGTAAGGTGTAAGAAGACAAAAGAGGGAAGGGGTTATAAAAGACTTTGAACACCAAAGGTTTTTATATTTGATCAATTGCCAATTGGACATTTCAAATCATGTGTCCTAGGACATGGTAAATTTGACATATTTAAGAGTGAATTCAATATCTCCCCCACTTCCTCCAAACTATCCCTCTTCCAAACTTTCCCATTTTCTGTCAAAGTTGTTATTGTCCTTCCTGTGTCACAGATTCATAATTTCAGAATTATCCACTACTTTCTTCGTTCTATACGTGATAACAATAATAGTATTTATATAGCACTTTAAGGTTGATAGAACACTGAACAAATCTTACCTTACTCGATGCTTACAACAACCCTGTAAGGTGGATGTTATCGACAATTTTTAGATGAGAAAACCGACAGAGAAGCAGGCAGAGTTTAAATGACTTGCCCAGGGGCACAAAGCTAGTAAGCCTCTGAGGGAGGATTTGAAATCAGGTCTTCCCGATTTCTTCCTCTTCAAGAGAATAGAGCACTAGGCTTGGATCAGGAAGACTAATCTTTGTGAGTTCAAATCCAGCCTCAGACACTTACTAGCTGCGTAACCCTGGGCAAGTCACTTAACCCTGTTTGCCTCAGTTTCCTCATCTGTAAAATGAGCTAGAAAAGGAAATGTCAAACTACTCCAGTAACTCTGCTGAGAAAACCCCAAATGGGCTCACAAAGAGTTGGACACAATCAAAAAATGACTGAAAAACAACAGCTTCCTGATCCCAAGCTCTGGCTTTATCCACTTTGCCACCTAGCTACTTCCCTAATCAATGTCCAGACTTTGCTGTTTCTACCTTCATAACATCTTTTGCATTGAACCCTTTCTCCTATAGCTACCATTTTAGTTCAGACCCTCGTTATTTCTAGATAATTGCAACAGCCCCCTAATGGTTCTCCCTGTCTTGTCTCTCACCACTGCTGTCTGTCCTCCACTGGTACCAAAGTAAATTTCCTTAATTTCTGATCTGACCATTTTATCCCTCTATGCAACCATTAGCTTTATTGTCTATAAGATAGGGGAATAAATATTTACATAGCATCTACTAAGTGCCAACCACTGTACTAAGCGCTTTGTACAAATATCATCTCATTTAATCTTTACAACAACCGGGAGGTGGTCCCTATTATTATCTTCATTTTACAGTTGAGGAAACTGAGGTAAACACAGGTTAAGTGACTTGCCCAGGGTTACACAGTTAGTAAGTGTCTGAGGCTGGATTTGAATTCCCATCTTTCTTACTCTAGACCCATTGAGCCACCAACTGCCTCTATCAAAGGTAAAAAAAAGTATAAAATACTCTATTTAGCTTTTAAGCCCATCACAACTGACCCTATCTTATCTTTCAAGCCTTTATGGTTATTTTCTCCCCCTCCTGAACTTGATTCAGCCAAATCAGCTTTCCCTCAGATCCTCACACACAACATGCCATCTCTCAACTCGTGCTATTCCTGGTTTCTGGAATATACTCCTTCTTTGCCTTTCCCTCAGTAGAATCCCCTTCTTCCTGTAAGATGAAGGTTAGGTATTACCTTTCTCTTTCTTGACTCTTAGTCTTGACTTAGTGCCCCCCCCCCACCAACTACCTTCTACATATTTGGATTTATTATCTTTCTATTTATGCTGTATATATTTTATCTATATACTTGTTTATTCCTATATTAAAATGTAAGCTCATTGTGAGTAGAGATTGTTTTGTTCTTTGTATTTCTAAAATAAAGATAGCAAAGTGATTATTGTGTATCCCTTCCAGATTGAGTCTTTCGTGGAGGCAAACTAGGTCATTTTTGCCTCCATTCTTATCTAGCCTTTAACTACTGAATGGTCTCAGACAAACTGAGACCTAGGAAAGACTTAGCTTAAAAAGGCCAAGATCTCTCACTGCATCCTGGGCCTTCGTCAGTCATCCTGACCTATATCTTGCCACATAGCCTATGATACCATATTGGCAAAGCTCTCTTCACTCCTTTTTACCTCAGCCTGAAATTCTCCAAGTACTTGTGACGTAAGAGCAATTAGCAGCTTCTTCTAACATTTGCCCTGGCATCCTGCCCCCTTTGCAAAGAGCACTCACTCTTCTGAAAAATGAGGGTCCTGTTACCACTTGGCACCACCCCCAGTGGCTGAAGGAAGAAACTTCATTACAGTAGTTTCTGTCTACTAACCCAGGCCTTTCTCTGAGTGATAGGGCTCTTGGCGGCCTAGAAAAACCACTTTCTGCAAGATTAATTTGTCCCAGAGGTAAGTACTGAGGCAGTAACTGGCTTCCAGCATTAGAAATGGATGTGATTTACTCTGGGAGCTCTGATAGTGTTAATATGGAATCATTAGAATAGAAGATTTCAAGACCTGTAGTAATTTGCCTCCCTGTACCTCATTTCCATCCATTGCTATCTATCTGACCTTTTGGCTTTCCCTCAGGCTCTACTTTCTTTAGATGGAAGCATTTCTAAGCTCAAGACCACCATAGCTCAAATCCCACTTTCTACAAGAGGTCTTCTCCTTTCCATTGTTGGTACTTTCCCTCTGAGGTTACCTCCCATTTTATATATCTCTATCTGTATCTATATCTACAAACATATGTATGTGTGCGTGCATATTGGTATATATGTGTATATGCATGTATGAATATATATGTATGTGTGCATGTATGTATATATCAATGTCTATATATACATGTGTGTATGTATGTGTACATATACACCAATAGACATGTATCTCGTATAGTCATAGTTATTTGCATTTTGTCAGGGCAGCAGCTAAATGTTGTGATGGATAGAGCACTGGGCCTGGACTCAAGTAGGCCTGACTTCAAATCTGGTCTCTGATACTTACTGTGACCCTGCTTAAGTCACTTGGCCCTGTTTGCCTCAGATTCCTCATCTGTAAAATGAGCTGGAGAAGGAAATGGCAAACCACTCTAGTATCTTTGCCAAGAAAACCCCAAATGGGGTCCTGGAGAGGGAGAGTCAGACATGACTGAAAATGACTGAACAACAACAAATTAAGAGACATTCATTTATAGATATAGCCAGTGTTTTAAATTTATTCTGCTCGATTTTACTTCTTGGTTATAGAGGCACCATGACACCATAGCAAAGTGGACTTAAAACTTGGAATAAATAAATTAGTTAAATAGATATGCAAACAAACAGGTGAATGAATGGCATTTATATAGTGCTTTAAGGTTTACAGAACACTTTATATATGTTTTCTCATTTGGTCCTCAAAACAACCTTAGACAGGAGGTACTGTTATTATCTCCATTTTACAGATGAGGAAGTTGAGACCAGATGTTAAATGCTTTTCACAATCCCACAGTTGAATAGTCTAAGGCAGGATGCCTGCTCAGGTCTCCATAACTCCAGCCACTAAATTCTATGCCCTGCCCACAGCTAGCAGTCTCAGCTCCTGCCTCTGACACATACTTGGCTGCGTCACTTTAACCAAGTAATCTAACCTGAACATGCTCTAGACAACTCTCTAAGACTATAAGTAGTGGAGAAGTGGCCAACCTGCTTTGGTAGAAGGAGTTTTCTCACCTGGGAGTTCCTTCTAACAATAAAACCACAGGTCTAGTTCATAACCTTATACATGATGGTTACAAAAGAACATTATTGGGGAATGAGGGAATAATAAGTGATGTGAAATAAAAGAAAGGAAAGAAAGAAATCAGCAATGAAACATTTAAAAATATACAAAGGAGAGGAATTTCAGAAAGGGAAACAAACAAGCAGGGCAGTTATATAACTTATAGTGCTAAAAATAACCCAAAACAACCAACCCCTATATAACAGAAGTTTACAGTTTCATACATAATCCTCTTTTCTGTTCTTTATCAAAATACATTCATATTTGTTAAGTTTGTGGTAAAAAAAAGAAAAAAATTATAAAGGAATATTCACTGAACTTTCTTCTTTGCAGAGGCAGGGGACTATGGGTGTAGAATATTGCATATATTGTCAGACAGTTGATGGGTTTATTAGTTTTCCTAATCTGTGTTTTTTTCCTTTTTTTTTTTTTTGCCATAAGGGACACTTCACGTGTGGGGAGTATGTGGGGAAGAGGGGAAATTGAAAGCATTACAAAAATAAAAAGTTATCAATAAAATTAAAAGTTTATATTTAACAAATATTACTGTATTTACAGGTTGCCAACAATAACTTTTGGCTCAGGAAACAGTATAGGTGTCAGAAAGAAAGGGCATGTACACTAAGGAGAAAAGTTGTGAGTCTAAATTGGGGCCAAGTGGGGATCTCTAGGGCAGTCAGGTAATAAATATTTATTAGCATCTAATTAATTAAATTCAATTTAATTAAGCTTTTATTAGTTAAATGACTTGCCCAGGGTCACACAGTTGGTAAGTGAGGCCAGATTTGAACTCAGGAAGATGAATCTTCCTGACCTCAGACCCAGCACTCTATCCATGGTGCCGCCTAGTCATCCCAAAATGTTGTTGTGTCATGTCTGACACTTTTTAACCCCATTTGATGTTTTCTTGGCAAAGTTACTGGAGTGGTTTGCCATTTCCTTTTCTAGCTGATGTTACAGATGAGGAAACTGAGGTAAACAAGGTTAAGTGATTTGCCCAGGATCACACAGTTAGTAAGACTATGAGGACAGGTTTAAACTTATGAAGTTGAGTCTTCCTGACTCCAGCCTTGGCACTCTATACAATGTGCCTCCTAGTAGCCCAAATACATCTTAATACCTCTTTTAAAAAAAGATTCATTTATGCATTTCGTTTATTCATCTGTCTGTCTATCTATCTATCTATCTATCTATCTATCTATCTATCTATCTATCTATCTATCTATCTATCTATCTACAAATAAGCATTTTCTGATAACCCTGTTATATTGTACCCATGACCCTACCTAGCAATACAGGAAAAGAGTTAGTCAAAGATCAACTGTAGGGTATGCACCAGTCAATACTCACAGCCTCTCACCCCTCTCTTAAAAGGGAAAAAGTAAATAGGTTGGGAATAGAATACTGTTCCATTATTGTTAGAGTTGGAAGAGAAGATTTTCCTCCTTTTTCTCGATGTTCTCCCCTTTGTTTTTAAAACACCTTTATTATATCTTTTGTTTTTCTATCATCTTCACTTCTAAATATATCCTCTCTCCTTTCCTTTCCACTATGCATTAGGCACGTTGTCACTACTGTACTATGGCAGGTGATAAAATGTATAGTGCCATGCTTATTGCATGTATAGTTATCTTGCATTTGTTTCTCTTATTTTCAATGGTATCATAAGTTGGTTATGTGGGACACCAGGAAAATCATTCTTGTTTTAAAATATGGATGCCTATGTTTATGCATAGTTATAGGTTTCAAGTTTGCCCTTTCTGACTTTTGCAAGGCACTGCAAAAAGTTTCAATCTGGGGAGAAATATAACCCTACTCCCACTCAAGTCTGTGGTAGTTTTTCTGAGGGGCAGTCCTGAGATGTAGCTCCTGATTGGCTGAGAGACTGCTGTGTACCTGTGTGGGGAACAAACACTTCAGAGAAATTCTCAAGAGATAGGTTGAGAGGCAAGTTCATATGTCTAAATGAACAATTGGAGAATTACTTGGAGCTGTGTGGAGAAGCTGACTCCTGAACACGTCCCTTGATTCCCTGCAAACCTAGAAACTGGAAAGAACACTCTTCCCCCAACTCCAGTGAGATCATTTTCCCAGAATACCCCAGAAACCTCTTTGTCTTGGAAGCTCAATCCAGCCCTAGATTTCAGATATTGTGGTCTCTTCCTCTCATTGGCTAGTTCTTTTCAGAACCTTCATTTTAAGGAGGGCACCCAGGCCTGTCATGTCTTCCTCTCCAGGCTTCCTACTTAACTCTTCTAATTTTTAATGTTGTTTTCTCCATCAGAATATAAGATCCTGGAAGGAAGGGTATCCTATCTGCTTGTATGTGTTTTCCCAGAGCTTTGTATAGTGACTGGCACAACATAAATGCTTAATAAATGCTGGATGACTTGACTGGACCTCCTTGGGGTGCCGTCCATCAGTAGATCTTCACTAAACCTTTTAGTGAGAATAGCACAGAATTTGAGGCAAAATTTTGGAGGTGGACTTCCATTTCTGATTCTTATTAACTGCAACCTGGACAAATCATTTAACTTCTCTGAGACTCAGTTTCCTCATTTGTAAAATGGAGTTAAAAATGCTTGCATTGGGGTGGCTAGGTGGCACAGTGAATAGAGCACTGGCCCTGGAGTCAGGAGGACCTGAGTTCAAATATGGCTTCTGTAATGGGAATGTAAATTTTTAAGATCTTCCCTGTCCCTAGGCTAAAATGCACCTGGAGCCTGGGGTGGGAGGCTTATTTTTCAGTAGATACTTCTTGATTGTCCAGTGAGTCAATAAGGTTGTTACATTCTCTGAGCCAGGAGAAGGCTATATAAGCCCTGATGTGTAGCTTTATTTTGGGACTCACTTTGAGAAGTGTTCTGTGATTTGATCAGATGAGAGCCCCCCAGCTTTGAAAAACCCAGATGTTGATTTGATATGGATGTAATGGTTGGACAGTTTGGAAACTGTCTACTTGATCTGTTTCTCTGTCTTGATAATTCTGTCTGTATATTCTGAAGTTCAGGGTGCTGACCTTTTTCCCCTGAACTAGGTAAACGATATATATTTGACTGATTAAAGTAAGCTTGTTAACCCATTTTGAGTTGCTTTCCTTTATCTAAGCAGATCTGAGAACCTGTGTTGGCAGACACCCTGGGGATGCTAGGGTGCTTGCCGCTATAGCTTCAGACACATAATACTTACTAGCCATGTGACCTTGGGCAAGTCACTTAACCCCAATTGCCCTGCCTTCCCCCTCCAAAAAAAAAGCAAAAAAAAAATGCTTGCACATTACCTACCTCATAATGCTATATGTGAGGAAAGATCTTTGTGTAAGTCTCAGCTCAAAGATCATTTGTATGAGACTCTCCTTACTGGGGGAGATTGATTTTCATCCTCTATGACTTCATGAAGGGAGAAGCTGGAGGGAGCTTGAGAAAGAAGAGAGACCTTGGTCTTTTGGCTTCCAGTTTCTAGAGAGAAGATACATGGTTATAGAGTCTCTTCGGGTTCCAGATGGCAGAGAAAGACACTGGGAAGAAGCCAACAGTTAGAAGAGACCCAATTGTAGTATAATTATTGCACTACAGATTTTGGAAATTTCTCCTTTGGGTGATATCTGAGACTCCCTTTGTTGAGCTGACTTATCTTGTTCCCAGTGGGAGAGCTCATTCACTTTGTGAATTTTCTGAAATACTCTCATCTGTATAACTTTTCTGATTTCTGTTTGCTGTTGTCTTGGATAAATGGATTTATTTGCTATTTGCTACATGGGATGGCTAGGTAGCTAGTGGATAGAGTGTTGTGTCTGGAGTCAGGAATATCTGAGTTCAAATCTAGCCTTAGTCACTTACCAGCTATATGACCCCGGGCAAGTCACTTAAACTCTAGTTACCTCAGTTGCCTCATTTGTAAAATGGGGATAATGATAGCACCTATCTCCCAGAGTTGTTGTGTAGATCAAATGAGATAATAGTTGTAAAGTGCTTGGTGCATGGTACATGGTAATCATTATATAAATGTTACCTATTATTGTTAGTCTTCACTGTAGAACCAGCATTTGGTGGGAAGGTGGTCAAGCCTTGGATATATAGCTTGGGACCTTTCCTCCTTATCTTAAGAGATAGTGTTGAAGCACGACCTTCCCTTGGCTCTGGCTTCCACCTTCCCCAATCCATGTAAAAAGGGGACTCTAAACAAACTTTGGAGCTGCAGAACCCACAAAATGACACAGAGAAGCTAACCTCCCACTGAGGACAGCCCAGCAGGCCGGCAGGTATCGGCCAGTGCAGAGCTCTGGGAGCCGAACCCAGCCCCATGCCAAGGCTTTAGCCCCAGGGCGGGCCTGACCAGGCGCGGCCAGAGGGACTCCAGATCAGCAGCAGCTGTGGCCGTTTCCAGATTTATCAACACATAGACACAAAGGACAAAGTGAGAGGTCAGTACAGTCTGGACTTTGGGACCCAGTAAGTGGGAATACGTGGCTTTTACCCCCGGGGTGAGAAACCACTGAGATGCCAGCACAGCCAGCCAGCCCCATGTGGCAGCTTCAGCTCCTGGCCTGCAGAGTATCGGGGACCAAGCACCAGTCTGAGGGGTAATCGCTCTTGCTTTAACCTGCTTGGATCTGGATTGCAGTCTAGGGTAGAGGTCCTGGGGTGTGTGTCCAGCTTGCCAGAGCGTGCGGAGACCTCAGAGAGGGCACCCATCTAATACCTCTGGCAGCTGAGAAAACCCCAGCTTTTGGGACGAAAACTCCCCTGTCTGGTGGCAGAGTCCTACTGTGGCAAAAAGCCCAAAAGTCAAATCATTGAGTGGCAAAATGAGCAGGCAGAGGAAACAAAGCAGACAGAAGATTCCAACATTACACTCCTATTTTGGGGACAAGAAGGAGCAATGCATGGAACAGGAGGAAAACAGTGAAGTCAGAACTCCAGCACCAAAAGCTTCAAAGGAAAATACAAGCTGGTTACAGGCCATAGAGGACCTTAAGAAGCAGATAAGGGAAGTGGAGGAAAAATTGGGAAGAGAAATGAGAACAATGCAAGAAAATTATGAAATGAGAGTCAACAGCCTGACTGAAGAAAATAATACCTTAAAAAACAGACTGACTCAAATGGCAAAGGAGGCTCAAAAAGGCAATGAGGAGAAGAATGCCTTAAAAAGCCAAATTTGCCAGATGGAAAAAGAATCTCAAAAGCTCAATGAGGAGAATCATTGCTTCATAATTAGACTGGAGCAAATGGAAGCTAATGACTTTATGAGAAATCAAGATGCTGTTAAGCATATCCAAACAAATGAAAGAATAGAAGGCAAGGTGAAATATCTCATGGGAAAAACCACTGACCTGGAAAATAGATCCAGGAGAGATAATTTAAAAATTATTGGACTACCTGAAAGCCATGACCAAAGTAAGAACCTAGAAATCATCCTCCAGGAAGTTCTCAAAGAAAACTGCCCTGATGTTTTAGTACCAGACGGCAAAATAGAGGTTGAAAGAATCCACCGATCACCTCCTGAAAAAGATCCCAAAAAGAAAACTCCTATGAATATTATAACCAGGTTCTGGAATTCCCAGATTAAGGAGAGAATATTACAAGCAGCCAGGAAGAAACAATTTGAATATTGTGGAAACACAATCAGGATAACCCAGGATCTGGCAGCTTCTACACTGAGGGATCGAAGGGCTTGGAATATGATATTCCAGAGGTCAAAGGAGCTGGGATTAAAACCAAGAGTCACCTACCCAGCAAAACTGAGTATCACGTTTCAGGGGAAAATATGGTCATTCAGCAGAATAGAGGACTTTCAAGTATTCTTGCTGAAAAAACCAGAGTTGAATAGAAAATTTGACATTCAGATACAAGAAGCAAGAGAAGGTAAACCGGGAAAAGAAATGATAAGGAACTTATCAAAGTTGAACTATTAACATTCCTACATGGAAAAACAATAATTGTAACTTATGAAA
>NW_027185809.1:32268037-32311952 GCF_028583685.1 Petaurus breviceps papuanus
ATCTACTGGAAATATCGAAACGGGTATGGGAGAAAATATGGGAGAGAGCAGATTGGAAGTGGGGATATCCTGTGGGACTGCTGTTTTGTGGGGATGGGTGGGGGAAAAACGGGGAGAAAATTTGTAACTCAAAATCTGGCGGAAACGAATAATGTAAATCAGAAGTTAATAAAGCATTAAAAAAAAGAGGTAGTGTTAAGAAACTGAGTTTTAATCTAAAAATTATCTCCCACAGAGTAACAATATTTAGGGAGAGAGATATATTTCTAGCCTGGTGCCCATTTTCTCCCCTTTATTATATTATCAACATAATAATATAAGTATACTTAATACTCTGTGGAGAGTAGAGTAGTGGCCAGCTTTTGGTCTGACTTTTGTTTCTCCTCCTGGAAAGAATCGAAGTCTTTCTTGGAGAAGGGTAGGTGGAGGAGATTCTAGTGAAAACTCTTCTTCCGTTCTTGTAAGCCACAAATATGGACATTCATAACCTATACTGGCAATAGAAAAAATACTGTCTCCCTGCCCCTCCACATTTTTAAACCTTCTATCTCCCTGCAAAAGTATATTTGAGCTGCACCTGTGATTTCATGGCATAGGGACATTGTGAGTGAGGAAACTCCCTTTGTCAATCACTCTGCAACTTCTAGTTAACAAATGTGAACTTAATTACTCTGTGTGATCTTTATCTAAAGTTTAGTGAGTCAACATACTGTGGTTCAGAAGAGTTAAATCACATTCCTAGGGTAACAATAATTGTTTTGACCCCACTGCCTAAAGACCAAGTGTGTTGTATTTTACCCCTTTACCAGGGTTCTCTGATACCCTTAAGGGATCTTGGTAATGTTTAATCTAAGATTTCTGTCATTGGCCCGAGCATCCATTCGTGGTGTTTCCCCAATTTTAAGGATGGCTCCCTTGTACTCCAGATCCATTTAACTACTAACAGTTGGATTAGATTTTACAAAGAAATATTTACTTCAGAAGTATGATAACAAATATATAAACATACTCCCCAAAAGATGGGGGTATAATCCCTCATACTCTGGGGAAGGGAAGGGTTAGGTTCACAGCTTAATTCAGTTACTCAAAGTCCTTCTCTGAGCTCAAGTCACAGGTACCCTGGCTTCTCAGGGCTTCTCTGTTGGACTGCAACATACAGCCTAGAATCTTGTCTTCATGGTTGCTATGGCTCCATTTTGGTTGCACTGGGGGATTACCACTTGCACCTGGAACTGAGAATGACAAATGACACAGACTAAACAAACCCTCCAGGCTCATACCAAACCAATTCAGTTTATGGAACCTGTGCTGTAAGTGAACCTTCATCCTCTCTGGAAGTCACACTTAAGAAAGAGAGCAAGACTGTCCCAGTTTTTCAGATGTAAAGATGCATCCTGTTCCAGCTATGTTGCCAATTGAAGCTGGCTGTCTATCTGGTAGGGAAATGTAGGATGTCTTCTCCCAGAAGTAGGGTACCTCCATGTTAGGTGATCTGGACATGCTCTTGTAATGGGAATGGGAATTTGAAGATCTTCTCTGCCCCTTAATAGACCTAAGGGAATTTGAACACCTTCCCTGATTTGAAGATCTTCCCTGCCACCTATACCAGATAGACTGAATGGAATCACATGGAGCCTGTGGTGAGAGGAATTTGCTGAAGGGTAGAGCAGAGCACATGGGAAGTTTGGAATCAGAGCAGTTAGAGCTGGAGAGAGGGGAGGATATACCCAGGCAGACAGCTAGAGTGTGGTTGTGGGAAGGTTAAAGGATGGTGTGGCTCTCTGCTGTGTTGCTATGATGATTTGGTTTCTTGTTGTTGGAATTTAGTTTCCTGGTACCTGAATAAATGTTTTGCTTCTGTCTTCTATATGGAGAGTCTGTTATATTTTATTATTGAGTACTATGCCAGCATTTTCACAGCCACCATTGGTGAAGGCTGTAGTGCTACAGCTCTAATACCTCCATTACACTGTTGTTCATTTTTGTAGAGGATCGATGACATCATAGGTGATATCTTGACTTTCATGTGAATTGGATTTAAGTGAGTCAGAGTTAAGAGAAACAAAACTTCTCTCTTCCAGAGTGATCGAACTACACTGGTCCCCTTAAGATATTAAAAGGATCAGAGGAAGGCTTTTAACATATTGGGTAGATCCCCTATGGAGGAGTTATAGACATACTTGGATGAGAACCACATAGGATAAGAAATTCCTCAGATTACCATCTGATCCAGTGGATGGCATAACTACACCAAGGAGTTCTCAGATTCATTATTATTATTATTACTATCATACTACACACTTGGATATGTAACCAAGAGAAATGTATGGACAGGCAGCCTGATTTTGCTATTCTTAAAGACTGGAAGTCAGGTTGTTAGAAATACTCAGAAAGAAATTTTCTGAGGGTCTAAACTGGTGTTAGAACAAATCTCCCCATCTTTACAGAAATGATAGAGGTTAGAGAATTACTTTCTCTCAGTCTCTTGTACCTTGTGGAAAATTTTCCCTGGCAGAATGGCAGAAGAGAACAATTTGTTCCAATGGCCATGAAGCAGGCTCTATAGAGTGCTTAGAGCTTGACAAAAAACACCAAGGTCATCCACTGCACTCCCAGCCATTACCAGTCATCCTGACTTTTGTCCTGCCTTTGAATTTTGATGACCCTGGAAGAGACAGTGAAGCTGATGACTTTGTGCCACTCTGCCTCACTTGAATTCAATTCACTTGAAAGACATCACCCATGATGTCATTGGTCCTCTTTGAAAATGAAGGACAAATAACATCTTGTGGAATCTGACAGTAAGAACTGATTAGAACATGAAAGCCTTCTCCAGTCCCAATGTTTGGTTGCCACCATGTTTCCAGTATTACAGCATCTTTCTCAATTCCATCATCAATGTCAATAAGTGACAAACTTAATGTCCCACAAAATGGGAATTTTTGTTAAAGCTTAGAATTTAATTTAATGTATTTGATTATTTGTGTCATGTTTCCTAAGATAACTTTTACCTTCTGACTTAAATTGTATATGTGTGTCTTTTACTCATCAGATTCTTTTCTTTGTCGTTTTTTCATTCAGTCCTGCTTGGACCATGGAATAATTATTCTTTGGACATTTCAAAACTCCTTCCCTCCCCACTCTTAAGACTATAGCAACTGTAGGACCCAGAGCTGGCTTGTGCAGAGTTCAGGGTCTCTATCAAATATTTAACATTTGATCATGTATAGGCCAAGTAAGCAGCTGCCTAAAATTCTGTAATTAGGGATCTCTGAAAGTCATCCATTTAGAGGAAATGCCCTCAGATATTTTCCCCCTACTCCTGAGGTTATTGCTTAAAAGTCTACCACTAAAGATTCATTTCTTTAGCTTAAGACATTGTCATCTGTTAATATTCAAATACTCCTGGGAGAGGAAACACATTAAACTGTCACCAGCTTAGCACAGTGTGAATTAATTTATCAGATCCTTTTTAAGGTAAGAGGCTGCAAAGAGCCAGTTTTCTTTTCTGAGGGTGATGGTGCCAGTACCTTTCAATTGGATGCTGCAGTCAGAGCTGTTAAGTGTGGGTTTAACTTGTTGGGCTCCCATCCTTCTTCTTTGGTATTGATGATTACCTGAGCATTTTGTATTTGATCCTGGAGGTGACCTGTGCTTTAGTTTTTTATTTTTTATTTTTCAAATGCTTTATTAACTTCTGATTTACATCACTCATTAATGCCAGATTTTGAGTTACAAATTTTCTCCCCGTTTTTCCCCTACCCCCCCCAAATAGCAGTCCCACAGGATATCCCCTCCTCCAATCTGCCCTCTCCCATATTTTCTCCCATACCCCTTTCGACTTTTCCAGTGGATCTCTATGCCCCAGTGCCTGTATATCTTATTCCCCAATTACATGTAAAATAGTATTGATAATAGTATATGCACACACACACACACACACACACATATATATATATACACATACATATTTGAATATTTGATTTTAAAACTTTGAATTCCAGATTCATTTCCTTCCTCCCTTTCACCCACCCTTACTGGGAAGATAAGCAGTTCAGTATAGGATATACATGTGTGGCTAATGCAAAACAATAACATAGTAGATATATTATAAAAGACTGACTATATTTCCCTCCCTCCTATCCCACCTACCACTTGTTCTGTTCTCTACTTTGATCCCTGTCCCTTTTCAAAAGTGGGTGTTTCCAACTTCCTTCCCCCCCAGCCTGCCTTCCCTTCCATCATTCCCCCTCTCATCCCCTTCCCCCCTACTCTCTTGTAGGGTGAGATACCCTATTTAGTGTGTATTTCATTCCCTACACAAGCCAAATTCAATGGAAATAAGGTTGACCCATTCCCTTTTGCCTTCCTATTCTTCCTCTCCATTGAAACCATTTCCCTTTGCCTCTTCTGTATGAGATAGTTTACTACATTCTGTCTCTCCCCATCTCCTCTCATTATATTCCTCTCTCACCTCTTAATTTCACCTTTTAAGTATCATCCCTTCCTGTTAGTTTGGTCCTGTGCCCTCTATCTATGTATACTTGTAAACGTATATACATACATTCACATATATGCCCATATACCCTCATATTTAGACATACATATTTCTATTCCCTTCAACTACTGAGAAAAGTTTCGTAAGTTACAATTATTGTTTTTCTGTGTAGGAATGTTAAATAGTTCAACTTTGATAAGTTCCTTGTGATTTCTTTTCCTGGTTTACCTTCTCATGCCTCTCTTGCTTCTTGTATCTGAATGTCAAATTTTCTATTCAACTCTGGTTTTTTCAGCAAGAATGTTTGAAAGTCTTCTATTCCACTGAATGACTATATTTTCCCCTGAAACATGATACTCAGTTTTGCTGGGTAGGTGACTCTTGGTTTTAATCCCAGCTCCTTTGCCCTCCAGAATATCATATTCCAAGCCCTTTGATCCCTCAGTGTAGAAGCTGCCAGATCCTGGGTTACCCTGATTGTGTTTCCACAATATTCAAATTGTTTCTTCCTGGCTGCTTGTAATATTCTCTCCTTGGTCTCTCCAGAACCTGGCTATAATATTCCTAGGAGTTTTCTTTTGGGGATCTTTTTCAGGAGGTGATGGGTGGATTCTTTCAACCTCTGTTTTGCCCTCTGATTCTAAAACATCAGGGCAGTTTTCTTTGAGAACTTCCTGGAGGATGATTTCTAGGTTCTTACTTTGGTCATGGCTTTCAGGTAGTCCAATAATTTTTAAATTATCTCTCCTGGATCTATTTTCCAGGTCAGTGGTTTTTCCCATGAGATATTTCACCTTGCCTTCTATTCTTTCATTTGTTTGGATATGTTTAACAGCATCTTGATTTCTCATAAAGTCATTAGCTTCCATTTGCTCCAGTCTACTTCTGAAGCCATGATTCTCCTCAATGAGATTTTGAGATTCTTTTTCCATCTGGCAAATTAGGCTTTTTAAGGCATTCTTCTCCTCATTGCCTTTTTGAGCCTCTTTTGCCATTTGAGTCAGTCTGTTTTTTAAAGTGTTATTTTCCTCAGTCAGGCTGTTGACCCTCATTTCATAATTTTCTTGTATTATTCTCATTTCTCTTCCCAATTTTTCCTCCACTTCTCTTATCTGCTTCTTAAGGTCCTCTATGGCCTGTAACCAGCTTGTATTTTCCTTTGAAGCTTTTGGTGCAGGAGTTCTGACTTCACTGTTTTCCTCCTGTTCCATGCTTTGCTCCTTTTTGTCCCCAAAATTGGAGTGTAATGTTGGAATCTTTTGTCTGCTTTGTTTCCTTTGCCTGCTCATTTTGCCACTCAATTACTTGACTTTTGGCCTTTTTTGCCATAGTAGGACTCTGCCACCAGACGGGAGTTTTTGTCCCAAATGCTGGGGTTTTCTCAGCTGCCAGAGGTATTAGATGGGTGCCCTCCCTCAGGTCTCCACACGCTCTGGCAAGCTGGACATACACCCCAGGACCTCTACCCTAGACTGCAATCCAGATCCAAGCAGGTCAAAGCAAGAGTGATGACCCCTCAGACTGGTGCTTGGTCCCTCTACACTCTGCAGGCCAGGAGCTGGAGCTGCCATGTGGCACTGGGTGGCTGTGCTGACTCCTCAGCGGCTGTCTGGTCAGAGGTTTGAATCTGAGGGTTATATTATATAAGTCATATAAGTAGAATCACTGTCAGAGAAGTTGGCCATCTCTCATGAGGCCTGGATCACATATTCTTGTCTGAGGCAGTATCTGAGATCTTTACTTGAGGTAACTTAACTAGCCAAGATATCGAAAAGCAGAAAGAGATGACAGTCCTAGGTCAGCATCTAGCCCCAGCATGAAGTGCGTGTGATGAGGAGTGGGTAGGGAGCACAGAAAAGGGTAGTAGAAAGCATGCAAATAGAATCTAACTCTTTGTGTCAAGGAGGTGAGTTCATATTAACAATTATTATGCCTGAATCATTCCCAGAGTCAATTATACTAAAGTTGAAGTCAAATTTCTTTGCAAATGTTGAAGTTTTCTCCTAACTGTCCAGCCTGAGTGAAGACATAAACTAACTCACTACTTATACCCCTAATCCTATGAGATTGTTAAGTTCCTTGAGGACAGGGACTGTCTTTTGCTCCTTTTTTGAATCCCAAGCATTTAGCACAGTTCCTGGTACATATAAGTGCTTAATAAGTGGTTATTGATTGATTGATTGATAAAATGCTGGACAGGTTAAGAGACCTGGTTTTGACTCTTGACTCTGACAGTCCTCTGGGATATCTGTTCTTTGGATGTCCTAGCATTGTTGGAGTTACTGAAATATTTTTTCTTTTTAAAGTATTTTCTTTTACTGAATTGCACAGCTGGGTTTTCTGATATGACTTTTGTAGGCCAGACCAATTGTTTCAAAAGAGCTACTGTGCTGCTGTATAACAGTGTTGCTTTATGGGTCCTATACGGTTAGAACTCCAGGGGCATAAAGTAGCTGTCAATCAACTGGCACTCTATATGCTGAGTCCCAGGCTCTACCTAGGAGAATGTGTCAGTCAATCTCAGGCTTAGCTGCCCCTCCCCCTCATTTGACTACCCTCCCTTTATTTTCCCTTTTTTTCCTCTTTTGATCTCCTTCCCTTTCCTTTCTATTCTGTTACTTTATTCATTCTCCCTTCATTCAAGGTCAGAAGCTAAACAGGCAGTTTAATTAGATTAGTAAATGCATAGTAAAAGCAGAAGCATTTGTAACCCAAGTTCCAAAGTCCATTAGTATAGAATTATTTCCTCATTAGTAGAGGGTAATGTTCTGCACTGAAACAATGATTAAAAGTTAGATTGAACCTGGAAATCATACCCCCTAGACTAATAATAAAGAGAGCAGACTTCTGTCCTGGAACCCCTTCTCTCTGAAGTTAGCAAAGTGGCCATGCTTCTGGCCCCAACCTCTTGCTTTCCCTTCTGGAAGAAAATCAAGCATCTCTTGGAGAAGGGGGGCAAGGGAGAAGAGGCTAGAGCTATCTATTGTGCTTCCCTTGGAGCCACACAATGACACTCTTGTGCTATATATGTGGGGACAACTCTCCACACATATTCATCATATGATAATGGAACTCGATCCAGGCTCTCCCAAGCAGAAACCTCCTTTATGCTGAAGTCCATTCCTCCTCTAATCAATTTCCCAGACACACCAAAGGAATAGGAAAGGAACATTACCTAGAACAGAGGTAGCCAAACTTATTTGGCCTACCTCCCCCTTTTTAGAAAAATTACTCAATGTCCCTCTGGAAATCTACTGTCTTTAACTCTTTAACAGATTTTTTATTTTTGGAAATTTGCTTCATTTTTGAAAATATATATTAAAAAAAATAAAAATGACACATCTTAAATTTAATAATTTATTGTAAATTTGTGGTTTTTTTCCTGTATTGAAATTTTGATGAAACAATATTGCATCATGTAACTATATAGTACTGTATTATAAACAAGTCATTACACACACATATTCCTGCAAATGCATTCTGGACTTCCCGACAATGTGTGAAACACTTGCCGGCCAACATTTGCTTGTCAGGACCTTTCATTGGACTTGACCACTGATGGATTATAACTTGCATTTTGTGTGTTTATTTGGAAAATAATGTAATCACTACAACTATAACTCTGTTACATAATAGATGAATCATGTACAAATGGTTTTCAAAATTTTCTTCTTTTCTTTCCTTATGCTCCACCATTCCTTTATTTTTATTCAACACCTCCAAATTGCACCCAAGGTTACTATTGCCCCCCATTGTTCCAGTGCTTCCCAGGGGGTAGTATCATCCACTTTGGGAACTTATGAAGTTCTATTTCTTGCAGTGGACTTTATGAATGGGAAGAAAACTCAGGCAGCTAACTCACTACTGGATTAGAGAGCACTATGGAAACTTCATTGTATCTCATGGTCATAGCTTCCTGGGCAAACTGAGACCTAGGATCCCTTTGTCCTGATCTCAGGAACTTCACTTTAGAGTCTGCCTCAGGCTCCTGTCTTTTACCGCAAATCCAGCATTTAAAAGGGTTAGAGTCTGACTTGACTGTCACAAATCTAATCTTGACAGCAGCAGGGGGACAATCACAGCTGGGTATCAAACCTGGCCAACATTGTGTCTATCTCAATTTCTGTCATCAAAAATCCTGTGAGTCTTGGTTAGCGCATGCCCCCTTAGAATATATCACCTCCATCATAGTTTCTCTACTAGCCTGTCAGTTCAGTGTAGGTTTTCTCTGAGGAAACATCCCCAATTACCTGACTCTGTCTGTGTCTGACTCAGTATAATACCCCACCTACAGGCATTTATTGCTGTTGTGATTGAACATTGGGTAAAATATCACAATAGCTATCTAGTAATTGGAAAATCAGTAGACAACGAGGGAATTGGATCCTCATTTTGGACTGTTAGCTTTGGGTGTACATACTGACTATTGCTGTTTGTCCTCCATTTTAGAAGAGGACCAATGATATCACAGGGTGATGTCTTGATTTATGGGTGAATTGGATTTTAGTAAGGCAGAGTAGCACTATGTTGTCAGCCTCACTCTTCCAGAGTCATTGAAGGTCAGCAGCAAGAAAAAAGCCAGGATGATTGGCAATGGTCCAGGATTTAATGTATGACTTTGGCATCTTTGATGCCTAACCAAATTCTTTTTTTTTTGGGGGGGGGAGTGGCTTTTTGGAAGGCAGTTGGGGTTAAGTGACTTGCCCAAGGTCACAGGCTAGTTTTTGTGTTAAGTTTCTGAGGCTGGATTTGAACTCAGGTCCTCCTGACTCCAGGGCCAGTGCTCTATTCACGTGCAGTGACCTAGTCACCTAGCTGCCCCTGTCTGACCAAATTCTAAGCATTCCACAATTCCTGTTTCAGCTGCCTTCGTGGTGATAAGAACACATCGTTTTCATTTGTCCATTCAATTGGTGGAAGTCTTCACATGCTTGGAGTAGACACTACCCCCTCCCCCACCTCACTGATGGATTTGAGGCCCACTGGTTACCCTCAACCTGGTATGGACTATCTGCTGAGGTGGTTTACTAGGATGTGACTGCTGCATATGTTATAGCTTCTTGGAACCACAGGTGAGACACCAAAGGTGGATAGTAGCCCTTACACCAGAGGTGCTAGTCCTCCTTGAACACCCCACACACCCTTGACTATTTTGATTAAGACATTGAAAGAACCATGGGATACTGTGAATAATTTGAGGAAATATCCAGTACCTTTTAAGATATACAAGGAGGCTGGGAAAGTACTTTCCTCATTATATAAATTTTGAAATGGTGCTGCATTCTGTGGAAGCATATTAAAAACCTCCTTTTAAATTTAACTGGAAATATTAAGAAGTTAGGTTTTTTTTCTAGGCTAAAATCCTTTCTAGACTTTTCCTTTATGGAAAATGGGTTGAAGATGGGGGAGTAGAAACAGGACTTCTGTGCAACTCCGGCTCCCACCAACTCTAATTCATGTAAAAAATGACTCTAGACAAACTTTGGAGCTACAGAACCCATAAAATGACACAGAGAAGCTAACCTCCCACTGAAGAAAGTCCAGTAGGCTGGCAGGAAGTGGCCAGTGCAGCATTCTATGAGCCAAGCCCAGCCCTGAGAGAGCCTAAAGTTTTAGCCTCAGGGTGGCCTGACTAGCTTCCCCCTGGAGGGACTTCAGATCACCAGAAGTTATGGCAGTTTTCGGAATTATCAACACATAGAGGCTAAGGACAAAATGAGAGGTCAGTGCAGTGTGGACTTTGGGACTTGTGAATTTGGGAGTATGGTCCAGCCTTTGCTCCAGGGGCCAGAAGCAGCTAAGTTTCCATGGCCATGCAGTCACTTGCCATGTGGCTGTTTCAGAGCTCCTGGTCTGCAGATTGTAGGAGGACCAAGTGACCAGTCTGAGGGGTAATTGCTGTTGCTTTAACCTGCTTGGATCTGGATTGCAGTCTAGGGTGGAGGTCCTGGGGTGCGTGAACAGTTTGCCAGAACATGTGGAGGCTTCAGAGAGGGCACCCAAATAATAGCTCCAGCATCTGAGAAAACCCCAGTATTTGGGATAAAGCTCCCGTTTCTGGTAGCAGAGTCCTACTGTGGCAAAAGGCTCAAAAGTCAAGTAATTGAGTGGCAACATGAGCAAGCAAAGGAAGCAAAGAAAACAGAGCAATCCAACTTTACACTCCTATTTTGGGGACGAAAAAAGGATCAAAGCATGGAACAGGAGGAAGACAGTGAAGTCAGCACTCCTGCACCAAAAGCTTCCAAGAAAAATATGAGCTGGTTACATGCCATAGAGGAACTTAAAAAGGATTTTGTAAACCAAATAAGAGAAGTAGAGGAAAAATTTGGAAGAGAAATGAGAACGATGCAAGAAAATTACGAAATGAGAGTCAACAACTTGACTGAAGAAAATGACATCTTAAAAAATAGACTAACTCAAATGACAAAAGAGGCTTAAAAAGGCAATGAGGAGAAGAATGCCTTAAAAAGCCAAATTTGCCAGATGGAAAAAGAACCTCAAAAGTTCACTGAAGAGAATCATTGCTTCAGAATTAGACTGGAGCAAATGGAAGCTAGTGACTTTATGAGAAATCAAGATACTATTAAACAGATCCAAACAAATGAAAGAATAGAAGGCAATGTGAAATATCTCATGGAAAAAACCACTGACCTGGAAAATAGGTCCAGGAAAGATAACTTAAAAATTATTGGACTACCTGAAAGCCATGATCAAAAAAAGAACCTAGAAATCATCCTTCAAGAAATTCTCAAGGAAAATTGCCCTGATATTTTGGAACCAGAGGGCAAAATAGAGGTTGAAAGAATTCACCCATGATCTCCTGAAAAAGATCCCAAAAAGAAAACTCCTAGCAATATTATAGCCAGGTTCTGGAGTTCCCAGATCAAGGAGAAAATATTACAAGCAGCCAGGAAGAAACAATTTGAATTTGGTGGAAACACAATCAGGATAACCCAAGATCTGGCAGCTTCTACCCTGAGGGATCAAAGGGCTTGGAATATGATATTCTGGAGGTCAAAGGAGCTGGGATTAAAGCCAAGAATCACCTACCAGCAAAAGTGAGCATCATGTTCCAGGAGAAAATATGGTCATTCAGTGGAATAGAGGACTTTCAAGAATTCTTTTTTTTTTTTAAGCAATCAGGGTTAAGTAACTTGCTCAAGGTTACACGGCCAGGTGTTTCTGGGTGGGTGCTAAGTATCTGAGCCTGGATTTGATCCCCAGATCATCCCGACACTGGAGCCAGTGCCCTTACTCGCTGTGCTACCTGGCCACCCCAACTTTCAAGCATTCTTGATGAAAAAACCAGAGTTGAATAGAAAATTTGACATTCAGATACAGGAAGCAAGAGAAGCATGAGAAGGTAAACAGGGAAAAGAAATTGTAAGGAACTTATCAAAGTTGAACCACATATATTCCTACATGGAAAAACGATAATTGTAACTTATGAAACTTTTTTCAGTATGAGAATAGTTGAAGGGAATAGAAATGTATGTGTATATATATATATATATATATGTATACATACATATATATGTCTATATAGGATGGTATATGGGCATATGAATACATATGTGAGTGCGTGTATATATGTCTGCAGGTATATATAGACAGAGGGCACAGGACCAATTTAATAGGAAGGATGATACTGAAAAGGTGAAATTAAGAGGTGAGAAAGGAATACGATGAGAGGAGATGGGAAGAGACAGAATGGAATAAGTTATCTCATATAGAAGAGGCAAGGGAAAACTGTTACAATCAAGGGGAAGAACAGGAAGGCAAAAGGGAATGAGTCAACTTTATTCTCATTGAATTTGGCTTAGGGAGGGAATGACATGCAGACTAAATAGGGTATCTCACCCTACAGGAGAGTAGAGGGGAAGGGGAAGGGAGGGGGGATAATGGAAGGGAGGGGAGACTGGCTGGGGAGGGAAGTTGAAAGTACACACTTTTGAAAAGGGACAGGACCAAGTGGAGAATAGAACAAGGTGGGGATAGGATGGAGGGAAATATAGTTCTTTCACAACATACCCACTATGGAAATGTTTTGCATAGCTACACATGTACAACCTATATTGAATTGCTTATCTTCCCAGTAAGGGTGGGTGAAGAGCGAGGTAGGGAAAGAATCTGGAATTCCAAGGTTTAAAATCAAATGTTTAAAAAATATATATTATTATTATTATTATTTTACATGTAACTTGGAAATAAGATATACAGGCACTGGGGCATAGAGATCCACCATACACTACTGGAAAATTGGAGAGGGAATGGGGGAAGATATGGGAGACAGCAGATTGGGGGAGGGGATATTCAGGGGGATCACTGTTTTGGGGTGGTGGGTAGGGCAATATGGGGAGAAAATTTGTAACTCAAAATCCTGTGCAAATGAATAATGTAAACTAAAAAATAAAAAAAAATTCTAATATAAAAAAAGAAACAAGTAGGTCTCGGGAATATGAGAAAAGGCCTATACAATATCATGTTTCCCAATATTTTAACATTTTTTAATAATTACTTTTTTTTTTTTTTTTGCCTTTTGGAGGGCAATTGGAGTTAAGTAACTTGCCTAAGGTTACACGGCTAGTTTTTTTGTGTCCGAGGCCAGAACTGAACTCGGGTCCTCCTGACTCCGAGGAGGTGCTTTACTCACTGCACCACCTAGCCACCCCTTAATAATTACTTTTAAAAGTGGAAAACAAATTGACGGCAAATAAATAAAAACACAATTTAAGCAAAAAAAAAAAAAGAAAGAAAATGGTTTGAAACAAAAGCTAAGGCCTTTCTTAGAGAGATGGATTAAGAGGGATAACCAAATTTAACTCTTGTCTAGATAAGATCATTGCCTTACCTACAAGCTACTGAGGGACCTGAGAGCAGTATCTTTTTTTTTTTTCCCCATTCAAGGTTACGATATTGATCACAGGAAGGGAACCCTTTCAGTCCTTAAGAAGAGTGGTCAATGGTGGAACTGAATAGAGACTATTTAGGAATGTTAACCTCAAATTATATTTTTAGCATACTTTTGTCTTTTCCTTCTTCAAGATTCCTACAAATGTGACTTTCAATCTTTTTGGTGTAGAGACATATTGGAAGGCACTGGGGGCCTATGCAAGTCTATACATCTCTCTTTAAGCTAGAATTTACTTGAATGTAGAATAATAGTAACAATTAAAATTGTTTCTGGAAGACTTTTGCCTAAAATATAGAATCTTTCGTTCTTAGATAATTGTATCCTCATTAAAGGGAGTTGGTGAGGTTGTCTGGAAACTAGTTACTAACTTTCCTACTGTGAATGAGGGGATAGAGTTTTTTTTCAGATTTTTTTAAAAATAGTGTCCAGGTACTTCTAGCAAGAGACATGTCAGTGGGGAAGATATCACATGGAGTTCCAGAACTGTCAGTCTCCCAGGGCAAATACAAGGCACTCAATATGTGAAGCTATGTTCCTCTTCAGTGGAGTTTCCCTGTCTTCCAAATGAGTAAGTCTGTGAGTCTTGGTTAGAGCATGGCCCCTTAAGCGGAAAATGCAATAGAGGCAGAGAACAGATACAAAGAAATAGAAGTGACTAATGGAAAAACCTCAGAAGACCTGCTTTGAGTCCTATGCTCCCTGAAAATGCAGTATTTCAAGTTTGGAGAGCTGAGATGTTTGAAGAGCTGAATAGATAATTTGGTAGTGCCAAGGAAACCTCTCAATACTTTTTTTCCTTCCTTCCTTCCTCCTTTCCTTGGTTCATTTAAAAAACATATTTTCCAGTGGAAAATCTTTCTTACCCATCTTGCTTCTCTTCCCTTGGGGAAGAACAACAATAAAATTCTTGTAACAAATACGTATAGCCAACTGTGACAAATTTCCACACTGGCAATTAAAAATCTATCTATTTACCTTGAGTCATTCTCCTTTCTGTCAGGAGGTGGGTAGCATTCTTTACCATTGGTTCTTTGGAATCACAATTGATTGATTCATGATGTGTTCATCAGAGCTCTTAAATCTTTCAAAGTTTTCGATCCCTTCAATGGGATGAACAGAAGGCCTCTGATTTTGTTTGTTTCAAGTTGTTCAATTTTTGTCTGATGCTTTGTGACCTTATTTGTCATATACTAGATCTGGAGGTGATCATTTCTTTCTGTTGTTACTGTTTTTCCTGTTGTATATTCAAGGACTTTGTTTACTTTTTCCTGAAATTTTTGGCAATTTCAGTCTTTCCCCCCACCCCTTTTTTTCTTATCATTCACTTTTTGACTCTCTCCCCTCTGGTTATTGTTACTTTGGGAGCTAGATTTCAAAGTGCTTCAGCCTCCTCCAACACTAGGCAATTCACTGTTGACCAGCCTAAATCTCTGCTCCACTTGACTTGGGTGGTCAGAACTGGCCCCAGCTGGATGCTGTGCTAGTTTTCTCAGGTTTGGTGGAGTGCTACACAGTCTCACCACACATAGTGACCTATCCCACTCCTATTCCTTAGTTCTTTATCTGGGCACCAGTAGTTCAGAGTTTTGCAGCATTGGTATTTGCAGGTTGTAGCCCCTGGCAGGCTTTTGTTCTTGAAGGACTATGGCCAAGTTAGTTATTGAAGCTTGAGTAAACTTCCATAACATTGTAGCAGCAAGCACCCCAAGCGTCCTCAGGGTTTGCAGCTATCACAGGTTCTTGGATCTGCTTTGTCAAAGGAAAGCAACTCAAAATGGGTTAACAAGCTTACTTTAATCAGTCAGACATATATCGTTTACCTTGTTCAGGAGAAAAGGTCAGCACCCTGAACCTCAAAGTATACAGGCATAATTATCAAGACAGAAACATCAAGTATGTGACAGATTTCCAAACTGTCCAACCATTACATCCATACCCAGTCAACATCTGGGTTTCCACATTCTGGGTTTTTCAAAGCCGGGGGACTCTCAACAACGGCTTCCCAGAATTCAGATCAAATCACAGAACACTTCTCAAAGTGAGTCCCAAAACAAAGCTACACATCAGGGCTTATATAGCCTTCTCCTGGCTCAGAGAATGTAACAACCTTATTGACCCACTGGCCAATCAAAAAGTATCTACTGAAAAACAAGCCTCCCACCCCAGGCTCCAGGTGCACGTTAGCCTAGGGGCAGGGAAGATCTTTAAATCTGCATTTCCATTACAAACATGGAGCAAGAATTTCCATGGCTCTGGAAAAAAAGGAGGAGAGAATGGGGTGTAGGGGTGGGTTTTGTTGTAAGCCTGTGTCTTGGGTCTGCTAGTATAGCTTTGTCACCTGGATTCTAGACCATGGAGACAGCTGAAGTTGTTTTATCCTTGGCACATAATTTCTCTTTTGGAGTTCTCTATCTTGTTGCTCATTTCCCTATTGCCTCTAGGATAAAGTGCAAACTCTTTTGTTGAGATTTTAAAGCATTTCACAATCTGACCCTGCCCTATTTTTTCATTTTCATTATATATTACTCTTCCTATTGCATTATTTGATCCTGCCAAATTGGCCTTCTCTCTGTTCTTTACCTACGACCTTCCATATATCCTCTGTATCTTTGCAGTGAAAAACCTCTAAGCCTAGAATACAATATCTTTCTATCTCTGCCTTGCAGAATCTCTCTCTTCCTTTAGTTCAAACACCACCTTTTACATAAAGCATTTCTTGATCCACAACAGCTCATGCCCTCCTTTCAAAAATGCCTTATATTCAACTTCTTTGTATTTGTATTTATTCTCTTTATATTAATTAAGGATATATTTATGTACTTGTTTCCCAGTTAAAATGTAAGCTTTTTGTGAGTTTCATTTGTGAGTTTGTTTCATTCTTTGTACTTATATCTTCAGTGCCTAATGCAATACTTGGTCCATAATTAAAAATTAATAAATATTTCATTGATTAATGGAATCCAATGTGATAATTATTTCTCAGTCATTTTGTAAAAACCATTTGTGATCTACATCTCTCTGATCCATGGAAGGGCTAGTCTTCTGTGAACTGCAAGAAGACAATTGGTCATAATGGATTGTGTTACTATAAGTTTAAAATTTCCTGGGGAAGTTGTGGATGTATGTAATGAGGTATGCACCTTCACCATGGCATCTCTGGACCTGGGGAACATCTCTGGAGTGTCAGCATTGATTGGAACGAACTTCAGCAAATCCAAGTCACTGGCAGAGCCCAGGATTACTACTTGAATATTAAGACAATCTAGTTCAGCTTTCACAGGCCAGTGGTAGAAAGAGAACATCAAAGGAGAACAAAACTGTCCCCATGAAGAGAGGCAGGACTCTGGTGTCAGAGGATCCAAATTCAAATCCCACTTCTGACACTGCCTATGTAAACCTGGACAAGGAACTTATCCTCCTATATCTCAGTTTCCTCATGTTCAAAATGAAGGGGTTGGCATAGATGGTCAGTTAGGCCCCTTCTGACTCTAGATCTAAATTTGATTTTGAGTGATTCTCCAGTGCTGAAGAATGGAAATATTGTCTCAAGAGGAAGCTTATTATGAGAACTGATACCTTACCACATGAATGGAATGTGAAGTGTGTGATGGCCTTTGTCCTACTTCCCCCCAGAACCAAATCACTGAACTCCCTACAGAGATAATTATACCTGCACTACACCTCTCACAGAGGGTTATGAAGAAGGCACTTCGTGAGTCTTAAAATGAATATGAATGACCTTCCTTTCTTTCCTCTCTCCCCCTTCTTCCTCCCTCCTTTCCTTCTTTCTCTTTCTCCTTACCTATCTTCCTTTCATTCCTCCCTTTCTTTCTTTCCTCCCTTCCTTCTTTCCTACCTTCCTCCTTATTTCCTTCCTTCTTTCTTTCCTTCCTTCCTCCCTCCCCCCATCAAAGTCTTAGGTTTGGGGAACAATGAGTTTTCCTTTAACTTTGAAAGGTCAAAAATACACGGAAGTGAAAATGGATTGTGGTGTACTTATAGCCAGTCATTGTGTCCTAGAAAAATGAACTGGATTGGCTGAGCAATGTCACTGGTTTGGTAAGAACCTACAGGAAGTGAAAGCTAGACACAGACTTGCTCCATTGCTCTGAGACAGGAATCTTCACCTAGTCTCTGGTGTCAAGAAAATGACTATAGAAAGGAAGTTTGGTTAGGGAAGCCCTTAGTTAATTTCATGAGTTTCCCATTCAATTTGATGAAATTACAGGATGTGAACCTTTGTTTGGAGGCATGGGAAGGGGGATTTGAATTCACTTGTTCCTGACTCTAGGTCGAGAAATCTGTCCACTGTATCACTTAATTCTCACCTGAACCATTATCACTTCCTCTTAATTGGCTTCTTACAACATACTTAATTTATGGGATGCAGTCAAAACAATACTTACAGGAAAATTTATATTTCTAAATGCTTACATCAGTAAAATAAAGAAAGAGCAGCTCAACGAATTGGGCATGCAACTAACAAAGCTAGAAAAAGAACAAATTAAAAACTCTCAATTAAACACCAAATTGGAAATCCTGAAAATCAAAGGAGAGATTAATGAAATTGAAAGTAAGAAAACCACTGAACTAATAAATTAATTAGACTCTCTATTGCCAGTTTCTCCCCTCTCCAATCCAGCCTCTCTGCAGCTGCCAAATTGATATCCTTGAAACATAGATTTGGCCATTTCAGTCCTCTAGTAAAAAATATTTGATAGTTTACTATTGCCTACAAATTAAAATATAGGCTTGTCCCCCAGGCATTTATAAAACTTCCCACAATCTGGATTCCACCTATATTTCTCCTTTTGTTTCATGTTACTCCCTTATTCACTCTTCATTCTAGTCAAACTGGCTTGCTAACTGTTCCCAGCCCATGACATTCCATCTCCTATGTCCATATTTCTAACAAGTGACTCCTGAAGTGCTCATCAGAAATTATACACCAAAGCCCCCTAAACCTGCTAGAAGGGGACCCCTACTAGCATCCCTGGAAACCACCTAATAGGCCATAATAGTGAGGGAAGGTTTCACCTGTGTTGCTAAAAACATACCCCAAATACAAGTCTGTTCTTGTTAGGTACCCAAGACTTTACTAGAAATGGTACCCCCCCCCCCAACCACATTTTATTGATTGGCAACACCTAACTCTATATAAGTGTATCTTACAGAAGACTCAGTGCTGTCTTCCCTATTGGAGAGGCAGTCACCGTGGTTAATAAACACTCCTATCAAATTATAATTGGCTTTGCTGTCATGTCCATTGTATTTGTTCATTTCAGCTTCCCAGGGCTGGAATGCACCTCTGCCTCCTAGAAACAAACCCCAGCTTGGCTCATTTGCTAACCCCTTCTACTAGAGGAAAATTATTAGATTTTTTTTATTGTCTCTGTAGTTTTAGCACCTAATACAATGTTTTGTACATAACAAATGCTTTTAAAACTTTTGTTCAATTGAGTGCCTTTAGAATTTACTCAGTATACATCCCTTGCCCTAGTCAGAACTCATGGGAATCATTGTGCTGAATTTCTGAGTAACAAAATTTAATAATGATGTTAACAATAATAGCATTTATATAACACTTTTAGTTTGTAAAGTACTTTATATATGCTAACTCACTTGATCTTTATAACAATCCTGGGAAGTTGGTGCTATTATTATCCCCACTTTGCTGTGATTTGCTTAGTCACACAGCTAGTGTCTGAGGCAGAATTTGAATTCAGTTCTTCCTCATTCCAGGTCTAGTTCTCTATCTGCTGCATCACCTAGTTTATCCAAGCCAGTTTAAGAGGATGTTGACAAACCCAAGTGTCCAGATGATGGTAAAGGGCCTGAAGTACATATTAGAAGAGATTCGATTTAAGAAATTGGGGAGTTTTAGTGTAGAGAGGAGGAGCATGCTAACTGTCATGTCAGGAGGAGCATGCTAACTGTGTTTAAGTATCTGAAGTGTTATCCTGTGAAGGAGGAAATAGACTTTGTTCTGAATGGCCCCAGAAGCAATGGATGATAAGTTGCAAGGAGGTAAAATTAGGTGCCATGTTAGGAAAAAAACCAACCAAACAAACCCAAACTTCCTAATAATTAGAACTGTACAAAAATGGAAGAGTCTGCATGGAGAGGTGTAATGTTAATGGGATTTAAGATTCCCCCACCCCACATTAATACACCGCAGGTGGAGCCCATTAAGAGAAGCTTGCTTAGGGGAGGCTTGTTTGTAGGAAGGCTTTCACACTTTTTGCTAATTTCTAATTAGGCACTGAATCATGAGAGTTGTGATGCCTTCTGGCTCTGAGAAGTATATATACATACTGAGTTGGTATTTTGCTTTGGGGGCTTGCTTATGAGAAGGATCTTGTGATTCCCTGGTCGAGGTTCTGAGTGGCCCATTGTTCAGAGCTCCCCACTTGCTTAGAAGTAAAGGCTCTCTTGATTCAGAGATGTTATGTAAAGTGAATACTTGATTCAGGTAATCAGAGCCCTATCTGTTGGTCTTTATTTCTCTGTATTTTCGCTGTTTTTATTTTCTCTGAAGTTCAGGGTGCTGACTTTCCCCCTGAACTAGTGAATGTAGTTTAAAAAAGATTGTTGACCCCTTAAACAGCTATCTTTCCTAGTAGAGCAGATATAAGAACCTGTGCTGGCAGCCATCCTGGGTATGCCAGTGTGGTTGCTGCTACAAGAGGGGGTGAGTACCCCATCCTTGGAGGTCTTCTAGTAGAAGCTGGATGGCCATTTGTCAATTATGTTGTAGTAGGGATTTCTTGAAGATGTAGGTTGGGTTAGATGCCTTCTGGGCTCCCACCTAACTCCCAAATTCTGTGATTATGAAATCAGGATGCCTTTGTAGCTATCAACTGATAGCGATAATCCTGGACATCTGGGGAAATACAAATCTCAATCATTTAACAAGCATGTATTAAATACTATGTGCAACCATTGTGCTCCTGAAGGAGCTGAGTATTAAAGGTAGAAATCTTAAAAGGCAGAGGTGAGAAAGAAAAATGATTCAGGTTTGGGCACAGGTATCAAGATGAGAGAGTGGAGAAAGGAGGTGAAATGTTATATGTAAGTAACAAATAAAAAGTATGGCTACACCATAAGGTATGTAGAAGGGAGTAGAACACTTTCAAGGTAGGAAAGGAGCAGGTGGGTATGTATTCACATGCTTACCTTCTTACTAAGAAATATTGAGGGATATCCAAGTTGTTCTTTGGGAGTCATGATATTGGTATCTTAATAATAATAGTGCTTCAAGGTTTACAAAGTGCTCAGATACTTCTCAGATGTGTGAGCTTGGGCAAGTCACTTAACCCTGTTTGCCTTAGTTTCCTCATCCATAAAATGAGCTGGAGAAGAAAATGGCAAACCACTCCAGTATTTTTGCCAAGAAAACCCCAAATGGGGTCACAAAGAGTCAGGAACAACTGAAAAACAACTACTACATTATTATTTCATTTTACAATGACAACAACCCCAGGAGGTAGATGCTATTATTATCCCCATTTTACACTTGAGGAAACAGAAACAAACAGAAGTTAAATGACTTGCTTAGGTTTATCCAGCTAGTAAGTATCTGAAGCTGGATTTGAACTCAGGACTTCTGACTTCAAACCCCATAATCTAGGGGCAGTTAGGTGGAGCAGTGAATAGTGCACTGGCCCTGGAGTCAGGAGGACCTGAGTTCAAATTTGGTCTCAGACACTGGATACACTCACTGTATGACCTTGGGCAAGTCACTTAATCCCAATTGCCTTGCCTTCCCTCTAAAAAAAATAACAACAACAAAAAAAACCCCTAACAACCCATGCTCTATCCAGTGTACCACCTAGTTTGTTTTTTTTTTTAACATGTGAACTATTCCTGATTGCTTGGGAGATGTCACCAGGGGATAGCAGGTCAGATATGGCAATATGAACCTTTCTCCTAGCTCCAGAATTGTTCCTGTCCCTCCCTTAACTACACCCTAATTCTTCTTTCCAGTTAACACTGTTTGGGGGCTGGGCCTTCCCCTCTTCAGTTTCTGAAAAGGCTGAGAGATTAAACCAATAATTTAGGGACTCACAATAGGTTCCTTCCTGCCCCAGAAAGGACATAGTTACTTCCCTAAAAGAGCTATCTCAAAAGGAAGAACAAGATGTCCCAGTGACTGAACTATGATAGTCACACGGTCAGAGCCACAGGCCTCCTGGGACCACATTTCCACTTAAGCTTGTCAATTGGCATTCCTCTCCTGAAGCCTGTCGAAGCCAGATACGGGCAATTCTCTCAACCCTCTAATGGAATTTTAGTTCTTAGGAATCTTTTCCAGGGGTAAGAATGATTGAGTAATTCCTACGGGAAATCTTAAAAGTGACTGTAACCTCCAAACAGCCAGGATAGATCACCATGATATAATATCACATGAACCTACACTTGAGGGACTAGGGAATCCCCTACAATTCCATCATCCCAGTCACTTTAATTTCCTAAATGTGTGTGGAGGGGATGAATTCCAGATAATTAGCCTGGATTTTTGTATTGGAGAATTCTTTGACCTTGGTCTGGGGCCAGCTGGAGAGGAAGGGAGGAATGTCTCCTTAAGGATTTGGAGAGAGGGAAGAGAAAAGGCCTGGTTCACATCCATTTTACTCATGGTCAAATTTTACTGTCAAATTACTAGATACCAGAGAGAGAAAATAGGATGTGAACAAGCTTTGGAGGTGTGAGTTGGAGTGGGGGTGGGGAGATAATAGAGTAGGGGAAAGAGTAAAGTTGTCAGGGGGCACAAAAAAGGGAAACTGGCTGAGTTGGTTAAGAGGAACCTAGATGGTAGTAACTTAGGCTGGAAGGCAGTTTCTCCTGGGATATCTAATTATATTTTCTTTTACTCTGAGCTCCAGTAAGAGCCATGAAAATCTCTGAGAGGTTTATGATATTTTCAGCATATATGTCAGTTTCCCATTGAATACCTTGATCACCCAGCTTATTGATCTCAACTTTGATAATAATATAGCTCACAAACCTTAATTTTACCTTACCCAGTTGCTTATTCCCTTGATCTTGACAATTATCCATAAGTATTCTGCCTTCATCATCCAGAATTCTGAAATTCCCTTCTCTGATCACATTTCCTATCTTTCCATCCCTCCCTTTGCTTTATTTCTATCGATCTGACCTTTGTGTTAACCATGACTTTCACTCACTCTACCTCTCTCTATTCCATCAGTCTGATGTACAGGCTCTGGGAAACCCCTTGAACTCTAGATTGAATCTTCCCACTTGATGAGGCATTTGCTTGAGGCCATAAACCTTTCATTATAGCTAGGACCAAATCTCTTATGCTTACTAGCCTAGCCCTCCATTGTTCAACTAATTCCCACCCTTGATCCTCCCAAAATATCTATACCCAAATCTCTTATCCTTAAACTAGCCTAGCTCTCTATTGTCTGTCATCTCCAGGTAGCCTTCAGCTATTTTCCACCCATAATCCCATTGCTGGAATCTGACTCAGTTCCATCAAAGATCCTCCTTAGACTGCTTCGAAACACACTCCCCAAATCCCTCCTCTAGACCACCTCTAAAGCCTCTTTTTATATATAAGATCTGTCTTGCCTCCATGACAGGGCTGAGAATTTGATCTACCACAGATTCACTCTGTGTCAGATTACTCTGGCCCCCTTGTTGATACAAGCTTCACAAATACTTAGGCTCCTTAAGAACCTGCCCATTATGGTGAATCTTTAATAAATTTTGCTTTACTTTGGCTGAGAGAAGACTTGAGTCGAATTCATTCCCCAGGACCGGGAGTGTTGATATTTTGGGGTCTCGAGCACCCTTAAGCTCAACAAGCCCATCATCATCCATGCTCTGGCTCTCTTTTGCCAGAATTCACTTTTTGTTTACTAGTTATCAGTTCAGTTCTAGGTAAGTAATTCAGTTTTATACTGCCTTCTACCTTTGAATCACTCGCCTCTTGTCCTATTTGCCTTGCCAGACTCCAAACCTTGGTTACTCCCATCATCTGTCTTTTCTGCTCCTACTCAAGTGCTGAAATTTATAGCATCTGATCTCAGTGTTAATCTGTTCTCAGTGCTACACAGCAGTATTTTTATTCTTTAATGATTGACCCTCTCTTGCACCCTCAAAGCAGCTGTTCTAAACTTTTTCTACTATATCAACTCCTTCCTCAACTCCTTAGGAAAGGATATCACATCCTAATTTACCAAAAAATTAGAGACCATCCACTGTGAGCTCATTTTTCTCCCCCGTTCTATATATACCTCAAAGCTATATATTGTCATACATTCTCTTGTTTCTTTGCTTTAGTCTCTGAAGAAGATGTGGATGTTTATCCAGCCATTTCCAAGCCATCTTTATATACCCTCGATCCTGATGAGGTATGGGCTCTGAAGAGGGTACCCCCTAAGAGGGTTAGGGTTGCTCGGAGACCCCAAAATACCAACATGCCGGGTCCTGCCGAATGAATTCATCTCAAGTCTTCTCAGCCAAAGAAAAGTAAAATTCATTAAAAGTTTGCTTGCATTAGACACAGAGTAAGCCTGTGCTAGGTCATTCTATAGTGCTCTCACTATTCTATGGCATTCGATGGTGCTCTCACACTGAGATGGGGTCTTATATACAGAAGGTTGTGGGAGGAATCTAGGGGTGGTCTAGAGGAGGAGTTTGAGGCGGGTCTTCAGGAGGAGTTAATGAGGTCAATGAGTGATTAAGGGTGTGAGGTAGCTGGAGACTACAGACAAGGTGGGCTGGGTGAGTTATTTTGATAGGCTCTAGGGTGGGAAGTAGATGAACAATGGAGGGCTAGGCTAGTTACTAGGCTAGTAGTTAGTAGGTAATAACTAGGCTAGTGGTTTGGGCCCGACCACAATGTAAGGCTTATTGCCTCATGCAAATGCCTCATCAAATGAGACAATTTAATCAAGAGTCCAAGGGAGGTTCCCAGAGCCTGTACCTCAAAGATTCAAGGAGAGCTTGAGGGGGCTCCTAGAGCCCATGCCTCATCAGATCCCATCAACCCCTTTTGTTCTCTTAGGGAGCTTGCCCCTTTAGTTATCTCACCCTTTCCTTTAATCTTTTTTTTTTTTTTTAATAAAGCAATCGGGGTTAAGTAACTTGCTCAAGGTTACACAGCCAGGTGTTTCTGGGTGGGTGTCTGAGCCCGGGATTTGATCTCCAGGTCGTTCTGACACTGGAGTCTTTTACTCGATGTGCTTACCTGGCTGCCCCTTCCTTTAATCTTTCATCTACATTTACCCACTGGCTTTTTTCCCTGTTACCTTTAAATATCTCCCCCATTCTTCAAATTTTTTCCTTTGACCATGCTATTCTCTCAAGTTATTCTAGATCTTTCCTTTCATAGTAAAACTCCTAGAAAAAACTATAGTTTCTGTTTCTTTACTTCCTACTCACTTAAAAAAACAAACATAAATTGGACCTGTGATTATATCAATGTAAGGAAATCCCAGTGAAAGACTTCCTCTATCCAGATCACCACATTCTCTAAAACTTAGATATACAGGGTATTCCTAAAGTTGGGACACATAAAGAAATCTCATTAACTATGTGTATTTTCAAGAAATGAAATGAAGGAAATTTTCTTTCTTTCTTTTTTTTTTTTTGCTGTTTTTGGAGGGGGGAAGACAGCAATTGGGGTTAAATGACTTGTCCAAGGTCAAAGAGGTAGCTTTTTTTGTGTTAAGTGTCTGAGGCCACATTTGAACTCAGGTCCTCCTGACTCCAGGGCTGATTGTTCTATTCACTGCACCACCTAGCCACCCTGTGAAGGAAATTTTCAACAACATTTTATTTAGTTAGCATAAATGAGATCTCATAGGAAGACATAGGGGACACATACGAAATCTTGTTCATTAATTAAATTAATCTCATTAATATGGAAAATAGTCCCCAATAACCAAGGAAGGCTTTTATTCCATATGAAATTGTTAAGGCTAAAGTTTATGCTGTAGATTTAGAGAGTTCTTTGGGGCTTTGTTTTTGTTGAATCATTTCATTCATATCTGGCTCTTTGTGACCTTATTTGGAGTTTTCTTGGCAAAGGTACTGGAGTCGTTTAGCACTTTCTTCTCCAACTCATTTTACAGATGAGGAAACTGAGGCAAATAGGGTTAAGTGACTTGCCCAAAGTCACACAGATAGTGTGTCTGAGGCTGGATTTGACTCAGGTCCTTCTGCCTCCAGGGCCAGTGCTCTGCCCAACAGACCACCTATCTGCCCATTTTTTTTTAAGGGGTACTGGGATGTTAAATGACTTGCTAAGTCACAGAGGTAGAATTTGAACTCAGGTCTTCCTGAATTCAATCCACTTACTATCCACTACTGAAGCAGCCTGTCTTCCCATTCACTCATGGTCTCAGTCCTGCGCAGTGACTTCTGATCATACTATTCAACTGAAGCTGCTCTTTTTAGAGCTATGATTAGTCTTTAAAATTTCTAAATTGTGGATCAGCTAGGTGGTACAGTGAATAGAGCACCAACCCTAGAGTCAGGAGTTCCTGAATTCAAATTTGATCTCAGACACTTGACACATTTACTAGCTGTGTGACCTTGGGCAAGTCACAACCCCAATTGCCTTGCCTTCCCACTCAAAAAAAATTTCTAAATTCAACGACCTTTTCTTAATCCCAGCCTTTGCATATTTCCTTTCTTCCTTAGGTTTTTGTGAAACTGCTCTTTCTGGTTGCCTTCCTACCAGCCAGCTTAACCACTGCTGAGTTTCTTTTGCTAGAGTATCATTCACATTCCACCTTCTAAGCATGGGTTCTGTGTCAGTCCCTCCCTTTCTACATTTCCTACATTTCTACATTCTTTTCTCTTTCTACATTTTCTCTCATCACCTTCCATGGATGCAATGGTCACCTCTATGCTGATGCTTCCCAAACTGATAAGTTCAGTTTTTGTCTCCTCAATTCCATTTCACATTAATAATCCCCTACAGTGTCACAGCTTTACCAGGAAGTCCCATAGATACCTCAAACACAGTATGTCCAAAACAGAACTCATCACCTACCCTCCTACTCTTACCCCTCCTCATTTCCCCATATCTGGTCCCAGTAACCCAGTTCATAGCCTCAGTGTCATCCTTGACTCAATTCTCTTTCACCATCAAGCCCATCAATCAATTGCAAATTTATCAATTCTACCTTTTCAGAATCTCTCAAATCCATCTGCTTCTCACCACTCAACAGCCACAACCTTCATTGAGGCCTTTGTCACCTCTCACTTAGACTGTTTCAATAGCCTCTCCATTGGGCCTCTCTATTTCCAGTCTCTTCCCGGCCCAATCCATCCACAGTTGCTAAAATAATCTTCCTAAAGCTACTCACTTACATAGGAATCTTTAGGGTCTCCCTATTGCCTCTAGGTTAAGCTATAAGCTCATTTGACATTTAAAGACAAAAGATAAGAACCAAAAGGAGAAATACTCCAATGAAATTATGAGCTCATTCACGTGGGTTCTCCCTCCAGCAATTCAGATCAGAACCCATTCTTGCCTGCCCGACTTCTGTGACTCCTCTTCTTGTCTTCCCATAAGTTCACCCCCCCAAAAGTTCACTTACTATACCAGGAATACTAATAGAGAATTCATGGAAAATGAGTGATATAGACTCAAAATTCTATGAGAATATGGAGAAAATTCTTGAATGTCAGATTAAGGGATTCTTATTTTATCATTTAGGTAATGGGAGACCACAGAATTATAGAATTAGGTAATTGGAATGGATTTTAGTGGCCATATTGCTTGATTCATACATGGAAAAAAAATCTCCATAATAACATACCCAATGATCATCCAAGCTTTGCCTGAAGACTTCCCCGGAGAGAGAACTCACCACCTCCCTAGGTGCAAAGTTCTAATTCTCTAGAAAGTTTTTCTTGACATTACACCTAAATTTACCTTTCTAAAATTTATGACTACTGGGGTAGCTAGGTGGCACAGTGAATAGAGCACTGGCCCTGGAATCAGGAGGACCTGAGTTCAAATCTAGCCTCAGACACTTGACACTTACTAGTAGTGTAACCTTGGGCAAGTCACCAAATCCCAATTGCCCTGCTCACTCCCCTCCAAAAAAAATTATGCCCACTACTCCTGGTTTTGTCCTCTCTGGTCAAACAGAACCAATCTAATCCCTTCTCCATGTGATAATACTTCTAGTACTTGAAGGTAGCTACCATGTTCCCCTGAGGGTACTCTCCTCTCCAAGTCAAAAAAAAATAGCTACTATTTACATATAAATTTTATTTATACTTATGTGTAAATATATGATATTTGTATATGAATACGTAATATTTATATGTAAATACATAATATTTATCTGGGCAGCTAGGTGGCACAGTGGATAAAGTGACAGACCTAGAGCCAGGAAGACTCATTTTCCTGAGTAGCCTCAGACACTTAACCAGCTAGATGACCTTGGGCAAGTCACTTAACCCTGTTTGCCTCAGTTTCCTCGTCTCTAAAATGAGCCGGAGAAGGGAATGGCAAATTACTCTGACAAGAAAACCCCAAATGGGGTCATAAAGAGTCAGACAAGTCCATGCTGAGCACTGTGCTAAGTGCTTTACTTCTTTGATCCTCATAACAACCCTGGAAAGTGAATGCTATTATGATCCCCATTTTAGAATGAGGAAACTAAGACAAATGGAGGTTAGATGACTTGCCCAGGGTCACACGATTAGTCCATGTCCAAGGTCATATTTAGCTCAGGTCTTCCTGACTCCAGACCCAGTGTTCTGTCCACTTTATCATCTAGCCTCCCTTTCCTTAAACCAATCCTCGCATGACATGGAATAAAGGCAATTCACCAATGTGGTTGCCCTCCTCTGGACACTCTCTAATTTAACAATGACCTCTGAACAGATAAGGCCTGATGACAGCAGAGGACTGTGAGATTATAACTTCCCCATTTCTGGAAACTCTGCCCTTCTTAATGAAGCCCATTATTGATTGCATTAACTTTTTTGGCTGCTAGGTCATATTACTGACTCACACTGAGCTCCACTAAGCCTGCTAGATCTTTTTTGGAAAGTCCTGACTCTGATGTGTACTGGCCATGTGTGGCCATGGGTAAGTCACCTTAGCTCTTGGTATTTTAGGCAACTGTCTAGGACTATAAATTGCAGTGAAGAGAGTTGTTTTTTTTTTTAAACAGCACATAGTACAGGTTTTTTTTTAATGTAATGGGTGTTTTATGGATGTTTGCTAAATTTAATTGAATCCATAAAATGAGAAGGATGGGCTACATAATCTTTAATATCTTTTTCCTACTCTTTTTTTTTTTTTAAAGCAATAGGGGTTAAGTAACTTGCTCAAGGTTACACGGCCAGTTATTTCTGGGTGTGGTGCTGAGTATCTGAGCCTGGATTTGATCCAGGTCATCCCAACACTGGAGCCGGTGCTCTTACTCGCTGAGCCACCTGGCCGCCCCTTTTTTCCTACTCTTAACATCATAAAGAGTTGGGTTGTAGTTTGTTGGCATCCATTTCAAGATCTTGTTGATAATGGACATCTCCTTCTGTCATGTGCTCTCTCTGTCTCTCTCTTTCTCTCTCTGTGTCTCCCCTTCCTCTCTGTCTTGCTCTCTGTTTCTTTTTTTCTCTCCCCCTTCTCTCTCTCTTGCTCTGTTTCTTTTTCTCTCTCTCTCACGTTCTCCCTCCTCTCTCTGTCTTGCTCTCTGTTTATTTCTTTTTTCTCTCTTTCCATCTTTCTCTCTCTCACTTTCTTCATTTCTCTTTCCCTCCTCTTTCTGTCTTACTATGTTCATTTTTCTGTCTCTCTCCACACACACACACACATTCCTCTCTCTAATTCTTTAAAACTTTTCTAGACTGTGTTTCTTTCAGAGTTTTGTTCATTACTACACACTAGTGTCTAGTAATAGATAAATCAGATAAAATAGTCCATGCTAGCTAATGTATCATCATCATTCTAAAAAAATGCATGCCTTAACTTTTTTCGAATGATCAGGTATTTAAGGAAGTGAAGACCTTCCTTTGCCACTGTGCATATCTGTCTATGGCATATGTACTGTGTGTGTGTATTATTGAAAGAAGAGATGCATAGGCCATAGGCTGTACACAGTAGCTGTGTATGTTTTATGTTGGTTCATTGTAAATAAGGATCCTAGAAAATACTTCTCTATGGTGTAGCAAAGATGGATGGATAAGAGACAATCACAGGGAAGCAATCAAGTTGGTCTCCATATGACTAGGAAGTTGGGAAAGCATGAAAATAAAATAAAATTGGATAAGGTGATAAAGATAAAATTAGTTTTCAAACATAAACTGTGAACAGAATCTTAGAAAAGCTAGACTGGTCATCTAGATTAGGGAAAGGAGATTTCTGATTATGAGAAAGGAAGAAACATTTATATAGCACCTACTCTGTGCATGGTATAAGAAAGGAATAAGCATTTATATAATGCCTACTGTTTGTCAGGTACTATGCAAAGTGCTTTACAAACATTATCTCATTTGAACTTCACAAAAACCTTTTGAGGTAGGTTATTATTTCCATTTTACAGTTGAGGAAACTGAGGCAAACATTGCTTAAGTGACTTGCTAAGGGTCACACAGCTAGTAAATCATAAGACTGGTTTCAAACTCAGGTCTTCCTGACTCAGATTCCAGGATTCTATTCACTGTGCCACCTAGCATGGAAGATAGAGTAAAAAGTTTGTGTAGTTGAGTAGTGGTGGTTACTTGAAAGAACAGCATCAGCCTTAATTTGGAAGTAATGTATGTTGTTGTTTGGTTGTTTCAGTCCTATATGGCTGTTTGTGACCCCATTTGGGGTTTTCTTGACAAAGATCCTAGAGTGGTTTGCCTTTTCCTTCTCCAGCTCATTTTACAGGAAATTGAGGCAAACAGAGTTAAGTGACTTGCCCAGCTAGTATGGGTCTGAGGCCAGCACTCTATCCATTGTGCTACTTGGCTGCCCAGAGAAAAGTTAAACAAAGCCTTGTTTTCTCCAGAATTAGGAAATGAGGAGAGAACCTAAGGACTCAAGTGGAAACTGAAAGGAAGTAAGATGAGAAATTTAAGTTTGCCCTTGAAAGTGGGCAAAATTTTATTTAAAAAAAAATTATGCTGTTAATCTGTAATTTGCACACTTTCATGTAATTTATATCACAAGATTTCTCTTGTCAAGAAAGCAATTTGGAATTATGAGAAGAAAGTGACTAAATTGTCCTTCCTCTTCAATCTTGAAATTTCATTGCTAGGCATATATACTAAGGAAGTTGGGGACATAACACAAAGCCCCAGGAAAAGCTCAGGTGGTTGTAGGGACACTTTTGGTAGTAATAAAGAATTGGAAACAATCTCTATGCCTATCGATTGGGGAATGGCTAAACAGAAGCATGAGATGACGTCTGTGAATTCCTCCCCCAAGTGTAGCAAGCAATCCAGAGAAGGACTATCGAAATGTGAATGAAAACAACCAGAACAAAACAATCCACATGGAATGCTGGGAAATTATAATGACCAAGACTGGCCCCAAAGTAGACGTAAAAGAGCACTTTGCAGAGGTGTATAATGGTGTATATAATGTCTGATCTTTTAGGATATGTTGATTAGTTTTTTTGTACTGTTTTCCCCTTTGTCATAAAGGATTGCCCTCTGGGACAGGGTAGAGGGATATATGCATTAAAAAATGTAGGTGATATAAAACCAAATGAGAGGAATACAAATTATTTATTTATTAAAAAAGGAAGATAATCCAAGTTTTTTCTTTATTTTTTTGGGTGGTATAACCAGGAAGAAACTACTTTTCAGGAACACTGGGAAATCTATCCCTCCTAGTGATATGAAATTTTACAGTTAGAGATTCATTCCTTTGTGTTCTTTTAAAATTCCACAACTATTGGGAGAAGTAAAATATACTTGGCATTACATTTCCTCTGCCAGTGTAAATTTTTCAGTAATACACAGGAATTACCAAAATTTGTTGTGTGGTTGGTTGGTTTATCCCCCTTTCATGCCATTGCTCAGTTTCATTGGAAGGGTTGCAAGGTTTGATTATCAGAGGACCTGGGTTCAAATCTTGACCCTATTATTCACTGATTGTTCAGTCTTGTATATGTTGTTTAACCAGACTTAGTTCTTCCTCCATAATATGAGGAAGAGAGACAATTCCATGTCTTAGATGCCCTCTGCTCTAAATGCAAATGAATAACTCCCTGTAATTTTATTTTACCTAATACATCAGTTAACAAAATTAGGTATTAAACCTTTTGCTTGGAGGTGTCCCTAGTGTTTTTAAGTACAAAGAGTTCCACAGATCTTGTGGGGAAATATTTATGGTATTGGGGAGGAAGCGCCTTTTGGTGTTGCTGAGATTATATGCGTTGGTCAGCTACTTCCTTAGCCCACACAGAAGACCAGATCTAATCTCTTTATGATGAGTAGGGCTCCGAAGGTATTTCACAGTATCATTTGGAGGCTGGAAATTCTCTTTAGTGGCAGCAAGGTGGCTAAGCGAAGGCAGCTGGGTGGCTCAGTGGATGGAGTGGTGGTCTCAGAGTCAGGAAGACCTAAGTTCAAATCTGGCCTCAGACTCTTACTAGCTGAGTGACACAGGACAAGTCACTTAATCTCTGTTTGCCTTAATCCACTGGAGAAGAAAATGACAAACCACTCCAGTATCTTCACCAAGAAAACCCAATGAACCATATGGTCCATGGGACCATGAAGAGTTGGACACAATTGAACGAGGTGCCTTAGTAGATAGGGAAGTGGGCCTGGAGCCTAAGTTCAAATTTGATCTAAGATAACTAGCTATATGACCTTGGAGAAGTCACTTAACCTCTCTTTGCCACAATTTCCTCAACTGTAAAAATGGGGGTAATGATAACATCTACCTCCCAGGGTTGTTGTGAGAATTAAATAATTAATATTTGTAAAGTGCTTAGCATCAGCACTTAGCCTGGTATATGCTAGACACTTGTTAAATGCTTAATTCTTTTCCTTTCCCCTTTCCTTTTTCCTCTCCTCTCCTCTCCCCTTCTCTCCTCTCCCCTCCCCTCCCCTTCCCTTCCCTTCCTGTCCTGTCCTTTCCCCTGTCCTTTCTCCTCTGCTCCCCTTCCCTCCTCTCCCCTTCCCTTCCCTTCTCCCTTCCCTCTTCCCTTCCTACACTACAGAGGGGCTTCAAGCAAGAGAACACACCCCGCCTCCCTGCACCCAGGAAGCAGGTTATTCAGAAAAAAAACAAAACAAAAACTAGTTACTTGCTGTCCGTTGGGGAGACTAGTCATTTCTTCTCTCCTCCCTCCTCCTCTGCCTTCTTACGCACCCCAAGCCCCCTTTGCTTGTCAAAAGTCAAACCTTTGCTATGAAATTAAACCCTTGATTCCAATGGGACTAACTTTTCTCAGAACCAGTTTAACTAAGTAGCAAAGGGAGGAGAGAAGCAGAGGCCCTTGATATTTCCACAGTAGCACCTAGGTGTGAGAAGTTCTAATGTTAGAAGGACAGAGTAGGCTGTGAAATTCACAGAGCCTGGGAGTTCAGGTGGTTTCCACCCTGGCTCTTGCTAATGACACCATCTGATCCCAGGAGCTTCACACCTTCCTGGTATGAAGGACCCTCACACCAAGGACAGGAAGAGTTCACAAAGTCATTTCCTTCGGGAAGTAAGCGAACACCACTAGGAGAGCATAGATTTCATCAAGATGGGGAGCAGTTGTCACATTCCTTTGGTTGGCTCTAGGTTTTGGGGTCCCTGGGGAAGGACATGGTGGAGACCAGAACCTGAGATTCGGAAAAAAGGAATCTGAATTCTCTCCACCTTCCTTCTCCCCATCTTGGAGTGTAACTTATATAATCAATCCCTATATGCTTAAGGGAGTTTAGGAAGGAAAAGGGGCTGGGGAAAGTAGGCTGGATGTTAAGGAGTGGTCAAAAGTGAAGGATGAAATTCATCTTGTATGCATTTTTTACTCTTTCCTCTTCCTGGTATATTCCTGTCATGCATATGTCAGAACACACCAATAAAATTATGCACATGCTTCTATAGAGAATACAGTAATTTGGTTTAAGTAACAAAATTTGCATAGACTACAACTGATTGTTAAGGAAATAAAAGAATTGAAAGGAATTTTCTCACCATAAGTCAAACTAGATGTGGTACAATGGATAGAAGCCTGGGCCTGGATTCAGAAAGACTCATTTTCCCTGAGTTCAAATCCAGCCTCAGACACTAGCTGTGTAATCCTGGGCAAGTCACTTAGCCCTGTTTGCCTCAGTTTCCTCATCTGTAAAATGAGCTGGAGAAGGAAATAGCAAACCACCTTAGGATCTTTGCCAAGAAAATCCCAAATGGGGTTATGAAGAGTCAGATATTAGGATATTATGGAAAACAACTGAACAACAAAGCACCTCCCTCCCTCATCACCTTTCCCCTCTAAGAACAGCAAGAGGAAGAGAAATGTTCAAAAGATAAACTTAATTGCTTGAGGGATTTCCTAGCTAACTGAGTAGGGCTAGCTTATCTCAAAAACAGCTGAACTAACCTAAGCCTATGAGTTTTTTCAGAGCTGAAGCCCCAGCTACTTCAGAGTAGCATCACCAGGGAAGCTCAGCTGTTATTACAGTTCTTCAGTTATATCTGACTCTTTGTGATTCCATTTGGGGTTTCCTTGGCAAAGATGCTAGAGCGGTTTGCCATTTCCTTCTCCAGTTCATTTTACAGATGAGGAAACTGAGGCAAATATAGACAAAATAGCGATTTGCCCAGGATCACACAGCTAGTAAGTGCCTGAGGCTGATTTGTACTCAGGAAGAGGAGTCTTCCTGACTCCAGACTCTATCTACTATACCATCTACCTGTGTCTTTCTACCAATAGGTAGAAACAGCAGTGGCTCATTAGAAATATTCAGTTGAGAATAGCAGAGAGCAGATCAGTAGAAGAGTGTAGGAGAGAGCAGCATGATGTCATCACCAGAGAACATTTCATTGTTGGCATTGACAGGCAGAAAATGAATTATCTTGGTCATATGTGTGCCCTTCCACAATGTGTTCCCTGGTAACATCTGTTCCCTCCCTGTGTGCCTCTCCATGTGTCTTACTTGGCCACCAATGTGTTTATCTCCCCCCCACACCTGGGTGTTTACCTGGAGGAGACTATTTGTACCTCTGTGTGTATGGAGGCATATTTCTTGTAACTTATTTTGTCATACTGTTCAAAGAAATGCCCTTTGCTTTGAAGAACTGTGTACTTACTTGGGTTGGGTTAGTAAATGAAAAAAAAATGCTCTTTCCAATAGCAATGACGATATTAATTTGATTATTGTTCTCTGAGCAAAAGATGAAGAGCGAAGGGTTGGGAGAACCACAGCAGTGAGACTATTGGCATGACACCTAAGTGGGTTAGCCGCTGGTATCTAAACTGATCTTTATCTGATCCAGTCATCCATTGGGATGCTAGGGCCATGATATTACACAAGGAGATCTACCTTACAGTAGTTCTAAAACAGAATGGATTAACTCCCATGGAGTGGGGACAGGGTCTCTGTAGGTTCAATCCAGAGGGACCTGGTGGTGGTTCCTGATGGAAGGAGCATGGCAGATGGCAAGATGCTCAAGTTGGTCAGGCCCTGGTATTCTTGTGAATGGTTGGATGAAATGAAACCTGTTCCTTAAACAACTGATGCTATCAGGCCCACACTCTAAATCTTTCCCACTTAGTAGGGCCTACCACTGATGAGATAGTCTTCTAGACCATAGAGTTACCTTCATGATGCCATGATGAAGCCTTAAAACAGGATTTTAGTATTGATACTAATTTGATAAAATGAGAAAATGCTATTATGTTTGTCAAGATAGGTCCAAATAATACCAACAATTACAATAACAATAACTAACTTTAAGATAGCACTTTAAGATGTACAAAGTATTATATATATGTATACATACATATATATATAAAAATTCCTACAAAACCTGATCATATTCCTACCTTTCCCTCCCCTGTAATCCTTTTAATCTTGGAGCCTATAATTCTATGTAGCAAAAATTAGTGCCCCAAAGGAGTTTTTTTGGCTTTTTCAACCAGTTCTGTAACTGCTGTGTCAGCTAAGCAACCTTTGGGGTCAGTTGGGTATAAGTGGGTAGAAACCAGAAGGAAGAATTTCCCTCTTTTCTGTGGCCTGGGCCATGAAATAGAATCCTTTTCTGACTATAAAAGGGAGAATCAAATTCAATACCATTTCCTAATTCTCTTCACCAGTTGGAAATAGCATTATTTTGTAAAGATGCTAAATGGTTAATTGCTTTTCCTAGGTTTTTGGCACTTTCCCTGATGGCTTCAACTGTTTCCCATAGTTTAAGCCTATTAAAAAAACATAGTTAATATTGAGAAGCACTCAGCTCACTGTTTGTGTCCAAAGGAGGCAGTCAAATATTTTGGGAAGGAGTAGTGGTGTATGAACTTTTTAAGTGGAAACTAGATTCACCCACAAGAAATATTTATCCTAAGTTTTCAGCCTTATGATTGACTGGGATCAGTCAATGATGACAATTCAGTGGAGCCTAATGTTGTTCGTGGGGTAAATGGTTGTTAAATGAATTATCAAAGTCTGAAGACCAAAATCCTGGTGTGTTTGTGGAGTAGAAAGAGTCAACTTACTACATCTGATAAGGTTAACTTTTAATAATCCTCTTGTTAATAGGAGTGTTTCCTCTGTTAGTGTGGAATTTTTAAAAATCAGGGCCAAATAATTCGATAGGGTTGCAAAATTTTGGTTTCTGAGTATTAATATATGAGTTTTATATTCTTTCTAGATGCTCTAAAACTTCTGGGCATGGGTCAGATGACACAATTGTGAAAATCACATTTTATATTAAACCTTGATATCTATGTTTCTGCAGTTACAAGGTCTTGTTCAGGCTATAGCATATTTCTCTGCAGCAAATGGAATGAACATTTCCCCATGAGGACATGACTGTGCCTTATCCATTTTTGTGTCTTTCAATGCCGAGGACAATGCCTTGCACAGAGTAGGCATTTAATAAAGGCTTATTGAATTAACTTGGATTGAAGAGTAGGAAAAAAGCAAAATTGTTGTTATACTAGTGCTTAAGCAACATAGAAAACAATAAAATTGAATAAGAAATAGATTTTTATATTTAAAGGCTGATGCTTAAAAACAAATCAGGTTTAGAGAAAGGTGAAGAAGTGTAGGAAGAGGCCTGTGGAGACATTGCAGAAAACTTCTTGGCATTTTCAGTGGTTTTAAGCAGGTTTTGGGGCACTTTTTGGTGTAACAGACCTTTGGCAATCTGGTGAAGCTTATTGGCTCCTTCTCAGAATAATGTTATTTAAATATATAAAATACAATACATAAGATTAAAGAGAAAACCAATTATATTGAAATATGCTTACCAAGATATTTTTAAAAAACAAATTCTTTAAATCCCAGCTTTAGAGGATCAAATATTTGTTGTCCCTAACTTCACCAAAAACCAAATTGCTTTTCTCCTTAATAATGTTATATTATTAGCACTACATCCAGGTTTGTTAGCCATGATTAAGTTGTTTGGTTTTTTTTTTCCTGGCTGACAAAGAAAGACAAAGAGGGAAATAATTTGGGAACTCACTGAGCTGTGAAAGACAGAAGAAAAAGGGACACATGACTTGTGCACAATCCCCCTGAGGGGAAGAAAAGAGGTGGTGTGGAATAGGTAATGGGTCAGAGAATACCTTGGTCTTTAAGCCAAGCAGTGTTGTTTGCTCAGGCCTTGGTTGCTGAAGTGGGTAGGAATGGGTTAGAGATTTGAGGAGAGAGTTGTCAGCATGCAATTGTATGTACTGAAAGTTTGAAAATTCATTGTCCATAACCTGGAGAGTGTCTGTGTTTTTTGTAGTCAGAGGAAAGAAAACTTTCATTTGAGAACTGAATATGGACCTTTCCAACTGAAAGTATAGTTAGCATATTCCTTAGTGGTTCATTTGGCCATGAAGTAGAAGTGCCTTTACCCTCTATGGAGTAAGCAAACTTGTGATTTGAAGAAAAATCTACACAGAGCTGTTTTCTTTTTAGGCGAAAGCTATGTACACACACCATTAAAGATCAAAGCCCAAATACTTTCTCAATCAAAAACAGTGCTAGTCCAAAGCCAATCTTTAATTTTCCAAAACTTAACAGGCAAACATTATAGTAATCAAAACAAAATGAAACAAGAAGCTCCCAATATATACTCCAGTGAGTAATCATGTTGGTATTTTACTTCTTAATCCTTTTCATTGAGTCCTGATGGCATGTAAATTAACCCTTAGAACTCATGACTAGTTGGTATGAGACATGGGAAGGGTTAGAACTGAAGAGAAAAATTATGCATGTACTTCAAACTAACTTCCCTTTGTTTCATTTATTTATTCATTTGTTTGTTTATTTATTATTTATTCATCCCTCTTGCCCTCAAAGTGTAACTCAATCTCTGAAAGCAATAATGGAGTCAAAATGAAATATTCCATCCTTTTTAGCACACCTGTAAGTAGAATGTGCCTACCAGTTATGGAGAAAAAATATTGGGTAGCAGTAGTAATGGAGACCATTGAATCTGGGTCCTCATTCAGGTCTCTCAACTTGGTGTGAGCTGAAACCACAGAAGGTTGTTTTGGTTTGCATTTCTCTTATTATTAACAAGTTGGAGCATCCTTTCATATAGTTGTTAATTGTTCACAATTCTTTTGAGAATTTCTTATTCCTTTGTCTGATTAATCTATTGAAAAATGGCTTTCAGTCTTATATGTTTCTCTACAACAAGCTTTTATCAAGTGCTTACTGTGTAAGGTACTGGTCTAGGCAATGAGTATATAAAAATGAAAGGAAAAAAATTCCTGCCTTCAGAGGTACAACATTTAAACAGATAAGTATACAATGTAGTTTGAGTAGTAAGAAAATACAAAAAAAAAAAGAGAAAGAAAAGAGAAAAGAAAGAAGGAAAGGAAAAGAAAAGAAAAGAAAGGAAGAAAGAAAGAAAAAGAAAGAAATAAATCATTGAAGTTTTCCTGTAGGAAGGAATCTATGAGCTGACTCTTAAGGGAAGCTAGAGATTTTAAGATGGAAGTGAGAAAGAATATCCTCCCTGTATTCCAGAGTTTTACTGAAATGTAGTGTTTAGGAAGTAAATTAATGTGAAATAAGTCCAGGTAGGCTTCTACTTTCTTTCCTCTCACTTTCTTCTTAACTCTCTGAAGACTGGCTTCCAATCTCGTCATTCAACTGAAACTACTTTCTTCAAAGTTACTTAACGATCTCTCAATGGCTAAATCTAATGACTTTTTCAGTCTTCATCCTTCTTGATCTCTCTTCCACCTTGAGCACTGTTGAACACCTCCATATTCTCTTCTCTCCAGGTTTTCATGACACTGCTCTCTCCTGGTTCTCTTCCTACTTGTCTGGCTTCTCTTTATATGTATCTTTTGTGGGATCTTCATCTGAGTTATACTAACCCTTGCTAACCCTGAGTGTCTCCAAAGCTCTGTCTTGGTTTCTTTCCTCTTCTCCATCTATACTTTTAAATTTGGTGACCTCATCAGCTCCTATGGTTTCAATTAGTATCTCTAAGCCAATGACTCTCAGACCTACTTGACCAATCTTCTCTCTTGACCTCCATTTTCACATTTTCAACTGCCTATTAGATATCTCAAACTGGATTCCCTGTAGATATCTTAAATTCAACATGTCCAAAACTGAACTTATCATCTCTCCTCTCAAACTCTCCCCTTATCTCTACTTTCCAATTACTCTCAAGAGGACTGCTGTTTTCCCAGTCCCCACTCCTCATTATTTTTCACTGTCTCTCCCCAGATTCAATCAATTGTCAGGTCCTGTCATTTCTGACTTTGTAATATTTCTTATATATACCTCCTTCTCTCCTCTGGCCCTGTCATTACCCTGGCCCTCAACACTTCATACTTAAACCATTTCTATAGATGGTTGGCTGGTCTCTCTACTTCAAGTCTTTCCCTCCCCCCTGCTCCAATCTCTTCTTCACTCACCCAATCAAATTGAACTTTCTACAGAACAGGTCTGACCATGTTGTCTCTTTATTCATTAAACTCCAGTGACTTCCTATTGCCTCTAGGATCAAAAATGAAATTCACTATTTTTAAAAGTCCTTTATCATCTGGTCCCTCCCCACATTCCCAGTTTTGTTAGTACCTTATTTCCCTTTACATACTCAGTGATCCAGTGACATAGATTTCACTGCTCTTTGTCATAGAGGACACTTTATCATCCAACTCAGAGTGTTTTCACTGGCTGTCACCTATGCCTGGAAATAGTCTCCCTCGTCATTGTTTCCACCTTCCAGTTTCCCTGGCTTTCCTCTAGGTTTCTACCTTCTGCATGAAACCTTTCCCAGTCCTTTTTAATCTTTCTTGTTTGTACCTTGTTTACATATTATCTCTCCCAGTTGGACAATGGGCCCCTTGAAGGCAGGGAATGTAGGTTTTTTTTTTCAAGCTTTCTTTATATACCCAGAGTTTAGCACAATGCCTGGCATATTAATGAGTGTTAGTTTACTGATTAATTTATTAACTGAGGAAGAACTGAGTGAGAATCCTACCTTAGATAATTATTTGCTGTGGTGACCTTGGGCAAGGTTTGTTTTTTTTTTTAACCTTTTTGGGTCTCAAAGTCATATGTAAAATGGTGATAATTACAGATTAACCTCACAAGATTGTGGGGAGGAAGAAATTATGTAAGACACTTTATAAGCCTCAGTGGCTGTGGTGTGATGAAGGTGGCATTTACTAGAAAGCTGATTGTTAAATTGTGATCATTAACAGATGTGTTCATTTATAGTTCTCCAAATCAGGACTTGATTTATTGTTTTTTTTTTATTGTTAAGACTTTAGAAAGCAATGGAGAAAGTGTTAATAATGTACATTAAGCTTTTTAAATTTTAGCCATGACAATTTCATCTGGAATAAAAGCTTTCATTAGCTATTGGGAACTATTTTCTATATTAATTAGATTAATTTAATTAATTAATGGCATTTCCTATGTATCTCCTATGTCTTCTTCCTATGAAATCTCATTTATGCTAATCAAATAAAATGTTGTTGAAAATTTCATTCATTTTATTTCTTGAAAATATGAATAGTTAATGAGATTTTGTATGTGTCCAGACTTTAGGGACACCCTGTATACATTTCCCCTTACACCCTGGAAAATTAATTGGTAAACACCAGTATGCCCCTGACTTAGGGGACCATATAAAAGTGAATGACTATTGTGGCATATTTTGTATAGGACCAAACACACAATACCAAATCCTGAAGTAGAAAAAGGATTGTTGTTTTCTCCCTTCCTGGCTTTCTCTATTCTCAGGGCCCTTGCCTGCCAATTCCTGTCTCTTGGAAGTTTACTTGGCTTTCACCTAACCAGAAAACCAAGTTTTTAACTGGATGATATAGTGGGGAATAAAGGGTGATTTAATGGAACTGGGGAAGCCATAAGGAATGAAGTTACATAACAAAGGCATAATCAGGAAATTTTCCCCAATCTCTACTAAATGCCCAGAGTTCAGGTCAATGCCTTGGGTACAACCATTGTTTGATTCCATTGATTTTTTTTTTTTAGGGGGGAAAGTCACTTAAAAAATTCTTGGATACTTAATAAGATTTTCCTTTTATTCTTTCCTTTGTGAGACATGTACACCCATTCTGTCCATCAAGCACAAGATGCAATGATTCATAAATCCTAGGAATGGAGGTGGGGGAAGATCTCTCACCAACCCTTGGCCTCCCAGGCTTAAAATGAACTGAAGAGGATAAGTCCTTAAGGGATATTAATTCTTATGTGATATGATAAATATAAATTCTTACATGATATATCAAACAGTTGCTTCTTCCTTTAAGAGACCCTGTGGGGGGGGGGGGGAATCTAGGAGGTGCAGTGAATAGAGCACTGACCCTGGAGTCAGGAGGACCTGAGTTCAAATCCGGCCTCAGACACTTGATACTTACTAGCTTGGGCAAGTCACTTGGGCCAGTCACTTAACCCCAATTGCCCTGCACTCTCCCCTCCAAAAAAAAAAAAAGAGACGCTGTAAACTAGAAGGGACTTTATAGGCCACAGAGTCCAAGTCCTTTGCTTGAAAACATGAGGAAAGTGCTGCTTAGAGAGAAGTTAGGTGACTTGACCAGGGTCACATAGCTTGGAAGTATCTGAAGGAAAATTTGAACCTAAATTGACTCCAAGTCTAACCTTTTCTCCTTGACCCCATACTAAGCTAGGAGATGTTATGGATATGGGATATAAGTAGAGCTGCTTAATTAGGACACAGGCCTCCCTAAATTATGTGAGAAGTGAGTGAAGTTTCTGGGCAAATGGGAAAACTTTGTTTGGGGGCTCAGAATTTAAACTTATGACACTGTCCCTTGTTATTTCTATGACAGTCTCAGTTGGGGAATAGTGCTGAAGACTTGGTCTTGAACCTGGTCTCCCTTTGGTCGGTGATGAGAGAGTCGGGTGGGTGTAGTAGGTGTGAATTGGTTGAGTGCTAATTCGCCATTTTGTTGAATCATTATGAAGTCAAGGCATCTAAACCTACCACCCTTACAGGTATAGATGTGAAACCTACCCATCCTTCCCAATCAGACATATACATATAGTTAAAATTGCTTTCTTGACTTAATAGTCAATAAACCTTTACTTAGCACCTAATGTGTGCCAAGTACGGTGTTAAGTGCTGGGGATATGAATATGTAAAGAGAAAGATGGTGACTTCCCTTAAGGAGTTTACTGTTTAATGGGAGAAGTGGTTGTTCAGTCACTTTTTCAGTTATATCCAATGCTTTGTGACCCCATTGGTGGTTTTCTTGACCAGGATACTGGAGTAGTTTGCCATTTCCTTTTCCAGCTCATTTTACAGATAAGGAAACTGAGGCAAGCAGGGTTTAGTGACTTGCTGAACTTAATTAACACCATGAGTGTCTGAGGCTACATTTGAACTCAGGAAGAGGAGTCTTTCTGACTCCATTTCCACCATTTAGCTTCCCCAAAGTAAGCTATAGAGAAAAGTTAAACTGGGTCTTGTTTTCTCCAGAATTAGGGTACTGAAAAGGCTGCAGCACAGTGAAGAAGTCAGTCTGAAAAGTCCCAAAATAATGCAGCCAGGGAAGAAATAATGATATGTCTGAGTCCCTCAGAGGAATGGAGAAATCTTGGGTTTGTGATATAAAGAAGCTCAGCGTCCTTCCAATGACTTCCTTTGGGGCAGGGTCAACCCATGGGGTACATTGCTCAATCTCCTGTCTGGTAAAAAGTTCATAGGATCACAGACTGAGACCTTTGAGTACAACAATGCTCATTTTACAGATGAAGAAACTGAGGCCCAGGGACAATAAGTGGCTTGCCAAAGTCACACAGATAGTAAACCTCAGAAGTGAGGTTTTGCACCTAGATCGTCTGGCTCTAGAGTTAATGTTCTTTCCATGGGACGGGGATGCCTTGTAGCATATGCGCCTTTGTTGAAGCGGAGAGAAGCTACCCTTAGCCCTGATCTGGGGGAAACCCTGGCTCGTCAAATGTATTAAATAGGTGGGCGGGGAGGACTGGTTAGAACACTCGGCAGTTGTGTCGATCTGGATCCCGCAGACAGAGACACTGCACCAGAATATTTAGGGACTTGTGGGGGTGGTGGGAGTGGGTGCCTTTGTTTCGAATCCAACCATTAAAAAGGCCCCCAGGCCAAGTAGAACCCCTGGTAGGCTAAAAATAAACCTGGATTTGCTTTTGCCCACGCAGACTCTCCCTCCCACAGCAGGCTGGCTGGGCATCCATGGAAAATGAAGTGTTGTGTGTTGGCAATTCTGCGTCGGACTAGTCCCTGCGCGTCTTGTCTTCCCAGCTCCTACCCCACGGGAAGTCCCAGAGGGGGCGCCTCTCATCTGGGAGCAATGCTTCGCTGCCAGCTCCCACCTCCGACCTTCCTTTTAACCCACCTCCCCAAGATCGAGTCTCCAACAAGGCTGGGCTCTGGAGCTGGGCGCCCGCCAGTCAGTCTGGCCAGAGAGGGAACTATTTTGGGAATTTTTATGATGGAACAATATTTTTTTGGTAAACAACTGGAAAGCTGTTAAATGGGGACGCTCACCCCTAGCTCCTGGTTCACCTCCCTCACTGCTGAGGTGTTACAGTAGCTGCACTATCCAGCCTGGAGAATGCCCCCCTTCCCTGCTACCTCACTGGGAGGGGCAAGGTAAACAGTCATCAAGCGGGGGTGGGAGGGCAGGGCTTCCCTCTCACCTTACCCTCATCTGTCTCTGGACTCCTCAAAAATAGTAGCATAGAAGACTACTGCCTGTGGAGTCGTTTTCGAAGTCTTGGGTGGTGATGGCTGCGTACCAAGCAAATTAACTCTTGAGGTGCCTGAAGGTATACTCAGTTTAGCAATCAATTTTCTTTAAATCACCCACCCTCTCCTCTGAATCATCGGAGACCGAACTGGTGAGGCACAGTAT
>NW_027185809.1:32311962-32342293 GCF_028583685.1 Petaurus breviceps papuanus
GAGAGAGACAGAGACAAAGAGAAGAGAGAAAGGGAGAAAGAGGAGGAGAAGGAGGGAGACAGAGACAAAGAGAAGAGTGGGGGCAGAGAGAGAAAGGGAGAAAGAAGAGAGAGACAGAGAGACAGAGAAAGAGAAGAGAGAGAAAGGGAGAGAGAGAAGAAGGGAGACACAGAGAAAGAGAAAAAAGGAAAGAGAAGGAAAGAGTAGACACAAATTCAGAGAGATAACCAGAGCCAGACAGCCAGAGAGAGATTGAATACTTAAAAACTAACAAGAAAATCCCAACCATCAAGGAGTTTATTCTAATGAAAGAAGATGAAACATTAAAAGGAGCTGGAAAAGTGAAAGGGGTTGGAGAGGGTACAAAGCTGTGCAAGAGAGGAGGTGAGGCTGTTGTTAAGGAAATGAAGTCCATAAGTGAGTTGAGCAGAGAGTGAAGTGAGCATGGCTGAGACCCCTCATGAAATGGTGGTCCAGCACACCTAGGAGGGGCTTAGGTCACCGGAACAATGAAAGTCCAGAAGTCTCTAATTCTATCACTGGCTTTTGGGTCCACCAGAGTGTTCATTGCCACTGACCTACCCTGTTCCTCAGTTATCCCATTTGATAGAATGAAATAGTCAATAGTATATACTTCATAGGCATTATATATGTATACACACATACATACATATGCATATATGTACATATATATGTGTATATATATTATATTATTTGAAAAGATGGTTGACTGCTTAAGTATGACAGGGACCCAGGAACACACTATAAAGAGGCCACGCCCAAGGCTAAGGTAAGAGGTCAAGTGGTGCCCTGGTCCCAGGGCACGATAAGAAGAAAATGTGCAACATGTAAAAACTGGTTACAGGACAAAGACTTCTGTTCAGTTTTCTATTTGATTATTAGCTGGTCAGTGTGGCATAAACCCTTGAATTGGGACCATAATTATGGGGAGAAAAAATTTTTGTTTGGATTTTAGATCTCCTTAGTCAACCCCCAGGCTAAGGGCCTAGACTTGTGATTCCTAGAAGAGACTGTGGGATGAAGAAACTCCTTTTACTGATGTAGGCTGGCACCTTCTCTGCAACCTATAGTCTTAGAGCATCAAGAAATTAAGTGACTTGCCTAGGGTCACAGAATCAATTATGTGCTGAAGGCAGGATTTAATCCCTGGTCTTTTTGGCTTGGAGACCAGATATCTATCCATGATCCCACAACTGCTTATAAAAAAAAGAAAATAAACTGAACACCCAATGAGATAGCACAGAGTAGGTGCCAATATCTTAACCATCTCTTCATAACAAAGCTGACTAAGACTTCTTCCATCCTTATCAAGGAAAGCTGTTAACCTCTTCTCTCATAAAACACAACCAACACTCAGTAGAGAAAATCCACACTCTTGAAAATCCACATTCATGTGAAAAGAAAGGTTCAATCTTTAAGCTACTAACTTTCTCCATTTTCTCCTGTAAGAAGACATGAATTCTAAGATTCTTGTCCTTTCTGGTAAGGGGAACTTTAAGGTATTTAAGGTGCTGCAGAGGGTAGAGAGCTAAGCCTGGAATCAGGAAGACCTGGGTTCAAATCTGACCCCAAACACTGTGTGTCCCTGGGCAAGTTACTTAACCTCTGGTTGCCTCAGTTTCTTTATATTTAAAATGGAGCTAATAATAGCACCTACTTACCAGGATTGTCATGAGGATCAAATGAGATAATTGTAAAGTGCTTGGCATATTGTTGTTGTTGTTTTTGTTCAGTCATCTCTTTATGACCACATTTGGGGTTTTCTTGGCAAAATTAATGGAGTAGTTTGCCATTTCTTCTCCAGCTTATTTAAGCACTATATAAATGGCAGTTAGGTGGTGCAGAGGATAGAGTGCAAGGTCTGGAGTCAGGAAGACATGAGTTCAAATCCAACCTCAAACACTTAATAGCTGCGTTGACCCTGGACAAGTCATTTAACCCTGTTTGCTTCAGTTTCCTCAACTGTAAAATGAACTAGAGAAGGAAATAGCAAATCACTTTGCCAAGAAAACCCCAAATGGGGTCACAAAGAGTTGGACATGACTGGAAACAACATTACTATTATTAGTTAAGCAGACCTGAGTAATCACTTGTAGCATAGATGAGATCACCTCTGAGGGACCTCCCAGTTCTGGGATTTTGTGATTCTAACTGTATGGCTTAATGGAAGAAGCACTAGACTGGAGGTCAAGAGACGAAGGTCATTGCTGGGTGAACTTGGGGATTCCACTTAGCCAATCAAGTGAATTTACTCTCCTTACTTGAGTGTATGATGGAAGGCTAGGGTCTCTAGGGAACCTACAATTTTTGACCTTTTGGAATATTAAAACGGTACACTTAAATCCTTTTAATAGATTTATGATTTCAGTGATGCGAATTAGAACCCATCCATGCCAGCCCTATAAGTTCATCATAGAATCCATTTAAATTGCTTGGGAACCTTGCTTTTTCTTAGCAAAGTAAGGATGCCAATGGACCACACAGGCTATTCATTGGTAAGCCAATTTCATCATGTGACCAGCCCATCTTTTTTGCTTTTATGTTTTTTGATGGCATGCTTAGCTTTATTCCTCCTTTAAAATTTCCTGTTGGTATTGTCCTGTGGGCTACTTGCCCTTCCATAGTCATTTGGGGATACTCATTTTCAACTTTTTTTCAGATTAGCATTTCCATGTCTTATAGCCACACAACAATCAACCATAGCTGATCTACCCAGTTCTTTTGATGAACGTGTCACCCTGACCTGAAATTTTTTTTTCTTCTGGTCCTACATTTCATAAGACCATAGATTTAGATCTGGAAGGAAACTTAGAGGTCACCTAAATCCCTCATTTAACAGATGAAGAAACTGACGTCCAGAGAAGTTAAGCAATTTGCCTGAGATCAGGCAGGTGAAAGATGTAGGATTTCAACCTAAGTATGCTTATTCCAAAGACAGTTTTCTTGCCATTAGACTACTGCTTCTCTGATGACATCTTCACACTATTTTCTCTATGCAATTCTTCACTAGTAATATGTCAGGGCTTGACTGAACTTACCATGTGCCTTTTCATTGACTTTTGGGTGATCCTTGACTTCAATTGTTCAGAAACTGTAGTTTTCAGTGGATTTCAGTACTAAAATGTCACTGGAAGACTTTTGGTGCCAAGAGAAGGTGGTCCTATCCCAAGTATAGGTTTACCTAGGAGGCCATGAATTCATAAACCTCTCCCTGATCCTCCAGGGCTCAGAAAGCCATCTTTGAACTTCGAGGCCAGCAGAAAGAAGAGGTCCAGAGGGACAAGGATAACCCTTCCAGTATAGCCACTGAGATCTAGCCTAGCAGTCAATTAAGAAAAATCTGATCTGAAGCAGGCAGAGAATCTCTGTGCTTTGACTAAAGTGGGGGTGGGGGTGGAGGACCCCTACATCACACATACCCAAGTACCACAGTACTCTAAGGTCGATAAACTCCTTCCTCACAACCACCCCCGAGGTTGGTAATTTAATTGTTATTAGCCCCATTTCACTGGTTCAGAAGCCCAGCCTCAGGGAGAGGTCAAATGATTTGTCTGAAGTCATTTTCTCATACTGGTAAACAACAAATCGCAGGCCCAGACATGAATACAGGTCTTTGGTCTTCAAGTCCAATCACTGTTCTGTGGTGTTTTCATATTACTTCACTATCTATTCCTTTGTTGATCTGATGTTTCTGTTCCACTGAGGCTTCAGTGGAAAGAACACTGGATTGGGGGGTTGGAGAACCTGGGCTCAAATTCCAGTTACTCCTCCTTTGGGACCTTAGGCAAGTTGATTAATCTCTCTGGGCCTTGGTTTCCTCATTTGTAAAATAAGGGGATCAGACTAGATAATCTCTAAACTCCCTTGCACTCCTAATCTAAGATCCTTTGTATTAGTTATGCTGTCTCTTATAGATTATAAGCTGATAGAGGGCAGGGCCAGTGTCTATATAATTTTTTTTTAATGGAGTCTAATATTGTTCCATGCCAAACCAGACCTTTGATTGGGGAGTAAAAACAAGGGTTGCCAATCTCTAGGGAAACCAATTGAAACTATATACTCCAGGCATTTTCCCAGCCACAATCTCTACTTCCATCAGCTTACACTTGTCCATGTGCCCAGGAAGACCAAAAAATGTAGGAGAGTTGATTTATTGTAGCATCATAGATTTAGAACTAGAAGGTGCCTTAGAAACCATCTAGTTCAATTCTCTCTCTTATCTTACAGAAGAGGAAGCAGCAGCCCAGAAAAATCATATGACTAGTCAGAAGACATAGGCATCCAGGTGGTGCAGTGGACAGAGGACTAGTCCTGGAGTCAAGAAGATCTAAGTGCAAATTCAGCCTCGCATCTTAGCTGGGTGACCTTGGTCAAGTCACTTAACCACTGTTTGCCTCAGTTTCCTCATCTATAAAACAAGGATGAAGAATAGACCCTACCTCACAGGGTTGTTGTGATTTCGATAATGTGATAATATTTGTAAAGGGCTTAACACAGTGAGTGCCTGGCACATAGTAGGCATGATATAAAAGTTAGCTATTATTATCATTTTTAATAAATAGCGGAGCTAGGCTTCAAACACATGTCCTCTTACTTCAGGGATCTTTCAATTCAGTCCAATTTAATCTAATTCAACAAAATTTATTAAGCCCCTACTAAGTACAAGGAGACACTGTGTCAGGTGCTCAGGCTACAGAAACAAAAATGAAATCTGTTCTGCCTTCCAAGTAGTTTATATTCCACAGGGGGGAAACACAGGATACAAAATGGATACATGTAAAGTATATATAAATACTGAAATAAAGTAAATTAAAGAAATATAAACTTAAATAAAAGTAAGTATAAAGAGGAAGAGAATAAAGGGGAAGGGAATTAGCATGTATGTAACACCTAATATGTGCTAGGCCCTGGGCTAGTCACTTTATAAATATTATCTCCTCTTATTCTCATAACAACCCTGCAAGGTAGGTGCTATTTTTATCCCTCTCTTAATGAAACTGAAGCAGACAGAAGTTAAATGACTTGCCCAACATCTTACGGGTAGTAAATTTGTCCTGAGGCTGAATTTGAACTTTTGTCTATCCTAAACTCCAGGCCCAGTGCTCTATCTACCATGCCACCTAAGCTGCCTTTTTTTGGTTGCTGTTCAGCTGTTTCAGTCATGTCTGACATTCTGTGACAAGGATATAGGAGTGCTTTGTCATTTCCTTCTCTGTCTCATTTTACAGATGAGGAATTGAAGCAAACAGGGTTAAGTGATTTGCTCAGGGTCACATAGCTAATAAGTGTTTGAGGCCAGATTTAACTCAGGAAGATGAAAGTGACAATAACTAGTTGAGGGATGGATTAGAAATGGGGCTGCTACCGTGTTTCCCCGATAATAAGACACTGTCTTATTAAATTTTTTGGACAGAAAAACACCAGAGGGCTTATTTTCAGGGGAGGGCTTATTTTAATGAACATTGACAGCAATTTTAATAAACAGGTAAATGTGAACAAAAAAATGTACCTTTATTCAATAAGCAAATCACTGGGGAAGAACAGGATGACACGCTCACTGCTGCAGCCCTGATTGGATGCAGCTCGGAGCGCAGCGTGCGTTTCACCCGGGGGGGGGGGACGGTGCATACAGAGGGTACCGTAATGTAGCGTGTAGCGCAGGGGATCACCTTCACTACAGTAGCAATCTCAATAGGGCTTATTTTCAGGGGAGGGCTTCTTACACAGTAAGGGGAGGGCTTATTTTTGGGATAGGTCTTATTATCGGGGAAACACGGTAGGTGACTCAGTGGATAGAGTACAAGGTCTAGGGTCAGGAAGACTCATCTCCCTGAGTTCAAATCCAGCTGAAGATACTTAGTTGACTGGGCAAATCACTTAGTGACTGGGCAAGTCACTTAGTCCTATTTGCCTCAGTTTCCTCATCTATAAAATAAGCTGGAGAAGGAAATGGAAAATCCTTCTGGTATCTTTGTTAAGAAACCCCCAAACGGGGTCACAAAGAGTCAGACGTGACTGAAAAATGACTGAATAACAACAAAAAGATCAGGAAAGGTCTCTGGTTCCATCTGAATTGTGACTCAAAGGAAGCCAAGAATTCTATGAGGTTGTGTGTGTGTTGTACACACTTGCACATGGATGTGGGTGAAATCCAGACACGGGATACCATCTCTATAAAGCCCTGGAAGCAAGAGATGGAACCTTGAGCTCCTTGCTGGATTGAATTGGAGGAGTGGTTCACTTTCTCTGGCCTTAATCACCTCCGATGATATGAATATCTGCTTTATCTGCTTGACAAGAATGTTGGCAGGATGAAATTTAAAAAAATGAATCCTAGAGTGCTTTTAAAAACATAAAGCGATGAAAATATCAGTTCGATGGTAAGATCTCTGGATTTAGAATCCAGAAGGTTTGGGTTGCTACTACCCCCATGACCTTGGGCAAGCCATTTAACTACAAATGTGGTTTTTTCTTCTGTAAAATTGAAGATTTGAACTTGATGAGAGACCTTCCATGTCTAAATCTATGATCCTATAAATATAAGGGCTTATTCTTATTCTGGTTAATGGAATAATTATTCTTAGTTTCTTCCAGGTTTCCCTGTCATTTCCTATCCACAATCTTATTGGTCTAGCTTACCCTTGTGGTACCCCCAAATGACCAGGAGCTTAAGGAATAGTCACCATTGACATTCAGCATCTGCCCAGATGAAAACTTTTCTCTAACCTTAAACACTCATAGGAAATTGAAGTATGCATAGAGCCAAATTGGTCTGGAGCTGAGGATATGATCTAAGTTGAATTGCTTTTATACAAATGTTAAGTAGTGGAACATGCTGAACCTGGTTGAACCTAATTAAAATGCTGTGGCCTGTTTAATGTTTATGTTCAATGTCTGTGAGGTTGGAATGTTTAAGTTCGTATAAAAAATGTGTGTGTGCAAATTAAATAATTGGCAGGAGCTGGGTTGCTAATTCAAAAATGAAATGTATGCTAGGATGACAGCATCACTAATAGCTGGCTTAGACTTGCAGTGTGTAATACACCCATGGTCCTAGCTCAGTTGTGGTAGTGGTAGTAGTAGTAGTAGAAGTAGTGGTGGTAGTAGTAGTGGTAGTGATGATGATCATATAATTGATATCATATCACTTGTCTTCTCAATGGGTGAGGAAGGGGTTGGAAGGAGGGAAAGAATGTGGGACTCATTTTTTTAAAGTATGTTAAAAATAAATGATAATTTTTAAAAAGTAGTAGTGATGATAATAATTTCTGTTTGTAGTAGCTTCAGTAAGAGCATAGAAGAAATAGAACAAATTGCTTGTCAAAATCTCTTGACCTGCAGGCAAAAAAAGGAAGAGCAACGACTTCAGAAAGGTTGTTCAGAAAAAAACTACCCAGCAAGATGGAGTCTGTGGCACCTGGTTCATTACTGGCCATTTCCTTATTGGTGTCAGATGTTCCAGGTTCTCCAATAACCTTCAAACATGGCTGAAGACATGCTAGACCTATCAAGGGAATGTGACAGGATGTGCCCTGTTGGCTTCCATTCCTAGAGGAAGAAGTAAGAGCAGTGCATAAGGTGCCGCTCTCAGCGGGAATAGCCCAATCTCTGCTCACCCCAGTTGACTCTAAATCATCTTTGCTATTGCTCTGCATCTTTGTACTGTAAAGGCTGGAAGAGAACTCAATGCTAGTGACCCTGGCTGCTTCTCTACTACTGGGTCCCACTGGCTGTGCAGAGCCTTGGTGTGGGTAGAAATGCTATTGTATTCTTTTGGCTGAAAAGCCATTTCCTACTTCTTCCTGACCTCCAGAAATAAGCTTCATTGCTTTCCTCACTGGGCTAACAATTACCTTGTTTGAGGCCTGTGAGGCAGATTGTTAATTCAATAAGGTTGAGTACCTGAGACAGCCACAAAATTGAATGATTTCCAGCCCACAGGCCAGGACTATGTTTATGATGCCAGGCCACTTGGCAGTTTCCATTTGGGCAGGCTGCTTCCTCTCTGTCTCTGACTTTTTAGAATTGCAGAGAGTCCCATTTCTCCCACAGTCAGGTTGGTCTCACCCTTACCCATAGGTGAGGGTAGAGCAGTTCCTTCCTTCCTTGATATAAATTGAAGGATTACCTTTCCTCTCATCTCCTGTCTTCCAACTAGTGTTTAACAGATTTATTACATTGGGTTAAGGTACTAATTTCATGAAAATGTAAATAATAGTAATATTAATAATAACAACAGCTAACATTTGCAGAGTGTTTTAAAATTTACAAAGCACTTTACATATATCAAATAATTTCATACAGTGGAGTGGTGACACAGTCAGTGTTGTTTGTTAGCCATCAATATTTTAGTATGAATTCATTTCTTGGCTCTTTCCCAATGTTGCTACCTAGTCATGAGTAGGCTATTTGGAGGGTTTGGAAGAATGTAAAAGAAGGGAGAGTTGTGGGAGTTTGGGGAAAGTTGTAGGTAGAATGTTATAGCTATGGAGGCCACAGAGGTACAGAATGATAATTAGCAATTTCTTTTCCTGGGGCAAGTGATTGGGATGGGCATAGGTAGGTTCACCTGGTTTTCAGTCCTGGGACCTTATGAAATTTCTGTTGTTGTTTGTCCTTAGTTTTCAAAGAGAACCAGTGACATCATCAGGTGAGGTCTTGACTTGTATGTAAATTGGATTTAAGTGAGGCAGAGTTATAGAAATTCATCAGCCTCACTTTCTCTTCCAGAGTCATATAAAGCTAATAGCAAGACAAAAGTCAAGAACAAAAGAACGGGAAATGGCCATGGATGCAGTGGATGACCTTGGTGTCTTCTATGTCTGACCAAGCTCTAAGCACACCAAAGTGCCTCCTTTGGTCTCTTTCATGGCAATTGGAGTAAATTGTTCTTATCTGTCCATTCTACTGGGGAAATTCTTGGGGTAGATACCCCTCAGCTCACTGACAGATTTGAGTTCCATCAGTTACCTTTGATCTGGTTAAGCCCATCTGCTGAGATGATTTTCCTGGAGTGTGGTTGCTTGGCATGGTAGAGCTTCTTGGAGCCATAGCTGAGAGTTGAATGCCTGGTAGACACCAAAGGTAGATGAGCAGCCCTGAAAAGTGCTTGTCAAATCCTTACACAAGATATGCCAGACCTCCTTGAATAATTTTGAAGAGTAAGTGCCTCAAGAAGAAGTGTTATTATTGCCACTATGCAGGGGAGTAGAATGGGATTAACATAATATCTCCCAAAATGATGATGTTGATGCCTTCTCAATTTCTCGCCTTAGAGTTCTGACTGGGTATCTGGGAAATAGAATTTGGCACAAAGTAAGTATCAGACACTGAAAGTAGTGGAGAAAGGGCCCCTGGAAGAGTATTTGGCAATGTTGCTGGGGGGTCAGCTTTGCCCATGGCCAGCCCCCAGGCCAACGATTCCCAACCTGGGATATGTCATGAATGATATAAGAAATTTGTCAGGGGGACACAGAAAACACATGCTAAGTAATTATATCATCTTAATACTCAAGAAACTCTAAATTGATTGCTAGTCAATTAAGAAAAGAAAAATTATTGAAGAAGAAAAATTATTTTATTCCTTATGTGTGTATTCATTGCAAACTCTAGCATTTATTTTTTAATGTTAAATAGCAGGTATTGGGAAGGATTAATGAAAATTGAGGGTTGCAGCAATAGAAGGAGTTTGAGAACCACTTCCCTAAGCAAATGCCTGACAGCCCCCTCAGGGTGACTTGCCAGGCTGCCCAACTTGCCAACATGCTTGGGCACTGCCCACTCAGCTTACCTATCCCTCATTCTATAGCACATTGGAGGAGAGGAGAAAATGGAAAGGAAGCCATATAAGCTTTGATGTGTGATCCTTCAATACTCAAGAGGGAGCCCTTGCTTCTTGGGGGTTCTTTGATCCTGGGTCACCTTCCTTTCACATTTTCTCCCAGGCCAGATTCATGCCCCAGGCTGCTTTTTTTTTTTTTTTCTGACCCCACTCCTTTGGAACATTGCTTATGGCCAAACTCCAGAGAAAGGAAAGTTGGTCTCCTTGGGAATTGGATGTTGATTCACTTTCTCTAGGAAGTCTAAATTCATCTCCAGGACCTTGACTGAAGAGCCCCAAAGAGAAAGGCTGGCCAGAAGAGTCCCTCTTCTGGATTCCAACCCTCTGGAAGGTTGTACAGTTGCCACAGACATCTTGGCCTTGTTCCACTTCGAGAGAGTTAGGGAGCTGTGAAAAATGACAAGCTTGGAGCCAATGCATTTTTTAGTAGACCATACAGCCTATTAAAGGTTGAATTCCTTCTAGTGGTCACATCCTGGATTAGCTGGTTTGGAGGCAGACAAAGGTCCTTTGATGGAAAGTGGAACCTGGAGGAGAAGGGAATATGTTCCTAATGTGGCCAACTCGCCTTCTGGCTTGTATCAATAAATTTCTCCATGGCCCTTTTAAAATAAAACAGCGTTAATGTACAGCCACAGAGCTAAAAGGAGTTGTACGTTGCACTTTCTCTGGTACCTTTAACTCTTGGATCAGATCAACTCTAGGCAAAGCCATGGAGTGGTCAACTCTTGGTGGCTTCCAATTCTTATTTTTGAGCTCATTTTCCTCTCCCTCTAGTACCCCAGGATTTTCAGTGTTCATCCCCACCACCACCTGTGAAGGAGGAAAGTATTTGATATAAGTATTCACATAGCAACTTTTGGAACTTAGTTTAAGGTAATCTTTAATTCAGAAGAATGAATCAGTAATGGTGAAATTGAAGGCATTGGCGGCAGGCAGTGGGACTTTCCTGAGACACGTCAAATTGTACTCTGTAGAGAAGATTGACTTCTCTTCCTAAATATCAAGCTGGCTATGCTCTTAAAGATAATCTTTCTCCTTTTCTTCCTATCCCTCCATGAAGAAAGGAGACAAAAAATCAGTTCAAGCTGTCAAGTATAATCAGTTCAAGTCAATTCATTCAATTTAATGGGTGTTTATTAAATGCCTGTTATGTTCCAGGCACTGAGAATCCAAAGACAAAAAATCCAAATAGTTCTTGAACTCAAAGAAGAGGCATTTTACTGGGTGGGTGGAGGAGATGACTGATAGTAACATGTAAATAAAAACAAAAATATTCAATATAAATAAAATAGTCATTTTGGGGAGGGACTAACACCTGGTCTTAGTCAGAAAGTGCCTCATACAGGAAGTGGCAATGAGCCTTGAAGAGAATTGGGGATTCCAAGAGGCAGAGATTAGAAGTAAGAGTATTCTAGGGGATAGGGTTAGTTTGTGCAAAGGCAGGTGGCTAGATTAAGAATCTCTGATGACTTTTGGTTAATGGACCTATGTTCGAAGATCTTATTTATGTGATATTGGAGAAACAAATCATTTAGGAAGTAAGCTTCAACAGGAGAACAGGCCCTTTCCCCCACATGATCTGAAACAGATCAATGGCCCTATATCAGGGTGCTGAATCAAGCTATAGGTGACTCCCTCTCTTGAATTTCATGGATTTATCCCATTGACTTCTCTAATGAACACCTACTCATCCTTTACAGGTAATGGTGGCAGCTGTAAGTCTTTTTGGAGGGGGAAAGACAGGGTAATTGGGGTTAAGTGACTTGCCCAAAGTCACACAGCTAGTAAGTGTTAAGTGTCTGAGGCTAGATTTGAACTCATGTATTCCTGACTCCAGGGCTGGTGCTCTATTCACTGCACCACCTATCTGCCCCAGCTGTAAGTCTTAAGAGTTTCTAGAACTCAGGTCTCATGTCTTCCTCTTCAACATGCAACCTAATACTTTCTATCTGGATCATTTCAGGCGATAGGAGTCATATGCACTGAGCCTACACCATTTTAAGAGGTAATGGCTTATCACTGATCAGGTATAGATTGACTGAATTGATCAGCAACAATTCAATTGAACTGGTCAGACAGTTAAAGTTAACTAGATAGACCACCGTTTTGAGCCTTTTAGTGATTTGGGTGGCACTTAAATGTTGGACTTTGAAGTTTGTAATGAGTTATTATATTTGAAGCTCTCTGTAATACTGTAAGTTTGACACTGTAAGTATTATTATCCCCATTTTACAGGTAGCACCAAGGGTACCTCTCTGTCACATGTGGGTCCCCTCGAATAGCTATCTTAGGTTCAGTGAGGCCTCTAATATTAGTGACCCATACTTATTGAGCACTACCTTCTCATCCTAGTCCTCCTCTTTTAAAGTACAGATACCTTTAGAGTATAAAAGATTACATGTGTGAATGCATCAATCTACTAAAAATCATAGCTCATCAGCTTCTACCCATATATTTGCATTTTTCCAGCCAGTCAGAAGACACAATTAGTTCAAAGCAAAGGCATTTAATAAAATAGCATAGTAAGTAACAAGAGAACATCTAATATTTCCCCTATTCTCATAAAACAGGGAAACACCTTCCCACAAATATATAGGCCATCCCTGGGAAAAGTAGGCAATCAAAGGAATCACAAATGGGGGGACACACATAGGGAATTTGTGTGACTCAGACACACCTATGGAGAGTCAACTCACACCTTTAAAGCTTAAGGACCACTTGTGTCTTCAAGTGGTATCATCATGATGCTTTCATTGAGTCTACTTCCTACCTACTGTAGCATTTCCAGTGGGTACACTGGTCATATAGTGACTATTGGGTATATGGCATTGCTCTCCTCTGTCTCTTGTAAGGGCAGGCTGAAAATTCTTTAGTCATATCACTATATCCAGTTAAAAAAATACAGGAAAATATTCCCCAAGCTAAATTGCTTCTTTTCTTTTTGTTCTCATGTCTTGGGCTAGGAGCCTTTGTCCCAGACAACTATCTGACTTAGGGCTAGAAATTCCAAAGCTTCTCTTTGGCTTGGCATCAAAATGAATATGAACCAGAATGAAGGCAAGCAAAGGAAGCAAGGTCATTGTTCCCTGCCCAGAATTACTGTCTTTATTATATAAATCTGTAAGTAGCAAAATCCCCTACCTTTGGTGCTATATTTTGGTAGGAAGGCAGGTAATAAGCATTAATTAAATGATTACTGTGTGTCAGGGACTGTGATAAGCTGACAATACAAATACAAGCAAAAATAAAAATAGTCTTACCCTCAAGGAAGTAAAACAAGCATTTAATAAACACTATGTGCCAGGCGCTGTGCAAAATACTTCATGAATTTTATCCCATTTGATCCTCACAACAATCCTGCAAGGTAGGTACTAGTATTATCTTCATTTTATAGTCAAGAAAACTGAGGCAGACAAAAGTTAAGTGACTTGCCCAGGGTCACTTAGTGACTTAGCTACTAAGTATCTACAGTTAGATTTGAAATTAAGTTTTCCTTGACTTTATACCTAGTGTTCTATCCATTGCACCACCTAGCTTCCTAATGGGAGAAGACAAAACATGAAAAAGAGCTGGAAATGGTGAGAGATAGAGGGAGGGGAGAAAGTACCCCCAAGCGGACATGGTGGCAGTCTGGAGAGTGAGAATCACAGCTGAGTTGGGAATGAAGCATGGATGGCTTAGGTTCATCCTCCAAATAGAGGCCCTGGAATGAACTCACCAATGGGAGAAGGGGCTGGTATGGTAGAAAGATGTTCCAGCCTAAGAAGGCAACTGAGAAATGTTGGCAAAGTCTGGATTTTTAGACACTCAGTCGAGAGGGGAATGGGGGGGGTGTAGAAAAAATTGCTGTGTCCCTATATACAAATAAGGAAGCTGAGACTTAAAAAAAGTAAGCAAATTGCTATTATTACATAGCTAAGAAGTATGAGAGACAGGATTTGAATACAGTTTCTTCCAACTCCGGGTCTAATGGTCTTTGTAATATAACACACAGCATGAACAAAATGTTTACATGAGCAAACATTCAGTGAAATGTGAATCACTGGCTTACAAATTTGCCAAGTTTGATCAGGCACAACCTTATTTCATCACCATCTCTACTGAAGTGCAGATAAGGTAGATTTTTGTCATCCCCAAGGTCTACCCTGGGAGAAAGTCAGGTACCTCATGGAAGGCATGAGCTCTTACCAACCATTATTCACTAAGCTATTTCTATACCACAGCAATGGGGCCATCTTCAGTTGTCCTGATCTGTATCTTCAAATAGACCACATGACTCCAGAGGAGAAAGTGAGGTTGGTGACCTTACACAGCTCTTCCTTACTTAAATTCAATTCTCTTGCAGTGATGGCATCATCTTTCTGACATCATGGTCCTCTCAAAGAACAAAGGACAAATAACAACACTATAGCAAGAGAATAATTCCAGAACCAGGTTGAAGGCTTCAGAGATTCTAGACCAAGCATGGGTGTGACCTACTGCCTAACCCCTCAAGGGGAGAGAATTTTGAGTAAAAGTACTATTTCACGGCTTCAGCTTTCATTCATATGTATCTTTTCTTTTCCCTTCCCCTCTCTCCCTCACTCTTGGCAGAAGAACAGGGTCTAGCAACTTGACCCTTACTTTCTTGTTCTTAACTCTTGTTCTATGCACCAGCATTGAAGTGTCTCCATTAGGCAGGATAGTAATCCATCTGCCTACAAATGTAGAAACAGCAGCCATGACAAATCCATAGGTAATCTGAAAGTAAGGAAATGGCCCCAGGTAGGAATTGAGCTTCCCAACAGGGATTCTTTAGCCCTTTCACTGCCTTTCACTTCCAACCAAAGATATCCATTAAAATTCCCTAGATGCCCAAGAAAAATTGGAAAGTGTCTTGCCCTATCCCAACACCCTCACCCTATCAAAAGCTGGGCCTCCCTTAATGGGACAGCTATACTTGGGAGCCATCCCCAGTCATCCTGACCTATGTCTTACCACTGGACTTTAATGATTCTGGAAGAGAGAGTGAGGCTGATGACTTTACATAGCCCTGCCTCACTTAAATCCAATTCACTTCCAAGTCAAGACATCACCCTCCTGATGTCATTGGTTCTCTTTGAGAATGAAGGATGAGTAACAAAGAAGGAGCTACACCTATATTATTAAAACACTGGAAGCCTAGAATTTAAAAATAACTCAGAGGATCAAGCTATGTCAATGCAATTTGGTGCAATGCATTTCTTTTTAATCCATAAAGTGGAGATCATAGGAAGATAATTTTTATTTCAAAGTTTTATAAATGCATCAGTTGATGTTCTTGGTCCTTCTAGTGTTAATTCAGTTGCTGCTACCTGCCAGCACAACCCTTGGTTAAAGGGAAAAATGTAATAAAATCAAGCCAGTTGTGTTGTCTACACAACAGCAAATTAAATGAGTTTAAGTGACTTCCAGGATGACATAACTAGTACCTGAGTCAGGACCTCAACTTAGATCTTCTTGACTCTAAGTCAGCCAGTAAGTCAAAACTGGCTGGATTGAAGTGAGTCATAAAACCTTAGAACTAGAAGACTTAGACTTTAGGAAATTATCAGGACTTGAAGGTCTGGGGGTCAAGTTGGTGGAATTTGGGAAAGGAGATCATATTCAAGGTAACTGAAAAATGGAGTTTGCTAAAGAATAGGGGCCAATGGACTAGTAAGGGAAATAGCATGGCTTAGACCAGAATGCAAGGGTTTTGAGGTTATGGAGAAAGGAAAATAACCTGGAGTCTGGATTTTTGGGTAGATGGAAGGAAAGTGCTAACTAGGTGAAGGATTGGTCCCTGTGTGTATAAGCATGTGGGTGGGAAGAGAATGAGAAACCTTAAAAAAAAAAAAGAAAGAAAGTAATGCATAGACTTTGGATGTTTTTATTGGCAACATCCCTGTAACCTCACCTCATTAGACTACATCATGAATTTATTAACAAGTTAGATATTACACCTTCATCTGTGCAGCCACATCTCTCAAGACACCTCTGGAATCTTGGGGAATCATGCTCTGCTCATTTAAGGAGAAAACTGAAACAGCCCACAGATTTTCAGGGCAAATCAGAGCTGTGAGGAGGTCCTCCTCAGGGGCCCAAGATCCCCAATGACTGGGTTAGGGACATGACCCAGTCTCATTAATACAGGAAGGAATATGTTCCAAACTTGGGGAAAAATTTATATGAAGACTGGTTTCAGTTTTAAGTTTCTAATGTAAGAGTGCTTTCTCAAAAAAAAAAAATAAGAGAAAGAAAATGGGAGTCCAACGTAATTCAGGATCTTTACAGTCAATCTTTTTGAATGAAAATCACATATAGTAAAACTTTGACTACCTGGAAGCCTTGGGGAAAACACCATTCTGGATAACTGGATAAATGAGTTTACCTCTTTAAATGTCAACATTTTTATTCTTTCAACCACTTAAAATTGAATTCTTTCTAAAATATATCACATATTTCCCTGAACTTTAAAGAACAAACTGAACATAACTTTTTCCTGATGACTTAGGTAATCCTTGTGAAGCTTATTATATTGGGCTTTAATACATTGAGGCCCTTAGGGCCTTTTGAATTGGGTAGAGCTTTTTTTGCGGACCAGGACTGCAGTACTTTATGACTTCTCTGTCTGCCTTTTTTTTTTTTTTAAGCAATTGGGGTTAAATAACTTGTTCAAGGTTACTTGGCCAGGTTTTTTGTGTGGGTGTTAAGTATCTGAGGCCGGAACCGATCGCAGGTCCTCCCGACTGGCCTGAGCTCTTACTCATTGTGCCACCTAGCAACCCCTCTCTGTCTGCTTTTTATAGTTTTTCTGTCTCCTCAGTCATTGTCAGTTGTTATTTCTCATTATTATTAGTATCTGGTCCTGTAGTTGCCTCTATCTCTCCATCTTTTTAGCTATTTCTAATCTGATTTGGCCTTGGAAATAAGATAATCAAGTTTGTTAGAATTGTTCATAAAGTAAGGATAAAGAGGCCTTTTGGGTTTTCCCCTTTGTTCTTGGCAATGTTCCCAATAGTTGAGGTGTTACTGTTCTTTACCTAAAAGAATTTATGTTTATTTTAAGCAAAGTTAAACTATTTTTTGAATATCCACTTTCATGATTATTTCTATCCCAAACATGGACAATAGATTATTACTACGATTTAACAGGAAAAATTACTTTAATGCTAAAGTAATAGGCTTGATTTTTCATTTCATTCTTAGTGTGCCAGTAAAAAGTACTTTTGCAGGAGCAGAAGGAATAACCTTTCTTGGCCCCATCCCATTTCCCAAGTGCACCCCTATCTGTCTGTAGCTGGAGAATGAATTGGCTGCTCTTAAAAGCAATGTTTTGGTCGATGAACCACTGATGTCCAAATGAATATTTAAAGCAAGGGTCCTCAACCTTTTTAAGCCTTAACAAGGGAGCATGAGGGAAGTGAGATGATCTGAATAAACACTGAAGTCTAAAAGGGGAGTAGCTATGTCCCCCTCCTATCTTTTTCTCCTCTGGGAATTCTAGCAAATCAGGCATAATGGAAACAGATGGTAATGGGGGTAACCTGACAGGTAAAGAAACCCCTCAGAGGCAAAAGAAGATAGAAAAACATGCCTAGAGGACCTCTGGTGGACTGTAAGCCCCCTCTCTGGTTCCATGTCTGCTCCAACATTATAATTTAGAATAATAACTTACATTTCTATTAAGGTATACAAAGAGTTTTCCTCAGAACAACTCTGGGGTAGGTAAAGTAAGTATTATTATTATTCCCATTTTGTAGGTGAACAACTGGAGTATAGTTAAATGAGTTTGTAGATCTCAAAAGTAGGCTTTGGATTCAGGTTTTTTCATTGGACATCTGGAGCTTTCCTACTCAATATTCCATAGCTTGCCTATAGGTGCTGTCTTCATCAATAAAGCATTAAGCACTCTAAGTGTCTATTTGGTGCTGTGCTTTATACTCTGTATATATAACAATCAATAGATAATAAGTTTTCCATGTGGTAAGGAAGGTAGATGGAATCCAGTTCTGAGGTCACTTGTGGATAACAAACAGATTAAGGGATTTGGGATGAATTTCACAAATATTCAACCTGGATCAGGAGCAGTGATGACGAGGATCGCTTTGTGGAAGAAACGGACTGCGTGTTGAGAAAACATCTTCTCAGAGAAAGCACCATAGAAATCAAAAATATAAAGCTACAGGATTGTGTAAATAGAGACTCTCAGTCTGGCAAGGACAGGATAAGCTCTACTGAACTTGAAAGAGACCTCCATTATTTTTAGAGATCTCCTGCCCCACTAGGGTATTCTGATAAGATTAACTACAGAGAAAACATCACTTTTGGTACAAACTTGATCTTTGGCAACCCCTGAGACCTCAGGATTAACAAGTTTCAACCCCCAAGTTAACCCATTTTCCCCTAGATAGTCTGATACCTTGTCCCTTTTATACAGCCTCCCAAATAAGATAGAGTTGGCGAAAAGCCTTTCCTGATAGACTCCTTTTCCAGTGTAACACATCTGCTCTAAGACTGTACAAAACCATATATCATGTATCTCTCAGCACATTGTCTTCCACCTGGCAACTACTCATGAGCTGATGGTAATTAAACTTGGTTCTTCTAGCCTTGCCACCTGATTTATTGACTTCCAGTCAAATATACCAAGATGGGAGGAATTGTTCTCCAGGACATTCTTTTGGGACTTCTGGGTTGAGAAATTCCCCGAACACTTAGACACTAAAAAGAGCCAATCCAACATAGCCTATCCACTCTGGATCTTCTATTTTATATATAGGCCAACCATGTTTGTTCCTTTAACATTACCCTGAAGAGCTATAGGGAGAAAATTGCTGTAGAGGGAGAATGCGGATATGAACAAAATAGCAGTAATACCTTTTCTCCTCAAACCTGGGTCATATTCCTTCACAGATAGACATACGACCTCTGGGAAGAGTGGACACACATAAGAAGGTGTACATATGTAGATACAGTGTCCATGGCATGCATTTAGAAGAGTACACAAATATAGGGCATGTGTGGCCAGGGCACATGTATTGAGAGGTGACACCATTGAAGCTTCATGGCTGCTGCCATTTTCTAATAATGTTATGACTCTGTAATTTGGGGCCTACTTCCAATTGGTCTCCACCAAAGGATGCTTCACTGAGCACATTGTCTCTACCACAGTAGGGGCATCACCGGGTATATATAGCTTTGAAGCTTCTCAATGTTTCTGGCTTTTGACTTCAGTTTAAATGTTTGGTTATCACCTGCCTCCCAGGTTTGTCATGAGGACTAAAAGTGCACTTAGCACTGGCTCATAGAAGAGGTCTAATAAATGTTTGTATCCTCCCTTTCCATCTTGTGATTTCTTCCTTATGAGGAGAGTGGCTAATACACTCTTTTAATTAAAAATCCAGAGGCTTAAAAAAAAATCATTCTTTGAGAACATTGGTTGTCCCAGCCATGGGCAAAAGCCTTCCCTGGGGGAAAAACCTTCTCTGATTTTTTTTCTTTTGGAGAGTAATGGGTCTTGTTCTTTTCAGAATCTAGGCTACTGATGCCTTTCTTCTCCAAAAGTCTCCAATTTTTTTTTCTGCTCCTAGCCCTTTCTGCTCTTTCATGTAGATGAATTATGAATGGAAGGTGGTGAGGAAGGTTAGAAGATAAAGCTAAGCCCAGGAGTCAAGGTTATTGTCTCTCCTACAGAATTGGCCACATTCCTGGTCTTCCTTTCTCTTCTCACTAATAACACCCCATTGTGATCAAACTATCATTACTGGCACAATGGGAGATTTGCTCATCACCAGGAGCCTGAGTCTGTAGGGAGGACAGGCCATTGATAATCTCTGCCCCTCTTCCCTGCAGTGAAGCAAGTTCCTAGTTGCTTTCCACTGAGGTCCCATCCTAGCCAGAATCATAAAAAATAATTAGTAAGTGTTCACAAGGTTTGTTGTGTGTACATAATAGCACACATGATCCATGAGTGGGGGCCGTTAATTGAACAGTAGGAAAAGAATGGATTGCTGAATTGCGTTTGGAAAATTATGTCATGTCTCCAAATTTTTCTCTGAAATAAAGGCTCATTTTTTAAAAGATATTTTTTTTTTCTGCTAAGAAGCTATATACTATTTTTAGGTCAAGTCAACAAGCATGTATTAAGAATTTAGGAAGGCCAACATCATCCACTGCTTCCTAGGCCATTGCCAGTCATCTTGACTTTTGTCTTGCCATTGGACTTCCATGAGTGGAGAAGAGAGGATGATGACTTTGTGAAGCTCTGCCTCCCTGAAATCCAATTCATGTGAAAGTCAAGGCATCACCCTCATGATGTCATTGATCCTCTTCTATAGTGTCCTGAAAGTCTGGACATGTAGGAAATCTCATTAACTATGCATATTTTCAAGAAATTAAATGAATGAAATTTTCAACAACACTTTATTTAATCGGCATAAATTTTGACCATGACAATTTCATATGGAATAAAAGCTTTTATTAGCTGTTGGGGACTATTTTCTGTATTAATGAGATTAATTTAATTATTTAAATTAATTAATGAAATTTCCTATGTGTTTTCTATGTCTTCCTCTGAAATCTCATTTATGCTAATTAAATGCAATGTTGAAAATTTCGTTCATTTCTTGAAAATATTCATAGTTAATGAGATTTTCTATGTGTACAGACTTTAGGGACACCCTGTAGAATGAAGGGTACATAATATTAGTCAGGCATTGTGCTAGGCTCAATGGATACAGGAAGACTCATCTTCTTGAGTTCAAATCTGGCCTCAGATACTTACTAGCTCAGTGACCCTGGGCAAGTCTCTTAACCCTGTTTGCCTCAGTTTCCTCATCTGTAAAATGAGTTGGAGAAGATGGCAAACCACTTCAGTATCTTTGCCAAGAAAACCCCAAATGGGGTCATGAACGGTCAGATATGACTGAAAATGACTCAACACACACACACAAAACATGCTAAATGCAAAGCAGGGATACAAGGAAATGCAAAAATAGTCCCTGCCCTCCAGGAGCTTACAATTCAATATGGATGACAACATACAAGCAACCATGTGCAAACAAGATGTATATGCAGGATAAATAAGAGATAATTTCCAATGGAGTTACTGACATTAAGAAGGACTGAGAAAGACTTCTTGCAGAAGGTAGGGATTTTGCTGAGACTTGAAGGGAGCTAGGGAAGTCAAGAAGCAGATGTGAGGAGAGAAAGCATTCCAGGCATGGGGGACAGCCAGTGAAAATACACTCACTTGGAAGATGTGCCTAGAGTGCTGGACTCAGGGTCAGGGAATTCAAATGCTGCCTTACACTTACCTAGATGCTCTGTGTGACCATGTGCAAGCAACTTAGTCACTTGGTCCCTGAGGAAGCTACTTAAGGATGTAAGTCCTAGAAAAATTGCCCATCTGTATTGCTTTGATGAAGTTCCCCTCACCAAAGAAGTAACAATAGCTACCATGTATATAGTACCAACAAAGCATTTTACATACAGTTATCCCTTCATCGTGGGGGATGGGCTGGGGATTAGGGGCATGGTACCTGTCATCTAGAAAATCCATGTAAATTTTTTTGTCTTTCCCTTTATACCAGGGAACTAATTTGAATTTTTTTTCTTTTTCTTTTATGGGGTGTTTACAGTACCTTAGTGTAAAATTTAGGTTAAGTATTTGATCATAGACTCTGAGTTGTCTTCTGGCCTTCATGTGTCATCTGTGGCTTCGGCAAAACTCCCCCCAAATTCTCATTTAATTTCTTATGCCAATCTGTAATATATCAGAACCATGATGGGGAAAGTCATGATGTGGAAGAGATAATTGTACATTATTTCATTTGATACTCTAGACAACCCTATGAGGGAGAAGCTATTATTATTCCCAATTTGTAGATGATCCTGGGAGAGATTAAGTAATTTAGCTAGGATCACAACAATCTATAGGTATCTGAAGCAAAATTTGAACTCAGGTCTTATGTATTCTTTTTCTTTTTTTTGAGGGGGGGAAGGCAAGGTAATTGGGTTTAAGTGAATTGCCCAATAGTAAGTGTGTCAAGTGTCTGAGACTGGATTTGAATTCAGTTCCTCCTGACTCTAGGACTTGTGCTCTATTCACTGTGTTAACTAGCTGTCCACTTTTTCTTCTTTTTAAGGGAGTAAACCATTTATCCAAGCAAACAGGAATTTGAGAATTTACACAGATTTAAATATACTAGAAAATACAAAAGAGTGAATGGTCTTACTCAATCTAAGTCCAGCACAGTGGTACCCACAGCTAGGTCTGGACCATAATTCCTCTGTGGATGTGAATCATAGGTTATACCTGTACTGTAACACCAAGGAAAGGCAACTTCCCAAGGTTCAAAATACCAGCATAGGTGCTCTCCATTTTATTCAGTGACAAACCAAGAACAGAGAAGATCAAAACATGACATCATTCCAAATACAGCATTTACTAAGTGTGATTAAATAATCTCCAAGTACTACCCCACCCCAGGACCTTCCAATCATTCAATCAATTACAAAGTCCCTGTTCTAAATACTTCTCCACCCCCAGGCTATACCTTCATTTAGTCCACAAAGCCCCTCTTCTCAAATGGAGATTAGTTTCCAAACATAAGTAAAGTACATTCATTTGTTCAACCACAGAACACAAAAAGGTCAAAAGTTCCCCACCCCTGGATCCCAATTGAATCTACCCCAGAGTTACATCAAGTTTAAGCACAGCACTTAATACCCAAATGGAGGTCTTTTCTTCATCTTGACACCAGGCAAGTTCTCAGCAATCTTAGTTCCTGGGGAGACAAGGCTTAGCAAGGCCACAAGATACATTGCCAGTCTCTTCATTAATTCATCCTCTGTCTGCAGAACAGTCCTAGAACCCCTGAAAACGTTAGCAAAACCCTCTCCCAGGATTTCTGTAAGCATACAACAAGAAAATCCTTCTTCAGGGCTTCTGAACCAACAGAAAGGTTCCCAGACCCCTGCAACAACAGCACTGTCCTTCACCAGTGGACAGTATTCACTCTGTCTGCAGGACAGTCTCCAGACCCCTGCAACAACAGGACTGTCCTTCACCAGTGGACAGTATTCACTCTCTGTCTGCAGGACAGTCTCAGGATCTCTTAGCCAGCAGCCAGGTTCCAGGACTTCTTCAACAAAAGGACTGTCTTTTACCAGTGGACAAATCTGGCAACACAACATCAAAACAGACAGACAAAGTACCAGCAAAACAGCCATGTCTCCTCAGTCCTTGGCAGCTCTGGGGGCAGGTCTCAAAAGTCCAGGGCGATTCAAAGTGGCTCTCAGCAATCCTTCTCAGTCTCTCTCTGCCTCCACGAGGTGCTGCTTCCAAAAAGTTCTTCTGCCTCTCTCTTGTCTCTCCAAATCTACGTCACCAGCTCCTCCCAGTTCAGGACTTTCTTTTCACATCAACAAGTCCATCCCACAGGTGGGATTAACAAGCTCTGGGTTTTAACACAATCAATTTGAAAACCAAGCCAATACAGGGGAATCTTTAATTGCCATTACTATCACAATACCCCAGACTCTGAAGCTACAGGTCACCAAAGGGGAATGGAAAGTAGCAATGTGGACACGTGAAGGTTGAGAAGCACCACAAATGAAGAAATGTACATAAGTAGTGTAGAGCATTACATCTGGAGATGAATGACTGGAAAAAAAAGAGGTAACAGCAAAAGATGACCTAAGGATAGCCCATGTCTTCCCTTGGTATCTCTGCAATGTCAAGAGATTTGGGGAAGACCGTCAGCACACTGGGTGTATCTCTTGTGGAGGACTTCTGAAAGGACATGGCAGAGTATCACCCAGTATCAGAAGGAATGGAAGACTTGTGGGTCCCATCATTTGAGAGGGCATACTCTCATCAAAAGATGAGGTCACAGGTCTATCTTGAAGTTTTGAGGTGTCCACATGCAAGCCTCCCAGGTGAGGTCCTAGAGAAGGCAAGTGAAACTGGGGCAGTTAATGCCCAAATGTCAGTAGTAGGCAGGTTGTGGATCCAAGGTGAGGACCCAGGACTAGAGAAGGCCAGGAAGACTATCAGGAAATGAGGCCATAGCAAGACCATGATGTAGAACTAGGAAGCAGGATATACAAAAAGACTAATGATCTAGGCAACTAGAAAGTTAGCAACTAGATAGACTTGTATCAAAGGGCACACAAATGCCAAAGGGAGAAACATAGCTAGGGTGGTTCATAGTTGAGGCAAAGAGGAACTGAAATGGGATTGCTGCATGAACTGATGGGTGGCACAATTTTTCATCTTCTTTACTCTCAATACTGGGACAGCTGGGTGGCATGGGGTGCCAGGCTTAGAGTCAGGAAGACTCATCTTCAGGAGTTCAAATTTGTCTCTGGACATTTAGTAGGTTTGTGACATAGGGCAAGGCACACAACCCTGTTTTCCTCAGTTTCCTCATCTGTAAAATGAGCTGGAGAAAGAAATGGCAAACCACACCAGTATTTTTTTTTCTCAAGAAAACCCTAAATGGAGTCATGAAGATTTGGACACAACTGAACAGTTGCTCTCAAAAATTTACAGTTTTGATGAGGATCCAAGATATAGACATGTTAAGAATAGATGGATCATGGTCTTGAGTATGCTGCAACACATTATGAAGGATTTCATATAAAAGTTATTTAAGGGGTATCATCAAGATCACAGGAGAACAGATATAAAGCTGCAAAGAACTTTGGAGTCCATCTAGTCCAACTCCTTAATTTTATAGATGAAGAAACTGAGGCCCAATATGGTAAAGTCACACAGGGAGTGTTAGAGGTAGAATCTGAACCCAGGTATCTTGACTCCAGAGTAAATGCCCTTCCCTACTCTTAGCATGCTATCTCCTATGAATCAGTGAAAAAAGTGGGCTGGTTATGTTGTAATAAAATGGGGTAACTGAGGGACAGCCCATGGACTCCAATGGAATTCCTGCCAGGACAAAAAATCCAGAGGAAACCATATAAAGGAATATAAAATGGAAATGGAAAAAGTGCTGGATTTGGCATCTGATTTTGAATCCCAGCTCTGCACTTACTACTTTTGTGACCTTGGACACCTCTCTGTACCTCAATTTCCTCATCTGTAAAATGAGAGAATTGGGCTAGCTGACTTCTAGGGTCCCTTCCAGTTGAAAAATTATGATACTAAATATCAAAATAAGTAGTTACATACAGTAAGTTCAGTAAAAGGAGGGTAGAAAGAAGGGGGGAGTCCTTCCCTTCAAGGCTGGAGTGATTGGGGGAAACTTTCTGGAAAGAGGTAGGACTTGAATGAAAACTCTTTCAGTCCAGGGGCCCCTCAAGGCAATTTTGACACCTATGTTTTCGAGGCACTAACAGACAGAGGATTGTAAAGACCCAGATACTGAAACACCAGAAAGTGGGAAGTGTGGTTAGTGTATATGTGTCTAGAGCTCAGTGCAGCAAGCTCCCAGCAAAGCCTTCCACTCTAATGGTTTCAGGCTTTGTTTTCCCAAGGCCAGGGCAATCATTTATTAATCTCTTGTTTTACCAGCAGCCTCTACAGCTGCAGTCATAACTCACAGCTTCCTATAAGGAAGCAAGTGTTGGCAGTCTTGAATGCCCAACACTCAGGAACAAGCCTTCCTGACCCAATGGTAGTTTGGAGTTAAGTAATCCTAGCCATCCAGGTCATTCCCAAATTTATTGGGGAAGTATGCAAACTCTTCCACGAGATTAGTAATAGCCAGTCACCTTTCCGTGCCTCAGAACCCCTGGCTCTCATCCCTTCTTCTTCTCACCTGTCTGGTCTTGTGGCTGGAAGGAACTTTGTTTACTTTCTTTTCTAAAATAAGGCAATTTCAGGGGACACACCTTCTTTCAAGGATATCCCAGCTATGTTGCCCAGAAGGATTAACTCCTCACCTTTCTGCCAATACTAAGGTGCCATTTCACTAACATGTTAATTCCTCAGCTCCCTTAGGCAAAGAGGTTTTTTCCCTCAGTATTTAACTCTACCTGATCATTAAGGATGGGATCAGTCTGAAAAGTTGGTTGAAAGAAGGGAGGTGGTTGAAACAATTTTCCCAACCTTTATAAATATGCTTATTAGCTAACTAAAATAACCTTCATGCTGTTCCTCAGATGGAATATCCCATCTCTCATCTACATGCCTTTGCCCCATGCCTGCAATGCCCTCCTTCTTCATTTCTACTTTTTACAATCTACAGTTTCTTTCCTTCAAAGCATAGCTCCAGCATCACCTTTTTCATCAAGCCTTTCCTAATACCCCAGCTTCTGTGTCCCACCCATAACCTAGTATTTATTTTGCATATATGTACACAAAATACCTATTTGTATACATGTATGGATACTGCACAATACATGCATATGGGTACGCGCACACACAGGAATAAGTATGTGCACATGTATGCACACCCACATATAAACACACATGTAGATGTGTATTAAATGTGTGTGCTCACACATGTGCACATGCATGTATGCTGTACATTCATGCCATCTCCTTCAATAGACAGTAAGCTCCTAGAGGGCAGGAGCAGTCTCACTTTTGTCTTTGTAACCCCATCATGTATCACGATATCAGCACATAGTAGGTTTAATAAATGCTTCTCCATTCACTGATTGATGGATTGATTGTCCCATCAAATGAATTCTTCTGTGTTCCTTGCCTTCTTCCATTTCTATTCCTCCTCCTTTTCCCTTCTCCTTTCTTCTCTTTTCCCAAGACGCGATTCAGCAACAGGTTTCCCTTCTGGGTTCCTGGCAGGAGCCTCCCAGCTCGCCTCTGGCCTGTGCTTCTCCGAAGGCTTCTCATCTGCCTGAATGTTATGTTGTTGTTTTCTCCCGGTCGCTATGGGCAGAGATTAAAGACATTGAGCCAGGGATTGAGGGCGGGCAGAAGGAGAGAGAGTAGGAGGGAAGAGCCAGAAGGAAGAAGAAAACCCTAAATGGGGAGATTAAGGAGGGGAAGGAAGCAAGCAGAGAAGCAGACTAAGGGCGGTAGAGAAAAATTGATTTTTTTTTCAAAATACACAGGTGGACGTGGTTTTTCTGTTTCATCCTTCAAAGATGATTTTCTTTAAGCTCATCCTACAGCCAAGGAAATGAACTTTCACTTCTATGGCAACATATAGCCAATCACTAGCCTCCAAACTGAATATAGAAGGTTGTTGATAATTCACATTATGTGGGGGTAACACAGCTGCAAATAAGTGACATTGTGATCTAAAGGAGTTAAGATGCAAGGGCTTTGGACTCTGTTCCTGATTCCATCTGCACCTCCTAAATTTCTCTCTGCTCTGTGTCTGTTTTTCTCTCTGTAAAAGGTAGTAGTAACCATTTTGCAAAAGGTAGTCTACCTAAAATGCTTCATGGTTAGGATCTGAGTGTTGGCAAACCCTAGGAATCAAACTTAGAAGATGTAAAATATAATAATGTTTAATAATATAGAAATGAAATATAACAACTACAACAACAATAATTTATGGTTCAAAGGAAAGCTCATTGACTTTGGAGTCAGGAGACCTAGGTTCAAATCCTGTGTTATTACTTACTGTCTGTTGGACTTCAGGTAAATCACTCTTTCCTGAGCCTTACTCTTTTCCTCTATAAAATGAGACAAATGGACGAAAGGGTCTTTTTCGGCTTTTTTAAAAAGAGCTTTTAGTTTTTTAAAAGCTTCAGAGCTTTTAGCTCTGGAGGCATAATCTCAAAATTTGAAAGCTACCAGAAATACAAAAAAGCTCTGTTCTTGTCTAAGATGTTTCTTTTTTAAATGCATTTAACCATAATTCTAGAATTTTAGAATCAAGATATTACATTGATTAATCTAACAACCCAAACAGAACATTTGAATCTATTTTCAATCTGAACACTACTCATGAATATAGTCTATCGTTGGTGAAACAGTGGTGCCCAAAACCACAGTGGTGGTTTTGGAGACAAAGGACCTGGATTCAAATTCCAATTATGTAGCAAGTCACTTCTCTGGATCTTTTTTTCTTCATATGAAGGGGACTGGACCAGATTGAATAGAAGGTCTCTTCTAGATTTAAATCTATCATCCTAATGAAATTTGGGGTAAAAGAGGAGAGAGACAGATAAAGAAACAGAAACAGAGACAAAGACAGAGAAAAGGAGAAAGGGAGGGAGGGTGAGAGAAAGACAGCTTGAAGGGACAGTAGAACAAAGGGAAAGATTTTTGCTTTATTTGGAAAAGAAGACTTAAGCAGAGGAGAAAGAAAAAGTGGAGAGTGAGATATTGATGTTGACAATTCAAATAAGAAAAGGAGGTAATTGATGGAGGAAGCCTACAGGAATTGCATTGAAATTTAAAAATTTATTTTATTTTTAATTCATGGGACAAACCAAGCATTTCCATAACATAGTATAATAAAAAATGATTGCACATGAAACTGCAAATCTATTACGTACAACTTGCTATTCCATTTAAATATATAATAAAGTTATCATGTAAATTTATTTTTCTTCCTTCCTCTCCCTGATGGCTAACATACATGCACACACATGTGTGTATGTATGTATACATACATACACACATGTAAATCATTCTATATCTATTTCTATTCATCAGTTCTTTCTCTAGATGCAGATAACATCTTCCTTCACATGTCCTTTATAGTTAACATGGGTGTTTGTCATAGTCAAAATTACTTATTTGCTTAAAATCATTCTTAAAACAATATTTCTATTACTGTATACAATGTTCTCTTGGTTCTGTTCATTTTACTCTTCATTATTTCATGCAAGCCTTTTCATGTTTTTCTAAGATCATTGAACTCATCATTCCTTATAGCACATTAACATCCTATAATGATCACATACCACAATATTATTTTTGGTTCTGGTCACCACGTTTTAGAAGGGTCATTGACAAGCTGGGTGGCATCCAGAATAGTCAGGATGAAAAGGTGAGTTGACACCACGTCATATGAAGATTGGCTAAAGGAACTAAAATTTCATTAGGATCTTTGATTTAACTAGGCTAAATATCCTAGAGAAGAGTAGACTTATGGGTGGATATTCAGAAATATTAAAATAATTGAAAGTTTTTCATGTGGAAAATGTATTTCAGGAAGGTGTTTCTGGTCAGCAAAAAGTAAAATTTCCTTGTAATTAAAGGCTGCAGATAAATAGAATAGACTGTTATAAGGGGTAGTGAGTGCCCAGTTACTTCAAGTGTTTAAGTATAAAGAATTACTTATTACATTTATGTAGCACCAAAATTTGTCCTTAGAATCATAGAATTGTACAAATTTTGAGTTGGACAGAATGTTAGAGACCATCAGTCTTCCATCTTGTCTAGGACATCTTCAACAAGTGGTCATTGAGTCTTGCTTAACTGTGTCCTTCAGGGTTGTAAACTGATCTTTCTTTTTTTTTTCCTTATCCCACTCCCCTAATAACAGAATCCAAAGGACAAACAGATTCTGCTGTCATAGTGAAGTGAATCTGTGGAGACAGTTAACATGTTTAGCCTATTATTTCTCAGTTCTCTATAACTAGTTTTCTTGTTTTGAAATGAAGGGTTCGGGGATTGGACTCTATGGCCTCTAAAGTTCCATCTACCTCTAAAACTATAATCTATGTTGTACCAGAACTGGTTTGATTGAAAGAAACTTGTGAGCAAAAAAAAAAAAAAAAGTTAAAAAGGGGCGGCTAGGTGGCGCAGTGAATAGAGCACTTGCCCTGGAGTCAGGAGGACCTGAGTTCAAATCCAGCCTCAGACACTTAACACTTACTAGTCATGTGACCTTGGGCAAGTCACTTAACCCCAACTGCCCTGCCCTCCCCCCTCCAAAAAGCAAAAACAAAAGTTAAAAAAAGAAAAGAAACTGGTGCCCACTGCTGGGCAAATATTTCAAGGAGATCAAAGTCAGAAAAAAAGGGAAGGGGAGGGGAGTGGAGAAAGGGAGGAAGAGAAAGGAGAGAAATTTATATAGTGCCTACTATGTGCCAGTGTTAAGTGTTTTAAAAAAACAAATATTCTCTCACTTGATTCTCATATACAACAAAATATTCATGGCAGCACTTTCTGTGACAGCAAAGTGGAAATAACATAGATGCCCATTAATTGGGGATCTGGATCTTCTGTCAAAGGTGAACTATAGAAAAACTGTGGCACAGACTCTAATAAGATATAACTGTATCATAAGGAAATAGTGAATATGAAGAAATTAGAGAGGCATGAGAAAACTTGTATGAACTGATGCAGAGTGAAGTAAGCAGAAACAGCAAAATAGTATACACAATGAGTACAGCAATATAAATAGAAAGAACCAAATCCACCAAATGAACACTGTATAATTATGATAACCCAGTTAGTGTTCAGAGAAGAGATGAGAAAATGCATCTCACTCCAGGCTTTGCATAAATGAGGGAGACAGACAGAAAGGAAGAGAGAGAGAGAGAGAGAGAGAGAGAGAGAGAGAGAGAGAGAGA
>NW_027185809.1:32342393-32396412 GCF_028583685.1 Petaurus breviceps papuanus
AGAAGAAGAAGAAGAAGAAGAAGAAGAAGAAGAAGAAGAAGAAGAAGAAGAAAGAGGAGGAGGAGAGCTTGAGGGGAGAGATTTTTTGTTTTATTTTTTAAGATGTTGTTGAGTTGTTTCAGCTGTGTCTGATCCTTTGTGACCCCATTTGGGGGTTTTCTTGGCAAAGTCAAGTCTCATTTGTCAGAGTCTCATTTTGCAGACGAGGAAGCTGAGGTAAACAGGGTTAGGTCACACAGGGTCACACAGCTAGTGTGTGAGGCTAGATTTAAACTCAGAAAGATGAGTCTTCCTGACCCCAGCCCCAGCAATCTATCCACTGTGCCAACTAGCTGCCTTTGTCTTCTAGAATAGGGAAAGCTTAAGCAGAGGAGAAAGAATAAGTGGAGAATGAGATATTAATGTTGAAGACACAAATAGGAAAAGGGGAATAATTGATGGAGGAAGCCTAGAAGAACTGTGTTGAAATTAAGAGTATTATGTACAGTTCTGGGCACCACCTTTTAGAAGGGACATTGACAAGCTGAACTACCTAGGGTAATTAAAATGAAAAGGCATGTTGAAACCACACTGTTTGAAGTTTGGTTGAAGAAACCAATATGGATCAGATATTGAAATCTGATATTCACATATATTATCAAACTCTGTTAATCTTCTGGTTGGTTTTTTCCAAACAGATTTGTTTTTTTTTAAGTTTTCTTTTTCTTTTTAAATTCTTTGTCAGAAGCTATAGAACTTTCCACTTGAGGAATTGAGAATCTGTGGCTTTCTGTCTGTTTCCTAAACTATATTAGATACCTCTAGGATGTTGAAATGTCTCAAATTCATGCCATATGACAATTAGCTAAAGGAACTCTGGATGCTTTTCCTAGAGAAGGGGAGACTTGTGGGTGTGGGGAAGAGGAGATACGATAGCTGTCTTAAGGTACCTGAAAAGTCATCATGTGATAGAGGTATTGACTTTGTTCTGTTAGATCCTAGAGGGCAGAAGCAAAAACAATGGTATAAATTGCTAACAGAAAAAATTTAAATTTAGAATTGAAGTCAGAAGGAAAAAAGCTTCCTTTACAGAATGATTTTTGTGTCAACTTCAGTTGTGTCCAACTCCTCGTGACCCCAGGAAGGTTTTCTTGGCAAAGATACCAGAATGGTTTGCCATTTCCTTCTCCAGCCCATTTTATAGGTGAGGAAACTGAGGCAAACAGAGTTAGGTAACTGCATGGGTTCACATAACTAGTAAGTGTTGGAGGCTGGATTTGAACTCAAGAAAATGAGTCTTCCTGACTCCAGACCCAGCACTCTATCTGCTGTACCACCTACCTGCCCCTAGAGTAGTTCAAAAGTGGAATGAAGGAATGAGCTTTGTTGGGTGCTGATGGGCTCCCCTTCCCTGGATATTTTCAAGCAGAGGATAAATGAACATTAATCAGGTAGAGAGTAGCAGGGATTTTTTTTTCCAGTTTAACTAGATTGTTGTGGTCCCTCTCAATTGAAACTCTGTGTTGTTCTGAGTGCTAGAAGCCTTGAATTATATTGATCGGTAGTATCAGATTCAGAAATGAGGGTCACTAATCCCTACATAGGGGTAGCTAGGGGGCACAGTGGATAAATTGCTAGGCCTGGAGTCAGGAAGATTCTTCTTCCTGAGTTCAAATCTGGACTTAGACACTTATTAGCTGTGTGACCCTAGGCAAGTCACTTAACCTTGTTTGCCTCAGTTTCTTCATCTGTTCATTCAAATGAACTGAAGAAGGAAATGGCAAACCATTTCAGTATCTTTGCCAAGAAAACTCCAGATAGGATCACAAAGAGTTGGACACGACTCAAATGTCTGAACAACAGCATATCTTTGATGGTCACATATCTACCTATTTTAAAAATGTAATAGTGTATATGTTTTTTATTTTGCTAAATATTTCCCAGTTACATTTTTTTCCTGGTTTAGGCTTTAAGCCTGAGTATTACAAACCTCGTGGTAGCATGTATGACAACTCTTGTGTAGACCACTGGGATTATTTATTTATTGATTGATTTTTGGAGGGGGGAGGCAGAGCAATTGTGGTTAAATTACTTGCCCAAGGTTACAAGGCTAGTAAGTGTTAAGTGTCTGAGGCTGGATTTGAACTTAGGTCCTCCTGACTCCAGGGCAGATGCTTTATTCACTGTGTCATCTAGCTGCCCTGACCACTGGGATTTCTGATCACTTATCTCATGTCCCCTGGATTATGCTATAGTCCCTGAAAGACTTGGTTGTACTTGGATTTTTCATGGATCCAAACCCTTTGCAATACACCTGGAATTTAGATCAGACTTGTGCAAAGCCTAGCTTATCCCAACCCTTTTCACTTCAAGGTGAGGGAATTTTAGGAAGTAGTAGAAGGAGATGGTGACCCAACTCGTTCTTACTCAGGTGCTGCTACTGTTTTCCCAATCCCACCCACCATGGAAGAGAAACAGAGCATCAGGAGTGAGTAGGAAGATGAAAGGACGTTTACAAAGATGAGCAGAAAGCTACCCAGGCGAGCACAGAGGAGCTTGGCAGCATATGTGCCATCTCCAAGCCCAGGACGGACGTACTGTGATTGTCTAAAACGGTTTCTATTATCAAGTTAAAAATAAAACCAAAGCCCCTTCCTGGGTGACAGGAGCCCATGGGGCTTGTGTGGCAGGCGGCAGCATCAAGAAGACAGAATCTCATAGAGCTACCCAGAGAATGAATGGGAAGAGAGCTTCAAAGAATCCAGACAAATTCAAGAGGAAAAACCCCAACCAACAGCGAATGTCAGCAAGTAAGTTGTCTGTGTACCTGTGAAGATGTGCCTTTTTCTGTGTTGGTGCCTCAGGCAAAGGTACAGAGAGTACTTGGCTTTGAGCCCTTCCATAAGGAATTCACACACTCCCTGGAGGGGACAGTAGGAGTGAATGAATATATGGAGAATTATCAGAGTCAGCAGTGCAGCTCAGGCTGCGGTGTCCTGGGGACCAGCATCACTACCAAAGGCCCGATCTCTCCCCAGATGGGACAATATCAGTCCCCCCCCCCCCCAGACTCCAAATTAGTTCATTAAGTCACTTTGCCCGAGGGCATGTTTAATGAACCATAACTGTCACAGTTTCCAGTACAAAGCTGTTTGATTGTGGTAGCAAGTAAGTCTCTGTCTTTAAAGGAGTTTACATTCTAATGAGGCAGACAACACTCAAAGGGGGCTGGAGAGAGGGTGATGGTGGAGATGGGAGGGTCACGTGGCAGCAATACACTGGATATTCATTGAAATGCTGCCCTTGAAGCCTGTGATGAAGGCCCAGATTATAGCCGAACTATCAATCAATAGACAAACATTTAAGTATTTGCTATATGCACACATTGTGTTAAAAATAACAATGATAATAATAGTTGTTCAGTCATGTCCAACTCTCTGTGACTCTATTTGGGGTTTTCTTGGCAAAGATACTAGGGTGGTTTGCCATTTCCTTTTCTGGATATTTTACAGATGAGGAAACTGAAGCAAACAGAGTTAAGTGACTTGCCCAGGGTCACACAGCTAATAAGTGTCTGAGGCCAGGTTTGAACTCAGGAAGAGGAGTCTGTGCCCCCTAGTTGTTCTAACCCTAACACTAAATGATAATAATAGCTGGCATTTATATAGTGTTTTAAGATTTACAAGGTACTTTATAAATATTATTTCATTCCTCATAACAATTCTTGCAGGTAGATACTATTATTATTCTCATTTTACAGATGAGGGAGCTGAGGCAATTAGATGTGATTGACTTACCCAGGTGTAATGGGAATGTAAATTTGAAGATCTTCCCTGCCCCTAGGCTAAAGTACACCAGGAGCCTGGGGTGGGAGGCTTGTTTTTCAATAGATACTTCTTGATTGGCCAGTGAGTCAATAAGGTTGTTACATTCTCTGAGCCAGGAGAAGGCTATATAAGCCCTGATGTGTAGCTTTGTTTTGGGGGCTCACTTTGAGAAGTGTTCTGTGATTTGATATGGATTCTGGGAAGCCGTTGTCCAGAGCCCCCCAGCTTTGAAACCCAGATATTGTTTGGTATGGATGTAATGGTTGGACAGTATTTGATCTGTTTCTGTCTTGATAATTCTGTCTGTATATTCTGAAGTTCGGGGTGCTGACCTTTTTTCCCTGAACTAGGTGAACGATACATGTTTGACTGATTAAAGTAAGCTTGTTAACCCATTTTCAGTTGCTTTCCTTTATCAAAGCAGATCCAAGAACCTGTATTGGCAGCAAACCCTGAGGACGCTTGGGGTGGCTGCTGCTACAACAGGGTCAAAAGAATAGGATGTATCTACGGCTGGATTTGAACTCAGGTCTTTCTGATTCTACTTTATCTGCTGTGACACATAGTTGAAACAATCCCTGCTGTCAAGGTGAGCTTTTGCCTCATTTTCCTGGCCGTCAGGGCTCTAAGCCATTTTCCTCCTGTCTCCTCTTGGGTTTTCTTTTGGTTTTTCCTTAGGATGGCCTTACTTTCTGACTACCTTTATCCCTGGGTCCCCTGGCTCTGATAAAGAAGCTTTTGGCTTAATTTGCTAGGTCTCAGGCCTCTATGACACTTTCTGCTTTCTCCTCTTGGGTATTTCCTTCCCTACCCCATTTCCCCTTTATGTGTTATGTTTCCTTATTATAACATAATCTCATGAAGAACCAGGATTGCTTATTTACTTTTATTTGCATCCCTACCCCTTAGCACAGTGTTTGACACATAAGTACTTAAGAAATATTTTTTCTTCCTCTCCTCTCCTCTCCATCTATTTATCTCTATTTATCTATCTCTCTCTATCTAAGGATGAGTAATCATAATTATAATTTCCTTATGGTACTACCAGTAATAAACTCCTATGGATGAGGTCTCAAGTGCTATTGACTTATACTGACTTCTATGAAGTCCTGGGTAAGAAAATGAATATCTTGGGGGCAGAGTCAAGGTGGCAGAGTAGAAACAGGACTTCCTCGGGGATCCAGGTTCCATCTCTCCCAATTCATGTAAAAGGGGACTATGAAGAAACTTTGGAGCTACAGAACCCACAAAATGACACAGAGAAGCTAACCTCCCGCTGAGGACAGCCCAGCAGGCCAGCAGGGAGCAGCCAGCACAGCCCTCTGCGAGCCAACCCCAGCCCCTCTAGTAGGAGGTTTTAGCCCCAGGGCAGCCTGACCAGCCATAGGCTGGAGGGACTTCAGATCACCAGCAGCTGTGGCAGTTTCCAGAACTATCAGCACATAGGTACTAAGTACAAAGTGAGAGGTCAGTGCAGTGTGGACTTTGGGATCCAGTAGTTGAGAGAGGGGCTTTTGCTCCCGGGGCAAGAAGTGGCTGAGGTGCAGTGGCTGTGCAGCTGCAGACACATGGCAGCTTCAGATCCTGGCCTGCAGATTGTAGGGGGACCAAGCAACACATAAGTACTTATGCGTACTTATACTTACAAGTGACACAGTCTAAGGGGTGATCACTCTTGCTTTAACCTGCTTGGATCTGGATTGCAGTCTAGGGTGAAGGTCCTGGGGTGTGTGACCAGCTTTCCAGAGCCTGTGGAGGCTTCAGAGAGGGTACCCAACTAATACCTCCAACAGCTGAGAAAACCCCAATGTTTGGGACAAAGCTCCCCTGTCTGGTAGCAGAGTCCTATTGTGGCAAAAAGCCCAAAAGTCAAGTAATTGAATGGCAACACAAGTAAACGAGGGAAGCAAAGCAAACACAGGAATCCAACATTAGACTCCTATTTGGGGGACAAAAAGGATCAAAGCATGGAACAGGAGGAAGACAGTGAACTCAGAATTCCTGCACCAAAAACTTCAAAGAAACTTTGGAGCTACAGAACCCACAAAATGACACAGAGAAGCTAACCTCCCGCTGAGGACAGCCCAGCAGGCCAGCAGGGAGCAGCCAGCACAGCCCTCTGGGAGCCAACCCCAGCCCTTCTAGTAGGAGGTTTTTGAGCTGGTTACAGGCCATAGAGCACCTTAAGAAAGATTTTGAAAATCAAATAAGAGATCCTAACAACAACCTTGTGAGACAGATGTTATTATTATCCCCATTTTACAGATGAAGAAATTCAAACTGACAGAGGCCATGTGACTTGCCCAGGTCACATTAATATCTGAGGTTGGGTTTGATCCCAGGTCTTCCCAACTCCCAGCACAGTGCATTATCCAATATGCTATCTAATCATAAACCTGGCATGAGGGCATGATAAAATAATAGTGGGGAACTGAGGATATCATATATATATATATATATATATACACAAATATATATATATATATATATATATATATACACAAATGCAGAGAATCCATCAATCAACTTATATTTCAAAAAAACAAATATGGTGGAATACTACTGTGCTATAAAAAATAATGATCAAGTTGATTTTAGAAAAACATGAAAAAAAGAGGAGAAAAATATGGAAAGATCTGCATGAAATAATGCAGAGTTAAATAAGCAGAACCAAGAGACCATTTTATACAGTTCAAAGATTAATTGTAAATGACTAAGGTATTCTGAGTAATAGAATATTCAGATCAACTACGATTTATGAAAGAAAATGCTATCTGCCTCCAGAGAAATTACTGATATATGGAACTATGTATTGTATAGTTTCACATATAGATCTGTGTCAAATATTGTCTTGGGTTGAGACGGGGAGGGAAGCAAACGACTTGGAACTCAAATGTGACTATATATACACACACACATATGTAAGATTTTAAAATGTATGGAATGATGTAAGCAAGGACGGTAACTAGTATAAAGTATTATCCTTTTCCTATTATCCTAGATATTTTGGTTGCATAAAAGAAGAATTTGTGAAAGGAAAACTGAAAAAAATCACCTGGAGAAGAAACACAATCTCAGATAAAACGAAGAGACCTGCAGCCTGTTTGAGGACCCGAAGGAAAAGTGAGCCTCACATAATTGTATCGAGAGGAACTTTTTAGAGGAAGAGCAATGACTGAAGTAGCATTGGCTGCAGAACAGTGTTCCCTTAGCTCCTTTGCATGTGACTATTTTCAGAGTTTTGAAGGTTAAAATTGAGAAATTATAAATCAAGTAATTGTTGGGGGAGCATGGGAATATAAGGACTGTGTGTGTGGGGGGGATTCTACTTGACAGAAAGGTGGAATTGTTCAATTTCACATCTTAAGTTAGAGATGGGTCACTCTTATCAACAGGCATTGATGTGAAGCATGAAAAGTGATAGAAGAATAAAAGGAGAGGAGAAAAAAGAAAAAAAAGAAGAATGAGAAGGAAAAGAATATGAGAAAGAGGGAAAAAAGGATGAAAATAGAAGTAGGAGAGAAAGCGAAGCATAGAAAGAGTCATGTATAGAAGTTGAGAGAAACTGCTTCCTGAAGATATGTAGCTTCTGGAAATTAATTGGAAGAGAACCTCAATGCTGCTGTTGTGTGGAAAGCTGTCTGGGCTTGTTGTACTCAAGTGCCATAAAAAACCAGAGGGAAAGAAAACTTTTATGGATGCCTGTGTTGTCCTATATTTTTCTGGGAAAAGACAGGTTTTACATTTGCTTTGCTGTGAGAAGAGGCTGGCTTCTCTGAAAGCTGAGTGGATGAAACAATTCTTTGTTATTTGAAAAATTGCTTGGGTAAAAGGTTACATGGCTCTATTTCTATCTGCAGCCTGAGAAAGAGAAACTCCTCAGAGCCCCTAAAAAGATCTGAGGAACTTGGGAGATCTTTGGTTTAAGGGCACTGTTTGCTGCTGATAGAACCAACACTTTCTCAGTAACCTGCCAAAGGTATCTATGTGCTAAAAGAACTTGTCATCCTATTATGGAAATGTTTTACATGACTACACATGTATAACCTATATAAAATTGCTTGCCTTCTCAATGGGGGTGTGGTTGGAGGTGGGGAGGGAGGGAGAGAATTTGGAACTCAAAATTTTAAGAACGAATGTTAAATATTGTTTTTGCATGAAACATAAAATGCCAAATAAGAAACAAACAAAATTTGTTTCTGTCATTGTTTAAACAAAGTGAGAGAAGTAAAGAAATGGCTTTACCCAACAGAAGATCTGGAGATCCAGGATGGGAGCCAATACAATAGCACACAGTATAGACTCTCTAAAGAGACTACAACATCAAGATTTAATATCCCCATTCCTGAGATGTTCTGTGCACATGGGTTTCCCTATTCATTTGTCTCCCTGATAAATTTCTCCGTGTGCCTACTTTCCCATTCATGGATACCATATTGGAGAATGTGATCTATGGGAAGAAAGTTATATTTTAAAAAATAATTCCTATTTTTGCTTTCTATTTAGCAAATGTTATGATGATCCCTGCTCTTCTTCTATTGAATGAGTGTTTTGATTATCCTTGCCTCATTTGAGTAAATGTTTTATGTTTAAGAATCAATGGTGTCACTCTGACTGATTTTATATAAAGAGAAAGGATACTAGTGGGGTTTAGGAGCTACAGAGTGAACAGATTATGAAGAGTCAGACCCAACTCAACAACAGCATTTTGGGTCAACTAGGTGGCACAGATGATAGAATGCTGGGTATGGAGTCAGGAAGACTCATTTTCCTGAGTTCAAATCTGGCGTCACCAACTGCATGACCCTGCGGAAGTCACTTAGTCCTGTTTGCCGCAGTTTTCTCATCTGTAAAATGAGCTGGAGAAGAAAAGGACAAATCAGTATCTTTGCTAAGAAAACCCCAAATGGGGCCATGAAGAGTCGAGCATGACTGAATCCACTAAGAAGCAATAAACCCATATATGAGGTTCCCTTCCAGCTGCATATAGACTTAGTTTTAAAATGTGATGTTATCTATAGTTTATTGGATTTTCATTCAGTTAATATTCCTAACTACATTAAGATGTAGTTCTTTTCTATTAAGATCTGGTTCTGGAAGCAAGTGAGAGTATTGGGTCTCATATCTGAAACCTCTCATCTACGAAACCATATTCTTATTTTTCTGGATAGAGTGTCATGAATGGTTTGAGATTCAATTCTGATGGATGGAATGAACACACACACACGAAATCACAACTCCATTGATAACCTGAAGTATAACAAGAGGAGGTTAAGTAACTCGGATGATGAGAGGTCTGGAAATTAGGTCACAGTGATCTAAGATTTGGATTTAAGGATGCTTAGCTCTAAGAAAGAGGAACACGTTGCCTTGGAATATTTGAAGGGTTATGATGTGAAATAGATTATTACATGGAAGACTTATTCTGCTTTAACAGAGAGGGAAAGACTTAGATCAAGATAGAAAAGTTGCAGAGACAGATTTCAGCTCAATGTCAGGAAAGATTTCTCAACAATTAGAGCTTCCCTAAAAGTAGCAGGGGAGGTATCAAGACGTAGTTGGTTAATGATCACTGAAGATCTTTGATCAGACTAGGTATCCCCTTTTTTGGGGAGGGGGAGGACTTTATAGAGGGGATTTTTGGATCCCCTTTTAACTGAGTGTGATTCCTAGGCAGCTCAGTAGAGTTATGAAGACCTGACCTCAGACATTTACTATCTGTGTGGTTCTGGGCAAATCACTTAACCTTTGTCTGCCTCAGTTTCCTCAACTGGAAAAAATGGAGGGTAGCTAGGTGGTGCAGTGGGTAGAGTACTGGAACTGGAGTCGGGTGGATTCATCTATCTGAATTCAAATCTGGACTCAAATACTTACTGTGTGACCCTGGGCAAATCTCTTAACCCTGTTTGCATCAGTTTCCTATTTGTAAAATGAGCTGGAGAAAGAGATGTTAAAACACTGTCTCTGCCAAGCAAACCCCCAAATGGGTCATGAATAGTTGCACTTGACTAAAAATGGCTGAACACAAAAAATGGAGACAATAATAGCAACTACATTCCAGGGTTGTTGTGAGGATCCAATGAGGCATTTATAAAATACATAGCACGGTGCCTAGAAGCTAGTAGGTGCTTAATAAATACTTGCCACCTGCAGTGAATAGAGCACCGGCCCTGGGGTCAGGAGGACCTGAGTTCAAATCTGGCCTCAGACACACAAAAAAGCTAGCTGTGTGACCTTGGTCCTTAACCCCAATTTCCCTTCCCTCCCTCCTCCAAAAAGTAATGAACAAACAAACAAATAAATAAATACTTGCTACCCTTGTCACTTTAGAGAGAGGGGACTTTGTAGAAGGGATTTCTGTTCTAAAGAGTTGGACCTGGCCATCCACACAGAAAAGAACAAGTAGATAGTGAATGTTCATTGCTCTAAATATGGCATGCAGTTAGATGAATGATCTATAGAGCTTGTGCATCAATATCTGGAATAAACAGTAAAAACTGACATACAATTGGTTTCTGAATTAAACAGAAAGTGTAAAGAAAGTTTAATTGCATTTAGGAAACTGCAAAGATACAAAAACATTTCTTCCTAAAGCACAGGTATCATCATTTCCTTTCCCTTAACTCAAGAAGCTTGAATGACTCTTTACTGCAAGTAGGACAAAAGACAACTCATTAACTTCACATTTAAAGTCTGTAACATCTTGACTCCAACCTATGTTGCCAAACTTTTTCCACAGATTCCATGTACTCTATGGTCCAGTCAAATTGGTCTACTGATCTGCAAGCTGATAATTATTTCCTCTCTCTATGCGTTTGTACAGACTGTCCCCTAAACCTAGAATTTGCTCAGTCCTCTCCTCTATTCCTTAGAAACATAAGGAGATGTGCACCCAAGCATGTGAAGACTGCCCCCCCCTTCACCCCCCGCCCTCTCCATCATGGAATGGGAGGGTTGAGAACAATTTGTTCCAACGGCTTCAATGGTGGCTAAAGCAGGTACTGTGGAGTGATTAGTAGAGGTTCCCAAACCTATTTGGCTTACCACCCCCTTTTAAAAGAATGTACTTAATGACCCCCTGGAAATCTGCTTTCTTTAACCTTTAATGTTTTTTTTTTAATTTGTATCATTTCAAAAAATATAAAATATATTTTTTAAAATGACACAACTTAAATTTAATAATTTATTATAAATTTGTGGGCTTTTTCCTGCATTGAAATTTTGATAATTCAGTATTGTGTCATGTAACTATATAGTACCATATTGTAAACAAGTCATTACATACACATATTCCTTCCAATGCATGCTGGACTTCCCAACAATATGGCTAGCCTGCCAACACTTGCTTGTTAAGACCTGTCAATGGACTTGACCACTGATTGGTTGTAACTTGCATTTTGTGTGTTTATTTGGAAAATAATGTAATCACTATGACTTTAACTCTGTTACACAACAGATGAAACATGTATGAACATTTTCCCAAAATTTTCTTCTCTTCTTTCCTTGTGCTTCTACCACCCGCTTAATTTTATTCAATAATCCCCAATTGCACCTGAGGCTACTACATTCCCCCTGTATTATTACAGTGCTCCCAGAGGATGGTATCACCCACTTTGGGAACCTATGGATTAGAACTTGGTCAGGCCTCAAAGACTGCATCCCAGGCCATCAGCAGTCATCTTTACTTTTGTCCTTCTAATGGACTTTGATGACTCTGAAAGAGAGAGCAAGGCTGATGACTTTGTGTAACTCTGCCTCACTTAAATCCAATTCATGCGCAAGTCAAGATATCACCCAAGATGTCATTGGTCTTCTTCAAAAGAAGGATGAACAACATTGCAACATTTCTTCAGTGGAGTACCACAGAGCACCATTTACTACCATTTTCCTGATCCTTGCTTTTGGATTCACTTATTTGAAATAGACACAAAAGAGCTTTTGACAAAATGTAATACCCATTTATACAAAAAATATTAAAAAGCAGAGGAATTGGGCATCTAGGTGGCACAGTGAGCAGAGCACCAGCCCTGGAGTCAGGAGGACCTAAGTTCCAATCCAGCCTCAGACAATTAACACAAAAACTAGCTGTGTGACCTTGGGCAAGTCACTCAACCCCAATTGTCCTCCAAAAAAAGAGCATAGGAATAAATGGTCCTTCCCTTAATATGATAAAGAATACATATCCATCTTAAAGTAAGAGATAGCATTTTCTATAATGTAGAAACTCTGGAGGCCTTTTCAATAAATTCAGAGATAAAATAAGGATCTCTGTTGTCATCACTATTATTATATAGTATTATAGAAATGACAATATAAAAAAAGAAATTGAGGGATTAAACATAGGCAAAGAGGAAACAAAATTATTTATCCCAGCTATATAAGTTCTATAGGTCATTCATCCAAATGCATGCCATAGTCTAGGCAATAGACATTCATTATCCACTTAGTCTTTTCTGTGTGAATGGTCAGACCCAACTATTTTGAGTAATTATGGATCTCTTCCAGGATGCCCTGGTACACGAGATAATCAGCACAATGAGGAGTCTCTAGAGGATTCACCATCTCTATCCCCACCCGGATGCTCAGAGTAGTTCAACATCCCAAGCGGCCACCAGGGAAGGGAAGGACTCAATGCTCTTTCAAATGTGTCATACTCTCTCGAATTAAAATGCAAATAGCGCTTCAAAGTATAATCCATTCACTTGTTATCTAACTCTTCAGTGGACTTTCCTTTAATAACTCACTCCTTTGAAAATAGGACACAAAATACTTTGGGAGAGGGAGAGGAAATAAGATGACAAAAACAAGCTGTAAGCTCTAACTCCTTCACCATTTTACCTAGAACTAGCTCTTCTTCCTTCCAAGCTTTAGAGGCAACTTGGATTTGGAGCCAGCAAAACTTGGGTTCAAATCTCATCTCAGTCACTAGCTGTGTGAGCCGGGGCAAGTTATTTAACTTCTCTTAGACCCAGTTCTCTCATAAAATGGTAAAAGGAATAGCTATAACAGTTACCTCACAGGGTTGTTGTGAGGGCCAAATGAGATAATGTACGCAAAGTGTTTTAAAGCACTCTCCATTCTTGTTATTCTTATTTAGAGAGTCCAGAGTTTCCAATTTGACTGCAGTGGGATCATCAAACTTGTACAGAATAATGGATAAAAGGGAACCACCATATCAGGAAGCTATTTTTGTCTATGAATTATACCAAGAGCTCTTTCATTCCCACTTTAGTATATTGTAATATATTCTAATAAGATTTCAAAAGAGAGGGAGGAGGAGAGCAGCTTAATGTGCTTTATGGCATGGTTGACTTGCTCCTGTTTTTCTCTCCTGTCTGTACTTGCCAATTCTCTCATATTTTATTCTCATCTAACCATGTGGCCCCCAGCTTTTATGCCCCAGAATGACATTGACTTTATTCTGTATGTTTAATGTCTAATTCTCATTAGCTTATAGAACTTGTCCAATAGTTACTTAAGTGTGCTGGGATCCAAATTTTATTAGCTAAACTTTCCACTCTGTTGTCATGGCAACTTCACATTGAAACAATTAGATGTAAATCTGGGTGTTTCTTAAGGCAAGTTGATAACTTCCAGGCAGAGATGTTGATTTAAGAGTGCATTGGGAGGAACAGAGAATTAGTGGCACTATTGAATTACTGGTTTTGACACCTTAGTCCTTCAGGATTCACACCTCACACCTGGAATCAATGTTTTTATTTCTGACTTAAAGCAGAAATCTCTTTCTTTGCTCTCAGTGCCCCTTTAAACACGCTCGTTCCCTTTAAGAGAGTGGCCATGAAGTAAAATCTGGGGTTCAGGTTGAATGCCCAGACAATGTGATCCCTGCACTAAAGGCACTTTCAGTTCAGGTGCACCCTGGCTCCCATTCTCTTGCTGGTTCCTCATTGATTAGTTTTGGAGAGAGAAATGATGAGAGATATTCATGTTTCAGCTGCTCTCAGTGACTTTTGAGGGTCTTTTCCATCTCTAAAAGTTGGACTTTCCAGCTTCCCAGAAAAATTGCCAAGGAAGAGAATAATTAACCAGAGAAGGAGGGAAATTGGTTACATATGAGAAATTATAATATAGAGTCAGTGAGGAAAAAGAAGCAGCAAGGAAATCTATAGTGTAGCCCAATATCTTCCCTTTATTAACACAGACTTTTCTAAAATATGTTAGGAAGATTGGCAAAGAGTATAAATATGAAATGAGACCCACTGTCAACACTGGATTTATTTTACATGGGTCTAGTTGGGGTGAGGAGAAGGGAATAAGCATATATATGAATTACCATGTGCCAGGCACTGTGCTAAGTGCTTTATAAATATTATCTTACTCTATCTTCACAATGACCCTGGGAGGTAAATGCTGTTATTACCCTATTTTACAGTTGAGGAAATCTAGGGAGACCTCAGTTAGAATCTAGTCCTAGACACTTACGAGCTGTGTGACCATGGGCAAGTCATTTATCTCTCTTTGTCTCCGTTTCCTCAGTTGTAAAATGAAGATTAGCACCTACCTTCCAGGGATGTTGTGAGGATAGAATGAAATAATATTTATAAAGCACTTAGTACAGTGCTTGGCACATAATAGGCACTATATAGATACTTACTCCCTTCTTTTCCCTACCCCCTGAAGCAAAAGTTAAGTGATTTACCTAGGATCATGCAACTGGTATCTAAGGTCAAATTTGAACTCAAGTGCTCCTGACTCCAGGCCTGGCACTCTATTCACTGTGCCACCTACTGCCCTGTTTCTGATTTAGGAGACACACAATGAACTGCATCACCCACAATAATTTGGGCCAGGTAAACCTCTATCACTGAGCAATATTCTCTGTGGATTACATCTTCTAGAATGCTGTGTATGAGTCATGGTATGGAGAAGTCCTTAAACAAAGATCCTTATGAGCCTTTGCAACCTGGGAGGTGTACAACGACTGAAGGAGTTCTCAAGAGCCTTCTTCATTGTACTTACAGTAATTCCCAACTTTTATTGTACTATACCACTATTATATATATATATATATACATATATATATGTACACACAGACACATACACACACACATATATATTTAATATCCTCTTTCTAAAAGTGCTCTGTGATTTAAAAAAAGGATCACATTTATATAGATCCTTATAGTTTACAAAACACTTTTCTCAAGGCTCTATAAAGTAGATGGCATCATTATTATTACCCCCATTTTACAGATAAGGAAACTGATGCTCATCAAACAAAGATGTATCACCTAAAGAAATATAATTTCAGAACAGGGACTTGAACCTATATTTAGGTTCATGGGATGCAGAGATAGAAAATTCCTTATGTTATAGATGAGGAAACTGAAGAATAGAAGGATGAAATAGCCAACCAAAGGCATGTAGGTAGTAAGTAGTAGAAGGTTAATGGAATTCTAATCAAGATCCTCTGAGTCTAAAGCCAAAGTTTTTCTCACTATATTTGGTGTTACTTTTCTGACTCTAAATCAGATTCTCTTTCTGTTATAATTCAAATTTAACATTAAGATTATTTAAATAGAAGTTGTTTTGAGGAGGTTATGAGTTTCATTACACTTCTAATAATAACTGGAGGTAACGTAGGGCATCTCAAAACTATTGAAATGACTTTCTTTAAAATAGTATGGGAGGTGATGAACCATTGCCAGTTGTCCTGACCTGTTTCTTACAAGTGGATTCTGCTAACTCTGGAGAAAAGAGTGAGGCTGATGACTTTGCACATCTCTGTCTCCCTTAAATTCAATTCACTTGAAAATCAAGACATCACCCTCCTGATGTCATTGGTCATCTTCAAGAATGAAGGACAATCAACATCAATGAGAGATAGAATGTAATATGTAAGGTCAGTTTGGCTTAATCATGGAGTATAGAAGAGGGAGTGATATGCAAAGAGGTTGGAATGATAGCTTGAGGTCAGTGTGAAGGTATTTAAAAGTTAAATAAAGCAATTAATATTTTAACCCAGAAGCAATAAGAAATCTCCGAAGTTGTTTGGACAGAGGAGTAGGTCATTGCCTAAAGAAAATCACTTGGGCAGCAGCATTGAGGATAGATGTGAGTGGAGAGAAGGCTTTGGGTATGGAGACTGATTGAGAGACTTTTCCAATAATCTAAGTGAGAGGTAATAAAGTGATAGCTGTGTGAGTAGAGAAAAAGGGTCCAGAGGTAAAAGAGATGTGGTGGAGATAGAAATGGTGGGATTTGATAACTGATCTAGGATACATGCATAAGGGAGAGGGAGGCATCAAGGAGAATGCTGGGATTATGAGCCTGGGAGACTAGAAGGACAGTAGTTTATTTGATAGAAATAATGAAGAAGGGAGGAGATTTGGGGGAGGGGAAGGGGCAGATGATGAGTTGGATTTTAATATATCTGCCCGATCTCCAGTTTGAAATGTCAAATAGGCAATCAGTGATGTAGGACTTAGACCCAGTGGAGCATGTAGGGCTGTATCTAAACATCTGGGAGACATCTGTGCAGAGATGATAGTGAAACCTACAGGAATTACTGAGGAGAGAGAGAGAGAGAGAGAGAGAGAGAGAGAGAGAGAGAGAGAGAGAGAGAGAGAGAGAGAGAGAGAGAGAGAGAGAGAGAGAGAGAGAGAACAAAGCCTAGGACAAAACCTTGGGCAACATTTACACTTAGGAATCATGATATGGGGGATGAACCACTATAGAAGACAGGAGAAGAAATGGTTATACAGGCAAGAGGAGAATCAGGAAGGGGCGGCCAGGTTGCTCAGTAAGAGCACCGGCTCCAGTGACGGGATGACCTGGGGATCAAATCTGGGCTCAGATACTCAGCACCACCCAGAAATAACTGGCCGTGTAACCTTGAGCAAGTTACTTAACCCTGATTGCTTAAAAGAAAGAAAGAAAGAAAGAAAAAAGAGGAGAATCAGGAGAGCAATATAATGAAAACGTAAAGAAGAAATAATATCCAGGAGGAAACCATGGTCAACACTGTCAAAAAAATCCTCTGGATGCTCCTCAGTCTATCAATGTCCTTCTTCGATTGGGGTTCCCTGAAATGCTCCAAACAAGGCAATAATAGAACAGGATTATCACCTCCTTGTGCCTGGAAACTATGCTTTTCTTACATAGCATTAGCTTTTATGTTCACCACATCATACGTCTGGCTCAGATTGAACTTGCAGAATATTAAAACCCCAGATCTTTTTCAGTCAATCCAGTGTCCAACCATATCTCCCCCATTTTGTACTTCTGAAAAATAATAATAGCACTACTTCATAAAGTTGTTGTGAGGATCAAATGAGCTAATATTTGTTAAAAAAAAAGTTTACAATAAGTGACTGAGGCTAGATTTGAACTCATGCCTTCCTGACTTCAGGCCCAAAATGTTACCTAGCTGGCTCTGAATTGAATATAGTGGGTATTTAATACATAGTTGTTTAATTAAGTTGAAAATATATTTATTACTGGTAGGGCAGTTTAAGCAATTTTTCAGTATTATATTTTATGGATGAAGAAAAGATGAAAACCCAAAAAGAAGAGTGTATACAAGAGGAGATGTGTGTAAACTTTATAAAATGCTATAGTTAGGTCAGGGAGAATGAGACTCAAGAAGAGACCATGTATTATTAAATGATACTTTGATCTGTGACTTTACTGATATGGTCATTCCTTTCACAAATGCATGTTGAAACATGTTGAAAACCCCTCTGCCCCTTCTCCTTTGTGACTCCTGTTCAAGTATCACTACAAATGTTGAAGATCAGTAGCTTCCCCTTGTTCTTTTTTGTGCTTGAGGGTACACAAATGTCACTTGGATAGTATATTTTCTCTGATTTTTATTACATGACAGCCCTCTTCCCCCATTTCTTGTCTGAACACATGTATCTTCAAAACATCTTGTACTAACTTCTTACATGAAAGTCTTATTCTAAATCTTCATTGGGGTGGAGATGACCCATTCCTAAAAGGTAGTTTGTGATGCATGATTGTGATAGTAATGGCAATTAAAGATTCCCCTGTATTGGCTTGGTTTTCAAATTGATTGTGTTAAAACCCAGAGCTTGTTAATCCCACCTGTGGGATGGACTTGTTGATGTGAAAAGAGAGTCCTGAACTGGGACACAAGAGAGAGGCGGAAGACCTTTTTGGAAGCAGCACCCACGTGGAAGCAGGGAGAGAGACTAAGAGAATTGCTGGTGGCCGCTTTGAATTGCCCTGGACTTTTGAGACCTGCCCCCTGAGCTGCCAAGGACTGAGGAGACATGGCTGTTTTGCTGGTACTTTGTCTGTCTGTTTTGATGTTGTTTTGCCAGATTTGTCCACTGGTGAAAGACAGTCCTGTTGTTGAAGAAGTCCTGGAATCTGGCTTTTGGCTAAGAAGCCCTGAGACTGTCCTGCAGACAGAGAATGAATACTGTCCACTGCCAAAGGACAGTACTGTTGTTGCAGGGGTCTGGAGACTGTCCTGCAGACAGAATGAATACTGTCCACTGGTGAAGGACAGTGCTGTTGCAGGGGTCTGGAGACTGTCCTGCAGACAGAATGAATACTGTCCACTGGTGAAGGACAGTGCTGTTGCAGGGGTCTGGAGACTGTCCTGCAGACAGAGTGAATACTGTCCACTGGTGAAGGACAGTGCTGTTGTTGCAGGGGTCTGGGAACCTTTCTGTTGGTTCAAAACCCTCTCCCAGGATTTCTGTAAACATACAACCAGAAAATCCTTCTTCAGGGCTTCTGAACCAACAGAAAGGTTCCCAGACCCCTGCAACAACAGCACTGTCCTTTGCCAGTGGACAGTATTCACTCTCTGTCTGCAGGACAGTCTCAGGGCTTCTTAGCCAAAAGCCAGGTTCCAGGACTTCTTCAACAACAGGACTGTCTTTCACCAGTGGACAAATCTGGCAGAACAACATCAAAACAGACAGACAAAGTACCAGCAAAACAGCCATGTCTCCTCAGTCCTTGGCAGCTCAGGGGGCAGGTCTCAAAAGTCCAGGGCAATTCAAAGCGGCCACCAGCAATTCTCTTAGTCTCTCTCCCTGCTTCCACGAGGGTGCTGCTTCCAAAAAGGTCTTCCGCCTCTCTCTTGTGTCTCCAAATCTGCGTCACCAGCTCCTCCCAGTTCAGGACTCTCTTTTCACATCAACAAGTCCATCCCACAGGTGGGATTAACAAGCTCTGGGTTTTAACACAATCAATTTGAAAACCAAGCCAATACAGGGGAATCTTTAATTGCCATTACTATCACAATGATTAGAGATCAGGAGAGACACTGAGGTTAGGGACATAGATCTAGGAACTATCTTTATAGAGAAGATCATCGAATGAGAGCTGAAGAGGTCATTAAGAGAAAGAATGTAGGGAGAAAAGAAAAGAGACTTTGGGGGGAGGGGACAGAACCTTGGGGGATACCCACAGTTAGAGGGTATGACATGGATGATGAATCAACAAAGGAGTCTGAGAAGAAGAAGTCAGGGGGTAGGAAGAAAATGTGGAGAGATCACAATCATGAAAACCCAAAGAGAAGAGTGTATACAAGAGGAGAGGTGCATCAACTTTATAAAATGCTATAGTAAGGTCAGGGACGATGAGACTCAAGAAGAGACCATTAGATTTGGCAATTAGGAGAGAGTAGTTTCAATTGAATAACGAGTCTGGAAGGTGGATTACTAGTAGCAAAGAAGAAAGCAAAAGGAAAGGAAGTGGAGGTACCAAGTATAGATGGCTTTTTGAGAAGTTTGCTGAGAGAGGAAAGAGAGACATGAGACAATAGTTCTTCAGAATAAAAAGATCTGATAAAGGTTTTTTTGCTTTTAAAGAATAAGTAAGACTGGCACTTATGGGCATTAGGCAAGGAACAGTAGGTAGGGAAAGATTAAAGAATATAGATGTAGGGGTGATAGTGGGGCACTTTGCAGGAGAAGACCAGAGGGGATAGAATCAAGGATGCATGTAGAGTTTGGCCTTGGTGAGAATGGCCATGAGTAGATGAGTAAAGAAGGAAATATTGGGGGATGATATTAAGAATTTATGAGATTAGGAGGAGGAAAGAAGTTCCTGGTAGATAACTTTGTGTGTGTGTGTGTGTGGTTTTGTTTTTTGTTTTTTTAGTAAAGAATGAAATGGATGCTTGAAGAAAGATGATAAAATTTGGAACAGAAGCCTTAGAGAAAAATATAGAAAATCAATTAGGTTAGACTAAAAGGACTGGCTTGCTTCAGTGACGCTCCTGTTGAGCTTAGAAAATATAGATTTACAGTGTACCCTGTGGGCATGACTCTGTTAGTTCCTCCAACTCTGGCAGCACATGAGCAGGAATGGAGGAGGTAGATGTTGGGAGCAATCTGAGGTTGAAGTTCAGCAAGGTATGAGTGATGATAAGAAAGGGAGAAAGGGATTCAGGAGTAGAAGGGTAAAGAATTGAACCGGTTCCCTTAGAGGTCAAGAATAAGACAGAAGGACTAGGGAAAGTGGACTAGCTTTACCAGATTTCAATCTGTATAATAAAGCAGCATTCATCAAAACTACTTGGTACTGGCTGAGGAATAGAGGAGTGGATCAATGGAATAGATTAGGCACACGAGACCTGAATTCAAATCCTGCCTGAGACACTTGACACACTTACTAACTGTGACCTTGGGCAAATCACTTAACCCCAATTGCTTTGCCTTCCCCCCCAGAAAGAAAGAAGGAAGGAAAGAAAGAAAGAATGTTGTGGCTCTGAATGTGTGAAAGATCAGTGTGGGCTAGGGAAGAACACTTCCTAGAGGGAGGTTATCCTTGAAGAATGGTAGGATTTGTATAAGAGGTCATTTTTAAAGATGAAAGGAAGGTAGGAATTTAGCATGAAAGAATACAAGTAAGGCGCACTGCTCTGTGTTCATTCTTTCCAACTTTCACTCATACTGACAGGCTGGGTCCCCTAGAAGGCAGTTGAATACTCATTCCCCCAGAGTTCTAGTTCATCTTGAAGTATTGTAGGTAGTTTTCTTTCTTTCTTTTTTTTTTTTTTTTAAGCAATCGGGGTTAAGTAACTTGCTCAAGGTTACACGGCCAGTTATTTCTGGGTGTGGTGCTGAGTGTCTGAGCCCGGGATTCGATCTCCAGGTCTTCTCAACACTGGAGCCGGTGCTCTTACTCGCTGTGCTACCTGGCCGCCCCTGTAGGTAGTTTTCTAATACAATTGCTCACAAGCCCCCATCTGATGTGCTACTCATTGATTATCAGCCAGTCAGACCTAATTAGCTTTTAGAAACAAGTATTTACTAAGTTAGTATAGTAACATCACTTGCTACAAAAACATTCCTCTCAGTACCTGAAATGTACTCTCTCACATATACATACAGAATCCAGGAAAAAGTGGTCTCGAGATTAGAGAGTTCCTAATTGAATGGCAAATTTTATCTTTTTTCTGGAGTCTTCATGAATCTTCCCTTTGATAGGTATACTTCTCTAGTTAGCTCTCAGCACCGAGACACTTATTATTGTTCAGTTGTGTCCAACTCTTCGTGGTTCCATTTGGGGTTTTCTTGGCAAAGATACTAGAGTGGTTTATCATTTACTTCTCCAGCTCATTTTATGGATGAGGAAACTGAGGCAAACAGAGTTAAACGAGTTGCCCGGGGTCACACAGCTATCAAGAGTTTGAAGTCAGATTTGAAATCAGGTCTTCCTGACTCCAGGCCCAGCACTCTACCAACTGTGCCACCTAGCTTCCTGTGGGGACCTTTATAGAGTCCTGAAGCTGCAGTTCTGTCCTTCAGAGTCCTTCAGACTGCCTTTCAAACTAGTGTTTAGCTTGTCTCTCTTGGCTCCCAGCTGGATGCAATTTGTTACTGGTCAAGTTTCTCTAGTGACATCAGGACCATAGGAGGAGAGAGAATATGACTCACTTCCCTTCCGCTCACCCCCCCACTCCCTTTACTTCCCTTTGATTATAGGTGCAAGAGGTTTGCTCCTCTAACCTTGATTCTCAAAGCATGTGCTGGAATGCCTCTGCTAAAGTCTCCTTCTCTGATAGTCATAGGGTCCAAAGCATGTCTAACTCTTTCAACAAATCCAAACACATTTCATCATCTGATTCTGTCTAATTGTTAGGGTTATTTTACTCTTTCCCAACTAGATAAATTAGATTGTTTTCTCCTGGTTTATGTTTTTACTGGATTGATTCAAAAGAGGTGTCTGGAAATTGTTCACAGCAAGTTTACTCATCTGATTGATTAATTCTGTAAGTCAAAAAAAGAGCCATTCTTTCCTAATGAAGGTATCAGGACATTGAGCATCTAGTGAGTTATGTTAAGTGAGGATGGACTCTGTGTGTGTGTGTGTGTGTGTGTGTGTGTCTGACACAAGGATGTGGAAATGCATACAACATATTTAGGCTACAGCTAAGGGATCAACCTACCTTGAATGGAAGGTTTACATAGAAAAGCAACATATATATTTACTTCAGATTCTTAGTGTCAGAGGCATACTTTCCTCTGTCTAGTTAGGTTGGAGAGCAAATACAGGAGAGGAAAAGAATACATTTTTCTTTTTGCTTGCAGCTCAATTGGTTGCATTACAAGTATCTTCCTGTAGCATTAAATCAATAGAATTCTAGAAATGGAAGGGACCCCAAGGAGATGTTTGGTCCAAGTGCCAGCCTCCAGGATAGCTAAGAAGCTGAAAAATAAGATTTATAAGGCAAGGCTAAAGGAACTAGGATTATCCAGCACTTTTGGCTGTATTATATGTTCCATCCAAATCCAGCGGAATGTCATTTTCATGTGAGACCTCAGCAAGATGTTGTACAAAATATCATTTTAACATTTAAGTACATTAAGATAGAGTTAAAGTTCAATACACAATAAAACAAAAATATATTATTAATCAAGATTATTTTATCAAGGTTATTACTAATAAAGATTATTATTAATCAATAAAATCAAGGTGATTAATCAATATAATAGTCAAGATTATTATTAATCAAGTTATTTTAATCTCATTTTTTTTTTGGCTCTGTTGCCTTCAAAGTGGCTTTTGCTTTTAATCCTTTTTTACTGGGAATTCAAGCTTATTTTTATCAAGATCATTAACATTTTTATCAAAGATGCCATCCCTTTCTCCTCAGTCCTTGTTTAAGGTCATGATGATGAGGAAGATGCATGTGAGGATACTTATATAGGCAACTAGGTAGCATAATGGATAGATTGTTTGAACTGGAGTGAGGAAGTCATGAGTTCAAATCTAGTCTCGGATGCTTATTAGCAGCGTGACCTTGGGCAATTCACTTTACATCTGTTTGCCACAGTTTGTTCAACTGTAAAATGAGGATGACAATAGCACTTACTTCCCAGGGGTTTTCTGAGGACCAAATGAGATAATATTTGTAAAGTACTTTGCAAACCTTGAAGTGCTAAATGCTAACTATTGTTCTTATATATTTGGTGATTTGTGGTCTCTGTATTGGGGTTTGTTGGCAGCATCCTTGTCATTTAGGACCTAAATTTAGAATCTAAAAATTAGAACCTAAATTTTCAGATAAAATTTTCCTCCTGAAATTGACTTTAAAGAAACAGGTTTCTCCTGTGACTTGAATATTCCTTCTTAAGGTCACCATTTCTCACCAAATCTGGTAGTCTTTTCTCAATTCACAAATTTCTTGAGATTTCTAATTCATTGAAGCTATTGCCTAATATTTTATTAGTTTTTCTTGTGACATCGATAACATTTGCTTTTCTGATTATTGTTTCTTTTGGGCCACCCTTTCTCTCTCTATCTGCCTCTGCTTATCCATTAACAACTATTAGTATTCTCCAATGATCAGCCCTGACTCTACTGTTTGTGACAGATTCATTCACTCTAAAAACTCACCATACTCAGCAATCAGTGAATCAGCAGGTACCTAACCATGTGCCAGTTATTGTGTTAGGTCCTAGATATACAAAGATGTAATTTAAAAAATCCATTGCTTTATTTTCGGAGTTTACAAGGAACAGGGCTGGGAATTATGGAGAATACAAAGATGATTAAAATAAGGTGTCTACGCTCAAAGAGCTCATCCACATTCCTAGTTGCTACTCCAGATACCACCTATATGTGGGCAGTTTGTAGATCTATACCTTCAAGGCACTTAATCTATTCTTCTTCCAGTCCTCAAAAATCCTATTGCTTTCTAGACATCTTAATTTGGCTATCTTACCAACTGAATATAACGTGCTGATAAGTGACCTTGTCATACTTTTCCCTCATTTCTTCATGTTCCCATTTCTATCAAAAACGTACATCTTGTTGATCCTCCATGGGGGTACCTCTTGAGGACAGAGACAGTGTCTTTTGGAGTTTTCGTATGCTTCCAAAGCTCCTTAATGGTAAGGAATAGAAGGACGGGGGTGGAGGAAAATCATGAAATTTAATAGTGGTGTCCTAAAGAGCATAGTCTTATATTCCAGTCAGACAATGTGAATTTCCCTTTCTATCCTTTTTACTAGAAATTTTACTCTCTGCTTCCCCCTCCAAAGACTTGTTATATATTAGGGAAAATGGAGAGAAGTTGCCAGGCTTTCCCAGGAATTGTACACATTTCCATGAGTTTGAGTGAGAGCTATGCACACAGCACTTAGCACAATGCCCACAATGCCTTTGTACATGATAAATACATCATAGTAAGTGATTGTTTTGATTATTAAGCTCCCAAGGATGAATGCTTTACATAAACCATATTGGCTTTTGCTTGAAGGTGAGGACATTCCAATTCCCTATCCCCTCACTCTTTTTCTAATATATTTCAACCTTGCAGATAGGTTCAGAGAACCCATCAGCCATAATTTATTTTTTTAACCAGTCCACTAAAGAAATACTGGTGTAATGAACCTTATTTTCAGTTTCCATTATTTTTTTCTTGTTTTCAGCTTGATGTATAATAAGCCTGATCTAATTTCTTTCCAGGTCATGGTCCTGTGGGACCTTACTATTTATTTGCATGGTTTATGTAGCGATAAAATAACTCTTCAACACACACTATATAGCATTTATGGATTTGAATAAATAGGCAAACTTCTCAGTACATAAGATCTAGAAGGGGAAAAAAAAACACTTGGGATTGTAAACCACTTGGGTAAAAAGAAAAAAAATTATTGGACAGTCTTGCCCAATTCTCCAGATGCCCATACCCCTGCCTACTCATGTCGGTCTTTTGCGTGCTGAGTCCTAAAGTGAGAAGCCGTGAAGAAGGAAAGTTCTCCCCTCCACCTTCTACTGTCAGATTTTAAGTTCCTTGAGGTCAGAGATTTTGTTGCTTCTCCTTTTTGCCCCAGATGCCTTGCAATTTACAGTAGGCACTACCTAAATATTTATTAAATGGTTTTAAACTGTTACAGTATACTTTAGGACAACAATGTTTGATAACAATGATTCTTTTGCACCCCTCCCCCCCATCACCTTCATCTTCCAAGAAACTGGGAGAGGCAATGATGACTTTTTGATGGCATGAGTACTTAATGCTAGCTCTACTCATCACAATTTTCAGACCACCAAGTACTTAATATTTTTGGACTTTCAGCACACCATTGCTATTCATTTTTTTTCAGTATGACATCCCCTGACACCCCTAATAGTTAAGTATGGAACATGTTCATATTTTTTTTTAATGAAACAAAGAATCTCTATTTCATATAGATTTTTTTAAAGTATATGATATGTTCTGTGCCTCCCTCTGAACTTCTTTCTGTTTTCTTCTATTCATTTAAAAAAATGGTTTGTTACTTGTTTCTTTTTTTTTCTTCTTTTATGGCATCACTGGCATTAACCTCCCCCAATTCCCTTCTAAAGTCTCCTTACAGCCCCTGCCCAAGACACTTTAGTCAAATAAAAACAAATATACATATATATGCTATGTCTCAATATGTATGTCTCATTTCACATTTCTAGTACCTCACCTTTCTATCAAGACTTGGGAAGTAGGAATCATCATTAGTGTTCTGGAGTCACAACTTCTCATTGCATTTGTAATGGTGGTATGGCATATGCATAGAGTGGCTCTGGTGGTATTTCGCTGTGTAGAAATGTTAGGAAACCTGCTTCCATGAGAATTGTGATGCTGTAGAATGGAAGTGCTTTGGAGAAATTGTAGAGGGTACAAGGAAACTGGCTATGTTCAGTTAACCATGTGGTTAGGGTATTCTTTTCAACTTTCTACATAGCAAGAACTGAGGATATTTTTGAAAAGGCTTAAGTCAGCCTCAGCTACATCTCTTTGTCCTTAATGTATTCGTCTGTATTCTGTTCACGGTTCTTGACCTGTGAGGTGAAAAACAATGTTGGAAGGCCTTGACCCTTCTCTACCAATGCTAAAATGTGGTCCCATGAAATAGGACTTCATTTCCACTCTCTGTGAAATGATTGGAGTCTCTCATCATTTGAGTTTTATTGGCAATATACAGAAAGGCTAATGACTTCTGTGGGTTAATTTTATATTAAAGTACTTTGCTGAAGTTATTAATCATTTCAAATAATTTTAAAATGATTCTCTAGGGTTATCTAAATTCACCATCATATCATATACAAAAATAGCAATTTTGTTTCTTTTTTATCTGTATTTATTCTCAATTTCTATTTCTATTTTCTTGGCTAGAAATTGCTAGCATTTCTAGAATGACATCAAACAATGATGGTAGCAATAGATACCCTTATTTTAAGCCTGTTCTTATTGGAAATACCTCTAGAGTTTCTTCATTACAGACAATGCTGGTTCTTGGCTTTAGAAAGACATTACTTTCCATATTAGGAAAAGGTTCATTTATTAAAAGGGGTGTTACATTTTGTCAAAAAGCATTTCCTGCATCTGTTAATATATTCATGTGATTTGTATTTTTTTATATTTATATAGTCTATTATTTTTATAGTTTTCTTAATATTGAACAATTAGCATTCCTCAGAAATATCTTACCTGGTCATAGTGTATAATCTTTTAGTATATATTGTAGTTTCTTCGCTAATATTTTATTCACTATTTTTGATTTGATAATCATTGGGGATATTGGTCCATAGTTTTCTCTTTCTGCTTTCTCCTTCCTTGACTTAGGCATCAGGATCATATTTGTTTTATAGAAGGAATTTCATATGATCTCTTATTTTCCTAATTTTGTAAGCATCATATGTGATATTACTTGAATAAGCTTTTAAATTTGTTTAAAGGAATTCACTTATAAATACAATGGACTGAGATTTGGGGGGTGGAGTTCATTTTTGTTCAGTATCTTTTTTCTAAGATTAAGTTATTCAAATTCTTTATTCCTTGTTCTGTTAATTAGAATGTTTTAAATTGTTATTAGTATTGATATATTTCATTTGTTGAAATACAATCAGGCAAAATAGTGTCTAATAATTTCTTTTATTTTAATTATTTTGAATTATCTTAATTTATTGTAAATTCTCTTTTAAATTTTTTTATGTTGACAATTATTGATTTCTTATCCTTTTGTCATGTTATCTAATCATTATCTATTTCATTAAAAAACATCTACTGGTTTTATTTGTTAATTCAATTTGTTTTCAATTTTATCAAACTATCTTTGATTGTCATAATTTATATTTTTTGTTTAGTAGGCATTATTGTGTTGATTTTCTATTGTTTTTAAGTTTCATATTTAATTAAGGAACTTGTTCTTTCTTCTTTTTTTTTTTTTACTGAAATGCAGGTTTATTATTTTTAACTGAATTCCCTTGATCCAGCAACATAGTAAGAGATAAACATTGCTCCTGTGATTTAGTTACTATAAGGAACTCCCAGGTGAATACATTCCCTCTATCAATGCAGATTGGTACCTTCTCTGGAACTTATATTGTTAAGAGTATGGATTCTATTTTTTTTTTTTGTTGCTTTTTGGAGGGGTAGGCAATTGGGGTTAAGTCACTTGCCCAAGGTCACACAGCTGGTAAGTGTTAAGTGTCTGAGGCTGAATTTGAACTCAAGTCCTCCTGACTCCAGGGCCAGTGCTCTAGCACCACCTAGCCTCCCCAAGAGTATGGATTCTTTATCTTTTTTTGTGCCATGGACCCTTTCTCAGAAAAATGTTTAAAATTCATCAAATGAAACACAGGATTACAAAGGAAACCAATTATATAGAGTTATTGATTTAAAAAAATAAGTTCACAGACATAAGGTTAAGAATCCTTATCTTAGGGAGCTGCACAAAGATCTGAAGTTTAAGTGACTTGTCTAATGTGTACCAGTCAGTATGTTTCAGAGACACGACTTGAACACAGGTCTTGCTGGCTTCTAGCCCAGCTCTCCATCCATTGTGATGCCCTGTCTCTGGCAACCTTGTTTAGATTAGAATGGCAAGTCAATGAAAGTCTTGAAGCCCTGGTGGATTTCAATAATCACCACTTTCCTGTGTAAATGCTCTCAAGTCAGCTCTCTAAAAAAGCAGCTCCAAATCTAAGATTCTAGGATTCTATGTATTGTCAATATACCTTCCAGAACTTCACCAGGAAGCAAAGTCAAGGTCACTGCCCTATAGTTTGAAGAGTCCACCCTCTTCCTTCTCATGCTTCTCTTGCTTCTTGTATCTGAATGTCAAATTTTCTACTCAGCTCTGGTTTTTTCAGCAAGAATGCTTGAAAGTCCTCTATTCCACTGAATGACCATATTTTCCCCGGAAACATGATATCAGTTTTGCTGGGTAGGTGACTTTTGGTTTTAATCCCAGCTCCTTTGACCTCCGGAATATCATATTCCAAGCCCTTGGATCCCTCAGTGTAGAAGCTGCCAGATCCTGGGTTATCCCAGGATATGTGTGTGTGTGTGTGTGTGTGTGTGTGTTTCCACAATATTCAAATTGTTTCTTCCTGGCTGCTTGAAATATTCTCTCCTTGGTCTGGGAATTCTGGAACCTGACTATAATATTCCTAGGCGTTTTCTTTTTTGGTATCTTTTTCAGGAGGTGGATTCTTTTTTTTTTTTTTTAAGCAATCGGCGTTAAGTAACTTGCTCAAGGTTACACAGCCAATTATTTCTGGGTGTGGTGCGAAGTATCTGAGCCCAGATTTGATCCCAGCTCATCCTGACACTGGAGCCGGTGCTCTTACTTGCTGTGCTACCTGGCTGCCCCGATTGGTGGATTCTTTCAACCTCTATTTTGCCCTCTGGTTCTAAAACATCAGGGCAGCTTTCTTTGAGAACTTCCTGGAGGATGATTTCTAGGTTCTTACTTTGGACATGGCTTTCAGGTAGTTCAATAATTTTTAAATTATCTCTCCTGGATCTATTTTCCAGGTCAGTGGTTTTTCCCATGAGATATTTCACATTGCCTTCTATTCTTTCATTTGTTTTGTTCTTTTCAACAGCATCTTGATTTCTCATAAAGTCATTACCTTCCATTTGCTCTAGTCTAATTCTGAAGCAATGATTCTCCTCATTGAACTTTTGAGATTCGTTTTCCATCTGGAAAATTCAGCTTTATAAGGCATTCTTCTCCTCATTGCCTTTTTGAGCCTCTTTTGCCATTTGAGTTAGTCTATTTTTTAGGTTTTGATTTTCCTCAGTCAGGCTGTTGACTCTCATTTCGTGATTTTCTTGCATCGTTCTCATATCTCTTCCCAATTTTTCCTCCACTTCTCTTATCTGCTTCTTAAGGTCCTCTATGGCCTGTAACCAGCTCGTATTTTCCTTTGAAGCTTTTGGTGCAGGAGTTCTGACTTCACTGTTTTCCTCCTGTTCCATGCTTTGCTCCTTTTTGTCTCCAAAATAGAAGTCTAATGTTGGAATCTTCTGTCTGCTTTGTTTCCTTTGCCTGGTCATGTTGCCCCTATATCAGCAATGCAATATTCACAATGCCTATGGCAATTATAGATATGCTGATGTAGTTATCAATCACAAAATATATCAGGCTTTCTATATGGGCGATAAAGCTGGAACATTTATTAAAATACCAAAAGAATGAGTCCCAAAACCAGAAAGTCAAAGCCATCAGAGTAGTTATGAAATTGGCATAGGTAGATAAAGTAGAAAGTACCCACATTATCAAGCCTTTAAAACAGAACAGGCTACCTCAGGCAAAGGTCCTCCTCTCCCCACTCACAGCAACCACCAGCATCCAGGAAGCATGCTCCCAGCAGCTCCGGCCCCTGGCAGTCCTCAGCAGGACTCCTTAGCAGAAATTCTGGCTGACTCAAAAAGGGGTTTGCGCTTCCACTGCCGCTGCCTCTGCTGCTGCTTCCGCTGTCGCCACCACTGCTAGCCACTGCAGGAACTCTAGCTTGGCTTCCGCTTCCTCTTGCTCCACCCCTTCCTGCTATGTCAGCAAGTCCAATGGGGCATGAAAGATCTTTAAATCCCATAACCCTTACACCCCTCAGTCACTTGACCCCTGGGCTTTTTGCCACAGTAGGACTCTGCCACCAGACAGGGGAGCTTTTGTCTAATACAGTCTGTTATTCTCTTCCATTTTATGGGCAAATTCATGCTGTTCACATTCATAGTTATGAGTGCTAGTTGCATTTCCTTCTAACATATCCTTTTATGCTTTTTCCCTTCTTTTCTTCTCTTTATTATGAAAGAGAGGTGAGAGAGTATCTTCCTTTACAATGAAGAATAAGGTAAAAAGAAGGAAACTAATCAGCATTGGTAATCTGTAATTGAAGTGGTCTGCTTCCACTCTACTTCCCCTCTTCTCTTCTCCTCAACCTCATGGTCAAAACTTCTTATATTTCCTTTTTTCCCTTTAATTTTAATCTCCCTTTTGCAATCTACACTCCAAACTTGAAATTTGTTTTGATTGTCCCTCTTACCTGCTTAACTCTACCCTCCATGTTCAATCTTTCTCTTTCCTTCCCCCATTACTGACTTATATTGTTTAATATATACTTTATCCCAAATCCTTTATGTATGCATATATATTCAAACCTCCTTTGTTCTAGCTCATATAAGAATGAGATTCATATGATGCTCACTTTCCACCCTCATACTCTTCACTGCATGTTCTTGTATATTTCCTCTCCTGTACTCCAATTATTTGAGAAATACAAAGTTCTTTCCCCTTCCTCATTTTGTGCATAGCATATTTCTTTTTATCTCCCTTTTCTCTCCTCCCTTAAAACCAGCAGAATGGAACAAAACTATATGCAGCTCACCTCCCTTTTTTTTCTTATTAATTCTTTGTATGACACCTGAAGACATTTAAATTCTGAAATACTCCCCTATTAGAATATAAACAATTCATCATCATTTAGCATCCTCCCCAAGTTGCTCAAATATATTAATGTTTCTGGTTTTCTTTTGGCTCTCATGTTTCCATTGAAAAGTTTCTACTTAGCTCTGGTCTTTTCATCAGGAATGCTTGACAGCTCTCTATGTCATTAAAGATACATTTCCCATCCCCATTCCTGTAAAATTACACTCACTCATGCAGGGTCAGATATTATTGGCTGTAAGCCTTTTTTTTACCTCTTAGAATATCATATTCCAAGATATTCTCACATTTATAGTTGTTGCTGCCAAGTCTTGTATAACCCCAACTATAGTTTCTTGATACTTTAACACTTTCTTTTTGGATGCTCCCAGTATATTTCCTTTAACCTGGAAGCTCTGGATTTTGGTTATGATATTCCTTGAAGTTTTTAACTTGAGATTTCTTTTAGGAGGTGATAAGTGGATTCTTTCCATTTTTACATTTCCCTCTATTTCTAACAGATCTGGTCAGTTTTCATTTATGATTTCTCAACATATGGTATACAGGGTTTTCCCCCCATCACAGTTTTTAAGTACTCTAATGAATCTTAAATTATTTATTCTATATATTTTCTTTTTTTTCAGTCTTTTGATTCTGTCTTAATATTTCTTGTCTCTTGGAACCACTGATTTATTTTTGCTCCATCTTCATTTTCAGAGCCTGATATTTGGCTAATACTTTCTTTTTTAAACTACTTATTCTCCTTCCTATTCTTTCTTCCAGAACTCTTATTTCATTTATCACTTCATTTTATTTTAACTCTTGCTTAATTTTTTCCATTTACTCTTGGAGTCCTTATGACCAAGACATTCTCCCACCCCCCACCCAAAATTCTGTTTGTATTTGTTGTGGAGTTGCTCTCATCTTTTGAATTTAGTTCTTGGGCATCTTTTGAACTCTACTCTTGCTTCACTGTGCTTGTTTTCTTCTCATCTCCAGCCCAGTTCCTGCTTTGGGATACTGTGCCATAGCCAGGCTCTACACTATCCTGTATTCTTGGGTAGTAAGGCTCTGTTTGGTTCTGACTTCAATCTCCTGGCTCTTACCACTGGCTTCTACTTCCCCTGGTATGTCTACTCTCATAGATCTGGGAGTGTTAATTCCCCTTGGGGCTGACGCCTGGAATTTCCTTGCTTATAGCATTGTGGTCTTCAGGAATTTTTGGAGTGTCCTCAGCTTGAGCTCTACAGGTATCTAAACATCCTTGGAATTTTCCCATCAAAGCAATCAGGGCTTCTAGCTCCCTGTAGTATCCCTGGTTAGAATGCTGACCGAATTCTGGCCTGTTCACTTGTGCTTGTTTACCTGGTGGATCTTTCTCCAATTCCTTCAGGCTTCTTGTTGCCTTTTTGTGTAATCCTAGCTGGATGAAGGTTTTTACTCCTGTTGCTCTTTGGTTTTCTTGATTGTTATTTAAGATGTACTCTGTTGAGATCTTCAGTCAAGTACTGAAGGGAGAGAAGGACTCTTTTAGAACCTCTCACATCACCTTAACCAGAAGTGATGTCTCTATTTTGCGCAAAGCAAAATTAATTTTGTTTTGAGAACTTTGTACTTTTTTGAGATAACTGGAGATATCCTCATTGTTTGGGATATTGTGCCATGGCTGGGCTCTGCGCTATCTTTCACTCTTTGATGAAGGTAAGGCCCTGTTTTGTCCTGACCTTTATTTCCTAGGTTATTGCAACTGGCTTCTACCTCCCTAAACAGAATTGCTAATTTTAATTCTAGAGACCAGCTGTCTATACATTCTACACAGATGAAATAAAGGAGGAAACAGCCATTATCTAGTAAATTTATGTTGTGGAAACATCCGGTCAAACTCCTAAGTCATGTTCTGTACCACATTGTTTAGCACTTAATTTAATATAAATTACATGTTATTTTCTTTATTCATATCCCCTACCCTTATCTCTCTCACTAGACTGTAAGCTTCTTGAAGGAAAGGACCAAGTCTTCATCTATTGTAACTCTAAAGGACCTGGTAGAATGAATATAGCATGTGCCACAAAAGTGGTAGTTGATTGGTAACTCGGGTTAATCTCTGTCTTCTTCCTTACTTCCTTTTTTTCACATCAGAGGACGAATGGGGGAAATCTATTAACTTTTCAGTCTACTTTTCCATTGTAGGTACAGATGTAGACCCATCCATGCTCAGTAGACTTTAAAAGCCAATAAGCCTAGTAACCCATGTAAAAGTAGAACAATTTGGGCAGAAATGAGGTGGTTGGCAACACTTTGCTGTTGTCTCTCCCTCCTGTTATCCCTGTATTACATTTACTTTGTGGGGAAAAGAGAAATAAGAAAGCAGTAACAATTCTCAAAGGGCTTATGGAAGATTTTGAGGCAGACTCTGGAGAGGACCTTGGCTTTAACCAAGGATAGTTATAAATCCCTGTACTTAGACTGGTTTGGTATTTTCAGAGCTCCAGCTTAGAGCCCATAAAATATCATTGTGCCTGCTCAATGTGTTCCTTCCATATAAATGTCCAGACCTTGGGCCCCTAAGGAAACCATCATAATGCACTTTCACTGTCTGTAGCTTTGATCTTTCCACTGTAGTAAAGGTATAGTTAGCTTTTCTAGTGCTGAGTCCTTGCTCCTATACTAGACTATCAAATTATTTCTCATTCTCCAGAGTCTTTCAGTAGTTTTTTTTTTTTTTAAGCAATCAGGGGTTAAGTAACTTGCTCAAGGTTACATGGCCAGTTATTTCTGGGTGTGGTGCTGAGTATCTGAGCCCGGATTTGATCCAGGTCATCCAGACACTGGAGCCAGTGCTCTTACTTGCTGAGCCACCTGGCCGCCCCTAAGCAATTGGGGTTAAGTAACTTGCTCAAGGTTACATGGCCAGGTGTTTCTGGGTGGGTGCTAAGTGTCTGAGCCTGGGATTCAATCTCCAGGTCTTCTCAACACTGGAGCTGGTGCTCTTACTCGCTGTGCTACCTGGCCGCCCCTCTTTCAGTAGTTTTTGATCATGTTTTCTTTTGCCTGTTTAGTTTGGTTCAGTGGAAATAACACTAGACTTGGAATCAGAGGGGCAGAATTCAAATCCCGATTTTGCTATTTATGACCTATGAGACTTTGACTGAGTCACTTAACTTGTCTGAGTCTCAGTTTCCTTATTTGTAAAATGAGATTGGACAAGATGACCTCAAAAATCCCTTACAACTCGTAAATATATGATGCTATGATCCTAAGTTTGATGAGAAAAGTCTCAAGATGGTGGTCAGGAAGGATATTATTAAACTTCTCATCTGACAAATTTTCCTGGAGACAGGTATGTAAGAAGAAAACACAAGCATGAAGACAAAAATGTTACCTTTACCACACTCTCCTTGAAGAAGCTGCTCTCTGTTAACTCACTTCCATCTGTCCCAAGTCTTGCTCAATTTGATTTTTTTTTTTTGAGTTTGCCAACAAAGAAGCAATGAGCTTTTCCTTTCACTTCCTTTCTTTCGTTGACCTGACATCACACAGAGAAGGAGGATGAAGGTCCCAGTGTATAAACAGCAATCCTTCTCTCTCTCTCCCTCTGACACAGAAAGGTAGGGGATTGGTTGGAAGTCAAAGGAGTTTTGGAGGCGCTGATGCTAACTGCTGGATTTTGTTTCTCATTTCTTCCTGTTGAGGGTTTCTTTTTGTCTCTCCTCTGCATACCATAGTTATCAGCCAGTTTTCTGCTGAAGGAATAAAAGTTGTGATATGGGAGAATAAGGATGGAATAAAAGTAGAATGGGGCTGATGAGTGTTGTTTGATCATTTAAGTCATTTTGAGTGGATGGAGGTTAGTTAGGAGTTGGGTGGATGGAAAAGAAGCCCAAAGATGTAATTGTGTGCTGCCACAGGGAATCCTTTGGATGGCACTTCCTCTTCAGTTATTTGAATTGTAAATGAGAATGCAGCCCTTTCAACTGCTATCAAGGATGTTGATTGGGGGCCCACCCCAACTCTGCAAGTTAAGAAGAGGAGACACTGGGGAAAGAGTGGTGGATTTGGGACCCAGGGGACCTACGTTCAAATTTCGGCTTTCGACAGTGTGACGTTGGGCAAGTGACTTAAACTCTCTGGACCTTTCCATCACCTGTAAAATGAGGTGGGTTGGACAAGACGACTCTCGCAGCTCTCAATCTGTGATCCCATGATGTTAAAAAAGTTAATAGAAAGGGTGGGCGGGGAGCATGTGATGGGTTCACAGCCCTTGGTTCCAGAACTTGTTATATACCAATTGCCTCTTTCAGCGACCACCTACCTGCAGCTGATCTGTCTTTCACACACTCGGGATTCGCGAGGAGCCGGGAAGGCATGAAGAAGATAATCAAATACAGGCTATGTATAAATGGGCTTTAGCTTTCTAAAACCTTCATCTTTTCTCTCTCCAAAGGGGCCAATTGGGGGTGGGGGAGGTAGCTGGAGCACATGAGAAGGGGAGGGGGTGGAGGTGATTGTGTGCTGTGTGAGTGTGGCCCGGTTTGGGGGGGGGGGCGCGGATGTCTTACATAACCCTTCTTTCCTCCTCCCTTCTTCGGTTCTCTTCAAACGTGGGGTAGGAAAGAGGGAGCTGAAAGGATGCAGGTCAGGCTGTAGCGATGGATTGATGCCTTCTTTCGGAGGTTAGGGTTGGAAGATAGGGGGAGGTGAAGGTCAGTGGGTGTGTGGCGCCGGATCCACACCCCCCCTTCCCTCCCCTGTCCCCTCCTTCCCTTCCTCTCGGTTCCCCTCTGACGTCTGGAGCTGGCAGCTTGGCCGGTTCCGCATTCCTGACCCCTCCCCGCCGCCTAGGGGCCGCTATATAACCGGGGCTGATGCAACCCGTCTTGCCGCCCGCCACAGCCTGCGGGAGGGACGCCCTGGGGCAGCGCAGCGACGGGGGCGTTGTGGCCGCAGCCAAGGCGGCTGCAGAGGCGGCGGGGGAGGCAACGGCTGCTGGCCAGGCGCCGCGGCGGCTCCCGGGACAGGACGGGCCTGGGCACGGGAACGGAGCTCTGGAGCCGGGCGGTAGCGGGGTTCGGCGTGCGGCCGTCCTCCGCCTGCCCCTGCAGCCCTGCGCGGGGGGCGCCGCCTCCGCTTCCTCCCTCTGCACGGTGGGTACGAGGGGCTCGCGCTGCGTGGACTCTCCCCTCCCCCCTCCCCGTGGGAAGCCCCCCTGCAGACGTGGGCACCTGGGACGCCCTCCACCTCCCCGAGCGCAGCACCCTCTTCCTCCTGAGCCTCTCCCTGCGCACCCCGAGACCCCTCCCTGAGTGGAGCTCCTTGAACACCTGGGACCGGTCCCCCAGGCAAGGTGCTGAAAGCCTCTGAAGTCTCTCTGGAGGAGAAGTGGCCCGGGGACCCAGCTCCCCTCGGCGTAGCTCCCGGCACAGCGGCCCCTGGACTTCCCTGATGCCGCCTCCCCAGGACTGCTCCTTTAGGCTGGGCTGCCGGGTCCCTCTCTCCTCTGGTCGCTCTCAGCCTCCCCGCCCAGCTCTTTCTCTTTAGTCCACTTGTGGGGAGTTCCTGTGCTCGGGGAGGCGGGGGAAGGCGGGGTGGGTGAAGAGAAAACCGCCCGAAACCGATGGGACAGTTACCGTGGGGTTGGGAGAACTAGGGTCGAGGAAGATTGCAAATGATCTGAGGCCTTCCCCCTGCCCACTTTCTTGGAGAGGAAGCCTTAGGGAATTGGAGCCCGCACCTCCAGGGATGGAGGTGGGAAGAATTCCATGGGAAAGGCGTCTTGGGTTAAGATCCAGCGGGAAGAGGGCAGCAGGGGATTCCAGGCTGTTTGTATGGTCTGTGCCCCCATTTTGGCCTGGAAGAGGGGCTGTGGGCTGTGGCCATCCCAACTCCACCCTCCCCCACTTTGGGTTACATAAGGACCTGAGCAGAAACTGCCCTTTCCTCCCCTGGCTGCCTGGTCTGGCCCAGTGCTGAGGACTCTTCTGATCCATTGGAGGTGGGAGGGCTTGTGAACCAGTCCATAATACACCTGGACCCCTAAATGTCAGTGGCATGTTGATATGGTGATGGGGATGAAGGGAAGGACAATACAAGTTAGAAGACCTTACCTTTACTTAGAGGATGGAACATTTAGATGGGTGGGAAGTTAGTTTCTTCAGTAGGGAAGGAGTTGGAGAAGGTGATGATGGGGTGGCAAGGAGTCACTCTCTCCACTTAGTTCCTTTCAGGGTTAACGTTGTTAACACTGATGGCAGATCTGTCCTCTTTGTGTGCTACATGTGCCCAGGATATACCCGTGATGTTGGGTAGTGCCAACTGATTTTTTTCAATGTTCTTTAGAATAAGTGTAATCATCTTGTTTGGATGGGGGAATCTCATCATGAATGGTATTGTAAGACTGTTATAGATAGTATGTGCCAAAGTTTAAATAAATTTTGGTGGAATCTTATTGAAAACTGTTTTTAGGTCATCATCAACACAAAGGGCTGGGCAACAGAATATGAAGTGGAGACCTTGTCATTACAGAGGCCCTAGTGAAACTCTCCACACAACCTCTTGCCTCCTCTATTTCCCTGAAGCTTTAGGAAACATGTTTCATTGCTTACATTTTTCTAACAAATCTGGCTAAAAGATAAATCTTCCTTTGCAGATTTTTGGGGTAGACTTAAACCTGGAACCAGGTGCATATGGTATTGATTTTAAATGCATCTAAGAATCCCTGTTGTTGAGTAACATGGGGATAAATGGAGACCCTTAAAAAAACAAGCTAGAATCTCATTACCCCAAGAGAGGTAAGATAGGGTTCTGTCCAGTCATCGAGGGTTGGGGGTAGGAGGTGGTTAGCTCCCATTACTTCTGTTTTCTTTCTGCCATGACACTGCTCCAGAACCCCAGGCATTTGCTGGATCTTCCTAGACTGTTGGAACCTTGTCTGACCTGAAGGGATAAGGTACTTCTAGAGGTCATAAATGTTTGGAGATCCCTTCCTAATTTTCTCTCAAATCTTAATGAAGTAACCCTTAGGGTGATGTGTTGATAAGTGACTCCTCTGGCCGAAGGGGTGGCAAAGCCCACTGGGTATGGGTTTAGGCTCCTAACCTTAACCTTTGCCTTATGCTTTAACCTTTATGATAATGACTTCTGCCCGCTAGGGGTCCCTTTCCCTCCCCACGTTTCCCTTACTTTTGATGAAATTTGACCCCCCTCCTCCCCTGGCCTCCCACCTCTTCCATTTATTTATAGGATATAAGTGCACCTATTTTTTTAGTCTGCAAAGTTGTACCCAGGATTGGAAGACCCAAAGTCTCCTGGCCTTGTAGTGTGGTGGGGCACTTGGTATTGCAATGGGGGATATTCTTCATGCCCAGGTCTCCCTTTCCAACTCAGCCCTGGAATGGAAGAGCCCTGAGCAGTTGGTCTGCTAAGTTCATTTGAGCAATCATAGCTAGAGCTGAGGGCAAGTTACATTCTTTCATCCTTTTTCAGCTTTCTGCTTTCATTTTCTACAGTTTTCTTTTTTTCCATGGTAGTGAAATATGTTTGAAAATGAAGCGGGGGGGAAGGGAGAAGAGAAGGGAGAAAGGGAGAGAGTCAGAGAAATACTGTGTGTGTGGGCACATACATATGCACGGATGCTTGTGTGTATACATATGTATGTAGAGAGAGGGCAACAGGCACATTATTTTTCCATTTTCCTTTAATTAAGGCCCTGTGGAGGTGTGTTTGGAAACAGAGGGTCTCCTATGCCTTTGAGGAGGGTGAGAACACTTCGCTGGTTCCAGGGCCATATGCACTATATGGTGTCCAATGAAACTGGGCCTGGCTCATTCTGTTGCTTGTCTTGGCAGTCAGTTCTGTGGCTTGTATTACCAGTCCTGGAATGCAACCACTGCCAAGCTCTGTGTATGTGTGTGTGTATATGTGTGTGTCTGTGTGTGCATGTGTGTTTGAGTGCGTGTGGTTTGGCCTCTTAGAGCTCAGTCAGATACAAACTCTCAACAACCCAGGCAAGGAATTTTCAGCTTGGGTTTCTCCATGCTCTCATGAACATTTCTGGCTATGGGAGGCCTTTGCTAGAGCCCCCGTACTTGGGAGATTTTCTCCAGTGTTCTTCCACTGTTGCCTATGGGATTCCAGTTAGCCTTTGGTTGATGGACTTTTTGCTCTCAATGGCATTTAAAATATTGCAAATCATTGGCTGACTGCATGTTCCATTGTATTTTGTGTGCGTGTCTTACTACTGTCTTTTGATGCTAAGTTCAACAAATATTTTTTGAGCATCTCTTGCATGAAAGGTGCTGTGTTGGCTAACAGTGGTTAGGATTGGGGTAGTTAGAAAAGACAGCAGGATTAAATCAGTGGCAGGTGCTTCCTAGCTTTTCGTTCCTGCCCAGTGGACTTTGAAGATCTGTGAATTAATTATTGCAGCTATTCCTTCTACCAGCCCAGATCAAGGTAGCACTCATGCAGTAAAAAGATGTAGAATCAGAAGATCTGGGTTCAAATTTTGCCCCTGCCACTTACCACTTACATAACTTTGGGCAAATAAATTCAACTCCTGGGCCCTCAGATTCCTCACATAGCAAATGAAGTAGTGGGAATAGATGCCCCTTCTAGGTCTAAATCTATGATGCTATGAGTGATCTCTCTGTGTCTTTAAGAGATAGTCCTTATGAGTTATCGTGACCAAAATATTTATCATCTGGTGGCCAACTTTCTAGTGTTAAACCATTCCATAAGTAGTTAAATTGGTTCTTGGATAGCAGGCACCAAGTTGTTTCTGAGATCATATTTAGTTCCTGGTAGCATAATCTTCAAGAACCCAGGTTCACTCAATGGCATTACGTGGCATCACAGTTATAAAAGGACACTTGGATTGGAGACCTGCCTCTGCTATATACTGGCTATGTAACCCTGAGCAAATAACCCTTCAGAGCCTCTAGACAACTCTAAGTCTATGAGTTAGAGACAGCTAGGATGTATAGCACTGGACTTGGAATTAGGAAGACCTAAGTTCAAATCCTGCCTTAGATACATCCTGGCTATGTGGTCCTGTGCAGGTCACTTAACTTCTCTTAGGTTCCCGTTTCCTCATCTGTAAAATTGAGATGGTGATAGATCTCTCTCCCAGGTTTGTCGGGAGAATCAAAGAGATCTTGAAAGTATGGTGCTCTGCGAACTTTAAACAGCTATAGAAATGCTAATTATTGTTATTAATGTTGCTGAGTGTTGCTCAGGTACTTTTGTTTGGAGTTCCCTTTCTGGGAGTTCATGTATTAATGAAATTGTAGGTTCAGTGCCATCTGTCACCCTCTGTCACCAGCCTTCACCCCACTAAATCTTCAAATGAGCAGAGATGTCTACATTTGCCCAGTTACAGTTTGCTTTCATGAGTAGCCCTACAAGGAAACTATTGCTTTTTTCTGTATATTGGGTCAGCATTCCCAATTCTTACATTATGGGTGGGGCAATTCTAGGAAAACATAGCTCCCTGGACAAAGCTGTATGACCCAGGAGGCATGCTGACCCGACTAGTCCTTTCCCCCATTTCTGGGACTAGTGCTATGGATCGTTACCTGGATGGAAAGACTGAAGGTGCTGTCTTTATGCCTGCAATTGGAAGGATTAAAAACTAATCAGAATAATGGAAGGCAGTTCTGTGCTGATGATACCTCATTTCAGTTGAAATGTGAAACCAATTTGGTGATCGGGAATGATTTGGGGGATTCTACCAAAGGTACTGTGAACTGTCATAAAAAGTTTACTTGGGGCCATTTGGTCTTCGTTATTCACACTTTCAATTGGGTAGCTAATAGTATCATTGCATGACTGTTAAAGGAGTTCTATCCTGCCAGTCCTTATATTTTTAATGTGAGAGAGAATTCCCCAGAGGGGGCATTTGTCAGTCCCACCTGCTTGGGAACCAAATTTCAGGACTAAAAGGAACCTTCAGAGAAAATTGAGACTGAATTGTATTCCTCATGTAACAGTGATGAAGAAGACCATTGGGACTGAGGACGATACAGATCTTTGGTTAGGAAAGAAAATACCATTGGCTAGCCATTCTTAAAATCTGACCTTGGAATTTTCTCTGGATTTTAACTCCAGATTTTACCCAGATTCCTTATTCCTCTGGACGTTAGCCCAAGATCATCCACAATACCTGGGATGTCCTTAATTCCAGAATGACCCTGATCCTCGAGGACATATTTGTAAACTAAACCATCCTCGAATCATAGAGTTTAACCCTAAGCAGGAACCCCTTTACAACATTCCTGACAAATGGTCATCAGCCTGAAGACCTCTAGTGACAGGATCTCCTAGTACAATCTGTTCAATTTTTTGACATTCTCCCCTCACTGCCAATTGTTAAGAAACTTTTCCTTTTGTTACATGACCATAGAGTCAATTTAGGGTCCCAAAGTCATGGAACGTTAAAACTGTAGACCACCTCAGCCAACCCCTTCATTGTACATGTGAGAATACTGAGGCCCAGAGAAATTGAATTACTTGTTCAAAGTGACACAATTATTTTGCAGCACTTTCCACCAGTGTTTAAAAAAACAAAACAAAACAACTGTCAAGCCTGTTTCTCAGAAATCCCCAGGAAAAATAACTCAGTAGCTTTCCTTGGGAACCTCATATTGGGTTTATAACCATCTAAATCAGAACATTCTTCCTTATGTGTATCCTTTGTTTGTGTTACAGCATCATAAGTTTATTTTCCCTCTTGTCTTCCATCATTAAAGATGAAGAACATCTGGTCACTTTCCATTTGGTAACAACTTTTTTTTTTTTAAGCAATTGGGTTAAGTGACTTGCCCAGAGTCACACAGCTATAGGTGTCTGAGGGCAGATTTGAACTCAGGTCCTTCTGACTCTACGACTGGTGTTTTATTCACTGTGCCACTTAGCTGCCCTTTCTTGAACCTTTCTTGAAGTGAGTTAAATCACCCCAGTCTCCTCATTTTCAGACTAAAAGAGCCACCTGTTTTTAACCTTTCCTAATAAAGTCCATTTTCCTCCCCTTTCATTGTTTTTTTGTTGTTTGTGGTTGTGAATCTTCTGTGGATCACCCTCAGTTTCTACAAATGCTTTTTAAAGACAAGATCCCAGGCTGAAAATCTAAGGACCTCTTCTCAGAATCACTTTATCTTGCCTGCATTCAAAATTGAAGGAAATGTGAAATTTCAGTGAAAGGTTAGTGAAAAGAATGATATGTTTCCTTGGTTCAATGGACCCCAGGTTAAAAATACCTGACTTCCCCTCCAAATCTGTGATATTGTCAAGATCTTAAACCTGGGGTTAGTTTTGGTTTGAGGTCTATCATAAATTCCATGTCTCTTTCTGGCTCATTTGACCCTGGCTGGGTTATTCTTCCTTCTTGGATGAGGATGTATTTTCCCTTTGTCAAAGGGATTTTGAATTCTAGTCTTTTCTAGACTGTTATTCTCAATTTTACAGCAATTTCTAGTTTAAGGAGTAGATTTACTATTTCAATTCAGTCCAACAAGTACTTAATGAGTGCGCTACAGGTAGTTTCCAACTCATTTCCATATCCAAGCCGCTGATGGAAATGTTTATTCTCATTCTCTTCCTTTTTTTGACCTAATAGAAGAACATGCCTCCATACTTTTTGGTTCTCAGTCATTTGGGACACTAGACAGAGTTTTATTTTGTTTACTAAATTATTTAGCAAATATATTTTTCTCCTTTTAATTTCTGGATTTCTTTTGCTTTTGCATTACTTTTATTTCCAAACATATCCTCCCTTCCCAGCAAGCTACGAATTGTAACTAAATAGAGAAAAAAACTGTAAGAGAAAAAAAAACAGTTCAGCAAAACCAACCAATTCATCAGTTATGAACTAACTGTCTTACAGTATATGTAGTATGCCACACCTCTAGGACATAGAATTTTAGAGCTGGAAGGGATCTCCTGAAACCTAGCTCAATATGACTACTTCTTGTGATCTAGCCTTGTTAGTTCCTTATATTGGTCAGAGTGGGTGTGGAAACTCATAATTATTTTGTTTTTTTCCTTTTTTTCTTTTCACTAGAGCCCTAAATTCCTTTGAATTTTTTTTTTTAAAAGCAACCCAGATTTGTCTTCCAGCTTTATATCTCTAACCAATTATTCCTTAAAAACAAATCAAATTCCTGTCAAATTAAGAAGGTCTTCTGGCCTAGTTCCTCCACCTTCTGCTCCTCAACTCTAGAGAAATGTAAGATGTCTCTTGCATGGTGAATGTCAGCTGTTGTGGTTTTCTTTTAGGAATGGAATGTGTTAAGTATTTTGTGGTTTGTATCTAAGCAGTAAGGGGCTCCCTTGGGGAGAAGGAAACCAGAGGGACTGTTGGTTCCCAAAGGGAAAGAAAGCCTTTGTGTAGGGTTCCAGATTGAGGGGCTTCATTGAGAGAAGATGCTTAGGGAACAGGAAGAGGTCTAGAGGGGAAAGGAATACACTTGAATATTTCCCTGAGGGGGTGGCTGCCTACCCAGGGGTTTATACAGTAGCTGAGAATTCATTAAGTTTCTGAATCACTTTTTAATGTCTTTCCCACCATCTGTGTGAAAATAAACCGAAGCTGCAGGCAGAATCCTTCCCATAACAGAAACAGTGTCTGGATTCAATCTCCTAAAAGATGGTCCTTGGAACTCTGCTGGGAGCCCCCTTGTAACACTTGTTCTTAAGATCTCTCTAGGATGGAGCTCCTTTTAGCAGCTCCTTCCCTTTCTACTGAGAGGCAGGGTACACTGGTGGACAGAGAACTGTCCTCAGAATCAGGGGGAGCTGGGTTTGGGTCCTGCTTTCGATGCATGCTGGCTGTGACAAATCAATTAATTTCTCAGTGGGCAATCAATTCCCTCAGTTGCCTAGCACATGCTGATCATTGAGAGGACTTTCCTTACCATACTAAATGAAATCACAGATCTAGTCCAAAAAAATGTTTTGTTGTCTACATCCAAAATGGAAGGAAATGTCGAATTTCAGTGAAATTTAGTGAAAATAAGGACGTAATTTTCTTCCATCTAGGTTAAGAACACCAGATTAGGTGATCTTTGCTCCCCAACTCTGTGATATTGTTAAGATTCTCTCTCTCTCTCTATATATATTTTGCATTAGGGGTGATAGTATTGAATAACTCTCCTGTGGATAGTTTTAGTTTGGGGTTTCTTAATGACTCCTATTTCCCTTTCTGCCTCTTCTCCCAGATGACATCTGATATATGGTGAGCTGGCATCTCAACTTGTCAAAATGATTTTGAGTTCTAGTCTTTTTCTCTGTTTTGAAGTCATTACCCCTTTCTACAATTCCATTTTCCACCAAGTTCTGCCTGATTACCATGAGTATCAGAGAGAGATTTCACTGTAAATCCTAACTCAATCCACACACTTTTATTCTGCACCTACTTTGTGCCCGATACTGCACGGAGCTAGGCTTTACAACTGGTGGATGTTTCTCTCCCTATATCTACCACTTTGGTAATGAGTGCCTTGAATCAAGTCAGGGCCCTGGGCACAAGAGAATCTTCTACCTTCATATCTGATCTCCTTTTGGACCAGCATAGCCAGTTAGCTCCCTTTTAGCTTCTCACTTCCTTCAAGCTCCCAAATAATCATGTGTCTTTAAGTTTCCTTCCTGTTCTAGGTCTTATGTATCGTCTTGAGCTTTGCAAAACAACAGCCCTATGAGGTAGGAAATACCCTGATTTTACAGATGAGGAAACTGAGGCTGAAAAGTGAAATAATTTCCCCAGGCCCTGCAACTAAATGTCAGAGATGAGATTCAGAGATTGTCTCCAGAGTCTAAGGCCAGTGTTCTTTCTATTATGACAAGCTGCCTTTTTCTCCACGTGGAGAAGGGACTTTCCATGTTGCTATATTTCCTTTATTCATTCCTTTTTTTGTAAAGATGTCTTGGCTTAGTATTGCTTCTTCTTATGGATTTCTTTATTATTCCTGTGGGTTCCATCAGTCACTTTTATGGGTCTTATTTTCAAAGGAGAGTCCCAGATGCCTGACAGTGAGGTGAATTAAATCCCCCTCAGAGAAATTAAGACTCCTGTCCAGTCTAAGCTTTAGAATGGTCATTAGCACAGTTTAATAATCAGATGTGAGAGGGTGTTAGAGATCATTTCTAATTCAATTTACCTCCTCAGATTATAGCACACTGCATTAGGGGGACTTCTAGGGAATGCTAATAGTTTCCCTTTAATGGAATCATTACTGTAGCTGAGTTGGAGCTAATGAAATAGATAACCACACATTTGGTGTTGTTTCTGGAGCACTAGAAAGGCCTGATGGTCTCTCCTACCTAATGGCTAATTTCTGAAATTACCCCATTAGACCTGAATATAAAGGCATCTTTGTGGTGCAGTGGGCAGGGTGCTGGACCTGGAGTCTGGAAGATCTGAGTTCAAATCCTGCCTCAGGTGCTTGTTAGCTATGTGACAGTGGGTAAACCACTTAACCACTGCCTGCCTCCATTTTCTTTTTTGTAAAATAGGAGTCATAATAGAACCTTTCTCTCTAGGTTGTTTTGAGGATCTGATGAGATAATATTTGTAAAAGACATTACAAATCTTAAAATGCTGTGAAAAAGCTAGTTGTTATTTATCTTACTTACTATAGAGAGTCTCTGGGAAGGACAGTGCTTGAACCTGTTAGCAGAAAAGGTCAAGCAAGTGAGGAGATGTAGATTCTAATCAGTTGGAACAAAGACTCTTGCACCACCTCTCCCTTTTTCATTTTATATGTGTTTGTTCTTGCTCTCCAGTCTATGAGAGTTTATGAATCTAGACCAGATTCATCTTTTTTAGATGTTGTTTTGGACATTTCAGGTCCACTCCTGATAATCTCACAGGGTTTCCTATTGTCTACACAAAGAAGGCCTCCTCCTTGGCCTTGCATTCAAGGCCTTCCACCATCAAATGCAATAATGCATAGGAAATGTTTTCCAGACATTCTTTATAAATGTTAGTTATTACAACCAAATTCCAGTTTACCTTTTCCAGCTTTGTCTCTCACCACTACCCTACATCGGTGGTTTAAGCACTATCTACCATGTGCCCATTATGATTTTTGAGAAGTTTGTATTTAGTCAAAGGGCTACACTCGAGGACATAGAGAGCCACATGTGACCTTGAGGCCAATGATTTCCCACTCCTGTACCAGGCACTGTATTAAGTGCTAAGGAAACAAAGAAAGACAAAAACACAGTCCCAAGGAGTCTCCTCACAATCTCATGGAGGAGAAAACATACAAATAAATAAGAACACACAAGATATATACAATGAAAGTAGAAGGTAATCTCAGAGGGAAGGTACTAGCAGTTTGGGGGGCCGTTGCCTTTGGACAGACCATCCCTTTCTCTGTAGGAAGCTCTCATCACTCCTCTCTAGCATTCTACCAGTTCTTCAAAGCTGTGGTGAAGTCACACGCAGGAAACCTGTCCCAAACATCTTTCCTTCAGAGGATCTCCTCTAGCACGTATATGTGTCTTCCTGAGTAAAATCCTCCTGGAGGATAAGGGTTATGTCCCTCATGTCCCTCATCCCAAGCAGAGTAAATTGGCCAGAGTCACATGGCTAGGACATGTCAGAGGCTAGATCTGAAATCAGGGTGTCTTGTCTTCAAGGCCACCTCTCTGTGCTCTGGAGTCTGGAAGACCTGCCTCTTGCTTTATATACAGTAGAGGCTTAATATATGGTTAAAAAAGTACATTAATGATCTCAGACAAGTCACTACCTCAGTTTCCATATTTGTAAAGTCAAGTAAGTTGGACTAATTATTATCTTTACGATATTTTTCAGCTATAACTTTCAGTGATTTATACCTTAGTGTGAATTGTAAAGCAAGTTTTAATATTCATTCATTCATTCATTCAATAATTGTTTATAGGGGCGGCTAGGTGCACAATGAGTAGAGCACCGGCCCTGGAGTCAGGAGGACCTGAGTTCGGATTCGACCTCAGACACTTAGCGCGCGCGCACACACACATACACACACACACACACACACACACACACACACACACAAACCTAGCCATGTGACCTTGGGCAAGTTACTTAACCCCAATTGCCCTCCAAAAAGAAAAAAAAATTGTAAATCACCTACTATATGCCAGATATTCTACCAAGCTCATAGTGGACATGAGAGACTTAAGAAAGGATACTGGGCATATGCAAAAATAAGATTCATGTAACTGACATTTATACAGTGCTTTGAAAAAACACTTTATATAAATGATCTCATTTATGGGAGGGATGAGTGAGAGCCTGGGGAGGGCTCTGTGGAAAGAGAGATTGGGAGTGGGGAGAAAGGAAGAGGAAGATGGAAGGACACAGAGTCAGAGAGGGTGGGGCTGCTATGCTCCATCCTCAGGCACTTCACATTTTCCTCTAGAGCTGGCCCTGCCAATAATAAAAGCTACTCACATTTATATGGGAATTTTATCAAAGTTTAAGAGGCCCAGCAAGTGTCATAGTGATTCCAGTTTGGTAACCAGGAAGGTCTGGGTTCAGATTCCATCTCTGACATAACTTAGCTGCATGACCATGGGCCATTGACTTAATTTTTGTCTGCCTCAGTTTTCCAGACTATAAAAATAAATAGCACCTACCTCACAAAGTTGTTATGAGAATCAATTGAGTAAATATTACCATTGAATGATGATGTGTATTACTAGTTAAATATTAACACAAAGACTGGTACATAGTAGTGCTTAATAAATACTTGCTTCCTTCTTTCCTTCTTCATGCTCTAGGAAATTATAAATGGCAAAGGAGTACCTCATCCTCTCTCATATCACTCCTCTCAGCTCTCTGCCATCCTGCTATAAGCCCTTATCAGCTCACACCTAAACTATCATAATGAATGGTTGGCCTGCCTTTCTCATCTCTTCCCCCACTCCACTTCGTCTGCCACTCAGCTGCAGTAGTGATTTGCCTAAAATATAAGTCTGACCATGTCACTCCCCTATTCAATAAACTTCAGTGGCTTCCTGTTGCCTCCAGGATCAAATATAAAATGCTCTATCTGGCATTTCAAGTCTTTTATAATCTGGCCCCTTCTTTACTTTTCCAGTCATATACTTGACTCTTCTCCACAAACTGTGATCCTGCTCACTGCCCTACTATTCCCAACACAAGAAACTCTACCTCCCATTCCTATGCCTTTTCACCAGATGTCCCTCATGCCTGGAATATTGTTCCTCTGCCCTTCCTTCAAGGTGAAGCTCAAAGCTCATCTTCTGTAAAACTTTCCAGCCCCCCAAACTGCTAGTACCTTCTCTCTGAGATTACCTTCTACTTACATTGTATATATCTTATGTGTTCTTAGTTATTTGTATGTTTTCTCCTCCATGAGATTGTGAGGAGACTCCTTGGGACTGTGTTTTTGTCTTTCTCTGTTTCCTTAGCACTTAATACAGTGCCTGGTACAGGGGTGGGAAATCATTGGCTTCAAGGTCACATGTGGCCCTCTAGGTCCTCAAGTGTGGCCCTTTGACTGAATCCAAACTTCTCAGAACAAATCCCCTTAAAAAAAGAATTTGTTCTGTAAAACTTGGACTCAGTCAAAAGGCCCCATTCAAAGACCTAGAAGGCCACAATGTGGCCTTAAGGTAGTAGGTTCCCCACCCTTGGGCCCTGGTGTACAGTAAGCATTTAATACATTTTTGTTTTTCAGTCTTATCAATTGTGTCTGACTCTTTGTGACCCCATTTTGGGGTTTTCTTGGCAAAGATACTGGAATGGTTCACTTTTCCTTCTGTGACTCATTTTACAGATGAGGAAACTGAGGCAAACAGGGTTAAGTGACTTGCCCAAGGTCACACAGCTAGTGTCTGAGGCCGGATTTGAGCTCAGGAGGATTCCTGATTCCAAACCTAATGCTCTATCTGCCTTCACTTAATAAATACTCATTGACTATTGACTGACTGATCTGAGAATTCTCTATCCCATTGAAGTTACACAGACATAGGCCCTCTCTCTGTTAAGGTATACAACACCTTTTCCTCCCAGCAATCCTGGGAATGTGGGTAGAGTAACTCTTATTATCCCTCTTTTACAGAGAAGAGAACTAAGGTTGGTTTCCTCAACTAGGTTCTCACAACCTGTAAGCGTGAGAGCTGGAATTTGATCCTGGGTCCTCTTACTCCAGAAACAATACCCTTTCTTCCACATCAGGGTAGTGGTGACCATTGGAAGAAGTCTAACCCCATGTTCCTTTCACACCAACATTTTTACAAGGGAAGAAAATGGCCACAAAGAAAATGGTGGACATAGCTAAGTAGAATTTAGCAGTGAAGATAAAAATGAGACGCAAGGAAGTGAATCATTTTGGGCTAGTGGCACACAAGGGTCTTCATTACTGTCATTTTTGTCTTAGAATTCTTGTTTTTTACCTATGAGCATCATTGAGAAGGGAGAAAAGAGAAAGGTCCATATGGAGGGCATGAAAATATCTTGACCTATTTTCTTCCAACTCGTAATGATTTGGGACTCCCTCCTATTTATCCTTATAGACCTGGAACGTGTGATGTGTTTTAGATTAGGCAGATAGATAGATAGATAGATAGATAGATAGATAGATAGATAGCAATTTGGGTTAAGTAACTTGTCCAAGGTTACACGGCCAGTTATTTTTTGTGTGGGTATTAAGTATCTGAGGCTGGAACCGGCTGTTATATTTGTTAACCTTACATCCATTGAGTCAAAGAGAGGTAGACATTTAAAGTCAGTTCAACATTTATAAAGCAACTATAAGGTACACTGCATCTTGTTAGATACTGGGGAAACTACAAAGATGAATATAACTTGGTTCCTGCCCTTAGGAAACTTACAGCCTGATAGTCACATTTTTCATTCTCTACGTCTGTCCCTCACTTGAACTCTCCCACATTCTTTTTCTCATATACAGATACAGATCTCTTTTACATAGATTTGTTCTGTATTGGAGGGAGTTATATGGGTTTAGAGGTAAATGGAATTGGCATGTATGCCTTGAGTGGCTTTAGGAAACCCCTTCCCCCCAAATCTCTACTACTTACTTGTCACCATTAGTGATTCAATCCTTTGACCCTCTTTTAAAGTAGAATAATTCTAGAAGGTTAAATCTTTAACATTCTTAATTGTAAGCAGTTAGTTTTCTTCTTGGTAGTAGGGCCTCGGGGTGGTGGGGAGAGATATCTGTCTTAAGCATCTACAGAGGAGAGATTAAAAGACTGCTCCAAAAGGAGAGGGGGAGTTGCTGAAGATTGAGGTCCCCTGCTTCACGGTTTCCCCCAGTGTTAGCATCGCTGGGATGAGTTATGATGAGTGTTTCCCTTTTCTCTCCCTTAGGCGGCGGCGTCATTCCTTCTGCTATGATGCCAGGGCAGATCCCAGACCCTTCCTTGACAGCAGGCGCTTTGCCAGGGCTTGGCCCCTTGACGGGACTCCCCAGCACTGCTCTGACAGCAGAGGAGCTGAAGTACGCTGACATCCATAACATTGGTGCCGTGATCTCACCCTTACATTTCCTGGAGGTGAAATTGGGGAAGAGGCCTCAGCCTGTGAAGAGTGAGGTGAGTGGGTCTCCTCTTCTGCCTTTCTCCCCCTTACCTCTGGAATTTGGTTCCATCTCAGGAGTTAAGGATCCTGAGAACTAGATTCTAATATTATTCATATCACTAGCTGACTAGGAAGTCACATAAAGGATTGATCTCTGTTCCAGACTGCTCATCTGTCAAATGGGGGTGTTAATGTTTGATCTGCTAACCTCCCAGAGGCTCAAATGAGAAAATGGTTATGAAAGTGCGATGAAAAATACAGACTGTGGAGGTTATTATGATTACCATCAACATCATCATAGCTACTGCTTAATATCAGGCAGGTACTGACTCAGTGGACACAGTGTTGTGTGTCAATGGCCTATACTCCACCCTCCTCAGCCCTCAGGCATCAACTGAGTCACTGTAGTCATCCTCAGGTGGTGTTGGACTAGAGTAAGTTCCATCTGTGACAAAGGATTTAAAGATCTTTTATTTCAAGAGAACAGTATTGTTCCAGAGATTGATTGGAACTGGAGGCCTAATGAGCTACCCTCTGGTTCACTGACTTTTTTTTTTTTAACACCTACTTACTATAATCTCTCTGCTTTCCACCACCTGCCCCAAAGTCATCATTTAATATATTATGTTTGGTCATACTAAGAACAGGGGAAATTCATTCTGGAGAAGAAAAAGCTTTAACGTGCTACCAGTTTGAAGAAAGATGAGATTGTTTTGCATGGACATAGAGGGAAGAACTAGGAGCAGTATAGAAACCTATTACAGGGGATTTTCAAATAGTCATAAGGATCAATTTCCTAGCAGAGGTGTTAGATGATGAAATGCGCTGGCTCAGGAGAAGTTGAAGGACCCCTTATTTTGTAGAAAAGATCTCTGATTTTGGATATGGCTGAATCAGATGACCTTCATGGACCCTTCCAACAATAGGATTTTGTAGAGTTTTTTAGAAGTTTTGTTTTTTTTTAAATGCCATTCTCCTAGATCAGGGTGGGGACCTTTGGCCTCAAGACCACATGTGGTCCTATGGGTCCTCAAGTGCGGCCCTTTCACTGAGTCCAAGTTTTAAAGAACAAATCCTTTTATTAAGGGGATTTGTTCAATGAAGTTTGGATTCAGTCAAAGGGCTGCACTTGAGGACCTAGAGCCACATGTGGCTTTGAGGCCTTAGGTTCCCCACCCCTGGTAGATGCATGGATTATCTGATTCAATGGGTATCTCTCCATGAAGGAAAGAGGCAGCAGGAGATGAAGGTTTCAGGGTATTCAGGGCTAATACCCTGTTAAGTTAGGTTTGATAGATACTCATAGATCATTGAAAAGTTAACAAAAGTCACCAAGAATTTATTAAGTCCCTGTTATATGCTGGGAACTGTGTTTATCACTAATCTAACAAAAATATTCAACAAGCATGTAGTGACTCAGTTTCAGTAGATGTCTGCTCCCCTCCTTTGTCTCCAAATGGAGCCATATCTGGTCAGCAGAGCAGGTTGTGGTAACTCGTGATCTTTTTATTTTTTTTCTTTATTAATGTTTTTACTTTTAGTTTACAAGATTCATTACCACAATTCCTTGAGTTTCAAATTTTCTCTCCCTCCCCCCTCCCCTTCCCCATGGCAGCATACAATCAAGTATAGTATCTGCAAATACTTTCACATTAGGCATTAGTCAAGTTATAAAGAAGGATTGTAACAGATGGAATGAAGAATGGGAAAGAGGAAACAAAACCAAACAAGAAAACAAAAAAGGGCAAGTAGTTTGCTTCAATCTGGATTCAGTTGCAGTTCTTTCTCTGGATATAAACTTCTCTCTCCATTATGAGTCTTTTGGGGTTGACTTATGACTCTGGATTGCTGAGAAGAGTCCAGTTTATCAAAGTTGGTTGTCAGACATATGTCGTGTCTGTAATTGTGTACAAGTTCCTCCTGGCTCTACTCTTTTCACTCGGCATCAGTTTGTATAAGCCTCTTCAGGTAAATATGAAGTCCATCTGCTCCTAGTTTCTTAATGCACAATAGTATTCCATAACATGCATATACCACAACTTGTTCAGCCATTCCCCAATTGATTGGCACCCCCTTAATTTCCAATTATTTGCTACCACAAAAAGAGCTGCTGTAAATATTTTTGTACATATTGATCTTTTTCCCACTTCTATGATCTCTTTGGGATACAATCCTAGAAGTGGTATTGTAGGGTCAAAGGGCATGAAATTATTTATAGCCCTTTGGGCATAATTCCAGATTGTTTTCCAGAATGGTTGGATCAGTTCACAACTCCACCAGCAATGCATTAGTGTTCCAATTTGTTCACATCCTCTCCAGAATTTGTCATTTTCCTGTTTTGTCATCTTAGCCAATCTGACTGGTGAGATGTGGTACCTCAGAGTTGTTTTGATTTGCATTTCTCTAATCAATAGTGATTTAGAGCATTTTTTCATATGCTTATAAATATCTTTAATTTCTCCCTCTGTAAACTTCCTGTTCTTATCCTTTGACCATTTACCAATTGGGGAATGACTTATATTCTTATAGATTTGACTCAATTCTCTGTATATTTTAGAAATGAGTCCTTTATCAGTGACAATAGGTTATAAAATTTCTTTCCCAATTTTCCACTTCCCTCAATTCTGGTTACACTGGCTTTATTTGTACAGAAGCTTTTCAATTTAATGTAATAAAATTATCCATATTGCATTTTATAATGCCCTCTAATTCTTGTTTGGTCATAAAGTCTTCCCCTCTCCACAAATCTGACAGGTAAACTATTCCTTGCTTTCCCAGATTGCTTAGAGTATCAGCCTTTATACCTAGATCATGCATTCATTTAGACTTGATTTTGGTATATTGTGTTAGATTATGGTCTATGCCCAGTTTCTGCCATACTCCATTCCAGTTTCCCAGCATTTTTTGTCAAATAGTGAGTTCTTATCCCCAAAACTGGGGTCTTTGGGTTTATCAAACAATAGATTACTATAGTCATTGATGGCTGAGTCTTGTGTACCCAATCTATTCCAATGATCCATTACTCTATTCCTCAGCCAGTATCAAGTAGTTTTAATGACTGCTGCTTTATAGTACAGATTAAAATCTGGTATAGCTAGTCCACCATTCCTAGCATTTCTTTTCATTAATTCCCTTGATATTCTGGACCTTTTGTTCTTCCAAATGAATTTTTTTACTATTTTTTCTAGCTCTATAAGGTAGTTTTTTGGTAAACTGATTGGTATGGCACTAAATATATGTAGCAGCAAGCACCCCAGCATCCCCAGGGTGCCTGCCAGCACAGGTTCTTAGATCTGCTTTGTTAAAGGAAAGCAACTCAAAATGGGTTAACAAGCTTACTTTAATCAGTCAAATATATATCGTTTACCTAGTTCAGGGGAAAAAGGTCAGCACCCCGAACTTCAGAGTATACAGACAGAATTATCAAGACAGAGAAACAGATCAAGTAGACAGATTTCCAAACTGTTCAATACCAAAACAACATCTGGGTTTTTCAAAGCCAGGGTGGTGGT
>NW_027185809.1:32396812-32406774 GCF_028583685.1 Petaurus breviceps papuanus
GTCTTAAAAATTTACATTCCCATTACAATATATAATTTAATTTAGGTAAAATTGTCATTTTTATTATATTAACTTGACCCAGCCAGAGCAATTGATGTCTTTCCAATTAGTTAGATCTGACTTTATTTGTGTGAAAAGTGTTTTATAGTTGTGTTCATATAGGTCTTGGGTTTGTTTTGGCAGGTAGATGCCCAAGTATTTTATAATGTCTACAGTAACTTTAAATGGGTTTTCTCTTTCTATCTCTTGCTGTTGAATTTCACTGGAAATATATAGGAATGCCGAGCATTTATGTGGATTTCTTTTATATCCTGCAACTTTGCCAAATTTATTTATTGTCTCAAGTAGTTTTTCACTTGATTCTCTAGGATTCTCTAAGTAAATCATCATATCATCTGCAAAGAGTGATAGCTTGGTCTCTTCTTTGTCTCATTTGATTCCTTTGATTTCTTTTTCTTCTCTAATTGCTACTGCTAACATTTCTAGGACCAGATTGAATAAGAGGGGTGATAGTGGACATGCTTGTTTCACCCCTGATCTTATTGGAAATGCTTCTAGCTTCTTCCCATTACATATAATACTTGCTGATGGATTTAAATAGATGCTACCTATTATTTTAAGAAAGGCTCCATTTATTCCTATTCTTTCTAGTGTTTTTAATAGGAATGGATGTTGTATTTTGTCAAAAAGCCTTTTCTGCATCTGTTGAGATAATCATGTAGTTTTTGTTAGTTTTATTGTTGATATGATCAATTATACTGATGGTTTTCCTAATATTAAACCATTCTTGCATTCCTGGAATAAATCCTACGTGATCAAAGTGTATTATTCTTGTGATAAGTTGCTGTAGTCTTTTTGCTAATATTTTATTTAAATATATATATCATGAGGGAGATTGGTCTATAATTTTCTTTCTCTATTTTATCTCTTCCTGATTTAGGTGCCAGTACCATATTTGTGTCATAAAAAGAATTTGGTAGGACTCCTTCTTCACTAATTTTCCCGAATAACTTGTAGAGTACTGGAATCAATTGTTCTTTAAATGTTTGATAGAATTCACTAGTAAATCCATCTGGCCCTGGAGATTTTTTCCTAGGGAGTTCACTGATGACTTGTTCAATTTCTTTTTCTGAGATGGGGTTATTTAAGTAATTTACTTCCTCTTCAGTTAATTTGGGCAACCTATATTTTTGTAAATATTCATCTATTTCACTAAGATTGTCAAATTTATGTGCATACAACTGGGTAAAATAATTGCTAATTATTGTTTTAATTTCCTTTTCATTGGTGGTAAGTTCACCCTTTTCATTTTTGATACTCATAATTTGGTTTTCTTCTTTCTTTTTTTTTATCATATTGACTAAGGGTCTATCAATTTTATTGTTTTTTATTTTTTCAGAAAACCAGCTCTTAGTTTTATTTATTAATTCAATAGTTTTCTTAATTTCTATTTTATTAATCTCTCCTTTGGTTTTCAGTATTTCTAATTTAGTATTTAATTGGGGATTTTCAATTTGTTTTTTTTTGTAGCCTTTTCAGTTGCATGTCCAATTCATTTACCTCTCTTTTCTTTTATTCATGTATGCACTCAGGGATATAAAACTTCCCCTAAGAACTGCCTTTGTTGCATCCCACAAATTTTGGTATGTTGTCTCATTATTGTCATTCTCTCGAATGAAGTTACTAAGTGTTTCTATGATTTCTTGTTTGACCCACTCATTCTTTATGATTAAATTGTTTAGTTTCTAATTAGTTTTTAGTCTGTCTTTCCATGGCCCTTTATTGCATATGATTTTTATTGCATCATGATCTGAGAATGATGAATTTATTATTTCTGCCTTTCTGCACTGAATTGTGAGGTTTTTATGTCCTAGTACATGGTCAATTTTTGTGTATGTGCCATGTACTGCTGAGAAGAAGGTATATTCCTTTTTATCCCCATTCATTTTTCTCCAGGGATCTATCATACCTACCCTCTCTAAAATTATTTTCACCTCCTTAACTTCATTCTTGTTTATTTTGAGGTTGGATTTATCAAGCTCAGAGAGGGGGAGATTAAGATCTCCCACTAGTATAGTTTTGTTATCTATTTCTTCCTCTAATTCCTTTACCTTCTCCTCTAGGAATTTGGATGCTATACCACTTGGTGAATATATGTTAAGTAATGATATTGCTTCATCCTCGATGGTGCCTTTTAGCAGAATATAGTTTCCTTCCTTATCTCTTTTAATTAGATCAATTTTTGCTTTTGCTTTGTCTGAGATAAGGAATGCTACCCCTGCTTTTTTACTTTAGCTGAGGCATGATATATTTTACTCCAGCCTTTTACCTTTACCCTGTGTGTATCCCTCTGTTTCAGATGAGTTTCTTGTAAACAGCATATTGTAGGATTATGATTTTTAATCCATTCCGCTATCTGCCTCGTTTTATGGGAGAGTTCATTCCATTCACATCCACAGTTATGATTATTATCTGTTTCTTTCCCTCCATCCTATTCCCTCCCCTGTTAATGCTTATATTTTTTCTCCCCTTCTCCCTTCCCCTCCTTAATAGTTTTCCTTTTGACTGCCGCCTCCCTCAGTATTCCCTTATAAGCCCCCCTCCCTTTTTCTCCCCTTTCCCCTTACTTCTTCCCTCCCTACTAACCACCCCCCCACCTTTTGTAGCCCTTTCCCCCTCCTACTGCCTGTAGGATATTTTAATACTTAATGAAGTATGTTATTTCTTCTTCACACCAAGAGTGACAGGAACAAATCTCATGTGAAGCTCCTCTCCCTCCCGTCTTTCCCTCTAATATGATACGTTTTGAGTCTCTTCTCCATAGAGTCCTCTGCTTAAGTGGTTGTTATTCCCTCCTTGCACCAGAACCAATGAGGGAAAGACTCATAATACTCATCTACTTCTTTTCCTCTGCTATATTGTTTTCATGCCTCTTTGTGTGGCATAATTTACCCTTTTCCATTTCGTTCATTCCTCTTCTTCCATTGCAGTCCCTTTGTAGCCCTCAATAAGATTTTTTTTTAATCATCATTTTGTGTAATTTATACTCATAGCCTCTACTTGTCTATAAACAGTTTGCTCTCATCAAATAGCAGGGTGTGTGTGTTTTTTTTCCTTGTTTATTACCTTTCTATGTCACTCTTGCATCTCGTAATTGGAAGTTGGATTTTCCATTGAGCTCTAGCTTTTTCATCAGGAAGGTCTGGAAATCTGTTATATTGTTGAATGACCATCTCTTTGCCTGTAATAATATGCTCAGTCTTGCTGGGTAGGTGATCCTTGGTTGTAACCTGAGCTCTTTTGCCTTGCACAAAATTGAATTCCACTGCCTCTGATCTTTCAGTATGGAGGCTGCCAAATCCTGTGCGACACTGGTTCCTCAATATTTGAATTGTTTCTTTCTGACCACTTGAAGTATTTTCTTTTTTACCTGGTAGTTTTTGAGTTTGGCCACAACATTTTGAGGACTTTTCAATTTGGGATCTCTTTCAGCAGGTGTCCGGTGGATTCTCTTGATTTCTATTTTACCCTCAGGTTCTAGTATCTCAGGGCATTTTCCTTAATGAGCTCTTGGAGAATGTTGTCCAAGCTCATTTTTTTCATCATGATTTTCTGGTAGGCCTATGATTCTCAGGTTATCTCTCCTGGATTTGTTTTCCAGGTCAGCTATTTTTCCATTGAGGTATTTTACCTCTTTTTCTAATTTTTCATTCTTGTTGTTTTGTTTGTCTAATTCTTGTTTCCTCATAGAGTTATTTGTTTCAATTTGGTTGATTCTGGTTTTTAGCAAATCATTTTCCTTGCTTAGATTTTGGAGCTCCTTTTCCATATCTTATGCTTTTCTTTTTAAGGAGCTGTTTTCTTCATTATAATGTTTTTCTAATTCTGCAATTTTGATTTTAAAAGAATTATTCATTTTGTCTTCTATCTTTCTCATTTGTTTTTCAAAGTTCTTTTTGAGCTCATCTAGGAGATCTTTCTGTGTTTTGGACAGGTTCCCTGTTGATGTTTCAGCTGTGGGTGTGGAGTCCACATTGTCTCCCTCTGAGTTTGGTTCCTCTCTCTGAGGATAGTAGGACTCCAGAGTCTTTGAAGTCTGCTTTCTACCCATTTTGAGGCAGGGCCCTAGCCATGCCCTTCCTCTAGGGTTCCCAAGCCTTTACTGTTGAGGGTTTTGCCCTGGAGCAATAGTTACTATGTTTTCAGGGTCAGGGGTGGGGTTAGAGCAGGCTGGGTTCACTGCCATCCTGATCTTTGGAGGTCCTGATGGGGCCTTTTTGCTAAATTTCTGGGCTATGGAATGGTAGTCCCAGAAGTATTTGCTGTCCTGGACAGGGGCCCTGCATTTGGTTCTTATCTTGCTCTTTCCAGTCCCAGCCCTTTGGTAGTGGCCCTTGTGGTTGGTGTGACGACTTGTCCCCCTCGTTGGTCAGGCCTTCTCCCAGCCTGCCCTGTGCCTTTGCTTCCCCAACTCATGATCTTAAGACATCTATTAAGTCAAAGGACAAAGATTCCACATGGATGGGATTTTATGTTCCCATTGGTGGCCAGGAAGCCATGCCAATATAGCCAGAGGCCACCAGGAAGCTGTGAACTCTTTAAGGACTAGAGAACAACTGGGAAGAGATATTTTGGTAGATATTGACCTTAAAACATAGGGGTAAGACCACAGTGGAAGGTGATGTGCACAGTTCCTGGGGGGAGGGAGTTGGTACTTTTAACAGATTAAGTTACATCTGTTAGCTTGCTGGAGAGTACCATTCTTTAAGGATGAAGCCTTTGAATATAAAAAGATAAGGGTCTGAAAAATTTATTCACTTCTTGGAAAGGTTCTGGTACCAGGTAGTGAGTTGTGGATCGGACGTTATATAATTAATACCCTTCTCCCTCATTGATTGCCATCATATAAAAACCGGAAAAAAATGTCCAAGACCTAGTATGGCTATGCAGGTATTTCATAGCATCAGAGGCTAAGGAGTTCAGAGTTGGAAAGGACCTTATAGATCATCTACTCTAATCCACTCTTTTCATAGATTGAGGCTAAGAGTAGTTAAGTGATTTTCCCAAAGTTAAGCAGTTTGAAAGTGTATGAGGTGTGATTCAAACACAGATCTTCCTGATTGCAAATCCAGCACTATACCTAATACTCTGTTGTTTATTGATTGACAGTTAAGAGTTTATGTTTTTCTATGTAGGGTAGCAAGGTGGCCCAGTGGATAGGGTGCTAAACCTGAAGTCATGAAGACCTGAGTTCAGTTCTGGTCTATGATCCTTACTAGCTGTGTGACCTTGGGCAAGTCACTTAACCTTTGTCTCAGTTTCCTAAAATAGGGATATTAATGGCACCTATCTCACAGGGTTATTGTGAGGATCAAATGAGATATATTCCTAAAGCACTTAGCATGGTGCTTGGCACAAAGTAGGTACTATACAAATGCTTATTCTATTCCCTTCTAAATTGAATTTGGTATATGATATGAAATTTACAACCATGCCAATATGTTCATTGACAAGTTATTATTTATTATTATTATTAATACTACAACAACAGATATAATATAAAGTGACAATGTGTTGTAATGAGGGGAAAGTAGGATGGTCCAAGTCAAGAAGATCTTCGTTCAAATACTGCTTTTGACCCAGACTAGCTGTGTGATGAGAGCAAGGCACTGAACCTGTTAACTTCCTAGGCAACTCTCTAAGACTGTAAGTTACAGATATGTTACCATTTCTGCGTTGGTGCATAGAATTTGTAGTTTGGAAGTCTCCCCATCAGTGAAATCACAAGGCAGATTTGTCTTCCTAAGAAAAGAGGTATAACTATAATATTTTTAGATTATTTATTTGTAATAATGTCACCAGGGGCAGCTAGGTGGTACAGTGGATAGAGTGCTGGACCTGGAGTCAGGAACACCTGAGTTCAAATTTGACTTCAGACACTCGCTAGCCATGTGATCCTGGTCACTTATCCCTATTTGCCTCAGTTTCCTTATTTGTAAAATGAGCTGGAGAAGGAAATGGCAAACCATTCCAGTATCTCTGCCAAGAAAACCCCAAAGAGAAGTCAAGCATGATTGAAAGGACTGAACGATAACAAATTGTGTAATTTCCAAGTACTGTAGTTTTGCAGAGTGCTATAGTCTCTTATAAAGTGCATTGAACTAGTAGTTGTGATACTTCAGGGTATCCTGAAGTTTCTCATCCTGGCCCCACCAGCTTTGTGAATTAGGGCAAATCACTTTACCTGTCGGGCCTGTAGTTTTCTTATTTGTTGTATTAAGAGGTTGGGCTAGATAACCTCTAACATTTTATAGTTCTCTATTCTTTTTTTAAATTATTTTTAAAAGCAATTGGGGTTAAGTAACTTGCTCAAGGTTACACAGCTAGTTATTTCTGGGTGTGGTGCTAAGTATCTGAGCCTGGATTTGAACCCCAGGTCATCCCGACGCTGTAGCTGCTGCTCTTACTTGCTGAGCCACCTGGCCGCCTCTAAGCAATTGGGGTTAAGTAACTTGCTCAAGGTTACACGGCCAGGTGTTATAGTTCTCTATTCTTGAGAAGGGTCATCTCATAGGAGAGTAAATGTTTAACAACTTTCTGAAAAATAAAAGTACCTACAGCACACCTCTAAGTTTTATTTACATTACTATTATTTTATCACATATAATATAGTACTGTTATTTTATCACTTTCTAAACTCTAGATGGTCAACAAAACGATAAATCAAGTCCTGATTGGTCGCCTTCCCTGATTGCTGAAATATAAATGTTAATAGAAAATTGAACAAATGGCTCTCAAGAGCTGGGATACCTTTGAATAAAGTGTTCTATTAGAAATCAGGAAGATTGGTTCAGAAGTTTTTCAGTCATGTCTGACTCTCCATGACCCCATTTTGGGTTTTCTTGGCAAAAGATCCTGGAGTGATTTACTATTTCCTTCTCTAACACATTTTATAGAAGAGGAAACTGAGGCAAACAGGGCTAACTGACTTGTCCAGGGTCACACAGCCAGTAAGTGTCTGAGGCCAGATTTGAACTCAGGAGGATGTTATACTGTTCCAGTCACCACACTGCTAACTGCCCAGAAATCAGGAAAACTGGTTTCAAATCTGACCACTGACACTTAAGTAGCATTGTGACCATATCCAAGTCTCTGAATATCAGTTTTCTCATCTACAAAACGGGGATGATAATGCCAGAAGTATGTATCTCACAGGGTTGTTGTGAGTCACAAATGAAAGAATATATTCAAAGTGCTTTGCAAAACTTAAGGTTTTAAAGTTTTTAAAGTTCAGTTGTTAATAATAACTTCTTCCCATTCCCCAAACTGAACTGTTATCTCTTGTATATTATATTGTATATTATACAATGCATTGTATAAATGCTATTGAAAGTGTTAAATGCTAGAATTTTAGGCACCCGAGGGTGCCATGAATAGAATGTTGGACTTGGGGTTGGGAACACCTGAGTTCAAATCCTGCCTTGGACACTTACTAGCTGTTTGACCTTGGGCAAGTTAATTAACCTCCCTCAGTCCTATGTTCCTCATCTATAAGGGGAAGATAACAATAATATCTATCTCATAGGATTGTTGTGAGGTTCAAATGAGATAATAAATGTAAAGTACTTTAGAAACCTAAAGCGCTATAAACACACCAGGTGTTATTATTATTATTTTAGGAGGAGATATTATATTACAGGATCAGTATAGAGTCAGATTTTTAGGGCACAGTTTTGCTCAAACTGGAATTTGTCAAGGACACCCAATTTAATACCACCTACCCCTTTCCACTCTGGAAAAAGGCGCTAAAGAACCTTTCCTTTTTAAAGAAAAAACTTTTTTTAGTTTGGGTATTTTTATACTTTACAGTCATCCAAAAAAATTGGTGGCATATGTCCTGTACCTGATAATGACGTCCTGTCCTCACAAGGACCCATAAAAATCTGCCATTGAAATGAGTTAGTGAAAAAAAAGAAGCCATTTTTAGGGCATATTTGCATATCTTCCCCCTCACTGTCTGCTTTCGGTTTTCTGAGGAGTCAGGAAAATGTAGAATATTGTGCTAGTCTCTGGCCAAGACACTGTCAAGACGGCATCTCACCCTCCCTTAAGTGTGCTAATAGGTTTCCATAGAGGAAGGCAAGGTGTAAGAAGATTGGAAAGGTAGAGGGGCCATGTTATGTAGGGCTATAAAAGCCAAAGAATTTTTAAAATTTGATATACTTTTATTATATGTAATATATATGTATGTGTGTGTATTTGGTTTTATATTTGATCCTGGAGGTAATAGGGAGCCATGGGAGTTTATTGACTAAAGGGATGATAGTGTCAGACCTGTGTTATAGAATAGCTGAATACAGGATGGATTAGAGAGAGGCAGGGAGATCAACCAATAAACTGTTGCAGTCACCTAGGCATGAGGTGATGAAGACCTGTGCCAGGGTGGTGGCCATGTCATTGAAGAGAAGGGGGCATATCCAAGAAATGTTAAAAAAGGTCAGAGTGAAAGAACTTGGCAACTCATTGGATATGGGGAGAGAGCTGGCACCAAATTGTTTGCTGAAAAAAGAACTGCTGTTGAATTTGGTAAAGCATTTGGTTAATTTGAAAATGACTGGCAATAGGGAGCATATTGGGTTTTGAGTAAGGAGACCTGGGAAATAAACTAGAGTCCAAATTTGGTTACTTAAGACCTCAGGTGAGTCACTTCCTCTCAGTTTCTTCAGCTTTTTCATTTATGAGATGAGTAGGTCACAAAATTTGGAGCTGTAAGAGACTTCAGGAATCATTTAATCAAACTTCATTCATTTACAGACCAATCAATTAGCAAACATTTATTAAGCACCTGCTGTGGGCCAGGTAGGATGGTCAGGTGGCACAGTAGATAGAGTGCCAGGCCTGGAATCAGAAAGACTCATCATCTTTAGTTTAGCTGTGGCCTCAGATGTTAGCTGTGTGACCCTGTACACTTAGCCCTGTCTGCCTCAGTTTCCTCATCTGTAAAATAAGCTGGAGATGAAAATGGCAAACCATTCCAGTGTCTCTGCCAAGAAACCCCCAAATGTGGTCACAAAGAGTCAGACATGGCCGAAATGACTAAATAAGATGTACTAGGCCCTGGGCTAGTTGCTGAGGATATTAATGTAAAGAATGAAATAATCTCTACCCAAAAGGAGCTTACAGATGAGGAAACTAAAATCTAGAGAGTCAGTCAGTCAGTAAATATTCATGAAGCACCTACTTTGTGCTAAGCACTGGGGAGACAAACTAGACCTCTTTTCTACCATGTCCTTATTGTCCCCAATATCCCTCCCAGGTCTAATATTCGGTAACTGCAGCTTCATTACCACTAACTGCCTGATTGATTGCGTGAGTCCAGCTGCTTGTTTTGAAAACAAATTTTTCCCCTTCCTCTCTACCCCAAATGGTGTGTGTGTGTGTGTGTGTGCGCGCGCGCGCGCGCCCGCACGCATGTGTGTGTTGTACAAACTCAACCTGTTCTGACTCAGCCTACAGTTTGGTCAGATACTTTTCCGGACTAATCTTTCTGTCCTCCTGACACTCATCTTCACTCTCTCAGTCAATCAATCAGCATTTATTAAACACCAACTATGTGGCAGTCTAATTGCTAGAATCTTCTTGGAAGATAAAGCTGGGAGGCAGAAGGTCACTGTTTTCTGTTCCCTTGCTAAAGAACCTTCCTTCAGTCTGGAGTATGTGGCCAGCTGAGTTTTGAGGGAAATAGCCAGTTGTGTTCTGTTTGTTAGAATGTAAACTTCCTGAAGGCAGCAGTCAGTAGGTGTTAGCTACCAATTTTCCTGCTACTCTGTGGTCATGATGATGATAGAGACTTGACAGAGGACACAGTTAGGCTCTTTCTTTATTCCTCCTTCCCTCCCTTCCTTCCTTCCTTCCTTCCTTCCTTCCTTCCTTCCTTCCTTCCTTCCTTCCTTCCTTCCTTC
>NW_027185809.1:32406784-32478026 GCF_028583685.1 Petaurus breviceps papuanus
TTCCTTCCTTCCTTCCTTCCTTCCTTCCTTCCTTCCTTCCTTCCTTCTTTCCTTCCTTGTTCCCTCCCTCCTTCCCTTTTCTTTCTTCCTTTTTTCCTTTCTGACTGGGTCTGTGTACCTCACCCAGGTACTCATCCCAATCTGCAGAGGAGCTTTGACCTCCTCTGTTTCTGACTTAAGTTAGTTTGCCCCTCCTTAAGCAGTCTGGTGGCCCTCTCCCCACTCCCAGGGGCTTATGCACTACATTAATACCAAACTTTAGTTTGGACATCTGATGATGGGTTTAGCCCACTGTAGCTCAGAACTCTCAAGCTCAAGAGATCCATCAGCTTCAGCATCCCTGGTAACAGGGATGGAGGTATGTGCCATTCCACCTGACCAGACTGTGTTCTTTTTTTTTTTTTGAGGGGGGAAGGCAGGGCAATTAGGGTTAAGTGACTTGCCCAAGGTCACACAGCTAGTAAGTGTTAAGTGTCTGAGGTTGGATTTGAACTCATGTCCTCCTGACTCCAGGGCTGGTGCTCTATTCATTGTGCTACCTACCCCCCCCCCCCCAGACTGTGTTCTTGAAGGTGAACAGGTGGTTTTTAGGCTACAGAGTGAGACATCAAAGAGGTTTGGGTCATTCTGCCATATAAAATTGAAATATAGGCAAACTGTTCACCTGTAGCCCAGGGCTCCTTGTGATGACTCCTGTGCTGTGGTTTTGAAGACTAATCTCCCCCCCCCCCCCCCCCCCCCCGGCCTCTGCCAACTTTGTGTAGTTGTTTTTATTTCCTTTATGCTTCCTTCTGCTTTCCACTTTCTCTTATTGTTTCCCTCCTCTCTTCCTTCTATGAGCATGGCTTCCATGGTGAATCAGTAGACTCTGAATGCTTAGTTGGTGTATCTGCAAGCCAGCTTGGAAGAGGACTTAATGAAATTCCCCCCTGTTCCAGTCATGCCCCCCAAGTACCCTCTCTACAGCTTACTGGACGAATGGTCATCATTTGCTTTACACAGATTCCCAGAAGGGTAATTGAGTTTGGCTAGAAATTGGGAGTCAAAACGTATCCAAACTGAAAAAAAAAACTACTTTAAAAATAAAGGAAAAAAAAAGTTTTATCATCAGATGTCTGGACTCAAGACTGGTCCCTTGAAGCTACTTTAGTTTTACTTTATTTTTCATGTTGGCATATTTGTGTACATGTTGCTTCTATCCAATATAATGTAGGTTCCTTGAGGGGAGGCTCTGTTTCATTTTTATCCCACCTCCCAGCATGGTGCTTTGTATATAGTTGGTACTCGTTGAATGAAGAAAAATCTCCCTGTCCTTTTCCTCAGTTCATAAGCGGTTACATGCATACCAATTACACTAGCCTTTAAGATATCACGACTTTGAAGACAATCAAAATTTGCTTCTTTCTCAGGAAAAGGTTGGGCTCCCATGTATTTCATCTCTACCTCTTAGAATCCCTGGCCATCCTTCCAGGCTAAATTTAGGACCCATTTCCTACAAATGACTTTCTGGGATCTCCTCAATCAATTGCCCTCTTCCCCCACCAAAAAAAAAGATTATTTTAAATGTTTTGTATGTCTCTGTATAATGTTATTTCCACCCAGTAGAATATATGCTCCTTGAGGGGCTGGGATTGTTTAATTTTTGGCTTTGTTTCCCAACATTTTGTATCATTCCTGTCATACAGTAGTTGCTTAATAAATGCTTGTTGAAAATCCTCTGTCACTAAGCACTCTTCTTCTACTTACTCCATGTAGCATTGGATATGTTCTTGACCCTTCAGAATTTTCACCTTGCCCCTTCATGGGTTACCTGTCCCTTCCAGCTTCCTATTATATGTAGTCTTCTCCCCCACCCCCAATTAGAAAAGTAAACTTCTTGAGGTCAAAGGCAATCTTGCTTTTTTGTATTTGTATTCCCATCACTTTGAACAGTCCCTGACATGTTGTTGTTGAGTCATTTCAGTCATGTCCAACTCTTCATGACCCCATTTGGAGTATTCTTGACAAAGATACTGGACTGGTTTGCCACTTTCTTCTCCAGCTTATTTTATAGATGTGGAATTGAGGCAATAGGGTTAAGTGACTTGCCCAGGGTCACACAGCTAGTGATTGTCTGAGGCTGGTTTGAACTCAAAAGGCAGTTTTGTTGTAAAACACACACATAAACATATACACACACACACACACAACTTCCCTAGATGTTGTAAAATGCACATGTAAGTACACACACACACACACACATAACTTCCCTAGATGATATCCAAAAGGAATGCATACTCCAGGTTATTTGTGAGACCAGCCCAGTTATCCAATTAGTCTCCATTTTAATATTAGCAACTTGATATGAGAAGAGAAAAATCCCCACTATATTTATGTTTAATTTCATAGGAAAGTTTAGGTCTGGCTGTCAATATTACTCTGCTAGGATGTTTGCACTTAAGAGTAAACAGGTTTGGAATTTACATTTTGCATTTCAATAGTTCTACAGTTGCAGTCAGGGGCAGCTTCTCTAAGGAGACCACCAGGGACAAGCCTCTGGAGATTTGTGGGGTAACCTTCACTTTTAGAAAAGGAAGCTGCCTTGACCTGTTATCCTCAGAACTCTGCCTAGTGGTCTAGAATCTTAAGAATATACCTAGACTGTGATGGAAGTTGTTCTGCCTCAATGACAAGTCTTCACTTGTGCATACAGAGCACCATTTCTTTGCTTCTCTTTCATGAGCGCTGCTCAAATTCCTACATGACTCTGAAATGCTAAATTGTAAAAGAGTCTCTCTTGAATTTGACTTTTCGCTAGGATACTTTCAGTACATTCATCGATTCTAGGGTATATTTAAAAATCACAATTTATTTTAATAAGCAAAAACATTCCCCTAACATTGGCTTCAATCATAGAGGGGTTTTGTTTGTTTTTAATCTCTTTCGGGTATAGTGGACAACTCTGAACTAGAAATATGGAGACCTGGGCTCAAATTCTATATAGGTTGTAAATCCCTTGAAGTCAGAGATTGTATCTAATATTTCTTTGCTTTCTATCTTCCATCCCCAACCTGCTGTAATAGTAAGGAAGTTAAGAAAGGAAGAAAAAGGAATAGACATTTATATAGTGCCTACTATGTTCCAGGACACATGCTAATCCCTTTTACAAATATGATCTCATTTGATCCTCATAACACTGCCTGTGAGGTAAGTGCTATTATTATCCCCTGATAATAATAATAATATATATTTTTTTATTTTTTGGAGGGGGGATGGCAGGGCAATTGGGGTTAAGTGACTTGCCCTAGGTCACACAGCTAGTAAGTGTTAAGTGTCTGACACGAGATTTGAACTCAGGCCCTCCTGACTCCAGGGCCGGTGCTCTATTCACTGCACCATCTAGTTGCCCCCTGATAATAATAATATTACTATATATAATAATTATAATTTTTCCGTTGGAGAAACTGAAACAAATAGGTTAAGTGATTTGCCCAGCTAGGATCACACAGTCAGTGTCTGAGATCATTTGAACTCAAGGCTTCCTGACTTGAAGCCCAGTGCACTATCCACTGTGCCACCAGCTGCCTCAATAGTATCTATCACATGAAAACAGTTAATACATTTATTGATATGAAAACTAATCAAATTGTGATCTTAGGAAAGTGACTTAACCTCTGTGTCTAAGTGTCCTTATCTGTTAGGTGGGGAGAATAAGATCATAGATCTAAGGCAGGAAGAGAATTCAGAGATAGTCTAGTTCAATTGCTTCCTTTCACAGGTGAGGAAAGAGGCAGGGCAGCAACTTTCTCAAGTTTACATGGATAGCCAGTAGAAGAGCCAGGATTCACTTTAGATCCAGCCCTGAAATTTTCACTGTACCAAGGATAATAGCATCTGCTCTGCTTGCCTCTTAGGATTTTTCTGTGGCTCAAATAGCACTTTAAGTTTTGAAAAGCACTTTACTTATACTGATCTTCACAACTACTCTGGGAGGGAGTAGTTGTTATTCCCATTTTATAGATAAAGAAATAGAGGCTGGGGCGGCTAGGTGAAGCTTGAGTGGGAGCACCAGCCCTGGAGTCAGGAGGACCCAAGTTTGGATCCGGCCTCAGACACTTCACACACACACACACACACACACACACACACATGCACGCACGCATGCACGCGCGCGCGCGTGCGTGAGTGCACACCATGTGACCTTGGGCAAGTCACTTAACCCCAATTACCCTCCAAAAAAAAAAAGGTAAGAAATAGAGGCTGAGAGAGGCTAAGCAATATGCACATGGTCATGCTGCTAACAAGTGTCTGAGGCAGGATTTGAACTCAGGACTTCCTAGCTTCGAAGTTCAGCACTCTATTAGCCTTGGAAAAACAAAAGTACCAGAAAGTTTTAGAAAAAAAGAAAAATAGGAACAATTATTAAGAAGACTAAAGTGAATTGAGCAGAGATGTGTATGGAGGGGAGGTGATGGGAAGAGTGCCATGGGGCTAGTGCTAACTCAGTAGGCATGGAGTGTGTGTCTCAATGGACACTCTTCAGTCTTACTTTTTAAGAAGTGCAGATCTCTAGCTGTGTGACCTTGGGCAAGTCACTTAACCCCAATTGCCCTGCCTTCTCACTTCCAAAAAAGGCAAAAAAAAAGTGCAGTTCTTTTTAATATTAAGGAATTCCACTGTGCATGATATCTTAGGTCTTCATTTTGTGGTATGTCAAGGTATGTGTGTGAGACAAAGCCTCTGGCGGACAGTAGCATTGGGGGGAGGGTGGAAGAGTGGTGGAGGGAGGGGAAGGGTGGTGGAGGGAAGAGAGCACCATTTTACATCTTGCCAAACAAAGGAAGATAACCCAGTACTCTGTGCCAGCCTTGGCTCAATGCCTTCCATCAGTGTTCTGGAACAAAGGCAAAGGAGGGTGTGAAAGAATGAGAGTGTCAGAACATTCTATCTCTGCCGCTATCCAGATAATGCCTTGGCTAATGGCATTGATAGCATGCTTAGCAAATTTGCAGGGGTGACTACAACCCTTAGCATAACACCTGGTAAATGCTACGTGCTCAGTAAATATTTGTTGCCTGGATGGCTCAGTAAAGATCCCAAATGATCTTGACAGGCTGGAGCATTGGGCCAGATTGAATCAGATGGAATTTCATGGGGATTCATGGGGATGCATGGGTTCAAAAAAACCTTATTCACAAGAACAAGACAGAGAAAGCAGTCTTCTTGAAAAAGATCTGGGGGTGTTAGTAACCCACAAACTCAGTATGAGTCGTCTGTGTGATATATAATTACTGAGAAAGCTTATGTGATTGCAGGCAGTCTTAAGAGAAGTGTAGTGTCCAAGAATGAGGACATCATAACCTTGATTATTCTCAGCCTTGGTTAAACCACATCTACATATTCTTTTCAGTTTTGGGAGCCCCATTTGGGTGCTCACCTGGAGAATGTCCACAGTAGGGCAACCAGGATAGTGAATAGCCTCAAGTTTATGCCATGTAAGAATTTCCTGAAAGACCAGGGCATATTTCTCCTGGAGAAGAGAGGATTTGAGGGAGTTGGGTGGGATGGTGATATGTGGTGAATAGATGCCTGTGTTCAGATATTTGAAGGGCTTTCATGTGGAAGAGATATTAGCCTTGTTGTTTTTGGAGAAGGGAAGGTAGGGCAATTGGAGTTAAGTAACTTGCCTAAGGTCACATGGCTGAGGCCATATTTGAACTCAGGTCCTCCTTAACTCCAATGCCAGTGCTCTGTTCACTGCGCCACCTAGCCACCCCTAGCCTTGTTTTTGGCCTCAAAAGGTTAGCAGTTGCCTATTGGGCATTTCCAATCTGATGTCCTATAGGCGTCTCAAACTTCTAAAATGGAGCCCATTTTCTCCCTCCATTCATCCTCCCTCCCCAGGCTCCCAAACCTTCTCTCCCTTCTCAACCTGTTACTGTCAAAGATACCACAATTTTTGGGTCATGAGATCTGAAATCTTGGTAATGTTCTCTTCTTGTCACTGTCACTCATATTACCTTCCAAACAGTTGCCAAATATTGTTGCTTCTGTTGCTGCAATTTGTGTGCACCCCACATCCCCATTCACATAGCCACCATCCTGGTTTAGCCCTTTGTGACTTCTTGGTCAGACTATTGCAATAGCAATATTGGTCTCCCAACCTCATCTTCCCTCTCCCGTGCATCCCGTACATAGTGCCAAAGTTGTTTTCCTGAAGCAAAGGTGTGATTACATTCCCTACTCCCCACTCAGTAAACACCAGTGGCTCTGTGTTGACTTCAGGATCAAAATATAAACTTCTCTATTTTGGCATTTATAGCTTTTCACAGCCTGGCCCCTTCCTACCTGTCCAGATTCCCTTCTACTCCAATGACACTTGGCGGTTCCATCTTCCATCTTTGTGCCTTAACACTAGCTGTTTCCTATACCTGGAATGTTCTTCCTCCTTTTCTCTGCCTCTTGGAATCTCTTGTTTACTTCAAATCTCAGCTCAGATGCCATCTTCTTCAAGAAGCCTCTCATGGTCTCCCAAGTGCTAATCTCTCTCTCTCTAAGGTTACCTTAAATCTTGATTATATTTATCTTGTATGTAATTCTATATGTACAGTAATCCCTTCCACATTTTGACTTTCCCCATCATAGTTTTGATATATTACAGGTTAGCATAAGACATTAAATTGAAATTTTGGGGGAGTTTTGAGGAAGCCACAGAAGCCAGGCAAAGGCCAAGTTTAGAAACCCCAAAATGCATAAAATATAAGTATGGTATTGTATAACAGCAACATGCTTTATCTTTTAATACCATAATAATTCAGACTTCTTTTCTGATATGATGGTAGGACCAAAAAATTTTACAGGGATTTTCTACATTGTAAAGGCACTGCACCCCTAACCCTCACAATGTGAAAGTATAATATGTTTTTTCCCCTTTTATAAAATGTAAACTCGCTGAAGGCAGGGAACAAACCTGCTTTTTCTTTGCATTTGCAAAACTTGAGATAGTACCTGGCATATAGTAGTGTTTAATAAAACCTTAATAAAACTCATTGATTGATTGATAGTGGATTCCCCCTTATTGGATATCTTCAGACTGAAGCAGAATGGCCACTTTTTGCATAAATTGTAGAGGGAATTCTTTTAAGGTGTAAATTGGACTGAATGGTTACTGAGGTCCCTTCTTACTGAAATTCTGTGATTCTGTTAAGAAAAAATATAGTGTTGGCTTCTGGGTAGCAGCTGAACAGGAGTTGGCTTGCCAACATTGGATGACACCAGGCAGCCTTGGGGGTAGGGAGCTGGCTGGTTAACTATCTCAATTCTAAGTGTTCTTCAGCAAGGCTATGCCTGAGACAGATAATGATTTTCTGTGTGCAATCTGAACATAAGAAATTACCCTAAACTAGCTGATAAACTAGGTAAATATTGGCTTAAGCATAACTGTGTTAGAGTGTTGGGTTTTTTTTTAAGTCAGTGAAGCATGGCCAACAATTATAACAAATATTGCACATTTGGTTTTTAATTTGCAATTCTTCAGAATAGCATTGGCCTTTTTCTTCCTGACTCAGACTGTTTTTCTGTTTCAAACCTCATTGGCAGAGATTCTCTCAATCTGTTCCTTTTTGGGGGCAGATTCTCTCCACCCATCCTTGAAATGATACATTTTTCTACTTTGATTCCAACACCTTATTTATTAGTCTCAAGAGTTTTTTGGTGTTACTTTGTTTTTGATTTTTTGTTCATTTGTTTTGGAGGGGGGAAGACAAAGCAATTGGGATTAGGTGACATGCCCAAGGTTACAGAGCTAGTAATTGTGTTAAGTGTCTGAATTCAGATTTGAAATCAGGTTCTCGGGTGGAGCCAAGATGGCAGAGTAGAAGCACAACCTCCCCATGGCTCCGGCTTCCACCTTCCCCAATCCATGTAAAAAGGGGACTCTAAACAAATTTTGGAGCTGCAGAACCCACAAAATGACACAGAGGAGCTACTCTCCTGCTGAGGATCAACACACAGATGTGAAAGACAAAGTGAGAGTTCAGTGCAGTCTGGACTTTGGAACCAGTAAGTGGGAGTGCATGGCTATTACCCCCAGGGCAAGAAGCCGCTGAGACGCCAGCACAGCCAGCTAGTGCCACGTGGCAGCTTCAGCTCATGGCCTACAGAGTGTAGGGGGACCAAGCACTAGTCTGAGGGGTAATAGCTCTTGCTTTAACCTGCTTGGATCTGGATTGCAGTCTAGGGTGGATGTCCTGGGGTGTGTGTCCAGCTTGCCATCTAATACCTCTGGCAGCTGAGAAAACCCCAGCATTTGGGACGAAAGCTCTCCTGTCTGGTAGCAGAGTCCTACTGTGGCAAAAAGCCCAAAAGTCAAGTAATTGAGTAGCAAAATGAGCAGGCAAAGGAAACAAAGCAGACAGAAGATTCCAACATTAAACTCCTATTTTGGGGACAAAAAGGAGCAAAGCATGGAACTGGAGGAAAACAGTGAAGTCAGAACTCCAGCACCAAAAGCATCAAAGGAAAATACAAGCTGGTTACAGGCCATAGAGGACCCTTAAGAAGCAGATAAGAGAAGTGGAAGAAAAATTGGGAAGAGAAATGAGAACAATGCAAGAAAATTATGAAATGAGAGTCAACAGCCTGACTGAGGAAAATAATACCTTAAAAAACAGACTGACTCAAATGGCAAAGGAGGCTCAAAAAGGCAATGAGGAGAAGAATGCCTTAAAAAGCCTAATTTTGCCAGATGGAAAAAGAATCTCAAAAGCTCAATGAAGAGAATCATTGCTTCAGAATTAGATTGGAGCAAATGGAAGCTAATGACTTTATGAGAAATCAAGATGCTGTTAAATGGATGCAAACAAATGAAAGAATAGAAGGCAATGTGAAATATCTCATGGGAAAAACCACTGACCTGGAAAATAGATCCAGGAGAGATAATTTAAAAATTATTGGACTACCTGAAAGCCATGACCAAAGTAAGAACCTAGAAATCATCCTCTAGGAAGTTCTCAACCAGAGGGCAAAATAGAGGTTGAAAGAATCCACCTGCTGAAAAAGATCCCCCAAAGAAAACTCCTAGGAATATTATAGTCAGGTTCCAGAATTCCCAAATTAAGGAGAGAATATTACGAGCAGCCAGGAAGAAACAATTTGAATATTGTGGAAACACAATCAGGATAACCCAGGATCTGGCAGCTTCTACACTGAGGGATCGAAGGGCTTGGAATATGATATTCCGGAGGTCCAAGGAGCTGGGATTAAAACTAAGAGTCACCTACCCAGCAAAACTGGTATCATGTTTCAGGGGAAAATATGGTCATTCAGTGGAATAGAGGACTTTAAAGCATTCTTGCTGAAAAAACCAGAGTTGAATAGAAAATTTGACATTCAGATACAAGAAGCAAGAGAAGCATGAGAAGGTAAACAGGGAAAAGAAATCATAAGGAACTTATCAAAGTTGAACTATTAACATTCCTACATGGAAAAACAATAATTGTAACTTATGAAACTTCTCTCAGTAGTTGAAGAGAATAGAAATATATATGTGGGTATATGGGCATATGAATACATATATGAATGTATATATGTTTAAAGGTATATATAGATAGAGGGCACAGGACCAATTTAACAGGAAGGGATGATACTTAAAAGGTGAAATTAAGAGGTGAGAGAGGAATATAATGAGAGGAGATGGGGAGAGACAGATCAGGGTAAACTATCTCATACAGAAGAGGCAAGGGAAAATGGTTACAATGGAGGGGAAGAATAGGAAGGCAAAAGGGAATGGGTCAACTTTATTCCCTTTGAATCTGGCTTGAGGAGGGAGTGAAATACACACTAAATAGGGTATCTCACCCTCCAGGAGAATGGGGGGGGGAGGGAATGAGAAGGGGGGGATGATGGAAGGGAGGGAAGGCTGGGGGGGAGGGAAGTTGGAAGCACCCACTTTTGAAAAGGGACAGGATCAAAGTAGAGAATAGAACAAGTGGGAGGTGGGATAGGAGGGAGGGAAATATAGTCAGTCTTTTACAATATATCTACTATGTTATTGTTTTGCATTAGCCACACATGTACAATGTATACTGAACTGCTTATCTTCCCAGTAAGAGTGGGTGACAAGAAAGGAAGGGAATTAATCTGGAATTGAAAGTTTTAAGATCAAATATTCAAATATATATGTATATATATGTGTGTGTGTGTGTATACATATGTATATACTATTCTTAATACCATCTTACATGTACTTGGGAAATAAGATATACAGGCACTGGGGCATAGAGATCCACTGGAAAAGTCGAAAGGGGTATGGGAGAAAATATGGGAGAGAGCACATTGGAGGAGGGGATATCCTGTGGGACTGCTATTATGGGGCTGGGTAGGGGAAAAACGGAGAAAATTTGTAACTCAAAATCTGGCGGAAACGAGTGATGTAAATCAGAAGTTAATAAAGCATTAAAAAAAAAAAAAGAAAGAAATCAGGTTCTCATGACTCCAGGGCCAGTGCTCTATTCACTGTGCCACCTTGCTGCCCCTTTGGTGCTACTTTAAAAATTTTTTTAAATCACTTTTTAAAAAAAAAAGAATGTAAAGTTTTTTTGATCTAAATGAGTGGTACTCAGAGTCAACTTGGCATGTGTTTTTGTTGATTGTTGAGTGGGCCAAGGGCATCATGAACCTTAATAGGTAATCATTCATTCTGGTTTGGGGCTAATTTCTAAAGTTAGTTACTTATATTTTCTTCATCCATTTCTATCTTCATTGGTGCTGAGTAGGGGCAGTTGGACTAGAAGGCCTCTGAGGTGTCTTCCAGCTCTGTATTTATGATTTAATTAAAAAATAATAATGTTACTTAAAATCTCTATGAACCTCGGTTTCCTAAACTACAGAATGGGAATAGCAACAGCACCTTTTTCAAAGGGTTGTTGTGATATTCCAGTGACATAATGTCTGTTACTTGTTGTTCAGTCATTTTTCAGTCATTTCCAACTCTTTATGACCATATTTGGGGTTTTCTTAGCAAAGATACTAAAGTAGTTTGCCATTTGCTTCTCCAGCTCATTTGACAGATGAGGAAACTAAGGCAAACAGGGTTAAGTGACTTGCCCAGGGTCACACAGCTATCTCTGAGGCCAGATTTGAACTCAGAAAGGGGAGCCTTCCTGACTGCAGGCCTAGCAATCTATCCACTGCCCCCACCTAGCTGTCTCGATGTCTATACAGTGCTTTATAAACCTTGAAGCACTGCAAAAATTTCAGCTGTTATTATTGTTGGTATCATTGTTTCAGAAACTATGTTCTGGGTCTAGGTAATCCTCTGCCTATGGATACTTAGTATTCAGAAAGGGATATAATTTACTTACCTAAGAGGATTGAGGATTTGGTCCAAGGATATCGTTTTAAATCTGTCACTTTGCTGGCCTTGAGATGGGATACTCTCATCATTCCCGGTGAAACAACTAGGCAAAATGGAGAACTGATATTTCAGTGAGGACAATGATGGCTTGAGTCAGTGGGTTACCAGTGGCCAAATGGAGAGTGCTGCAGTCTTGTCATGGCTATACAGAGACACAGCAATCATTTTGTTTATTGTCACAAATAGTGAATCCAATGGCTCTTCACCTAGTATTCTCCCTCTCCCCCTCTCCCTGTTTCCACATCGTTAAACAACTAATTTTCATGCCCTTCAGTTAGAGAGAGTGTGAAAGAAAGGTCAAGGCTGGAATCAAAGCCACTGTCTATTTTTTTTTATGTGTGGGGAAAATGAGCACACAAAAATATAGATGAATGGGCTTAGAGAAGGGCAGGCAATATAGAAGGAGTAGCTAGTAGCTGTTATGGGTATATAAATTTATTTTAAATTTAATTTCACAAAGATTTAAGTGCCTACTGTGTGTCAGGCACTGGGGAATACAAAGAATAAAATGAAAGTCTATTCTTAAGGAGCTTATCTTCTACTATTTAAATAATTAAATTATAGAGGGTAGGGGTGAGGTGGGGAAGAGAATTTGAGTGAATCAATTCAAATTTATCTATACATTTGAAAAGAAAAAGATAGTGGCAGCTAAGTGGTGCAGTGAATAGAGCACAGGACCTGAGTTCAAATTTGACATCAGACACTCGACACACTTACTGGCTGTGTGACCTTGGGCAAGTCACTTAACCCCAATTGCCTTGCCTTCCCTCCTCCAAAAAAAAAAAGATAACTCACATGCTTGGCTATAGGATAGAGACTGGACCTATAAATGATGATAAATTTGTTGTAGTTGTATAGTCTTTTTCAGTTATGTCCAACTCTTCATGGCCCCATTTGGGGTTTTCTTGGCAGAGATACTGGAGTGGTTTGCCATTTTCCTCTCCAGCTTATTTTACAGATGAGAAAACTGAGGCAAGCAAGGTCACACAGCTAGTAAATGTCTGAGGCCAGCTTTGAGCTCAGGAAGAGGAGTCAGTTCCTGACTCCAGGCCTAGCACTTTATGATGAATAGATAATAGTTTAAAAAAAATCTATTAAACTTTTAACATGTGCTGGAGCATTTGGGAAGCATTATGGATACAAATAGAAAAGTGGAAATAGGGGCGGCTAGGTAGCACAGCAAGTAAGAACACGGCTCCAGTGTCGGGATGACCTGGGGATCGTATCCCGGGCTCAGACACTTAGCACCCACCCAGAAACACCTGGCCATGTAACCTTGAGCAAGTTACTTAACCCTGATTGCTTTAAAAAAAAGAAAGAAAAGTGGAAATAGACACTGCTCTCAAGGAGTTATCATTCTATTAAGAGACAAACCAACATATATTGCAGTTTCCAGCTACAAGATGGAAAGGCCCGTAGTTTTTAGGGCACAGTAGCAAAGCAGATGGTATCGAATCTTCTTTAGTGTCATTTCCACTAATAATACCCATTTCTGATGTTGAACAATTTGATTCTGCTATGGTGGCAAGAATTTTTCCTTGCTCTTGAAAAGCTGTGGCTGCTAAAGATTTCATCATAGGTAATTCCTAGGTGAAGAAATTCCTTCTACTGGTGCAGGTTGGCACCTTCTTTGTTTCTTATAATATTAGAGAGTTACCTAGAACCCAGAGAGATTGAGTGACTTTTCCAGGTCACATAGTATTACTAGAGGTAAGTTAGTATCATTATCTATGCATATAAAGGACAGCATATTGCAATTCCCCTCTGAGCCCCCACCCCCATCTCTCATGCCTTTTCTCTCTTCTCTGCCCCAACAAAAACCTTGCCTTGGTTCATTTCTTTTGGGAGCAATGTCAATTTCTCTGTTCTCTATTGCACATTGGCTGTTTTAGAGCTATCATCTGAGGAGGGGGAGGATTTTCTTCCCTTTGCATTGCTAGCATCCTCTCAGATGCAAAGATTTTCTATGGAAATATGGTTTGTCTCTAGGAGCAAGTACAAGACTCTAGAATGCATTTTTCTTCTGCCTTAATACTAAGCTTTCTACAGTTGGGTTATTGAGGATTTTTTAAATTCCCAGGGATATATAGCAATGTTTTAGGTGCTAGAAGTTCTGTGATGGGTATGGTGCTCTTTAGAGCACTGGAATTATAGTCAAGACCAGGGTTCTAGAGCCAGCTTGCCATTTACTATGTAACCATGAACATGTTGCTTAATTTCTCTGGGCCCTCAGTATTTTCATCTGAAATATAAAGAAGTTAGATTTATGCCCCTTAGAATCAATACACTAACAACCAAACTAACAGTAGTTATACTGATGTCTTGAGTTAGTCTAAATAAAAAAATGTGTCAACTTAAAACGCCCTCCTTGAGCTGAGCTGCTGATCAATTCTGCTTGTGTCCTTTCTAGGTCTTCTTAAATTTGTTTCATCAAGTATTCCCTGTCTCTCCTGGATCTTCAATCTCTCCCTCTCCATGGGTTTACCAACAAATACAGCCATTTCCTCCTTATACTAAAAAAAAAAAGTCTTCCCTCTGCCCTACCAATTTCTCATACTTTTGCAGTCTCTCTGTTTCCATTCACTGCTAAATTATCACTGAAGAGCAATCTTCATTTGATGCCTCCACTTCCTTTCTACCTACTCATTCCTTAACTCCTCAGAATCTGACTTCCACCCCCACCACTTTGCTGCCTCAGAATTCACCAACAACTTCCTAGTCATTCTCTTTCTTGATCTTTCTGTTGCATTTGACATTGTCAATGACCATCTTTCTAGAAATTTTCTCTTCCTGTGGCTTCTGTGATAAACAGATCTTCCTAGTTACTCTTCTCCCATCCCATAAATGGGGGTGCCCCCCACGCCCACCCCGGAGTCTGTTCTTGACTCTCATTTCTTCTATCTCTACTCTTATGATTTCTACTTCTACAGCTTCTGGAGAAGGAAAAGGCAAGCCACTGCAGTATTTTTGCCAAGAAAACCCCAAATGGAATCAAGGAGAGTCCAACATAACTGAAATGATTGAACAACTACAGCTTCAGCTGTTACCTTTGCACTGATGATTTAAAGATCATAAGATTTTAGATCTGAAAGGAACCTTAGAGTTTGTCTAGCCCTGGGGGTCTTACCCTAGGGTCCGTGAACTTTTTTTTTTTAAATACTCTTAATGTTTTTATTTATTTTTAATTTTTAAATTTAATTATTTAAAAGAGTATACTCTTTTAAAATATTCTGATAACTGTATTTGAGTAGAATTGATTACCTTTATAATCCAATGCACTTTATTTTGTGCATTTTAAAATATTATTCAGAGAGCAGGTCCATAGGCTTTGCCAGACTGCCAAAGTGCTTCACAACACACAAAAAAGTTAAGAACCGCTGTTCTTACCCAACTTTATAGATGAAGAAACAAAGACCCAGCTCCCAAATCTATCTTTCTAACCACAATCAGATCTTTCTCTTTCTAAGCCTGTAGCCTTCATTCCCCAACTGGTTGTCTCATTAGCATCTGTAATGGGAATGGGAATTTGAAGATCTTCCCTGCCCCTTAATAGACCTAGGGGGCTGTTTGAAGACCTCCCCTGCTTTGAAAGTAAACTCTTCCCCCTAATAGGCTGAATGTAATTACATGGAACCTGTGATGGAGGGAATTTGCTGAAGGGTGCAACAGATCCCACAGAAAGCTTACCTGCTGTGAAGATAAACTCTGCCCCCTAACAGACTGAATGTGGTTACATGGAGCCTGTGGTGGGAGGAGTTTGCTGAAGGGAAGCAGAGCCCACAGGATGCTGGTAGATAGAGCTAGCCAGATGGTGGGGGAGAGAGGAGGACCTCAGGCAAAGAGTCAGATAGGCTCATGAGTAGATATTGATCTTGTATTGGTTTGTGAGAAGGCTGAAGGATGCTGTGGCTCTCAGCATTTTTATGGATTTTGAATATCTTTGCTTTATGATGGAATTGGCTCACTGGTTTTTGGGATTTCGTTTTCTGGTGTCTAAATAAATGTTTCAGTTCTATCCTCTATCTGGAGAGTTTGGTATATTTTGCAATTGAATGTCATGTGATAGTTATAGTCACAGTCTTTATCGTGATCGTGCGTGCTGTAAATATTGCATTGGCGCTTCAGCATCTCAAACATGATGTGTCCAAAACTGAACTATTCATCTTTGCAATAAAATTTGCTATTTCTTCTGACTTTCCTATGTCTGTTAGCTGCACTGGTGTTGTCTATGTTATTCAGGGAGTTATTTTTCAATTTCACTATCCTTTTCTACCCTACCCAATCTTGCTAGTTTTCATGCGTTGTCACTTATGGGGCAGCTAGGTAGCACACTGGATAGAGCACTGAGCTTGGAATCAGGAAGAATCATCTTCATGAGTTCAGATCTGGCTTCATACATTTAATAGTTGTGTGATCCTGGGCAAGTCACTTAGCCTTGTTTACCTCAGTTCCTCATCTATAAAATGAGCTGGAGAAGAAAATGGCAAGCCACTCCACTAACTTTGCAAAGAAAACCCCAGATGGGGTCACAAAGAGTCAGACACAATTGAAAGGACTCAACAATAACCATCAATTATACCTTCAAAATAGCTCTCCCAAGCATTTTCTCCTCTCCATTCCTCCTGTTCATGTCCACTTAGACCACTTCATTAATACCTATAACCTAGACTATTAATAATAATGTGATTCATATTGCTATTGTTTATGGTAAGTACTGCAGTGATTAACCTCACCTTACAAATGAGAAAACTGAAGCTCAGAAAGGTTAAGGGATTTGTCTAAAGTCACACAGCTAGTAAGCTTAGAGCTAAGATTTAAATCCTGTAAGTACTATAGTCTTTCACCTATGCTGCATTCATTTTCTACTGAGTATTGTAATAATTTCCAAACTGGTCTCCTTACTGTTAGCTCTTCCTTTCCAATCTGTTCCACAGTTACTGTAGTCTTCCCAAAGCATAATTCTGATTATGTTGCCATAATCTTTGTTGACTCTTTTATTTATCTGCATAATAACGTCCCAGCTCCTCTTGTCATTTGATTCAAGCCTTCACAAATTATTTCATTTGAACCTTATACTCTCTCTGTAAAGTAGGTAATAAAACACTATTATTTCCACACTTATGGATAAAGGACACTGAGACTCAAATGCTAAATTACTTGCCAAGGACTATATAGCTAGGAAATGACAGTCAAGATTGGACTAACCTAGGAAATATTTTTTTCAATTAGAATGTGTCTTTTATGTCTTCTTCTCATGTATACTCCCTCCAACTGCCAAAATAGTCTTCATAAAACCCATGTGTGACCATGTCACTCCTATGCTCAGTGACCTCTTGTGATGATCCGTTGCTGAGGATGAATAATGAACTCATCAGCCTGGCATTTAAGATCTTACCCAGTGTGGCCCCTTCCTACTTTTTCAGTCTTGTTTGCTACAAACACCCCTTCCCCCCCCACTTCATGAACTCAATGTTCCAGCTAACTTACTGGCTATTTCCTCAATTTGATAATTCTTTTGCTTCTCTACATTTGTACATTGACACAAAATCCTCATCTTTGACTCTCAGAATAATTTTTTTCCCTTTTAAGACAAGTTAGTCATTACTTTTTCCACGAAGGATCCATCCAGGTGTTAGTTCTCTCTGCTCAATTTTCTTTTCACAGTAATTATTTATGCACATATTGCATTTTCCCAATTGAGTGTAAGCTTTTTTAAAGGTAGGAGCTCTTTCATTTATGTCTTTTTATTATCACCATCCAGGTAAGCGCCTTGCATATAGTAGGCACATAATAAATGATTAATTATTTTTGTTCATTCTTTGTTCTAAAAGAAGACCAATAACTTCAAGAGGGTGATGTCTTGACCTGCAAGTAAATTGGATTTAAGTGAGGCAGAGCGGTGTAGTCATCAGCCTCACTCTTTCCTCCAGAGTCATGGGGGTCCAGTAACAAAATATAAGTTAGGACCACTGGCAATGGCCCCCAGTGTTTACTGAGTTGCATGAACTATATGAATGAAATTGGGTAGCACTGAATGCATCCTGTGGACCATTCAAATTAATCTATTCTTCCCAAATGAAGTGGCCTAATGCTTTCTCTGTGGCATTGCATGTTCCTTCCTTTTCCTGGATGTTCCTTGAACTCAACCAGTCTAATTCCTGTAAGGTCCAGCTCAGAGGCATTTTCTTCCTTGAAGACTTCCCTGATACCTACAGTCCTCCCCCCGTCTAGAAGGTATTTTTCCATCCTCTGAGCTCTCATAACCTTCTGTTTGTCCCTTTCTTACAGAGTGTAATCCAATCTTGTATCAGGTAATTTTTTTTTATTGTTATTTATGTAATTCTTATGCCTTCTGGATTTTTGAAACCCTGAAAATAGTCCTGAGTTATAGGGTGTGGGGTGTTTTCCTTCTAAGGATTAATTTAAAAGTTGTTTTAGGGAAAGGAAGGAATTATTCCATTTGAAACTCTTCTCGTCATTAGTAGCTAACACATAGTCTCAATGCTGGCATGTATAGTATGGCAAAAAATAGGTGATGGTAGAATGTCCTGCTGCCTCATCTCTGCCTCCTGTCTTCTCTGGCTTCCTCTAAATCCCAACTCAAATTCTCCTTTCTACAGGAAGCCTTTCCCAATCTACATTAATGCTAGTGCCTTTCTTTTTTCAATCATTGCTAATTTATCCTATACCTATCTTGTTTGTACATAATTGTTTATATGTTGTCCCCCCATTAGACTCCTTGTGAGTCTAATGCAATATGTGCATAAATAATTAGAGTAAAAAGAAAATTGAGCAGAGAAAGCTTATGAAACAAAACCCCATGGGAGCTCCTTGTTCGTCAGGGACTGTCTTTTGCTTTTTTTTTTTTTTTTTTTTTTTGGTCTCCACAGTGCTTAGCTTAGTGTCTGGTACATAGTAGGTGCATAATGAATACCTATTCACTATCAAGCTGGCAGACATTGGAGTAGTAATGGTCCATTGACCAGTTGAGCAAAATTTGGAGAGAAAGGCTGATCAGCAGGTTGATTAATGTGTTCAGAACTCAAGAATGTCATCATCTGAGGCGGAGGACTTTCAGTGTTCTGCAATGTAGGGATTCCCCATGCTGATGAAATCACAGATGCTGAAAGTCTAGAAGTGTCTTCTTTCCAAAGAGACTGTACGGTGCTTGAGGGAGCTGGGACCAGTCTTAGTCATCTTTCGGTTCACAAACCACCATTTATTATGCATTTATTCTCATATTAGTGCTGTGCTAAGCATTAGGATACAAAGACAAAGAGGAAAGAAATACTTACTAGCTGTGTGACCTTGGGCAAGTCACTTAATCCCAATTGCCTCCCCCCCCCCCCCCACACACACAAAGTGAAAGAAATACTCCCTATCCTCCCTCTCTAGCCAGAGGAGACAAAATACATATACATAGATACATACAAAATAGACACAGGGTGATTGGGGGGAAGCAAAACTCTTTCCTGGGTGGATCACTCCTTATCTCCCCTTCCTCCTCCCTATGAAGCACTGATCACAAACCTCATCTGTACTAAGTTCTCGGCAGATACCTGACGAATGGATATTAGAATTCTCTTGCTTCTGTACATTTGTACATTGACACAAAGTCATTCCCCTTGCCTACAATGTACTCACTCCTCATCTTTGACTCTCAGAATAATTTTTTCCCCTTTTAAGACAACTTAGTCATTACCTTCTCCATAAAGGATCCATCCAGGTGTTAGTACTCTCTGCTCAATTTTCTTTTTACTCGAATTATTTATGCACATATTGCATTTTCCTAGTTGAATGTAAACCATTTTTAGATTGAATTCATTTACACATTCAACAGATATCTTATAAACACCTACTGTTTGTAGAGCACTGTACCAGGCTCTGGAGGAGATAATAAAGTTTCAATAAGACAAGGTCTCTGCCCTCATAGAGCTTAGTAGAGATAGGAAAATATAGCTCGTACACAGATAGTATACAGTGAATGTTATTGTAAAGTGCTTGATAAATTTTGAAAGGGAAGGAGATCATTACTGTTGAGTGTGGGGTGGGGAATGGGAGATTGGGATAGGCTTCTTGAAGGAGGTGATATTTAAGTTGGACTTTTAAAAGATGGGTAACTGATGCAGGTCAGCTAGTTGGCACAGTGGCACTGGACTTGAAATCAGGAGGAGTCATCACCACTTACTAGCTGTGTAACCGTGGACAAGTCACTTAGCCCTATTTGCCCCAGTTACTCATCTATAAAATGAGCTGGATAAAGAAATGTCAAACCACTCCAGTAACTTTGCCAAGAAGACTCCAAGAATAGGGTCCTGGAGAATTGAACATGACCAAAATGAATGAACAATAATAGCTTTGACTCAGGGATACCACTACTGGGCCTGTAACCAAAAGAGGTTGCTATCCACAAGAAAAAAGGTTTTTTTTTAATAGCTTTAGCAACATATTCATAATGACATAAGACTTCAGAAACAAAATATGTGGTGAGGGATTGGGGAATAGCTTAATCAGCTATGGTATATGAATACAATGGGATATTGTTGCCTGTAAGAAATAACAAATCAGAGAAATTTAGAGAAATATGGGAAGACTTGGTTCAAGTTCTGCAGAGGAAAAGAAAGCAGAGCCCAAGGAACAGTGTACCCTGCAATTACATCAATGGGTCAAAGACAAAGGTCCCATACAATGCACAATGCTGGCAGCGCACTGTCAGAGATAAAACAGACTTTCTAGTAACAACGCTAACAGAGACAGAAACTGACAAATACTGTCAGTTGCAATCATTGCATTAGGTGGTTTTGTTGAACTATTTTGAGTGGATGATGACATTTAGTGTTTGGGAAGTGTCATTAGCAGCTAACAATTTCAATGCCAGAAGGTACTGTATGGTAATGGACAAACTATGGTAGAATGTCCTACTCCTTCATCTCTGCCTTCTGGCTTCCCTGGCTTCCTCCAAGTCCCAGCTTATCAAACAAAATATGTCAATACTTTTTTTAAAAGGATGGGGGAGGATTCAGGCAAAGTGGGAAAGGTGGGTATACCATACATGGGGAATAGGCACATAGGCAAGAGAGCACACTGCATTTTCCCAGGGAAGAGAGGAAATCAATCTGGCTTTTATAGTGAAGTTCATGGAGGGTAGTGTTATAAGCTACTACTAGAAAATTCAAGTGGTTTTTATATTGTGGTGGGCATTGAATGCTAGGGAAAAGGACTGAGGACTAGGTCAACATTTCTGCCTCCATCATATCATATATCTATATATAAAATTTTGTGTTTATAATAATATATATTATATATTTTTTATAATTATATATATATATAATATTATAATTATAACACAGTCAAAGTATTATTTGAGTAAGACATTCTTACTTTCCTAAGGACTGGAGAGCCTTTCCATAGCACAAGATTTTGTGCTTCAATTCACTGTGAGTCACATGTCCCAACATTGCTAACCCATTCCTTTAACATCAATCACTTTTTCTGAAATTTAATTACATCAATTTCATTATACCAATCACTCATCTTGAAATTGCCTTTCTTCTTTCCTTGATTTCCATGCTCCTGGCTATGAAAGAATTTAGTGTTGTCACTTCTAAGAATTTATATCATCTGGAATTCAGAACCCTGGATCTGGAGGCTGTATCTTTCCTGGTCTTGTAGTCATATGCATAGGTGCCTTGTGCCAGAAAATATTTGGCATGAATCTGTGCTGAGCATAGTCTAAAAACTGAGCTTGCTTTGGAAGAGAGTAAGTAAGCCAAGGGCTTTATCTTCTGCCTTCTGGATAAAACAACAATTTCTGTTTTAAGTCATTTAAATTCAGATGGTTTAATTCAGAGCAGGACACAAAACATCATTTGACTTGGACAACTAAGGGCAGCAGGAGTAGCACTTGAGTCTCATTGATATTGAAGGAGCATTTTCCACTGGAATGTTTTTGTTCAGTCATAGCTTACTCTTTGTTGCCCTCATTTGGGGTTTACTTGGCAAAGGAAATGGAGTAGTTTGCCATTTCCTTCTCTAGCTAATTTTATAATTGAGGAGCTCAGGCAAACAGGTTTAAGTGACTTGCCCAGAGTCACACAGCTAGTAAGTACCTGGACCAGATTTGAACTCAGGTCCTCCTGACTCCATGCCTTGCTCTTTATCCACTATATCATCTAGCTGTCCTGATATGAATGGAATACCCTTGCACAAGGTTTGCCTTTCTCTTTTTTTTTTCTTCCCAATGATGACAAACACTTCAGAAGGAATGTTAGATTTAGTAATGTCCAGAGACATTATAAGTAGTATCAATGTCTGAGGTAACTGCTTTCTGGGGCAAACTGAACCAACTAAGGCAAGCAGCACAAAATATTTCAATTTGTAATTAGTGATAAGAATCTTTTAAAAAAAAAGGCAAATTCAGTTGAGTGAGAGAACTATTTACTTATGGTAGCTTAGGGGATAAAATCAGATATTTGGAAGAAGTCTCTCAGCTAATCCAACAGGCAGGATTTGGGGTTCCATGCTCTTTTTACTATATCTGAGTCTTCTTTCATATTCCCTCCCCCTCAAATTGCAGGAGGAAGGGTAGCAATGGGATTATTACTTAGCTTTAGTGAGGAGCTGTTGCTGCTTGCTAAGGGAGGTCCTTGGGTAAGGAGAGAGGGAAGGGAAGAAGCCCTGGGGAGCTAATGGGATTGGGTGGGTTGAGGATTTTAAAAAATGAGATGGAAGGAAAAAGGGTGTGAACAAACTGTTCTCTGCTGTCCCTCTGAAATCGAAATTGAAACTTTCTCTTTTTAGGGTCTGAGCTCACAGTTCCTTCTCTGCTGAAGGAGGCTACACATATTAACTTTTTTTTCCATTCTGAATTTCATGACCTAGGGCAAAGTTCTGGTGGCCCCACACTAGTTACACTTCTGGTAATAGCACTCCTTATATTCATTGATGAGTTTCAGGCATGTTGGTGGGTGAATTGCAAGCACACTTTCTTGGAATTGAGTGTGAAAGAATGAATATCATTATTTCCCTTTACTGCTTTGCCTCTGGATGCATTTGCCTGTCCCATTTCCTTTGCTGATCTTTTGCTGCCTTGATTTTGTTAATCGGCTTTTGGACATGAAAGAAGCTTGATTACATTTAAGGGAAACAAAGTCCAAACCTGCCATCCTTTATGAGAGTGTTAAGAAAAGCTATCTTGTGCTATTATACATTGCTGCAGGAAATATATACATGCATAATACATACACATTTACACAAATGTATACACACATATATATATATATACATATACAGTTTTATATATATCCTAGTATTTTGTTTTTCCCCTAAAAGTTATGTTTTCTATGTCAAATAGATTGCCCTATATCCACAGTGTCTCCATCTCATTTTATTATAACAATGTTAGTTGTTTTCATTAGTAGGATGGTTTTCATTGGGTGTCACCCAAATGTGCTGCTTTCCCTCAAGCTTTCCTTCTAAACACAATAGTCTTTTCTTAGCACCCAGATGTGGACTGTTCCTCCCAGTGTTTTGAGAGAATAGCTGTAACCTACTGTCCCTGGACTACATCAGAGGCTCTTTTAACCCAGGACTGGGATTTTGGGCACATGAAGGAACAGGATCCAGAGAACCCTTCAGTTTGCCCACTTGGATGGGAAGACATTAAAATCAGCCCAGCTGGGTCTGTTAAACCATAATTTGGCCTCCCTTTCACTTTCCACCCTAGGAGATGCATTCAGTCACATATATTGTCAAGGTTTATTCTCAGAAAGATGGTCATTCCAACTACTAAACCCTGGCCCCTGCCAAAGCTCAGAGATTTCTTCCGTCACTCACGCATTATGAGACTTGTTCATCACTGGATTGGATGTGTTTGTATAGAATGTAGACGATGACATATTGGGAATTTGGAGAGGGTATTCATGCTTCTAGGATGGTTTAGAAAAAGCATCCTCTCAGCTTTCTTCTAGCTCTGTGATTTGGAAATTGTATGACCTTTGTTAAGTCATGGGATTTTAGGCATCTAGTCCTTGTCATGCAATCTACTACAGAAGAGTCATATAACCTTCCTAGGCCTCATTTTCCTCATCTGCAAACTGAGATGTTGCTCTAGCCCAGAGATCCTTCAACTTGTTTGTGTCATGGGTCCCTTGGGTAGTCAGGTGAAGCCAATAGATTCCTTCTCAGAATCATGTTCGAAAATGCACAACATAAAACATACAGAATTACAAAGGAAACGAGATATATTGAAATTATATTGAAATACAGTGATAAAAGTATTTTCATTTTAAATTTTTTTCATTTTGAACTTAAATATAAAAAGAAAAAAAACAATTTCCATGTATATAAAAAGAGGATTCAATATAAAACTATCAATTTCCATTTCATGCTCTTTATTTTTTTTCTTTTTTGAAAAACTATGGGGAGGGGGGCAGAGTCAAGATGGCAGAGTAGAAGCAGGACCTCCCCGCTGCTCCAGCTTCCACCTTCCCCAATCCATGTAAAAAGGGGACTCTAAACAAACTTTGGAGCTTCAGAACCCACAAAATGACACAGAGAAGCTAACCTCCCACTGAGGACAGCCCAGTAGGCCGGCAGGAATCAGCCAGCGCAGTGCACTGGGAGCCCGAGCCCAGCTCCACACGAGGGTTTAGCCCCAGGGCGGGCCTGACCAGCCAGCAGGCTGTGGCCGTTTCAAGATTTATCAACACATAAAGGACAAAGTGAGAGGTCAGTGCAGTCTGGACTTTGGAACCCAGTAAGTGGGAGTGTGTGGCTTTTGCCCCTGGCCGGGACAGCCAGCCAGCGCCTCGTTGCAGCTTCATCTCCTGGCCTGCAGAGTGTAGGGGGACCAAGCACCAGTCTGAGGGGTAATCGCTCTTGCTTTAACCTTCTTGGATCTGGATTGCAGTCTACGGTGAAGGTCCTGGGGTGTGTGTCCAGCTTGCCAGAGTGTATGGTTACCTCAGAGAGGGCACCCATAATACCTCCGGCAGGTGAGAAAACCCCAGCGTTTGGGACGAAAGCTCCCCTGTCTGGTGGCAGAGTCCTACTGTGGCAAAAGCCCAAAAGTCAAGTAATTGAGTGGCAAAATGAGCAGGCAAAGGAAACAAAGCAGACAAAAGATTCCAACATTACAGTCCTATTTTGGGGACAAAAAGGAGCAAAGCATGGAACTGGAGGAAAACAGTGAAGTCAGAACTCCTGCACCAAAAGCTTCAAAGGAAAATACGAGCTGGTTACAGGCCATAGAGGACCTTAAGAAGCAGATAAGGGAAGTGGAGGAAAAATTGGGAAGAGAAATGAGAACATGCAAGAAAATTATGAAATGAGAGTCAACAGCCTGATTAAGGAAAATAACACCTTGAAAAACAGACTGACTCAAATGGCAAAGGAGGCTCAAAAAGGCAATGAGGAGAAGAATGCCTTAAAAAGCCGAATTTGCCTGATGGAGAAAGAATCTCAAAAGCTCACTGAGGAGAATCATTGCTTCAGAATTAGACTGGAGCAAATGGAAGCTAATGACTTTATGAGAAATCAAGATGCTGTTAAACAGATGCAAACAAATGAAAGAATAGAAGGCAACGTGAAATATCTCATGGGAAAAACCACTGACCTGGAAAATAGATCCAGGAGAGATAATTTTAAAATTATTGGACTACCTGAAAGCCATGACCAAAGTAAGAACCTAGAAATCATCCTCCAGGAAGTTCTCAAAGAAAACTGCCCTGATGTTTTAGTACCAGAGGGCAAAATAGAAGTTGAAAGAATCCACCGATCACCTGCTGAAAAAGATCCCCAAAAGAGAACTCCTAGGAATATTATAGCCAGGTTCCAAAATTCCCAGACCAAGGAGAGAATATTACGAGCAGCCAGGAAGAAACAGTTTGAATATTGTGGAAACACAATCAGGATAACCCAGAATCTGGCAGCTTCTACACTGAGGGATTGAATGGCTTGGAATATGATATTCCAGAGGTCCAAGGAGCTGGGATTAAAACCAAGAGTCACCTACCCAGCAAAACTGAGTATCATGTTTCAGGGGAAAATATGGTCATTCAGTGGAATAGAGGACTTTCAAGCATTCTTGCTGAAAAAAAAAACCAGAGTTGAATAGAAAATATGACATTCAGATACAAGAAGCAAGAGAAGCATGAGAAGGTAAACAGGGAAAAGAAATCATAAGGAACTTATCAGAGTTGAACTATTAACATTCCTACATGGAAAAACAATTGTAACTTATGAAACTTTTCTCAGTAGTTGAAGGGAATAGAAATATATATGTGGGTATATGGGCATATGAATATATATGTGAATGTGTATGTATGTTTACAGGTATATATAGATAGAGGGCACAGGACCAATTTAACAGGAAGGGATGATACTTAAAAGGTGAAATTAAGAGGTGAGAGAGGAATATAATGAGAGGAGATGGGGAGAGACAGATTGGGGCAAACTATCTCATACAGAAGAGGCAAGGGAAAATGGTTACAATGGAGGGGAAGAATAAAAAGGCAAAAGGGAATGGGTCAACCTTATTCTCGTTGAATTTGGCTTGAGGAGGGAATGAAATACACACTAAATAGGGTATCTCACCCACCAGGAGAGTGGGGGGGAAGGGAATGAGAAGGGGGATGATGGAAGGGAGGGAAGGCTGGGGGGGAGGGAAGTTGGAAGCACCCACTTTTGAAAAGGGACAGGTTCAAAGTAGAGAATAGAACAAGTGGGAGGTGGGATAGGAGGGAGGGAAATATAGTCAGTCTTTCATAATATATCTACTATGTTATTGATTTGCATTAGCCACACATGTACAATCTATACTGAACTGCTTATCTTCCCAGTAAGGGTGGGCATCAAGGAAGGAAGGGAATGAATCTGGAATTCAAAGTTTTAAAATCAAATATTAAAAATATATATATATATATATATATATACTATTATTAATACCATTTTACATGTAATTGCGAAATAAGATATATAGGCACTGGGGCATAGAGATCCACTGGAAAAGTCAAAAGGATATGGGAGAAAATATGGGAGAGAGCAGATTGTAGGAGGGAATATCCTGTGGGACTGCTATTTTGGGGCGGTGGGTAGGGGAAAAACGGGGAGAAAATTTGCAACTCAAAATCTGGCAGAAATGAATGATATAAATCAGAAGTTAATAAAGCATTTGAAAAAAATAATTTTGCACTGTAGGCCTGACACATAATAGGTACTTAATAAATGCTTGTTGACTGACAAAAAAAAGAAAAACTATGTAATAAATATTACACATGATTTTCAAAGCTACTCTGCTTTTCTGTGTTTTCTTCAAAGTTTTCTTTTGTTCACTGCTGCATAGTTTTAATTTTTTTCCCTCTCTCCCTCCCCCTTTTACCTAGAGAAGGCTACCATTAGACACAAATATTTGTATATATGTAAAAGCATACTATATATACTTATATTTATCAGTCTTTTCTCTGGATGTGGGCAGCTTCTTCCTTTACAGGTCCTTTGTAGTTGATTTGAGTATTTAAAATACTCAAAATGACTTAGTTGTTCAAAGTTGCTCTTAGAACAATACTGCTTTTACTATACAGTGTTCTCTTGGTTCTACTCATTTCACTCTTCACTTTCATTATTTCATATAAATCTTTCCATGTTTATTTAAAATCAATCTGCTTATCATTTCTTACAGCACATTATAATTCCATCACCATCATATACCAAAACTTGTTTAGCCATTCCCCAATTGATGGACATTTCCTCAATTTCCAGTTCTTTGCCACCACAAAGAGAGCTGCTATAAATAGTTTAGAACATGTAAGTTCTTTTCCTTTTTTCCTTATCACTTTAGGAAGCAGATTTAATAGTGCTATTGCTGGGTCAAAAGGTATTCACAGTTTTATAACTCTTTAGGCATAATTCCACATTGTTCTCCAAAATGGTTGGATCAGTTCACAGTTCTACCAGTTGTGAATCAGGGTCCTAATTTTTCCTCATCCCCTCCAAAATTTGTTGCTTTCCCCTTGTATCATTTCAGCCAATCTCATAGGTGTGAGAGGATATCTCAGAGGTATTTTAGCTTGCATTTCTCTAATCAATAGTGATTCAGAGTATTTTTTCATATGACTATATATAGTTTTGATTTCTTCATTGGCATTTATTGATTCTTATAAGTTTAACAAAGTTCTTTATATATTTGAGATATGAGGCCTTTCTCTGAGCAACTGTCTATACAAATTTTCTCCCATTTTTTCCATTTTCCTTCTAATGTTGGCTACATTGGTTTTATTTCTACAAAGCCTTTTTAATTTAATGTAATTGAAATCATCCATTTTACCTCTCACAGTGCTTTCTTTCTCTTGTTTAACTCATAAATTGTTCCCCTATCCATAAGTCTGATAGGTGATATGTTTCATGTTCTTCTAATTTTCTTATGATATCTCCCTTTATGTCTAGGTCATGTATCCATTTTGACCTTATCTTGGTAAATGGTGTAAGCTATTGCTCTATGTCCTATTTCTACCAGACTGCTTTCTCAATAATTTTTGCCAAATAGTGTCTTCTTATCCCCAAAGCCTAAATCTTTATAATCAAAGTGTTTTTAAAAATTCACAGACCCCCCCTGAATTCTATCTGTTGATTCCTTTGGGGATCCATGGGCCCCACAAGTTTCCATGATTCTGACTTAGCTGAAACTTTCACTCATAGTGCTCCATGAAGATGAGGTTTTCATGGGAAAGTCTTATCTGTGTTCATCTAGTCCAAGACCATGGCTTCTGAAAGTCAAGTAAATCATCTTGGCAGGTAGAGTGATTACCTTCTGAAGTGCCCTTGTTCATAATAAAGAGGCCTTTCCCTCTGACAAATTGTTCAGTTGTGGAGTTGGGTGTGTGTGTGATGGTACATGAAGGTCCAAGTGATGCAATCACTACAGTACAACTAGTTCTTAAAAAGGGAAGAATTGTTCTTTCTTTATACCCCCCTCCTACAGAGTAATAGTGCTAGAAGAGGCCTTAGAGGGCACTTTTCCTCTAAGTCAGCTGTTTCCTAATTGAATGTTCTTCCCAGTCCTTAAGCTTAGTGCCTTCCCTCTGAGATTATCTCTAATTAAACTGAATGTATCTTGTTTGTATACATATTGCATCTCCCCATTGGATTGTGGGGTCTTTGAGAAAAGGGGCTTCCTTTGGATGCCCAGTGCCTAGCACAGTGCTAGGCATATAATAAGTACTTAATAAATGCACATTGACTGACTGCCTGTGGTTTTTTTTTTCTTTTCTGTTTCCTTCTGATGGAGGGACAAAATTAATCTAGAAAATTAGTTTCATACTTCCTTCATTCTGTCTTTTCCATTCCATCTCCTTTTAAAATAAACAACACACACGATACCCCAAGAGCTATAAATCCTAAGTGTATGGAAGGTTAAAAACAATCCTCTAAGTATTATCGATGCACATACTTGTTCACAGGAAGAAGTTTATCTTGAGTGGAAGAGGCCAGATCTGGCCCATCATTGTTAAATTGAGAGTGGGCTGGTGGGAGAGAATGCTTTGTTTTCTTCTGTAGCGCAAAGCTGAATACCAGAGAGATGATTGAGGCAAGAAGGGCCAGGGGCCCTTAGGGAAGAATGGGGTCAGCATGAATGTGGAATGTGCATTCCAAGGGGAATTCTTCATTCTTCCCTGGAGTGGTTAGAAAAATTGTGATGATGTAATGGTTTGAGGCCCCCTCAGCTGAGATCTAGGCCTCCCCCAACCTCCTTTGGCTAGATCTGTTTTTATTTGTCTTATATTCAGGGGACAGCCACCCCACCATCATCACCCTACCCCCAGCTCCTCTGTGTTTATTTGGGGGAATGTCTGGTATGTTTGGCATTTAGGTATTTACTTTCCAGGGTGCTCTGAGTCTCCGCTGTTGAAACATGTCTTCTTTTATGTACAAAGGATCTGGGGTAAAATTTTAGGATGAATTTGCTTCCTGGAAAGTTTTTTAAGCCCTAAAGACAAAATTTGGAGGATTCTAAACCCTGCAAACCGGAGTTTTCACATGGGAGCTCAGTAGCCCTAACAGGTCTCCCATCGTTCCTTCTCAAAAATGTCCATACTCATAAAATACTTTTTTTTTTTTGAGGGTAAAGGGAGATTCTGGATCTGTAGGGATATGAAGTGGGACATACCTGGGCATATTTGCTTCTTCTGGCCCCACTTGGGAATCACTACTTTTGAAGTCTCACTCACTATGTCCATTTTTATATTTATTACTTCCATTTTTGCTGTATTTTGTATCTTATTGTTTTGCTTATTTGGGTGTCCTCTGGGATTCTTTCTCTCCCTCCCTCTCTCCATCTTCCCCCCTCCCCCTTCTCTCCCCCTCTCTCTTTCCCTCCCCTCTTTCCCTCCTCTCCCTCCTCTCTCTGTCTCTCTCTGTCTCTCTCTCTCTCTCTCTCTCTCCATCTTCTCCCTTCCCCCTCTCTTTTCTCCCTTCTCTCACCCTCCCTTTCTGTCTCCCTCCCTCCCTTCCCTGCTCTCATTATCCTTCATGCTTGAAGACACTGCTGCAAGCTTTGTGCTGCTGCTAATATTTTTCAGATCCTTGGGTATGTCTGAAGAGCAGTATGTGTAGCTGCTAAAGACACAAAGGCCAAGGACTGAGTCAGATCACACTCTGGAGATGGACTCCTTCCTGCCTAAAAGGGTTATGCCCTTTGTATCTCTGTCCCAATCTTCTGTATACAAGGCAGTGATATATTTCAAACAAAGCTCCCCACCTCTATTTTTTCAGTCCCTCCGTGGCCTCTCTTGTGTAATTTCCAGCATCTGAACCCTGGTTTATCAAACTAGGAGCTTTCTGTTTGTATCTTCAAAGCATTTCTTCTGAGTGTGGTAAAGGCTGTGGCAGCCTGGTTGTGGCAAAGTCCCCGTTACTGGAAGCCTTTAGTCTCTAACTGTTGACTGAATGGCTTACACATTCAGGATGTTTTAGAGGGATTCTCATTCATGTGTGAGCTGGGCAAATGACCCGTGAGGCCTGAGATTCTATGGTTGTATGCTACTCTGATACTGGTATCACCCTCGTATTGGATACCCACGCTTTACTGAAGAACATGGAAGATAGAGCAGGGGAGAATGTGATCTGACAAGGAAAAATCTTGAAAATCATGAGTTTCCTTTGGAATTTTGGGTTGTGGACCCTAGAAAGTAAAGATTTAGGAAAGGCATCTCTCACTGATGCCTTTTCTCTTGATGTCATCCATCATACCCTAAGGAGCACATTCATCATCTTGCAAGATTGCTTAAACCTTGGCACTCATACATACATCATTAGTACCCCTGCCCCTGGGACTCCTCCTTCTTATTGGAGAGGGTAGAGTTGGAGAGCTCCTACCAGAACCTCCATTTAAGGAGGGCGCCTGGCCAACCACTCTTCATTTCCCACCTACTTCACCACTGGGACACAGGCATCCAAGCACCTTCTCCATTTTTCCCCACCCCAGCTTCCTTTTGTGCTCTGTCTTCCTCCTTTAGATTGTAAACTCCATGAGGGCCAGCATTATCTCTCTTTTCCCTCTCCTTCCCTCCTTTCTTCTCCTCTTTTTTCCTCTCCTCTCCCTTTCCCTTCTCTTTCCTTTGTTCTAAAAAATTCTCAGCATTTAGCATAGTCCCAGCCACAAAGTCGGTGCTTAATAAATGTTTATTGACTGACTGACTGACCAGGACACTGATTGGTGGGTCATTCCGATCTGTGGCACATCTCAAAGGTATTGAATTTCAAGTGACCTTTTTTTCCTCTCACTTCTCCTTCTCCTTTTATCTTCCTCCCTTAAATGCTCTGATTCTCTGTGCTGTAGATATATGAAGAATTTTAGGCATGATAAGTAGAACAGCCCATTTTTAGGCTGAGGTTTTAGAAAACTGTCAAGTGTGTGATGGAAATGGGATTTTTTAGTTTAAAACATTTTTAATCTTGAACTTAAATGCCAAGAAAGAGTGCTTCCATGTAGAAAGTAAAAGACAAAATGAGAATTTTATATGAAACCACAACTCTTTGCTCCATACTGTTTGCTTTAAAATATGTGTGTGTATACACATACAAATACACAAGTATTTGAAAAGTGTAAAGACTCAGTCTGTTATTTAAAAACTGTCCTGTTGTATGTGAATTCATTCTATTGTGTTGACCCTTATTTTTTTTTCTTTTTCCTTTTTCCACACCACCATCAATGTTTCCCCCAACCCAAATAGTAGGAAAAACTACCTTGGAACCAGTAAGTATAGTCAAGCCAGACAAACTCATGCAATGGGCATGTGCAAAAATATATACCTCTTCTACAACTTGAGTCTATAATTTCTATGTCAAGAAGAAGGTGACATGTTTTATCATGGGTTCACTAAGTTGTTAGTTGTAAGTGGTTGTTGTTGCTTTTTATCCCAGGTCCCGGGTCTTTCAAAAAAAATTTTCGGTGTTGTCATTGTACGTGTAAGAATCGGGGTGGGGGTGGGGGCGGGGGCGGAACTTTGCTTATGTCAATCTATTACTCTACCCTACTTGAAGTAACCAGATGCTATAGCCTGGATAAAGGTCAGGTGATAAAATCAATCAGTCAGTCTATGAGCTAGTTGTGAATGAGGCCTAGACATTTTTATTGAATCTATCCATCAGTTATAGGCTTTAGGCAAAGTGCAACAGTTAATCAATTGAGAAGACTTTGAAAGCTATTGGATAAAAGGCAATGTCTTGCACCAAAAGTGTATTAGTATTGGCTGAGAAAAGTTGATTATGCCCTGTGGGTCCTCAGTAAAATAGCAATCTAGTTTGGAATTCCAGGATTTAAATATCTGGTAGCTTAGTGGTTGGAGTTTCTAACTAAGCCCCCAGGAAGCAATCAATTGTAGGGGGAGGTGAGAGGAGAAGAGCCTTGGCTCCCCTCTGGGTTAGATGAGGACTTTGTGACCTTCAGAGGGTGGAGGATTTGGTGATTTTCTATTAGCATCCTGGTCCTGGAAGAGTACCTCTCTGTGTCTGTATGGAGAGTTGAGGACAAAATAGACACATTGAGGGAAAATAGCTTCTGAATTCTGTAAGAAATCCTGCAGAAGAACTATCCTCTGCCTAAGGGGAATATCATAAGTACTTTCAGCACTCAGGAGCTGTGAGTTACCCCCTCGTCACATGTCTCTAAGCTTGAGTCCATACTCGGTAGGTATGTACTGACTGGAGACTGCATCATAGAATTTGGGGAGGGGGGGTGGATGTTTCATGCCAACTACAGTCACTACCGTGTTTCCCCGATAATAAGACACTGTCTTATTATATTTTTTTTTGGACAGAAAAACACCAGAGGGCTTATTTTCAGGGGAGGGCTTATTTTAATGAACATTGACAGCAATTGTAATAAACAGGTAAATGTGAACAAAAAAAATGTACCTTTATTCAATAATGATCATGTCATCTTCTTCAACAACATCGTCATAAGTGTCCATACCCTGAATTGCGTCCTGGATGTCTTGCGCCTCCATTTCCTTCAGAAGAAGTGGACCCAATCTGTCATGTCCAGCAATATAGCTCTCTTTAAATGAATATGTCTTGTCCAGGTAACCTGCTCGTAGTGCCTTGGCGACACAGCTGTCAGTAATTTTATCCCATGGCTTCTTCACCCAAGTCATGACTTCTTGCAGACAGGGCTTCACAAAGTTTCCACGCTGATTTCTTTCCATTCAATTTTCAATGTAGTCATTGACTTCCATGCGCAAATGGTCCTTGAATGGCTTGTTTATTGCAATATCAAGGGTCTGGAGATAGGCAGTCATTCCTGCAGGAATCATTACTTGATCTATTCTTCTCTCTGCAAGGAAGTTCTTCATTTCTTTAGTGCGGTGAGTGCTGGCTGAATCCCAGACTTTCAGACCTCTTTGGTTACCTCGCATAACAAGTGGCAGCATTAAATCAACCCACTTTCTTATAACGGCTTGTGTACACCAGGCTTTTTCGGTTTCAAGAACGTAAATGCCAGATACATGTTCAATCTTATCTTTCTTGCCCTTACTGATGATTAGAGGTGTGGCTTTCTTTTCATCCAAACGAATTGCCAAAACACAGGTGACCCGTGCACTTTCATAGCCAGTGGTAGGAATGTAGATTGATGTTGCACCCCTGTGATGAATTGTTGTTTGAGATTCTTGTCCCATAAACACTGCAGTTTCATCCATAGCGATCATATTGCAGGTTTGGTACTTGGAAATGTTGATCCTATCAATAAAGGACTTGAATGCAAGTGCACGTTTAATAACTTCAGCATCTTCCAGCTTAAACAGTGTTGTTGATCTTCTTAGGGACAGTTCATACCGTTGAAAGAAACCGTCCAACCAGTATTGTGATGCTTTGAATCCTTCTGAGACCATTTCAAACTCTGGTGCCATTGAAAGGGCAAATGCTTGAATATCAGCCCTGCACACAACCAAGGCCTTTGCTCTCCTGTCAGCAATCCATTCACCAATGAGGATCTCCAAGTCAGGATATAAGGGCTGCCGACCTGATCCAGACCTGCGCTTTTTCCCTTTTCCCTCATCCACCTGTTGATTGAGGTTATAGTCTGCTCTCCATTTTCTGACCATTTGAAGATCCAAAAGTTTTTCTTTACAGAAAACTGCAAGATTCTTGCCATGTGACTCCTCTACAATTGCTTTCTTATACTCAACAGTATAGCTCTTCCTTTTTGTACTCATGTCTGGGGGTCAAAACAGACAGAATAATACAATTATGACCACCAGTCCTTCTTTTCACTCCATCATGCCCCCTGAGTTCTTCTTTTTTCCTCCATCATGCCCTTTTTATCCTCCATCATGCCCCCTCACTCCCGCTTACATACCGGGTTTTTATGTTGTCCTGCCTCAGCTCTCCTCCGCGGCACTGCTCTCAATGGCACCAGCAAGCAAATCACTGGGGAAGAACAGGATGACACGCTCACTGCTGCAGCTCTGAGTGGATGCAGCTCGGAGCGCGGCATGCGTTTCACCTGGGGGGGGGACGGTGCATACAGAGGGTACCGTAATGTAGCATGTAGCGCAGGGGATCACATTCACTACAGTAGCAATCTCAATAGGGCTTATTTTCGGGGGAGGGCTTATTTTAGAGGAATCTTACACAGTAAGGGGAGGGCTTATTTTCGGGATAGGTCTTATTATCGGGGAAACACGGTATGCTACCTTAGTTGATATCCTTTATTAGAAACTGTTTAAAGAATGCTTACTGGCTTGGGGAGCAGGGAAGGGGGAGAGGGAGGGAGGGAGAAAAATTTGGAACTCAAAATCTTTTTTAAAATGAATGTTGAAAATTGTCTTTTCATGTGATTGGAAAAAATTAAATGCCATTAAATAAATATATATTTTTAAAAGAAGCTGATCAAGTCTGGATGACTAATTACTATCAGCTCATAATCATGGTGGGTGGAGATGGGGGGGAGGGTGGAAGAGGGGAAGGGAAAGCATACCAGTAAGTGCTCATGAGCTATAGCACCAAAAAACTCTTTTCTTTCTTTCCTTAAAATCCTTAGAGTAGAACTAATACACCACCACCCAAGTCCTCTGGTTTTCTTAAATTAAATCTAGTCAATAAATCTCCCCTCAAGACACTTACTAGCTGTGTTACCCTGGACAAGTCATTTAACCTCTGTTTGTCTCAGTTTCCTCATCTGTAGAAGAAGGATAATAATAGCACCTATGTCCCATGGATCGTTGTGAGAATCAGATGAGAGAATAATTTTAAGGCACTTAGCACAGTGCCTGGTAAAATGTTAGCTATCATCATTATTATTGTTATTATTTGAATGAGCATTTATTAAGTGCTTACTATGTACCAGGTACTGTGCTAAGCACTGAGGACTACAAATGGAAGGAAAAAGAAAGACAGTCCATGTCCTCAAGGAACTCACATTTTAATGGGAAAGAAAACACATAAAAGGGCACTGAAAAGCAAAGGGTGGGGTAGGGATGGCACTCTGGTGAAGCCTATGGAACCCCAAATCCCTAAATACTTTTTGAAGACATTAAGTTTCTCAAGGGACCCTTATTTTTTCTCCCCTTTTTAGAGTATCAGCCCCTCTCTCAAGCTTGTGATTGCATTTCACAGTTCCTGTTTAGCTCTAGTCTTTTCATCAGACATTCTTTCAAGTCTTCCATTTCATTAAAGATCCACTTTGTTTTTTTTTCACCTTTATGATTATTGCAGGTTGTTATTCTTGGTTGTATGCTTTTATCAGTTTTCCTCTTGGAACATCATATTTTAAGATCTCCTCATTTAGGGGCAGCCAGGTGGCTCAGCGAGTAAGAGCACCGGCTCCAGTGTTGGGATGACATGTGGATCAAATCCGGGCTCAGACACTTATTACCCACCCAGAAACACCTGGCTGTGTAACCTTGAGCAAGTTACTTAACCCCGATTGCTTAGGGGCAGCCAGGTGGCTCAGCGAGTAAGAGCACCGGCTCCAGTGTCGGGATGACCTGGATCAAATCCGGGCTCAGATACTCAGCACCACACCCAGAAATAATAACTGGCCGTGTAACCTTGAGCAAGTTACTTAACCCCAATTGCTTTAAAAAAAAATCATAAATAAAAAGTGCACAGATTGGTTAGAACCTGAGGGCAAAGTGAAAATAGAAAGGATTTGCTAAGCATCTCCCCCCAAAAAGTCCCAGGAATGACTTAGGAATGTCATAGCCAAAATCCAGAGTTTCCATATCAAAGAAAGATACTACAAATTGTAAAAAAAGTTCAAGTTCCAAGGAACCATAGTCAGAATCTCACAAGACCTGGAAATTTGTACTATAAATGAAGAGATCTATTTTTTTATTTTAAAGCAATTGGGGTTAAGTAACTTGCTCAAGGTTACACAGCCAGTTATTTCTGGGTGTGGTGCTAAGTATCTGAGCCTGGATTTGATCCCCAGGTCATCCTGACACTGGAGCCTGTGCTCTTACTCGCTGAGCCACCTGGCCGCCCCTAAGCAATCGGGTTTAAGTAACTTGCTCAGGGTTACACAGCCAGGTGTTTCTGGGTGGGTGCTAAGTGTCTGAGCCCGGGATTCAATCTCCAGGTCTTCTCAACACTGGAGCCGGTGCTCTTACTCGCTGTGCTACCTGGCCGCCCCTTATTTATGATTTCTTGAAATATAGTGTCCAGGATTTTAAAAAAAAATCATAGTTTTCAGAGACCTCACTGATTCTTAAATTATCTCTCTTTGACTTGTTTTTCTAGGTCAATTGTTTTTGATAACATAGAATTTGCCTCTTCTGCCTTTTCAATCTATTGACTTTTTTCTGATATTTTTTGCTTCTCACAGAAGTATAGATTTATGTTTTTCTGTTACAATTTTCAAGAACTCTCTTACTTTGGCAAGCAATGGCAAAGTCTGGCAACAATTTCTGTTCCAATTTATTTATTTTCCTTCCACTTCCATATGCTAGAACTTTTTTTTAATTCCTAGTTTCATTTCTTCTCATGGAAAATTCCATTTTTTCCTTTGAGTCTACTTATAGTTGTTACAGAATGTCTTTTCTTTTGGGTTAGACTTTTAGGTATATCTGGATCTATTATAATGAAGATACTAGAGTGTGTATGTGGGGGGGGGGGGACTGTACTACAGAGAGTCCAGAGGAGAAAAATGTAAATGATTAAAGACTTGAGAAGAGACCATACAATGAAAAGTTAAAAGAAATTAGGTGTAATGGGCAGAAAATAAAATACTACACTTAAAAATAAAAATTTTTTTTTCAAAAGGGGCTAAGGTTAGTTGCTATTGGCCTCCCAATTTTTATCTTTCTTCTTTGTAAACCTGGAGCTTAGTATAATGCCTAGCACATAGTAAGAGCTTAATTCAAAATTCCTGTTGATTTGACCATTTGTTTCTAAATCACATTTCAATCGACTGGCCAGCTCTACACACACACTCCCAACAAGAATCTAAAAATCACACCAGGTCTAATAGTGATCAAGAAATCCAATAAGAAACTACAGAAAGTAATTTCTTCCACTTCAGAAGTGCACAAAAAAGTCAACAAGAAATGGACTACTATTGTGCTATAAGAAATGAGGAGCAGGAGAGGGGGGTGGCTAGGTGGCGCAGTGAGTAGAGTGCCTGCCTGGAGTCAGGAGGACCCGAGTTCTGAGCCAGCCTCACATTTAACACACACACACACACACACACACACACACTCACACACAAACTAGCCGTGTGACCTTGGGCAAGTCACTTAACCCCAATTTCCCTCCACAAAGGAAAAAAAAAAAGAAATAAGGAGCAGATGGACTTCATACCGGTAATAACCTGGAGAGACTTATATAAACTGATGCTGAGTGAAGGGAGCAGAACCAGGAGAAGGTTGTACACAATTACAGAAGCATTGTATCTGTGATGACTGACTTAGATAGACTGTGCTCCCCTCAGCAATACAAGATTATAATAAGACAACTCCAAAAGACTCACGATGGAAAGGGCTATCCACATCCAGAGAAAGAATGCAGATTGAAGCCAGGACATAGTAGGACCAGAGTCTTAGTAGATAGACAAGCCTTAAAGATCAGGGATCTAGACAGGGAGACCAGGAAATAAAAGACCAAGGACCAAGCAGGATATTTGAGCAACAGGTACAAGCATCACCAGTCTAAAAAAAAAAAAGGCATTTGCCAATGTTTTACTGCTCCTCAGGAGTTTTCCCATGATTCTTGTGAAGGTGGGAACCCATCTCCAAGCTTGACTGACCTGGCGATAGGTAAGAGATAGGTAAGACTGAAGTAGGGAATGGTGAGGGGGAAGAGGAGAGTTAATTCCTGATAAATGGTGGGGAAAGAACTGCATAACATAAGGATGATGATTGTGATAAAAAATGAGTCTGGATCTGTGATTTCATTGGTATTGAAAATCCCAGGGTGAGGAAATTCCATCTTTAACCATTCTGCAACTTACAGTCTTAGAGATTTGACTGAGAGAGCATGAAGTTCAATGAAGAGTGAGATAGCTGCTATTTCATCATGACTCTGGGTCAGGATGTGGCCCTCATAGACTCTCCAGCCTAGTGGAAAGGATTAGCTTTTGTAAGCAACAGGAGATGGGGAAACAAGACTTTATCACTATAGTCCCTGAAAGGGAGGTATGGCATGGCTTGGGAGGGAGGTTCAAGGTTTTATTTGTCCAGCAGCAAGTACACCCAGGTTGCACACCATCTTGGCAGTTTGTGGGCAAACCTCCATGACCATGAGGGGAATTGCACTGCAGGCAGCTACTTCCTCTAGTTCCTTCCCTTTCCTCTCTCTGTCAGTTACCTTAGCATTACCCTGACTGAGGTTAAGCAGTGAAGATTTCATCACGGCGCTCCTTCTTGCCATGTACTCCCCCTCTCCTGGGGACAGCTGGACCATTGTAACTTGAGAGTTAATTTCTTCAGAGGCCGAAGACTAACTGTCACCTGTGCCCAGGGGTGATGACAAGTTGTCTTTCTCTCTAGCCAGCCTCCTGATGTGGAGTGAGAATAGGACAGGATCTTCCAGGCTCTGCCTAGGAAGTATACGGTACAAGAGAATCCACTGGACTCGAGACTTGCTGTGAGCTCTGTATTATGAGCCTGGGTCCTCAGCCCTGGGACTTTCAGAGGAAAGTGTTTCTGGGTGACTGGAGCCATCCATTTTCCTGGCTGGAATACTGTTCAACTGGGCACCTGCTTGGTCCTGGCCTGGGGCTGCTGGAGTCGCATTCCTGGCTCCAGAGGTGAGAGAGTTGGCGAGCCTGTAGGTATTTGGCGACTTCTCAAGCAACCTTTGGCTCTAGGGTGGCCCAAGACCAGCAAGACATGCTGTATTCTCTAGCTATAATTGTTGTTGGATCATTTTTAAGTTTGATACCAAGTTCAAGTTAAGAGCAGTAGGTTGGAGAAAGACAGTCTTGATAGCGACTGTCTTTTTTCCCTTTTGTTATTGTTCATTTGTTTTCAGTCGTTGTCTCACTCTTTTTGACCCCAAGTGGTTTGGCATTGCCTTCTCTAGCTCATTGTACAGATGAAGAAACTGAAGCAAACAGGGATAAGTGACTTGCCTAGGGTCACACAGCTAGTAAGTGTCTGAGGTTAGATTTGAGTTCCTCAGTCAGTTCCTCACTCCAGGCCTGGCACCTCTGTCCACTGTGCAACCCATGCATTGTGGATTCTTTAATTCTTAACTGCAGAACCCCATCTTCATAAAAAGATTAAAAACAAGCAAACTCCTTTGGTGACAGGGAACAAGACCTATCATTCTAAAGCTGGGGCTCTATTTCAATTTATTATATACTAAACATCCACTGTGTTCCAGGCACTGTGCTAAGTGCCATGGAAGTGAAGACAAAAATGAAATAATTACTCCCCTCAAGGAGCTTACCTTTTATATATAAATATATAATGTATATATATTTAACTGGGGAGGCAGGAAGGCTCTAGCACCTAGATTTCTAGATTTGGAAAGGAGGCATGTAAGAGGTTGTGCTTGAGCTGAATTTTGAAGGGAACAGAGGTGGAGGTAAGGAGGGCATGCATTCCTAGCTTGGGGAATGGCCATTGTTGAGGGCATGGTGATGGAATGTGGTGTATGGAGAACAAGTAGATCAGTTTGGCTGAAACCTGAAGTGTGAAGGAACAATGTTCAACAAGCCTGGAAAAGTAGATTGGAGCCAGATTGTAAAATGTCAAACAGAGGAATTTGTATTTTATTTTACAAGTGCTAGGAAGCCTCTGAAGCTTTTTGAACAAATTTATTTCCTAAAATGTGGTTTAGGGAGGCCGAAAGGATCCTCTAACATAGGATTTCAGGGGAAGTGGGTACCAACTATGGAGGAGTTAGGGAAAAGAATGAAGAATGGTGGGGAAGGAGGAAGGCAAGGGGCTCAAGAGAAACCATTCAGAGGGAAAAGGAGCAGGATCTGGGAGGTGTTTGTGTACACTAGCGAGGATGAAAGATGAGATTCTGGAAATATGGTCAAGTTAAGGCAGCACTTACAGAAGGCATGATGGGAGAGAAAAATTTAAAGGGGAGTTGTGAAATTTGAGCCAATGCCAAAGGGAGCCTTTCTTTAAGAAGTATTTGAAAATTGGTGAACTGAAAAATCTGCCCTGAGGGCTTGGGTTGGGTTAGAATGACAGCAGAAAACTTGGCTTCATCTCCTATTGGGTTGCCACCCTTTTTATTGACAGATGGTAGCACCCAAGTTGCAGCTATTGTCCCTTCTGCCTTGTGAGATGAGCCTTAGATGCTTGGGAAAGTTCCCCACTAGCTTTGTTGGCGACTTAGACTTGACTTGGAGGACTTGATTCTTCTCAAGCCTGAAGTCATTTGGTCTGGCAGCCTATAGTACGTCTCCTGCAATTTGTTAGAGGAGATGTCGGCTAGGAATAGGTAAGGCTCAGTCTCAGCGGGCAGGCTTGGGGAGGTAGTTGTTATATTGCAACCCAGTGTAACTGTCTGGTTCTCTAGTCTGACTTGTGGCTGTTTGTACTTTATAAAGCATTTTATTTTTGTTGGTGTTTTTTATTTTTATACTATCTTCCTTTCCAAAAATTTCCCATCCACCTTCCCTTGCCTTGTAAGCCATAACTTATAGCAAAGATTTACATCCAGTCCAAGAAATACATCAAACTTCTGATCTTAACAAAAAATAAATAAAATGAGCATTCTACACATATAGTAGAAAAAAAGATTGAACATTCAACTATACATTTCTGTCATCTACTTTTTGCTTTTTTTTCAAGTGTATTATACATTCAACATAGCCCATAAGGTACCTTCTAACTCTACTATTATAATCCTTTGATTAACCCTATATAACTTTAAAAGGCATCCTGCATTCCTGTGATTCCTTCTGAGCTCCCTTTTGTTCTTGTCTGTGCATTAAAAAAATGCTTCAATGTATTTCTTTTTTTTTCTTTTATTCCTTTCTTTGGGGACATCCCTGTTTCTAGTTCTCTCTTCCTCAGCTTTCTCTTCAAAATTGAAAAGAAATTTAGTCATAAGTCATTTAGTCATAGTAAAACAAGAAAAATTTCCACATTGGCTATGTTCAAAATGTAGGTGTAATTCCATCACCTCTCTGTCAGGAGATGGCTCCCATCTTCATCATCAGTCCTCTGGAATCATTGTTGGTCACTGCATTGATCAGAGTTCTTAATTCTTTTAGAGTTGTTTTCCTTTACAACATTATTATGGTGCAAATTGTTCTGTGGCTCCCATTTACTTCACTCTTCATCTGTTCATACAAGCCTTCATAGGTTTCTTTGAAACTGTCCCTTGTGTCATTTTTTTTGGGGGGGGGGGACTTTTTGAAGGGCAGGGCAATTGGGGTTAAGTGACTTGCAGGTCACACAGCCACTAAGTGTTAAGTGTCTGAGGTCAGATTTGAACTCAGGTTCTCCTGACTCCAGGGCTGGTGCTCTATTCACTGCACGACCTAGCCACCCCCTTTGCATCATTTCTTATAGAACAATAATGTATCATAGTGAATGGAGTGCTAGACTTGGACTTAAGGAGAAATAAGTTCAGATTCAGCCTTGGACATTTACTAGCTATGTGATTCTGGACAAATCACTTGGCCTTTCTCAGCCTCAATTTCCTTGTCTATAAGACAGGGATAATAATAGCGCCTCCCTTATAGAGTTATCATGAGAATCAAATAGGATAACAGATATTAAGCACTTGTAGACCCTAGAGCATTATGTAAATGCTAGCTACTATTATTGTATTCGAATACATCCATAGGCCATAATTTGTTCAGCCCTTCTCCAATGGATGGTCATCCAGTTTGTTTCCAATTCTTTGACATGTGAAAAAAGTTGCCACAGATATATTTGTATGTATGAATCCTTTTCCTCTTCCTTTGACCTCTTTGGCATGTAAAGCTAACAGTTGTATTTGTGAATGGAAAGATACATACACAATTTATCTGCTTTGTTCCAAATTGTTTTAGAGAATGGTTGGACCAATTCATAGGTCCACCCACCAACCATCATGTGTCTATCTTCCTGCAGCCTCTCCAGCATTTGTCATTTTACTTTATTATCTTCTTTGCCAGTGTGATGGGTGTAAAATGGAACCTCAGAGTTATTTTCATTTGCATTTCTCTAATTACTGATCATCTGGAGCATCTTTTTTTTCATATGTCTTGATTTTGTTGGTTCTAAGATTTCTTTCCTTTGAGAACTCTTTGTTCATAACTTTTGACCATTTATCTATTGAGGAATAACAATTTGTTCTTATTGTTCTTATACATTTGAACCAGTTCCTTATGTATCTTAGATGTTAGACCTTTATCAGAGAAACTATCTGTAAAAATTTTTTTCCCTAGCTGTTTGTCTTCTGATTTTAAGTGCATTATTTGTGTGTGTTTGTGTGCTTACGTGCATGAGTGTACCAACTTTGTCCGATAGTATATGTCATATTCCACACTCATAGTACTGCATCTCTGCAAGAGAGGGATAGAGGTACGTTTTCTCACCTCTTATGTTTGCTCTTAACAGCTAGATGAGGAAGAAGAGCGGAGGAAAAGGCGCCGGGAGAAGAACAAAGTAGCAGCAGCTCGATGCCGGAACAAAAAGAAAGAGAGGACAGAGTTTCTACAAAGGGTGAGTGTAGTAGGTTAGTCAGAATGGGATGCTTTTCTCCCTGAGAGCAGATGGGAAGATCTCCAGACTGGCAGAAATTTCCAAATGTTAGCAAAACCAGGGCAATATCTACTTATACCTACCCAAGCTACCTTGTACCCTTTCTGATCCATGCCCTGACTTGCCCATCACTTCCCATTGTTACTGAAGGATCCAGTATCTTCCTATCTCAAGAGGACTGAAATAATACCCATAGTCATGGATCCCTAGGGAAGGCCATTGGAGAGGAAAAGAAAAGTAAAAGTAATTTTGTTTATTATAAACTCACTATTCCTTAAAGTCAAGGACCAAGTCTGTTATCTTTGTATCTCTCCCAGAAACTAGCACAGAGCATCTTCTGCAGTAAGTGCTTAATAACTATTTGTTGAATGAATGAATAAATGGATGACTGTTTCTCTTTAGTGCCTGGGCTGATTGGCACATGCTACTTTGAGTGGTTGGCTTAGAAGCTAATACTATCAATATTTGTGGTTGTTTAACTCCAGCTAACAAGGCCAAGATCATAGGTTTTAGAGGGGAATCTAGGGTAGGGTCAGTAGAGATTTGCTCAGGAAAGAAATTTTAATTTATAATTTTTATATTTTTACTTTTCAGCATTCATTTCCATAAGATTTTGAGTTCCAAATTTTCTCCTCATCCCTCCCCTACCTTCCACCCCAAGATGGCAAGCATATTGAATACCTTCCCCCAATCTGCCTTCTCTTATATCCCCCCATGCTCCACCCTTACTTTCTTGTAGGGCAAGATGGATTTCTATACCCCATTTCCTGTTTAACTTTTTTCCCGGTTGCATATAAAAACAATTTTTAAATATTTGTTTTTAAAACTTTGATTTCCAGATTCATTCTCTTCTTCCCTCCTCACCCACCCCCACTGGGAAGATAAGCAATTCAATATAGGTTGTATATGTGTAGTTATGCAAAACCTTTCCATAGTACTTATATTGTGAAAGACTAACTGTATTTCTCTCCATCCTATCCCGTCTCCCATTTATTCTATTTTCTCCAAGAAGGAAACTTTAAAGGGTGCTAACAGTCTATTATTCTGTCATTTCAGATATGTCTGACTCATTGTGACCCCATTTGAAATTTTCTTGGCAAAGATACCGAAATGGTTTGCCATTTCCTTCTCTGGTTCATTTTATAGATGAAGAAACTGAGGCAAACAGGGTCAAGTGACTTGCTAGTAAGTGTCTAAGACCATATTTGAACTAAGATCTTCCTGACTCTAGGCTCAGCCCACTATCCACTATGCCACCTAAAACCCCATACAACATAGATTGCTGAAATATACATTTTGGGAGAGTCCAAACTTGCAGTCTCATTGATGTAGAGAACTCCTACTATAGAAACTTACTTTATCTATGCGGTCTTAGAGAGCTACCTGACTTGCCCATATTCACATGACTTCTGTGTGTCTAAGTCAGGACTTGAACCTAGGCCTTTTGAGTCCAAAGTTGGTTCTCTATCCACTATAGATAGCTGCTTCTCAATACACAATGTCACATGCATGCATTGGAATTACAAAGAGAATGCAGTGTGAGTTCTGTAGGGGAGGATTGTTATCATTTGGTGGATCCGGGAAGGCTTTCTAAAGGAAGTTTTATTTGAGTTGGGTCTTAAAAGGTAGCAGTAATTGAATAGGGCAAGAGGGCAGTCTGGACAAAAGGAACAACATGAGCACATACCTGGAGGTATGAGGATATGGAATAGATTCAGGATCAGAGAGTATTCCAGTTTGGTTGAAATAGATTGCATGGGGCCACTAGGTGGTGAAGTGGCTGGACTTTATATTTGGCCTCAGACACTAGCTGTTTACTGGCTGTACTAGCTGACTGGCAAGTCACTTAACATTGCCTGCCTCCAAAAAAGAAAAAAAGGAAGGAAGGAAGGAAGGAAGGAAGGAAAGAAGAAAGAAAGAGAAAGAGAGGAAAGAAAGAAAGAGAAAGAGAGATAGAAAGGAAGGAAGGAAGGAAGAAGGAAAGAAAGAAAAGAATGGAGGGAGGGAAGGAAGAAAGGAAAGAAAGGAGGGAGGGAAGGAAGAAAGGAAAGAAGGGAGGGAGGGAAGGAAGAAAGGAAAGAAGGGAGGGAGAAAAGAAAGAAGGGAGGGAGGGAAGGAAGGAAGGAAGGAAGGAAAGAAGGGAGAGAGAAATTGCATGACAGAAGTAATAAGAGATAAAGTAAAGTGCTCTCAGGTGGAGACTGACCTTGAAAGCTAAGTTAAGGAGGTGGAACTTTATTTGGAAGGCAACAGGGAGTAACTGAAGATTTTTGAGCTGCGAAATGACCTGACCTGTTGTCTATGTAAGAAGGATTGCCTTGGCAGTTGTATGAAGGATGGATTGGAAGCGGGGATAGAGTGGAGGCTGAAAAACTGGTTAGATAACTCTTGTAATAGGAGAGTGAGTGACAGGGGGAGTGAGGAAGAGAGGGCAGATGTCAGAGATGTTCAGAGAGGTAATCTGAGAGGTGAAGGAGGAAGAGGAGTCAAAATAAACATGAGAGATGGGTAAAGGTGGGCAGACTTTTATCCTGCTTTAAGGTTTGCAAAGTGCTTTAGACATGTATTATCTTATTTAAACCTCCTACCCCACCCTAGGAGGCAGCTGTTAGGATTATCCTCATTTTACAGATGAGGAAATGTATATGCTAAGAGAGATTAAGTGACTTGCTTTGGAGTCACTTAGTCAAGAGAGTCTGGGACAGGGCTTCCTGACTCCAAGTTCAATACTCTGTCCACTGTGTCACCTTGATAGCTTAGAGAGAAATGTAATGTTCGGATCTGAATATATTGAGTTTTTCAGTGACAGATTGTGCAGGATAAATGTGTGAATTAAGACCAGTGTTCAAATTAGTATGCTGAGAGATTCCAGTCTGACCCTAAAGGGATGACTTCCCTGGACTAGCTCTTGCACCTGTCATTTATCTAGTAAGCCAGACCATAATATCCTAGATCTAGACTCTCCTTCCCTCCATTACACCATTTACCTTGATCACCTTTTTTCTTTTTTTGAGGCAGTTGGGGTTAAGTGACTTGCCTGGTATCACAAAGTGTCTGTGGCTGCACCTGAACTCATGAAGATGAGCCTTCCTGATCCCAAGCCCAGTGCTTTTTAGACTGTGGGTTGTAACCCCACGTGGGATCCAAAAGTATTTGGCAACAATAAAAGGTTCTGAATACACAATGACCAAAAATTAATTCAAAATTAAACCTATTATGAATTGGAGATGTTTCTGGAAGAACTTGCCTGAAACTTCACCGAAACCTTAGTTCTGAGCACAAAGCATGCACGCTTTGCACTGTATATGTTCTCAAGCCACACAATGCCAATGAAAATTGCTGAACCATGAAAAGGGATCAAAAGTGGAAAAGGTTTAAGAAGCCCTGCTATCCACTGGGCCACTCAGTCAGCTGCCATTCAGTAACTTTTTCTAATGCTGGGATCACTGCTAATGATCTTCAAATTCTACCTTTCTTGAGGACCTTACAAACTGCTCTCTTGCCCTCAAGATAGATTTGATGCCTCCATTGGAAATCATTTGTGTACCTATAGGAACAAACTGTGATTTCTTCTGCATAGAGAAGTCCTGCTTTGGGAGCTCCCTGCATCAACACAAATTTTACCTTCTGTAAGCCATCTTAGGGACTTGTCTAAGGCACTGAGGTTAAAGGACTTATCTAGTGACTCCCACATTAGAACAGGAGCTCTTGGAGGGCAGAGACTGTCTTTTTCCTCTTTTGTTTCCCCAGCACTTAGCAGAGTGCCTGGAACATAGTAGGAGCTTAAGAAAGGTTTAATGATTGATTGATCAGGGGGTCACAGTAAATTCTTCTTTGTAGCAATTTGCAGGCTACCAGAAAGTAAGGGAGGGGCAGTTAGGAGATGCAATGAATAAAGCACTGGACCTGGAGTCAGAAGGACCTGAGTTCAAGTCTGGCCTTAGATACTTGACACATTTAGTAGCTGTGTGACCTTGGGAAAGTCACTTAACCCCAATTGCCTTGCCTTCCCCCTCAAAAAAAAGTAAGGGGAAAATGGGGAGGGGAGAAGAGAAGAGAGGGAAGACTGGGGGAAGGGGTAATCAATATGTCTGCCATCATGGGGTGGAGGTAGGGGAGAGATGGGGAGAAAATTTGGAACTTAAAATATTGTGGAAATGAATGTTGAAAACTAAAATAAAGAAAAAATTTAAAGAAAAAAAAGAAATTATAGGGCAGGAACTATTTTTGTTATCTGCCTTTGGATTTCTCCAATGCTTTGTATATCATTGGCCCTTAATAAATATTTGCTTGTTTGTTTTATATAGTTAAAAAAATTTTATTTTGAAATGAAATGACAAAAACATTTCTAAGCACACAGCAGAATGCAAAAAGAGGATTCTCTGTGAGAATGTGAATCTCCATTTCATTCCATTTTGGTTTTTTAAAAGCATAATCCTACATATTACTTTCAAAATTGTTCAGCTTATCTGTGCTTCCTTCCAAATTCCCTTCTATTCTCTTCTGGGTATTTCAATTTTTTTTTCATGGCCTGACACTTAACACTTACTAGCAGTATGACCTTGGACAAGTCACTTAGCCCCAATTGCCCTGCCTTCCCCACTCAAAAAATAATTTTTTTCAGTAGGCATCTTAATTTTGGTATCACTATTGCTTAATTGAAAAAACAAAAGAAAGAATGAAAACCCTCATAAAAATAAATAAGCCTAGTTGAGCAAAACAAAGCCAGAAAACAATCATGTCCAGAAATGTATGTCTCTCTGTGGACCTTGTGTCCATCATGTCTCTACAAGGAGCCAGGTAACATACTTTATCATAGGTCCTCTGGGGGACATGACTTGTAGGGTCAGAAGTGAGATCTGAGCTCTAATCTGTTATCTTTTATTCCCCCTACACAGACTGAATAACAGTCAAAAGTAGGTACTTTTCCTTTGGGGGCTTTGAGATGCTTTTTCCTTTTCTATGTTTCTGAGGGCATGTTCTATGTGTTAACAGGAAGGAAACAAACAGTCAGTCCCCAGCACGCGTCGGTCATTATGCTAAGTGCTTTACAAAAATTATCTCATTTGATCCTCAGAACCCTGAGAGGTAGGAAATTGCTTCATAGAATCTCATAGAATCTGACCTTTTCAGTCAGCTAACCTTATCTCCATCTCTATATCTTCTGGAAAAATGGCCCCAGTAGAAAGTAAACTCTAGTTTTTGTTCTCCAGTGCCCAGGACGGTCCTGGGCACATAGCAGGCACTTAGTAAATATTTGTTCTTTCATTGATATCTCTGCCTGGGTGTTTGACCAGCATCTCAAACTCAATATGTCCAAAATCAAGTTTTTCAACTTTCCCCAAAAACTTCCCCCCTGATCCAGACTTCCCTGTTTGGTTCATCACTTATCATCCTTCCTATTCCCCAGAGTTGAAACCTTAGGGTATTTTTAAACAAATTTTTCCTCTCTCACCTCCCATACCCAATCCATTGTCAAGCTGGTTGGTTCTTCCTGCACAGCATTTCTTGAATTCATCACTTTCCCTTCATCACACTGTACACTCCTTAGGCTTTTTAGTTCCCGCAGTCTGACTGCCTCCTGTTGTCTTACCCTTAGTTCCCATCATGTTCTTTCATATACTTTACATTTCAGCCAAATTGGACTGTTGTTGTTCAGTTGTTTTTTAGTCGTGTCCAACTCTTTGTGACTCCATTTGTAGTTTTCTTGGCAAACATGCTGGAATGGTTTGTCATTTCCTTCTTCAGCTCATTTTACAGATCAGGAAACTGAGGCAAACAGGGTTAAGTGACTTGCCCAGGGTCACCCAGCTAGTCAGTAATGTCTAGGGCTGGATTTGAACTCAAAAAGATGAGCCTTCATGGCTCCAGGCCTGATGCTGTATCCACTGCACTATCTAGCTACCCTATATTGGACTATAAACCTTCCCCAAACTCTATAGGCCATCTCTGCCCCTAGACATTATTGGGATGGGCCATTCCCTCATCCTTAGAATACATTCCAGGGGCAACTAGGTGATGCAGTGAATAGAGTACCAGCCCTGAAGTCAGGAGGTCCTGAGTTCAAATCCAGCCTCAGACACTTAACACTTACTAGCTGTGTGATCTTGGGCAAGTCACTTAACCCCAATTACCCTGCTTTTCCCTCCTCCAAAAAAAAGAATACATTCCCTTCTTCATCTCTGCTTTTCAGTATTCTTATGTGACTTGCCCCATTTGCTTACCTCTCATGGTTCAGCTGTTATTTTCTCCTCTGTGAAGCCTTCTTAGTTCTCTTCCCAGCTGAAAGTATTTTCTTCTTCAAAATTCCTACAGCATTTTGTCTGTATTTCTCTTTTGCCCCAATCACACCCTGCCTTGTACTGTATTTATCTCTGAAATGTGTCATCCCTTCCCTGCCCTGGTAAAAAATATATAGATATATATATCTAGGTATAGATCTATAGGTATTTAGGTATCTGTAGATCTGTATCTGTATGTGTGTGTGTGTGTGTGTGTGTGTGTGTATGTGTGTATTCCCTGAGGACAGGGACTATGATGCCTAGCCCTGTGGGGTTGAACAGAGAATGTGCTCATTGAAAAATTTCTGAATGAATCATAGAACCAGAGAACATTCGTGATAAATGGAGTCCTAAAAATCATTTGGGAACTCCCTCCATTTTTAAAGAAATGGGAACACAGGAAAGTGAAATGGCTTGCCTAAACTTACCCAGCAGGTTAGTAGTAGAGGCCTTACACACTTTGTTTTCCTTGAGTCATTTCAGTCGTGTCTGAATCTTTGTGACCTCATCTGGGGTTTTCTTGGCAGAGATACTGGAGTAGTTTGCCATTTTCTTCTTCAGCTCGTTTTACAGATGAGGAAACTGAGGCAAGTGGGGTGAAGTGACTTACCCAGGGTCACACAGTTAGTGAGTATTTGAGTTCAGATTCATACCCAGGTGTTCTGACTCCTGGTCCAGTGCTTTATCCACAGCACCACCTAGCTGTCCTTCATACACTTTATCCTGGGTCTAATCTGTCACTGTATTTTAAAATAATTGTAGACTTCTCTGGTATATGGCATTATATGTGTTATTATTTTATATATGATATATAATATATGCAGACATATACACACATATTACATATGTGTATGTGTGTATGAGAGTGGGTAGTAAGAACACTGGTCTGGGAGTCAGGAAACCTAGAATCTTATCGCAGAGCTGTAGCTCACTAGCTACCATGTAACCATGAGTGAGTGGCTTGATATTTTTTTTTTCTTTTTGGAGGGGGGAAGACAGGGCAGTTAGAGTTAAGTGACTTGCCCAAGGTCACACAGCTAGTAAATGTTAAGTGTCTGAGGCCGGATTTGACTTCAGGATTTGACTCCAGATTTGAGTCCTCCTGCCTCCAGCGCCGTTGCTCTATTCACTGCGCCACCTAGCCACCCTGAGTGGCTTAAACTTTTGGGCTTCAATTTCCTCATTTATAAAATAAAGGAGTCAGGATAAATCAGAGGTCCTTAATCTTTTGGGGGGACATAGATAGCTTTGGCAGTAGGTCGATACTATGGACCCCTTCTCAGAACCATGTTTTTAAATACACAAAATTAAGTCTATAAGATTAGAAAGGAAACCAATTATGTTGAAATATAGTTATCAGATTTTTAAGTTCACTGACCCCAGTTTAAGAATCCCTGGGCTAGATGATCCCCAAGGCTCAGCTCTAACCTTCTCTGTTTATATCAAGCTGGGAGAACATGAACTTTTAAAAAGGTATGCTCTAACAGATGTTACATGGTTTTGTCTTTTGGGGGAACCCTGATTATTGTATATGCTATGCTGTCTTACATTGCTCATGTGATAAAATGCAAAACGGTCCCCTGACCTCAAGGTTCTTTCTCATCTCTGCATTTGTGTCTATATTGTTTCCTGTCCTTAGGGAAGGGAAGATGAATACACATTTATATAGTTTCTATTATGTTCCAAGAACTGTGCAAAGCACTACACAAATATTACCTCAGCTGATCCTTACCACTACCCTGGGAGGGAGGTACTATTATTATCCCCATTTTACAGATAGGGAAACTGAGGCAAACAGAAGATAGGTAGCATGCTTAGGGTCATGTATCTCATAAGTGTCTGAGGCCAGATTTGAACTCAGGTCATTCTGACTCCAGGCCAGTGTTATGTATGCTGCCTATCCCTCACTCTCATTCCAGATCCTACCCCTCAAGTCTCGGCTCAAATCTCATCTTCCGCATGATGTTTTTCATGACTGTTCTGGTTATTATGCCCCCTTACTCCTAAACTACTGTAGGATTTATTAGTCTGTCCTCCTCATTTAGCACTTAACATCAACTTCTTTGTTTTATTGGTTTGGTTTAGATAGAAATGTCTTGTCTTCATGTAGAATCATAATAATAGCTAACATTTAGACATCTTAGAATTGTAGTCTAAGGATCTAATTGTTAGGACTCCTGAGCATTCTTCATTTAAAGCTGTGTCTATACAACTGTGAAACATTTCATCAAAGTGGTCAGTTGATATCATCATGACAGAAAAGAAGTGATTTGACTCAATTCTATCCTCTTCCCAGCCTGAGAAGAAAAATGATAATCGCTAGTGTTTATGTTCTTTAAAGCAGGAATTCTTTTTTAATTAATTTATTTTTAGTTTTCAGCATTCACTTTTATAAGATTTTGAGTTCTAAATTTTCTCTTCTTCCGTTCTCCCTCCACTCCCCATGAAGGCGTGCAATCTGATATAGTCTATACTATATATTATATATATATACTATACTATGTACAATCATAGTAAACATATTTCTACATCAATCATATTGTAAACAAGAATCAGAATCAAAGGGAAAATCCATGAGAAAGAAAAAGAAAAAAAAGAGAAAATGGTATGCTTTGATCTGCATTTAGACTCCATAAAAAGTTCTTTCTCTGGATATGAGTTGCAAAGTTGGTCATAGCACAATGTTGCTGCACACAATGTGTGCAGTGTTCTCCTAAAGCAGGAGTTCTTAACCTGGGATCAGCGAACTTATTTTTTAAAACAGTATTTTGATAATTATATTTCATATGGTTTTCTTTGCGATCTGATATGTTTTATTTTATGCATTCCAAAACATTACTCTGAGAAGGGTCCGTAGGCTTTACCAGTCTGCCAAAGGGATCCTTGACATGAAAAAGGCAAAGAATTCCTGCTTTATAGCAGGTTGCTACAATTATTTTTTTATTCTTGTTATTCTTCTCCCCTTTGGTTTTGAATAGATGTGCCCTTTACTGACACTGCTCATATTTCTCAGCTCAGAGTTTCACTTTGGACTTTCATTTCTGTTATCACAAATCAAGTGACTTCACCATAGTGTTTTGCCTATTTGTCAGTGACAACAGACCCTGACTGGTGAATGGTCTTTGATTATAGCAGATTTCTCCCATCCTCTTATCAAACTCCAGGACAGACTGAATGATTTACGGTGACGTCTTTTTTAAAATGTTCATTTTTATTGATTTTTTTTGTATTTGTATCATCTTCATTTCTGAATATTTTCTTTCCCCCTTTGCTACAAAGAGAACCACCTCAGTAAATGAAAGAAATATAAGAATAAAATAAAGAGAAAATAAATAAAAGGAATATAAGAATAAAGATAAAATAAGTATAAGAATAGAATAAAGAGAAATAAATATAACAGTAAAATAAAAATAAGAAATATAAAAATGAAATAAAGATAAAATAAAAAAAGAAATAGAAGAAAAAAAAGCAGTTTAACAAAACCAGCCAACACATCAGCTGAGTCTGACACTATATGCAATGTTCTAACTCATATCCCCCAGCTTCTTTCCACTTACATTTCTTTTTCTTCGTGACCCCATATAGGTTTTGTTTTTTTTTAAGCAATCGGGGTTAAGTAACTTGCTCAAGGTTACATGGACAATTATTTCTGGGTGTGGTGCTAAGTATCTGAGCCTGGATTTGGTCCCCAGGTCATCCCGACACTGGAGCTGGTGCTCTTACTCGCTGAGCCACCTGGCTGCCCCATAGGGGTTTTCTTGGTGAAGAACCTGGAGTGGTTTGCCATTTCCTTCTCCAGCTCATTTTACACATGAAAAACTGAGGCAAGCGAGGTTAAGTGACTTGCTCAGGGTTACCCAATTAGTAAGTATCTGAGGTCAGAGTTGAACTCAGGCCTTCCTAACTCCACTATGCCTCTTAGCTGCCTGCTTACATTGTTGTAACCATTGTGTATATTGCTTCCCTGCCTCTATGTATTTCACTTCATCAATTCCTATTATCTTCCCTGAATTAATGTTATCTTCTCTGAATTCTTCACATCCACAGTTTCTCTTTTTCCCTTTTTATTCTTACAAACTTGACAGACATTTTTTTTACTTTTGGCTGTCTTTTTGTACAGTTTTACACTAGGATCTTCTGGTTTTTTTCAGTTCTCTTTATCATTCATCATTCTGGGATACTTTGTGATGGATTAGGTTTGTTTAGGAGAGAGCTGGACTCTATGACCTTTTATCATTTTAACTAGAAGTTATTATTGTTAAAGTATCTTATGGCTCAATGATCTTCCTTTACATCATGTGCCAAATTTGTGTAGCCAGTCCCCAGACAAGGGATAATAGCAATGGTGATCTAAAAAGACTGATATTTATGCCCACCATTTTAATTAGCGTGGTTGTTCCTCCTTTCCTCAAAAAAGGGTGCCATTGAAAATTACTCTCATGGAACACAGAAGACAGGGGCAGGTCATAACATTTAGAGGTTTTTCTAAGAGCTTAGAGATTATAGAGTTGTAGACCCTCCAGGTTGGGAGGGATGTGAGAAGCCATTATTCTGACCATTGCCTTTTCAAGAATCTACTTTAGAACATACCTCATCTGGTTTTTGCTTGAAGTCCATCTAGTCCAAGCCCTTCTTTTGACAGGTGAGCAGACTGAAGCATAGAGCTAGCAGTCACACAACTAGTAGGCATCAGAGCTGGGATTTGCATGCAGGTCTCTTGACTCTGACTTTAGTGATATGCTTCAGCCCTGATGGTCAGATCTTTTTCAGCCTTTGAGCACTGATTTTCTGATCCTATTTGGGGTCTATTAGAAGAGATAGGAAACTGGTTCACAGGAAGTTAGGAGGAGAGGGACCTGTTTGGGGAGTTTTACTTTCCCCACCAGAAGCAGATTGTGCTTCTGAAATCTACCCTCTTTCATAATCTACCCCCAGTTCCCTCACCATGTGCTACACACACACACACACTTCTAGTACTTCACTTCCCCTCCCCCACCGATTATTTGTTTTTGAACTAGATCTATCTTTTTATTGGCATTGGGAACTCCCAGGGAGAAATTCTCTATATCAATGCAAATTGGCACCTGGCCTGCAGTTATAGTCTTAGAGAGGGATCTTGGGTGCTGAGACATTAAATGATTTGTCCAGAGTCACCTAACTGGTATGTTTCAGAGGAGGGACTTGAAACTGGGATTTTCTGATTCTAAGGCCAATCCATAATTCACTATTCTTTGACTGCCTCTCCCTGAGAGAGGCATCTACCTTCCATTTATGTGTGTGTGTAAATACATAAACAGAGCTGTATAAACACATCTCTCTCTCTCTCTGTCTCCATATATACACAAATGTATATATGTGTGTATCTGAATTATATATGCATACATATATAAACATGATATATATACATACGTGTATATATATATCATGTGTGTGTGGGTATGTGTGGGTGTACTTTATCTACAGACATACAAGTTATCTCATAATATAATGCAAGTTTCTTAAGGGCAGGGATTGTTTCATTTTTGTGTCCTAATCACTATTCTGGTACTCAACAGGTGCTTAATAAATACCTATCAATTGACTGATTATTCCCTTGCCTAGATATGAAGACACACTCATGTAGCATAGATGTTAGAGTAATTTCTTTATCCTCAGAAAGGGAATTGTACTGATGAGCTGATTTCACTGAAAAGCAGCTCTTTCTTGTGTATATATGTCACGTCTGACTCTTTGTGACCCCATTTTGGGATTTTCTTGGCAAGGATACTGCAGTAGTTTGCCATTTCATTCTCCAGCTCACTTTACAGATGAGGAAGCTGAGGCCATCTGGGTTAAGAGTATCTGAGACTGTATTTGAACTCAGATCTTTCTGACTCCAGGCCTGGTGCTTTATCTGTTGTACCACCTAACTGACCCCAATTCTAAATTCCTGGGAGATTTTAAAATAATCTTCCTAAAGAACTGTCTACGTCAATCTTCTTGTCAATCAACTCCAGTGTCTCCCTGTTACTTCCAGCATCAAATATAAAATCTTTTGACTTTTAAAGCCCTTCTTAACCTGGCCTGTTTCTACTCCCCAGTCTTCTTACACCCTACTGCCTTTTGGGCATCATATAATCCAGTGACCTCATATGCCATTCTGACTCGGCATTTTGATTGGCTCTCTCCTGTGCCTGGATTCCCTTCCTCCTCACCTCTGCCTCCTGGCTCCTTCTTCAAGTCTCAGCCCAAATCCCTTTTGCCAGAAGCTGTTCTCAGTTGCCTTTTCCCTCTGAGATCATCACTTTGTCCCATGTCTAGCTTGGGTGTACATAGGTATTTGCATGCAATCTCCTCCATTAGATTGTGAGGTCCTTGAGAGCAAGGACTAGTTTTTGCCTTCCTTTGTATCTCCAGTGCTTAGCACAGTGCCTGGAACATAGCAGGCGCTTAATAAATGCTGACTTGACTTCAGTTAAAGTGAACCCATTCCATGTGTGTTTCTCAGTCTAGTTCCAAGATTATGGTATAGGCTTCATCACTGTTGATGCCATGATTTCCTGGTGATATATTTGAGTACTGTCTGCCCAGAGAATGGTAGTTTATGTCAGCTACAGGTTCTGTTCCTTGGGCTCTTCAGCCAGCAGCAGACTGACTGGGAGACAGCTGTAATTGGCTGTGCTGGTGACTGAGACAAATAGGACAAAATGCACTCTGAGATCAGCCTATAAAGACAAATATTGGGGGGGGGCAGGTATAGGGGTAGCAACCTCAAGGAGAAATCATAGAATCATGCAATCATAGCTTTAGAGGTGAAAGGAACCTTGCAGGTTTAAGTCTGTCATTTTACAAATAAGAAAACTGAGGCCCTGGGAAGAGATCCCAATTTGCTATCTGCCATTTGGAGAAGAAACAAAATCTGGTCAGGTCAGAGAGGAGCTTATCTTGGGGTAAGGCTATTAGAGGGGGAAAGCAACTGGTAGTTTCTTATTTTAACTAATTATCATTGCTAAGTGTTAAGCTTTGGGGCACCTAAATGACACAGTGGATAGAACACCAGCTCTGGAGTCAGAAAGACTTGAGTTCAAATCCAGCTTCAGCCACTTCCCAGCTGTGTGACCCTGGGCAAGTCACTTAACCTTGTTTGCCTCAGTTTCCTCATCTATAAAATGAGCTAGAGAAGGAAATGACAAACTACTCCAGTATCTTTGCCAAGAAAACTCCAAATGGGGTTTCAGAGAGTTGGACATGACTCAGCAACTGCCATAATATCAAAGTATTAATCTTAGTTGCTTCTGTCTGCTAAAGAAATACAAATGATGGGCAACTAGGTGGCACAGTGGTTAGAGCACCAGCCCTGGAGACAGGAGGACCTGAGTTCAAATCCAATCTCAGATACTTACTAGCTGTGTGATCCTGGGCAAGTCACTTAACCCTAATTGCCTCAGAAAGAAAAAGAAAGAAAGAGAAATTATGTTGGAGCCTTCTACATTTAAGCACTCTGGGATGAAGCTTTAGTTGCTTCACTCTTGTTATGGTTCTGTAGGCAAAAGCAGATAAAGATACAAGGAAAGGCAGTAATAGCTACAGTGTATGATGACTGATTTTGATGGCTTTAGCCTTTCACAGCAATGCAAGGACCTAAAACAATTCCAAAGGACTTATGATGGAAAATGCCATCCACATCCAGAGAAAGAACTGTGGAGTTCAAATGAAGAGCAAAGCAGACTACTTTCTTTTTTGTTTTGTTTTATTTTTCTTTTTTGTGGTTTCTCCCATTCATTATTATTCTTCTATGCAATATGACTAATGTGAAAATGTGTTTAATAGGAATGTATGTGTAGAGCCTATATCAGATTGCATCTTATCTTGGGGAGAGAGGGGAAGAAAATTTAAAACTTATGGAAGTGAACATTGAAAACTAAAAATTAATTATATATTATATTATAATAAATATATATTAATATACATTGAAAACAAAGAGAGAGGTGAAAGGAATTTTGCTTCACAAAGCCCCTTTTCTCCCTTTGTTCAGAGGACAATCCCTGGGTACACATTTAAAGCTGCTTCTTTTTATGTTTGGGGTTCTCTAGGAATCTGAACGCCTGGAACTCATGAATGCAGAACTAAAGGCCCAGATCGAGGAGTTAAAGCAGGAAAGGCAGCAGCTCATCTTGATGCTCAACCGGCATCGTCCCACTTGTATCGTGAGGACAGACAGTGTCAAGACTCCAGAGTCTGAAGCCAACCCACTACTCGAACAACTTGAGAAGAAGTGAAAGTGGATTGGAAGAAGAAAGAAGGAGGATGAGGAGGGAGGAGGACATAGGGTCCCATGTGGGGCCTTTGTTTATGTGTGAAAAAACTTTGCAACAAGGCTCAGCACCGCCAGAGTACAGCGGGCTTCTTTGTGGAATACAGACCAGCAACACATGGGGAAGGGAGGGTTGAGGGAAACTTGAGATCAGTGATGAATTGAGACCAAAGTAGAAACAGGGGAGGGGTTGATCCAGTGCCTAGGGTTAGAGTGAGGAGGGAGAGAGGGGTAAATGAAGGAACGGACCTCCCACCAACCTCCATGGCCACAGTCTCCTCTCCCATCATTTCCTATCAGTCTACCTGTCTTTGAGACATCTCCTGGCATTGGAAAAGTCTAAGTTGAATAGGAAAAAAAAATCCAAATGGATTTGAGAATACAATTTCAGTAACTACCCCCTAGCCCCATCCCCCCCAAGTAATACAGCCAAGCAGGAGAGGGATGTGATGTAGGACCAACAAGCGCTTTCAGTGGCTGCCATCTACATCTTCCTGTTCCATCGTCATCCCCCTGGATCCTGCCAATGTTCTTCCTATGTCCCTAGGAAGAGCCCTTCTTACCAGACCTCGCTCCCTGATGGAGTTTGCTGTGGGCACTGAGGCGCGGGCGCCCTTCCAAAGCACATACTCACTCTAATGTTTACAGCCTGGCTGTCCCGGCAGTGCTTTCAACTGCACATTTTTACACTTCTCTCTCTCTCTTTTTTTTTTTTTAATATTTTTTACAAAAAAGAAAAAAGGTTTTATACAGCAATATATATATGGATTTATATAATCACTCGATGTGATATGGTATAAATATATTATGGTTTGTTTGTTACGAACAAATACTCTACAGTTATTACCATTGTGTGTAAGTCAGTGTTAAGTGCTGTAGTCCCTGGGCGCCCTAGGGCTGGTGCCCGTAGAGGGGATGCCTGATGCCTGATGCAGTGATCCCGAAGGGGGTGATGCCTGTTTCCATCCGTGTAAGCCCTTCATAGTACTCAGTAAATGTTACTCTTACTTAGCCCACTGTCTTTTGTGGTTTCTGCTGGCTTTTTATGTGCTCCTAATGTGTGTTTGAGTGGGAAGGGTTCTGGTGGGGCTGGCAGAATGAGCAGGGCTGTGGGACCTGCTCAGTTCTTTCTCTCCATCTGATAAAACTGGGGATGTACACCACTGTGATTGATTAGCTTAGTGGGCATGAGGCTCAGTGCTTATGAGGCCAAGGTTACCTGTTTGATCCCTGTGTGGGGGACTTAATCAGAACTTTCCACGGTCACTGTCTACACTCTTTGACTTTTATCTACTCTCAGATTATATCTTTGGTCACATAAGAACCCGGCTGGGTGAGTTGAAATGTTCTCAATATAGCTCTTCAATATAATATAAATATAACTCAGAAAACAAAGAAAGCATTGCACAGTGCCTTAGCTACCTGTGAAAGGCATTTAATTACTTACACTCACACTTAATTACTCTGTCATGGAGGTGACCCTACATTCTTTTTTCTTTTTCTTTTTGGCGGGGGAAGGCAGAGCAATTAGGGTTAAATGACTTGCCCAAGGTCACATAGCTAGTAAGTGTTAAGTGTCTGAGGCCACATTTGAACTCTGGTCCTCCTGACTGCAGGGGCGGTGCTGTATTCACTGTGCTACCTAACTGCCCTGTGACCCTACATTCTTGAAGTTTGTACCCATAGAGGTCAAGCTTTTCCAGTTTCTACTATGCTGGAAAAGCTTCAAGTCCAGTCTACTTTCCAAGGGCAATCCTAGTCACTTGAGAAGAGGCTTATCTCTAGTAAGCTGGGTAGTTGGCGATCCCAGGATCAAGAGATCTAGAATTAAGAGGAACCTATGGAGACGTCATCAGTACTAGTCCCCACTTAACAGATGAGGAAGCTAAAGCCTATGGAGACTGTGTCATATAGGTGAAAAGCATGGGGGAATATTTGGACCCAACAACTCTGACTTCAGAACCTTTTTGTTGGACTATGGTTTTTGTACAATAAAAATTGATGCATCCAGACTCAAAAAGAAAGAGATTGGAAGAAAAAAAATCTTTGCATCAAAAACCTCTGACAAAAATCTGACACACAAAATTGTTGGAAGTGACATTTATAAGAATGAGAGCAATTCTCCAGTTGCTAAGTGGCTTAAAAATATAACCAGGCAGTTCTTGTATTTGAAAAGAAAACTCACAAATTATCAAAAATCAAATGAAAATTGTTAAGAATTCCTAATGTTTAGATAAATATAAACTCTTGAAACTCTGATATTATACCTAGTGAATTGGTTACAATAATAAATTAATTGACCATGATAAGTCAGGAAGCAAACCAAAAAATACAAAGTGACTCTTGGCCCCTAATGGCCATCTTCCTCTTATGCAGCAATAGAAAAAAATGAGGCATTAAGCTAAAAATTATCCTATTTTAAGGTCATCTACAGACATGGTGAAATTCTTGTCCAATGACCCAGTCAATATAGAACTAGATTGTATCATCCTTCACATAGTTGCCAGAAATAAAACTGGAAGACAAGAGGAAATAACAACTAAATATAAGGATGTTCTCCTTGGAGAAACAAATAAAAGGGCTGGCAGAATTTGGTTTCATCATGTAAACAAAGGCAACAAAACAAATGATCTTGTGGGACATTTGTTATATTGCAATTCTTATGAGAAGCAAAAACTAATGAACCAATGTGAAGAAAATTGTACCTTATGTACCAGTATCTTATGTGGCATTTACAGATGGGGAGATAGAGAAATTTGACAAAGAATTTAATAAGACCCTCCAAATTAACTCCATATATACTTTATTGCCCAGTGACTTCATTATAAATATGTAAAGGAAGATGGTGCAAAATATGTTGGGAAATGTGGGTCAAGATTAAGAAACTAAGTAGGTCAAAGGCTGCTAGACAACACAGAGACCATGACTGTGTAATTAATACTTTAAGAAGAGAGTTGTATGGCATTGCATGTGATGAACACTGAATGACATCATGAAATTGGAAAACTATTTTAACAGATAAGAAATCAATGGTGACTTTATAAGTCAACCAGCTCCAAAACAGTTGTTCGTTTATGATCAAATCATTGACTTTGTTAGAACAAAGATTAAAATCAATAACAAGTTAGAACAAAAATTAAAAATAATTTATGCAATTAAAAGGGATGGAATGCAACTGACCTAAAGAAGTTACTACCTCCCCTGCTTCCATTTCAGGGAAGGGGATAAAAGAAGAGATACTGACACAGACTACCATCATTCCCTAAGGAAATTTAATTGATATAAAGCAATTGTCATAATGAGAGTACAAAAGAACCCATAAACTGCCTTAGCAAATGTGAGATTGTTGCTAAGTGAAGTGATATGCCAGCCAAGGTCAATAACTGGTCTGAGATATAAACTCATATATAAGAACGTGGGGATGAGAACTGGATCTGTGATTTCATTAGTATAGGGAAGTGAGAAGAATATACTTCCTTTATCAATGTAGGCTGGCAACTTCTCTGTTACTTAAAATTTAGAGAATTGCCTAAAGCTTGGAGAAGTTAGGGGACTTATCGAGAGTCACACATTTAAATTTATAAAATTTAACTTTCAAAAGAGAGAATGATAATGAAAGGTTGTAACCAGCATTGAGCATAAAACACTGAGAAGTGATAGATGGAAGAAATATTCTTGCAGAAGCTTAGCAAGAAAGTCAGATAAGTTCCACTGTCCTGAGAGAATTTAACAATGAAACAGAGAAGAAGCAGATGAAAAATGGAAAACATCCATCAAGACTTTTATTACAAATTCTTTTCTTTATCAGTGGCTCTACCACATTTGGGTAAGCAGTACAAGTATTATAGATTATTTTATAGATGAGGGAACTGGGACTCAGAGAGTCACACACTTATTGTGTATTGAAGCCAGGATATAAACCCAGATCTAATTCCATATCCAGCATTTTAACTTATACATGAAAACTTCTGGTGAGGGATACCAATTGCTCCTTGAGGAAAACAATTACGTTTTTTTCATAACTCATTTGGGTGATTTTTCTAAAAACAAACCTAAATTTTCCTATTTGTAGCTTCTGTATGTGAAATATGTATACTCAGTATGGTCTAAAATGGCTCTCTAAGAAAAGATGAAAATGTGAAATTTTCAGGAGTTCTTTAAATTACTTAAATTCCAAGAGCTGCTGTGCATAGAGTTCTTGCAGCCCTCCACATTTCTCATTAGAGTCTTGATCATTTGCTTTTACTCCTTTTAAAAACTGCATTTTCATCTGCTCCCACTGGCTTCAATGGAAGAAAACCTAAATATTGAATTGAAACTAAAATAAACCAAAGTAAAAGAGATGTAATGCATGCATTTTTGAAAAATAGCCAAGAAAAAGCTTTATATCAAAAATCTTAGATGTGCTCACTGTTTCTGCAGAGTTACAGTGAAATATACCTGTTTTATGGAGTAAAAGCAAATGGTCAGAAATCTAAAGAGAAATATGAATGGCTGTAGGAACTTTATGCCCAACAGTGCTCAGAATTCAAGTAATCCAAAGAACTCCTGAGAAATTTTCCTTTTCAACATTTCCTAGATGACCATTGTAAAGCAAACTGAGTATTCAGGGTATATTTCACTGTAACTGCAGAAACAGTGAGCACATCAAGGATTTTTGACATACAACCCTCTTTTGGCTATTTCTCAGGAACTCAAGTATTATATCTCTTTTGTTTTGCCTTGTTTTAGATTAATTTGAATATTTAGGTTTTCTCCCATTGAAGCCAAGGGGAGCAGATGAGAATGATTTTTGTAAACTGAGGTAAAGCAAAAGGTCTAAGAACTATGGAGGGCTGCAGGAACTCTATGCACAAAAGTGTGTAGAATTCAATTAATCCAAATAACTCCTGAGAAATTTGAGTTTTCATCTTTTCCTAGATGGCCATTGTAGAGTATACTAAACATACAGGATATATTTCACTGTGACTGCAGCAACAGTGAGCACATCGAAGATCTTTGAAATACAGCTCCTTCTTGGCTATTTCTCAGAAACGCGTGTATTACATTTCTTTTCCTTTGCCTTATTTTAGATCCAATTGAATATTTAGTTTTTCTGCCATTGAAGACAATGGGAGCATATGAAAATGCATTTTGTAAACGGAGTAAAGGAAATGGACAGGACACTCAGGAGGATTGTGGAAGACTGCAGAATCTTTATGCACAACAGTGCTTAGAATTCAAGTGATCCAAAGAACTGAGAAGTTTGTGTTTTCATCTTTTTCTACAGTGATAGAAATGGTATATTTCACTGTAACTCTGCAGAAAAAGTGAGCACATGGAAGATCTTTGACATACTTACTGCTTTCTCTTGGCTATTTCTCTGAAGCGCATACATTATATCTCTTTTGCTTTGGCTTATTTTAGATTAAACTTAATATTTAGGTTTTCTCCCATTGAAGCAAATGGGAGCAGATGAAAACGCATTTTTTAAATGGAGTAAAAGCAAATGGTCAGGATTCTAATCAGAATTGTGGAGGGGTACAGGAATTCTATGCACAACAGTGCTTAGAATTCAATTAATCCAAAGAACTCCTGAGAAATTCCTGTTTTCATCATTTCCTAGATGATCATTGTAGACCACACTGAGCATACAGGGTATATTTCACTGTAACTCTGCAGAAACAGTGAGCACATTGAAGATTTCTGACATACAGATTTCTCTTGGTTATTTCTCTAAAACTCATGCATTACATCTCTTTTGCTTTGGCTTATTTTAGATTAAGCTTAATATTTAGGTTTTCTCCCATTGAAGCAAATTGGAGCAGACGAAAACGCATTTTGTAAATGGAGTAAAAGCAAATGGTCAGGATTCTAATCAGAATTGTGGAGGGGTACGGGAATTCTATGCACAACAGTGCTTAGAATTCAAGTAATCCTAAGAACTCCTGAGAAATTCACATTTTCATGTTTTTCTACCGTGCCATTATAGAGCATACTGACTAGATGGTGTATTTCACTGCAGCTCTGCAGAAACAATGAGCACATCGAAGATCTTTGACATACAGCTTTCTCTTGGATATTTCTCTGAAATTCATGAGTTACATCAATAAAAGAGCTTAGGAATGACTTCACATAGTAGGGCTTATAAATGCTAGCTAGTGTCATGGATTATATACATAAAGCATTATTCACATTGCCTAGCATAGAGAAGGTAGGCTGTAAATGCTAACTCGTTTTATAATTACAAGTCCTTAGCACAGTGACTGGCACATACTAGGGGTTATAAATGCTAGCTACTATTTTGGTTAATATTCATAAAGCACTATGTGCATTGCCTAGCACAAAGTAGGCAGTATGTAAATGCTAGCTTGTATTATTAATAAAAGTGCTTCTCAATGACTGGCACATAGTAGGGGTTATAAATGCTAGGAAGTAATAGGGTTAATATTCATAAAGCACTTTGCACATTGCCCAGCACAGAATAGGCAGTATGTAAATGCTAGGTACTATTATTAATAAACGTCTTGGTACAATGACTGGCACAGAGTAGGGGTTATAAATGCCAGGTTGTATTATGCTTAATATACATAGTATTGAATTATTAGTAAAATGCTTAGCAGTGACTGGCACATAGTAAGTCATATAAATACTAGCTAGTATTATGTTAAATATACATAAAGCACTATGAACATTGCTTATGACAGAGCAGGCAGTTTGTAAATGCAAACTAGTATTGTTAATAAAAGTACTCAGTGACTGGCTTATAGTAGATGATATAAATGCTAGTTAGTATGATGGTTAATATACATAAAGTACTATGTACATTGTTAACTCATTGTAGGCATTATGTAAATACATGCTTTTATTATTAATAAAATGCTTAACAGTGGCTGGCACATAGTAGGTGCTATATATGCTATCTAATATCATGGTCAATACACATAAAACACTATACAAATTGCCTAGCACAGAGTAGGCAGAATGCAAATGCTAGCTATTATTATTAATAAAAGTGCTTAGTACAATGACTGGCATATAGTAGGAGTTATAATTGCTAGCATAAACACTGTTCACATTGCCTATCACAGAATAGGCAGTATGTAAATGCTAGCTAGTAATATTAATAAAAATGCTGAATAGTTACTGGCATATAGCAGGGGTTATAAATGCTAGCTATTATTATGGTTAATATACCTAAAGCACTATGCACATTGCCTTTCACAGAGTAGGCCGCATGTAAATGCTTGCTCATATTATTAATAAAATGCTTACACGGTGATTAGCACATAGTAAGGTTTTGTAAACAATAGCTAGTATTATGGTTAATATACATCAAGGACTTAAAACATCTAGCACAGAGTAGGCAGTGTGTAAATGGTAGCTAAGGTTATTAATAAAAGTGCTTTGCACAATGACTGGCACAGAGTAGGGGCTAAAAATGCTAGCTAGTGTTATGGTTAATATATATAAACCACTTAACACCTTGCCTAGCACAAACTAGGCAGTATGTAAATTTTAGCTAATATTATGAATACAACTTTTATCACGATGTCTAGCAATTAGTAGGGGTTATAAATGCTGGCTAATATTATGGTTAATATACATAGTACACTCAACACATTCCCTAGCACAGAGTAAGAAGTATGTAAATACTGTCTAGTATTATTGACAGTGCTTAGAAGTGACTGGAACATAGTAGGTGTTACATATGCTAGCTTGTATTATGGTTAATCTTCATAAAGTGCTGTGCACATTGCCTAGCACAGTGTAGGCAGTATACAAATTGTAGCTAGTATTATTAACAAAAGTGCTTAGTAGTGACAGGAACAGGGTAGGGGTTATAAAAGCTAGGTGATATTATGGTTAATATACATAAAGCACTTAACACATTGCTTGGCACATCATAGGCAGTATGTAGATGCTAGCTGTTATTAAAAGTTATTTATTCAATGACTTTGCACAATAATAGGGGTTACAAATGCTAATTAATATTATGGTTATTATAAATAAAGCTATTAGCACTTTGCCCTGCACAGAGTAGGCAGTAATTAAATTCTTGCTAGTATTATTAATAAAAATGCTAAGCAGTGACTGCTACATAGTAGGGGAAATAAATGGTACCTAGAATTATGGTTAATGTACATAACGCACTGTGCAAATGGTCTAGCACAAAGTAGGCAGCTTGTAAATGTTAGCTAATGTTATAAATAACAGTGTTTAGCACAATGATTGGCACATAGTAGGGGTAATAAATGCTAGCTATTATTATTGTTAATGTACATAAAGCATTTAGCATTTTGCCTAACAGAGTAGGCAGTATGTAAATGCTAGTAGTATTATTTAAAAAGTACTTAGTACAATGACTGGCACATAGTAGGGGCTTATAAATGCTAGCTAGTATTATGGTTAATATACATAAAGTACTATGAACATGACCTAGCACAGAGTAGGTAGTATGTAAATGCTAGCTATTATTTTTAATTACAATATTTAGCACAATGACTGGCACATAGTAGGAACTATATATGCTAGATAGTATTATGGTTAATATACATAAAGCTCTTAACACTATGCCTAACAAAGAGTTGGCAGTATGTAATTGCTATTGAGTATCATTAAGAAAAGAGCTTAGCTATGACTGGCACACGGTAGGCATTATAAATTCTAGCTAGTATTATCGTTAGTATACATAAGGCACTATGCACTTTGCCTAGCACAGAGTACGCAGTATGTAAAAGCTAGCTGATATTATTAATAAAAGTGTGTGGTAGTGATTGGCACATAGTAGGGGTTATAAATGCCAGCTGATATTATGGTTAATACACATAAAGAACTAACCACATTGCCTAATACAGAGTAGGCAGTGTGCTAATGCTAGCTAATGTTATTAATAACAGTGCTTAGTACAATGACTTGCACAGAGTATGGGGTATAAATCCTTGCTAATATTATGTTTAATATACATTAAGCACTTAGTACATTCCCCAGCAATGGCAAGGCAGTATGTAAATGCTAGCTAGTATTATTAATAAAAGTTCTTAGCAATGATTGGCACATAGTAGGGATGATAAATTCTAGGTAGTATAGTTCATAAACCACTTAGCACATTGCCCAGCACAGAGTAGGCAGTATGTAAAAGTTTTTTTTTTATAAATTTTATTTTATTATAAATAAAAATGCATAATACAACGACTCGCACATAGTAGGGGTTATAAAAGCTAGCTAGTATTATGATTAATATACATAAATACTTAACACATTGCCTAGCATAGAGTTGGCACTATGTAAATGCTAGTTAGTATTATTAATAAAAAGAGCTTAGGAAGGACTGGCATATAGTAGGTGTTATAAATGCTACCTCGTATTATGATTAATGTACATAAAACACTATGCACATTGCTTAGCACAGAGTAGATAGTATGAAAATTCTAGCTAGTAGTTCTGCATAGTCCTTATCTTGTCTGGTGGCTGAATTCTGAACTCCTGGGTTCCTTCTCCTCCTCCAGGTGGCAGTTGCTCCTGGCTTCTGCTCCAGTCCAAATGCAGGCAGCTCACCATTCCTGTTCTCAGCTCTGGGAAGTCAGCATGCAGGCCGTTCTTCTCTCCTGTTCCATGGCTCCACAGAGTCACATCTACCACAACTGGGAAACAAACAATTATCCCAGTCCCCACACTTTCCTTTTACTCTGCAGATCCTGTTTGTGATGCCATTAGTAGCAGTAAGCACCCCTGCATCCCCAGTGTGGCTGCCAACACAGGTTCTTAAATCTGCTTTTTTTTTCAAATGCTTTATTAACTTTAAGTTTACATCATTCATTGCCACCAAATTTTGAGATGCAAATTTTCTCCCCGTTTTTCCCCTACCTGCCACCCCAAAATAGCTGTCCCCATATCTTCTCTCACACCCCCTTCAACTTTTCCAGTAGGGCATGGTGGATCTCTTTGCCCCAGTGCCTGTATAGCTTGTTTCCCAATTACATGTAAAATATTATTAATAATAGTATACATTTTTTAAACATTTGATTTTAAAACTTTGAATTGCAGATTCATTCCCTTACTCCCTTGTCACCTGCCTTTACTGGAAATATAAGCAATTCAGTATAGGTTGTACATGTATATCTAATGCAAAACATTACCATAGTAGATATATTGTAAAAGACTGACTATATTTCCCTCCCTCTTATCCCACCTCCCACTTTTTCTCTTTTGTGCTTTGATCCTGTCCCTTTTCAAAAGTGGGTGCTTCCAACTTCCCTCCAACCCCCAGCCTGCCCTCCCTCCCATCATCCCCTTCCTGCCTACTCTACTGTAGGGTGAGATACCCTATTTAGTGTGTATGTCATTCCCTCCCTGAGCCAAATTCAATGAGAATAAGGCTCATCCATTCCCTTTTGCCTTCCTGTTCTTCCCCTCCATTGTAACCATTTCCCTTGCGTCTTCTATATAAGATAGTCTGCCCCATTCTGTCTCTCCCCATATCCTCTCAATATATTCCTCTCTCACCTCTTAAGTATCATCTCTTCCTAATAAATTGGCCTTGTGCCCTCTATCTATGTATACCTGTAAGCATATATACACACATTCACATATGTATTCATATATATATATATATACATATATATGTATGTATATTTCTATTCCCTTCAACTATTTTCGTACTGAGAAAAGTTTAATCAGTTACAGTTATTGTTTTCCCATGTAGGAATGTAAATAGTCCAACTTTGATAAGTTCCTCCTTTTCCCTGTTTACTTTCTCATGCTTCTTTTGCTTCTTGTATCTGAATGTCAAATTTTCTATTCAACTCTGCTTTTTTTTTATCAAGAATGCTTGAAAGTCCTCTATTCCACTGAATGACCATATTTTCCCCTGACACATGATCCTCAGTTTTGCTGGGTAGGTGATTCTTGGTTTTAATCCCAGCTCCTTTGCCCTCCAGAATATCATATTCCAAGCCCTTCAGTGTAGAAGCTGCCAGATCCTGTGTTATCCTTATTGTGTTTCCACAATATTCAAACTGTTTCTTCCTGGATGCTTGTAATATTCTCTCCTTGATCTGGGAATTTTGGAACCTGGCTATAATATTCCTAGGAGTTTTCTTTTTGGGATCTTTTTTAGGAGCTGATGGGTGGATTCTTTCAACCTCTATTTTGCCCTCTTGTTCTAAAACATGAAGGCAGTTTTCCTTGAGAATTTCTTGAAGGATGATATCTAGGTTCTTTCCCTGATCATGGCTTTCAAGTAGTCCAATAATTTTTAAATTCTCTTTCCTGGATCTATTTTCCAGGTCACTGGTTTTTCCAATGAGATATTTCACTTTGCCTTCTATTCTTTCATTTGTTTGGATATGTTTAACAGCATCTTGATTTCTCATAAAGTCACTAGCTTCCATTTGCTCCAATCTAATTCTGAAGGAATTATTCTCCTCAGTGAGATTTTGGGATTCTTTTTCCATCTGGAAAATTCGGCTTTTTAAGGCATTCATTGCCTTTTTGAGCCTTTTTTTCCATTTGAGTTGGTCTGTTTTTTAAGGTGTGATTTTTCTCAGTCAAGCTGTTGGCTCTCATTTCATAATTTTCTTGCATTGTTCTCATTTCTCTTCCAAATTTTTCCTCCACTTCTCTTATCTGCTTCTTAAGGTACTCTATGGCCTGTAACCATCTCGTATTTTTCTTGGAAGCTTTTGATGCAGGAGTTCTGACTTCACTGTCTTCCTCCTATTCCATGCTTTGATCCTTTTTGTCCCCAGAATAGGAGTCTAATGTTGGATTCTTCTGTTTGCTTTGCTTCCTTTGCCTGGTCATGGTGCCACTCAATTACTTGACTTTTGGGCTTTTTGCCACAGTAGGACTCTACCACCAGACAGGGAGCTTCGTTCCAAGCACTGGGGTTTACTCAGCTGATGGAGGTATTAGTTGGGTGCCCTCACTGAAGCCCCCACATGCTCTGGCAAGCTGGTTGCACACCCCAGGACCTCCACCCTAGAACGCAGTCCAGATCCAAGCAGGTTAAAGCAAGAGTGATTACTCCTCAGACTGGTCACTTGGTCCCCCTACAGTCTGCAGGCCAGGAGCTGAAGCTGCCATGTGGGCATGGCTGCATGGCCACAGCTCATCAGTGGCTTCTTGCCCAGGGGCAAAAGCCGAGGCCCTCCCAACTACTGGATCCCAAAGTCCACACTGCACTGACCTCTCACTTTGTCCTTATCATCTTTGTGTTGATAATTCTGGAAACTGCCACAGCTGCTGGTGATCTTCCAGCCAGTGTTTGGTCAGGCCCTGGGGCTAAAACCTGGGCCTAGGGTCGGCTCCCAGAGCTCTGCACTGGCCGATTCTTGACGGTCTGCCAGGCTGTCTTTAGCAGGCATTGTGTCATGTGGGTTCTGTAGCTCCAAAGTTTGTTCAGAGTCCCCTTGTACATGCATTGGGGGGAGGTGGAAGCCAGTGGAAGTCCTGTTTCTACTTCACCATCTTGACTCCACTCCCTTAAATCTGCTTTTCTAAAAGTAAGCAACTCAAAATAGGTTAACAATCTTGCTTTAATTAATCAAACATATATTTACCTAATTCAGGGGAAAAAGGTCAGCACCCTGAACTTCAGAGTACACAGACAAAAGTATTGTTTTGCATAGAGTTTCTTCAGTCCTCCTCATTTCTCATTAGCATCCTGGCCATTTGCTTTTATTTCATATGCTCCCATTGACTTCAATTGTAGAAAACTTAAATACTCAGTTTAAACTAAAGTAAGCCAAAGAAAAAGAGATGTAATGCATGCTTTTCAGAGAATCAGCTAAGAGAAAAGTGTATATAAAAGATCTTCCATGTTCTCACTATTTCTGCAGAGTTACAGGGGTGTGTGTCTATACTTGGTGACCCAGCATTAGAGAGTATGTTTGAGTGTGTGTGAGAGAGGAGAATGTATATGTGTTAGAATGTGTGTCTGTGTACAGTTGGTGTCCCAGCACTAGATTGTGTGTGTATGTATTAGAGAGAGAAAGAGAGATAGTGTATATTGTGAGAGTGTGTGTGTGTATAGTTGGTGACCCAGCACTAGAATATGTGTGTGTGAGAGATAGAGAAAGAGAGGAGAGTGTATGTGTGTGAGAATGTGTGTGTGTGTGCATACTTGGTGACCCAGCACTAGAGTGGGTGTGTGTGTGAAAGAGAGTGGAGTGTATATGTGTATGAGAGTGTGTGTGTGTATACTTAGTGACCCAGCACTAGAGTTAGTGTGTGTGTGTGTGTGTGTGTGTGAGGGAGAGTGGAGTGTGTATGTGTGAGAGTGTGTGTACACCCGGTGACCCAGCATTAGAGTGCGAGTGTGTGTGTGTGTGAGAGAAAGAGAGATAGAAAGAGAATGTATGTGTGTGAGAGTGTCTGTGTGTATACTTACTGACCCAAGATGAGTGTGTGTGAGACAGAGATTGGAGAGTGTCTGTGTGTGTTTGTATACTTGGTGACCCAGCACTAGTCTGTGAGAGTGTGTGTGCATGAGGGAGAGGAGAGTATATGTGTGTCAGAGTGTTTGTGTGTGTATATTTGATGAACCAGCACTAGAGGGTGAGTGTGTGTGTGTGTGTGTGTGTGTGTGTGAGAGAGAGAGAGAGAGAGAGAGAGAGAGAGAGAGAGAGAGAGAGAG
>NW_027185809.1:32478036-32481087 GCF_028583685.1 Petaurus breviceps papuanus
GAGAGAGAGAGAGAGAGAGAGAGAGAGAGAGAGAGAGAGAGAGAGAGGAGTGTATGTATTTGAGAGTGTGTATGTGTATATTTGGTTACTAAGCACTGGAGTGTGAGTGTGTGTGTGAGAGAAAGAGAGAGGAGAGTGTATGTATGTGAGAGTGTGTGTGTCTGTGTATACTTGGTGACCCAGCATTAGAGTGTTAGTATGTGTTTGTGTATGTGTGTGAGAGAGAAGACTGTATGTGTGTGAGTGTGTGTGCACATACTTAGTAACCCAAGAACAGACTGTATGTGTGTGTGAGAGAGAGGAGCGTGTATGTGTGTTAGAGTGTGTGTCTGTGTACACTTGTTGACCCAGCATCTTCATCTTGACACCAGGCAAGTTCTCAGCAATCTTAGTTCCTGGGGAGACAAGGCTTAGCAAGGCCACAAGATACATTGCCAGTCTCTTCATTAATTCATCCTCTGCAGAACAGTCCTAGGACCCCTGAAAACATTAGCAAAACCCTCTCCCAGGATTTCTGTAAACATACAAGAAAATCCTTCTCCAGGGCTTCTGAACCAACAGAAAGGTTCCCAGACCCCTGCAACAACAGCACTGTCCTTCACCAGTGGACAGTATTCATTCTGTCTGCAGGACAGTCTCCAGACCCCTTGCAACAACAGCACTGTCCTTCACCAGTGGACAGTATTCATTCTGTCTGCAGGACAGCCTCCAGACCCCTGCAACAACAGCACTGTCCTTCACCAGTGGACAGTATTCACTCTCTGTCTGCAGGACAGTCTCAGGGCTTCTTAGCGAACAGCCAGGTTCCAGGACTTCTTCAACAGGACTGTCTTTCACCAGTGGACAAATCTGGCAAAACAACATCAAAACAGACAGACAAAGTACCAGCAAAAGAGCCATGTCTCCTCAGTCCTTGGCAGCTCAGGGGGCAGGTCTCAAAAGTCCAGGGCAATTCAAAGCGGCCACCAGCAATTCTCTTAGTCTCTCTCTCTCCACGAGGTGCTGCTTCCAAAAAAAGGTCTTCTGCCTCTCTCTTGTGTCTCTCCAAATCTACGTCACCAGCTCCTCCCAGTTCAGGACTTTCTTTTCACATCAACAAGCCCATCCCACTGGTGGGATTAACAAGCTCTGGGTTTTAACGCAATCAATTTGAAAACCAAGCCAATACAGGGGAATCTTTAATTGCCATTGCTATCACAGTACTTCAAAGAACTCATGAGAAATTCACATTTTCATCATTGACTTTCATTGACATATCTAGAGCACTGTGAGAACATTTGGTATGTTTCCTTTGACTCAGCAGAAACAAGAAACACATGGAAGATCTGTGAAATGCAGTTTCCTCATAGCTAGATCCCTGAAACACACTTATTTCATCTCTTTTACTTTGGCTAGTTTTCGTTTAAATTGAGTATGTAAGTTTTCTGCGACTGAAACCAAAGTGAGCCGATGAAAATGCACTTTGCCAAAGGACTAAAGTCAAATGGTCTGGAGTCTACATGGTAATGTGGAGGGGTGAAGGATATGTCAGCTAAACAGTGCTTAAGATTCAAGTTCTTCAAAGAACTCAGGAGAAATTTTCATCATTGACTTAGATTGCCTTTGATACAGCACACTGAGCATACTTGGTATGTATCCCTGGAACTCGCCAGAAACAAGGAGCACATGGAAGATCTTTGATGTTCCGTTTCCTCTTTACTAGATATCTGAAAGGCACACATAGCATCTCTTTTACTTTGGCTTGTTTTAGTATAAATTGAGTATGTATGTTTTCTGCCATTGAAATCAAAGAGAGCAGATGACAAAGCACTTTCCCAAAGGAGTAAAACCAAATGATCTGGACTCTACAAGGATATGTAGAGGGCTGAAGGAACTGTAAGGAAAGCAATGCTGAGAATACAAGTTCTTCAAAGAACTCCTGAGAATTTCGCGTGTTCATCATTGAATTTGCCTTTTATACAGCACTCTGAGCATACTTGATGTGTTTTCCTGTAATTTAGCACAAAGAAGAAGCACATCAAAGATCTTTGGTACACAGTTTCATCTTAGCTAGATGTCTGAAAGGTCCACATAACATCTCTTTTACTTTGGCTTGTTTCCATTGACATTGAATATGTATTTTTCTGCCATTGAAACCAAAGGGAGCAGACGAAAATGCTCTTTGTTAAAGGACTAAAAGCAAATAGTTTAGACTCAACAAGGAAATGTAGAGGGCTTGGAGGAAATGTAAGCAAAGCAGTGCTTATAATTCAAGTTCTTCAAAGAACTGAGAAATTTGCGTTTTGATCATTGTCTTACATTGGCTTTTACAGAGAACACCCATAACACTTGGTATTTTTAGCTTTAATTCAGCAAAAACAAGAAGAACATCGAAGTTTCTTGCCTTTGAAACCAAAGGGAGCAGAAAAACGCACTTTGCAAAGGATTAAAACCAAATGATCTGGAGTGTACATGGTAATGTGGAGGGGTGAAGGATATGTCAGCTAAATAGTGCTTAGGGTTCAAGTTCTTCAAAGAACTCCTGAGAAATTTTCATCATTGAATTAGATTGCCTTTGATACAGCACACTGAGCATACTTGTTATGTTTCCCTGTAACTCGGCAGAAACAAGGAGCACATCAAAGATTTTTGATATTCCATTTCCTCTTTCTTAGGTCTCTGAAAGGCACACATAGCATCTCTTTTACTTTGGCTTGTTTTTGTATCGAGTATATAGGTTTTCTGCCATTGAAACCAAAGGGAACAGATGACAACGCACTTTGCCTAAGGAGGAAAACCAAAAGGTCTGGATTCTACATGGTAATGTGGAGGGCTGTGTAATGGAAATGCAAATTTAAAGATCTTCCCTGCCCCTAGGCTAAAGTGCACCTGGAGCCTGGGGTGGGAGGCTTGTTTTTCAGTAGATACTTCTTAATTGGGCAGTGGGTCCAGAAGGTTGTTACATTCTCTGAGCCAGGAGAAGGCTATATAAGCCCAAAGCTTTGTTTTGGGGGCTCACTTTGAGAAGTGTTCTGTGATTTGATATGGATTCTGGGAAGCCTTTGTCTGGAG
>NW_027185809.1:32481187-32485056 GCF_028583685.1 Petaurus breviceps papuanus
CCCCCGCCCCGGCTTTGAAAAACCCAGATGTTGAAACCCAGATGTTGATTGGGTATGGATGTAATGTCTGGACAGTTTGGAAAGCTGTCTACTTGATCTGTTTCTGTCTTGATAATTATGCTTGTATACTTTGAAGTTCGGGGTGCTGACCTTTTTCCCCTGAACAAGGTAAACGATATATGTCTGATTAAAGTAAGCTTGTTAACCCATTTTGAGTTGCTTTCCTTTATCAAAGCAGATCCAAGAACCTGTGGTGGCAGCGACCCTGAGGACGCTTGGGGTGCTTGCTGCTACAGGCTGGAGCATAGATGTGTAAGCATAGTATGTAAGCATATATGTGCTTAGTATTGAAGTCCTAAGAAATCATAAGAAATTCTCGTTTTCATCATTGACTTAGATTTCCTCTTATAAAGCACACTGAGAATACTTGGTATGTTTCCCTGTAACTCAGCAGAAAGAAGGAACGCATGGAAGATTTTTGATGTACAGTTCCCTCTTTGCTAGATCTCTGAAAGGCACACATTGCATATCTTTGACTTTGGCTTGTTTCCGTTGAAATTGAGTATGTAATTTTTCTGCCATTGAAACCAAAGGAACAGATGAAAACGCACTTTGACAAAGGACTAAAAACAAATGATCTGGACTCTACATGGTAATGTGGAGGGGTGAAGGAAATGTCAGCAGAGCAATGCTTAGAATTCAAGTACTTGAAAGAACTCCTGAGAAATTTGCCTTTTCATCACTGACTTTGATTGACATATATAGAGAACACTGAGAATACTTGGTAAATTTGCCCAAACTCATGAGAAAGAAGGAGCACATTGAAGATATCTGAAATACAGTTTCCTCTTAGTTAGAAGTCAGAAAGGCACACCTATCATCTCTTTGGCTTGTTTTAGTTTAAATTGATTTATGCAGATTTTCTTCCATTGAAACCAAGAGCAATAGATGAAAACGCACTTTGCCAAAGGAGTAAAACCAAATGGTCTGGACTATACAAGGAAATGTAGAGGGCTGACGGAATTGTAAGCAAAGCAGTGCTTAGTATTGAAGTCCTTCTAAGAAATCATAAGAAATTTGCGTTTTCATCATTGACTTAGATTGCCTTTTATAGAGCACACTGATCATACTTAGTATGTTTCCCTGTAACTTGGAAGAAACAAGGAGCATATAGAAGATCTTTGATGTTCCATTTCCTCTTTACTAGATATCTGCCATTGAAACCAAAAACAGCAGATGACAAAGAACTTTGCCAAAGGAGGAAAACCAAATGGTCTGGACTCTACATGGTAATGTGGAGGGTTGGAGCAAATGTAAGTAAAGTTGTGGTTAGTATTCAAATACTTCTAAGAAATCATGAGAAATTCGTGTTTTCATCATTGACTTCATTGATTGACTTTTATAGAGCACACTGAGCATACTTGGTGTGGTTATTTGTTACTCGGCAGAAACAAGGAGCACATCGAAGATCTTTGTAATGCAGTTTCCTTTTAGCTAGATCCCTGAAACGCACGTATTGCATCTCTTTTATTTTGGCTTGTTTTCGTATAAATTGAGTATGTAGGTTTTCTAGTATTGAAACCAATGGGAGCAGATGAAAACGCACTCTGACAAAAGAGTAAAAGTAAATGGTCTGGACTCTACAAGGAAATGAAAAGGGCTTAAGGAACTGTAAGCAAAGCAGTGCTTAAATTTCAAGTTCTTCAAAGAACTCCTGAGAAATTCACGTTTTCATCATTGGCTTAGATGGCATTTTTTAGAGCACACTGAGCATACTTGGTATGTTTCCCTGTAACTCAGCAGAAAGAAGGAGAATATCGAAGATCTCTGATGTAGAGTTTCCTCATTTCTAGGTCTCTGAATGGCACATATTGCATCCCTTTGACTTTGGCTTGTTTCCGTCGAAATAGAGAATGTAATTTTTGTGCCTTTGAAAACAATGGGCCAGATGAAAAAGCACTTTGCCAAAGGACTAAAAGCAAACAGTCTGGAGTATACATGGTAATGTGGAGGGGTGAAGGGTATGTCAGCTAAGCAGTTCTTAAGATTCAAGTTCTTTAAAGAACTCCTAAGAAATTTTCATCATTGACTTAGATTGCCTTTGTTACAGCACACTGAGCATACTTGGTATATTTCCATGTACTCGGCAGAAACAAGGAGCACATCGAAAATCTCTGATGTTCCCTTTCCTCATTGCTAGATCTCTGAAAGGCATACATACCATCTCTTTTACTTTGGCTTGTTTTCGTATAAATTGAGTATGTAGGTTTTATGCCATTGAAACCAATGTGAGCAGATGAAAACGCACTTTGACAAAGAAGTAAAAACAAATGGTATGGAGTCTATAGTGTAATGTGGAGCAAATATGAGCATAGCACTACTTAAAATTCAAGTACTTCAAAGAACTCGTGAGAAATACGACTTATCATCATTGACTTTGATTGACATATATAGAGCACCATGAGAACATTTGGTATGAGCCCTTTGACGCAGCAGAAATAAGTAGCACATGGAAGATCTTTGAAAGGAAGTTTCCTCATAGACAGATCCCTGAAAGACACTTATTTCATCGCTTTTACTTTGGCTAGTTTTCGTTTAAATTGAGTATGTAAGTTTTCTACAATTGAAACCAAAGTGAGCTTATGAAAATGAACTTTGCCAAAGGACTAAAAGCAAATAGTCTAGACGGTACAAGGAAATGTAGAAAGCTGAAGAAGTGTAAGCCACGCAGGGCTTAGAATTCAAGTACTTCAAAGAACTCCTGAGAAATTCCAAATTGCATCTTTAACTTACATGGTCTTTGCTAGAGCGCAGTGAGAATCCTTGGTGTATTTGCTTGACAATACACAAAATCAAAAAGTTGATCAAAGATCTTGATGAGGCAGTTTCTTCTTAGTTAGACCTCTCAAACACACATATTACATCTCTTTTCCTTTGGCTTGTTTTCGTTGAAATGGAGTATTCAGGTTTTCTGCCATTGAAACCAAAAGGAGCTCATGAAAACGCACTTTGACAAAGGAGTGAAAGCAAATGGTCTGGCTTCTACAGGGAAGTGTGGAAGGGTAAAGGAACTGTAAGCCAAGCAGTGATAAGAATTCCAGTACTTAAAAGAACTCCTGAGAAATTCCAGTTGGCATCATTGAATTACATGGTCTTTGCAAGAGTGCAGTGAGAATCCTTGGTCTATTTGCTTGTCAATCCACAGAATCAAGGAGTTCATCGAAGATCTTGATGAGGTTGTTTTTTTCTTAGCTAGACCTCTCAAACATACACATTACATCTCTTTTTCTTTGGTGCGTTTTCTTTGAAAAGAGTATTCAATTTTTCTGCCATTGAAACCCAAAGGAGCACATGAAAATGCACTTCGAGAAAGGAGTGAAAGCAAATGGTCTGGCTTCTACATGGAAATATAAAGGGCTGAAGGGACTGTAAGCCATCCAGTTCTTAGAATTCAAATTGTTCATAGTACTCCTGAGAAATTCCAGTTGTCATCATTGACTTTGATGGACTTTGCTAGAGGGAAGTGAGAAACCTTGGGGTATTGCTTGTCAATTCAGAGAATAAAGGAATTCATCTAAGATCTTGATGATGCTATTTCTTTTTAAATAGACCTCTAAAACCTACACATTACCTCTTTTTCCTTTGGATCATTTTCGTTAAAATGGAGTATTCCCGTTTTCTGCCATTCAAACCCAAAGGAGCACATGAAAACCCACTTTGACAAAGGACAGAAAGCAAATGGTCTGGAATCTACATGGAAATGTGGTCTTTGCTCGACAGAAGTGAGAATCCTTGGGGTATTGCTTGTCAATTCACAGAATTAAGGAATTCATCTAAGATCTTGATGATGCTGTTTCTTTTTAAATAGA
>NW_027185809.1:32485066-32489107 GCF_028583685.1 Petaurus breviceps papuanus
TTTGATAAAGGAGTGAAAGCAAATGGTCTGGAATTTAAATGGAATTGTGGAGGGCTGAAGGAAATGTAATGCAAGAAATGCAAAGAATTCAAGTACTTCGTAGAACTCCTGAGAAATTCCAGTTGGCATCCTTGACTTAGATGGTCTTTGCTAGAGGGAAGTGTGAATCCTTGGGGTATTTGCTTGTCAATTCACAGATTCAAGGAATTCATCTAAGATCTTGATGATGCTGTTTCTTTTTAAGTAGACCTATTAAACCTACACTTTACCTCTACTTCCTTGGGATCGTTTTCGTTGAAATGGAGTATTCCGATTTTCTGCCATTGAAACCCAAAGGAGCACATGAAAATCCACTTTGACAAAGGAGTGAAAGCAAATGGTCTGGATTCTACATGGAAGTGTGGAGGGCTGAAGGAAGTGTAAGGAAAGCAGTGCTTAGAATTCAAGTACTTCATAAAATTCCTGAGAAATTCCAGTTGGCATCCTTGACTTAGATTGGCTTTGCTAGAGCGCAGTGAGAATGCTTGGTCTATTTGGTTTCAATCCTCAGAATCAAGGAGTTCATTGAAGATCTTGGTGACGCTGTTTCTTCTTAGCTAGACCTCTCAAACATACACATTACATCTCTTTATCTTTGGCGCGTTTTCTTTGAAATGGAGTATTCACTTTTTCTGCCATTGAAACCCAAAGGGGCTCATGAAAACGCACTGTGACAAAGGAGTGAAAGCAAATGGTCTGGCTTCTACTGGGAAATGTGGAGGGCTGAAGGAAGTGTCAGCCAAGCAGTGGTTGGAATTAAAGTACTTCATATAACTCCTGAGAAATTCCAGTTGGCATCCTTGAGTTAGATGGTTTTTGCTATAGCGCAGTGGGAATCTTTGGTGTATTTGCTTTTCAATCCACAGAATCAAGGAGTTCATCAAAGATATTTAGTATTTAGTTTTTCTGCCATTGAAACCCACAGGAGCACATGAAATCTCACTTTGACTGAGGAGTGAAAGGAAATGGTCTGGATTCTTCATGGAAGTGTGCAGGGCTGAAGGAATTCTAAGCCAATCAGTGCTTAGAATTCCAGTACTTCTAAGAAGTTCTGAGAATTTCCAGTTTGCATCATTGACTTAGATGGTCTTTGATAGAGCGCATTTAGATTCCTTGCTGTATCTGCTTGAAAATCAACACAATGACGTAGTTAATTGAAGATGTTCATGACACTGTTTCTTCTTAGCTAGACCTCTTAAACATTCACATTACATCTCTTTATGTTTGGATTCTTTTCATGAAAATTGAGTATTCAGTTTTTCTGCCATTGAAACCCAAAGGAACACATGAAAACGCACTTTGGCAAAGGAGAAAGCAAATGGCCTGACTTCTCCATGGATGTGCAGGGCTGAAGGAACTGTAAGCCAAGCAGTGCTTAGAATTTACGTACTTCAAAGAGCTCATGAGAAATTCCAGTTTTCATAATTGAATTAGGCTGTCTTGGAGAGAGGGCAGTGGGAATCCTTGGTGTATTTGCCTGTATATCAACAGAATGAAGGAGTTTATGGAAGATCTTGATGATGCTGTTTCTTCTTCGCTAGACCTCTCAAACATACATTACGTCTCTTTTCCTTTGGGTTGTTTTCGTTGAAATGGAGTATTCAGGTTTTGTGCGATTGAAACCCAAAGGAGCACATGATAACGCACTTTGACAAAGGAGTGAAAGGAAATGGTCTGGCCTCTACATGTAAATGTGGAGGGCGGAAGGAACTCTAAACATAGCAGTGCTTAGAATTCAATTATTTCAAAGAACTCTGGAGAAATTCCAGTTTGCATCATTGACTTAGATGGTCTTTGCTAGATCTTATGTTATCCTGATTGTGTTTCCATAATACTCAAATTGTTTCTTCCTAGCAACTTGTAATATTTTCTCCTTGACCTGGAAGCTCTGGAATATGGCTATGATATTCCTAGGAGTTTTCTTTTTGGGATATTTTTCAAGAAGGGATCATTGAATTCTTTCAATTTCTGTTTTGCCCTCTGGTTCTAGAATATCAGGGCAATTTTCCTTGAGAATTTCTTGAAGGATAGTTTCTAGGCTAATTTTTTGATCATGGTTTTCCTGTAATTCAATAATTTTTAAATGATGTCTCCTGGATCTGTTTTCCAGGTCAGTGGTTTTTCCAGTAAGATATTTCACTTTGCCTTCCATTTTATCATTTCTTTGGATCTGTTTATAGTATTTATAGATTTCTCATAAAGTCATTAGCTTCCATTTGCTCCAAATTCTTTTTTGAAGTAATGATTCTCTTCAGTGAATTTTTGAAATTCCTTTTCCATCTGGAAAATTTGGCTTTTTAAGACATTCTTCTTGGAGTAGAAACAGGACTTCTGTGGGACTCCAGCTCTCACCTCCTCCAATTCATATAAAAGGTGACTCTGAACAAACTTTGGAGCTACAGAACCCACAAAATGACACAGAGAAGCTAACCTCCCACTGAGGACAGCCTGGCAGGCCCCCAGCCCAGGAGCCCCACTTGGAGCCAGAGGTCTTAGCCCCAGGGCAGCCTGACCAGCCACCAGTTGGAGAGAATTCAGATCTCCAGCAGCAGTGGCTGTTTTCAGAGTTATCAACACATAGATGCTAAGGACAAAGTGAGAGGTCAGTGCATTGTGGACTTTGGGACCTGGGAATTCAGAGTGCATCAGCTTTTGCCCTCAGGGTGAGAAGCTGCTGAGGCACAGTGGCTGTGCAGCCGCCCACATGTAGCAGCTTCAACTCCTGGCCTTCAGAGTGTAGGGGGACCAAGCAACCAGACTGAGGGGTAATCGCTCTTGCTTTAACCTGCTTGGATTTGGATTTCAGTCTAGGGTGGAGGTCCTGCGGTGTGTGACCAGGTGCCAGAACATGTGGAGGCTTCAGAGAGGACACCCAACTGATACCTCCGGCAGCTGAGAAAACCCCAGCATTTGGAACGAAGCTCCCCTATCTGGTGGCAGAGTCCTACTGTGGCAAAAAGCCCAGGGGTCAACTGATTGAGTGGCAACATGAGTAAACGAGGAAGCAAAGCAAACAGGAATCCAACATTAGACTCCTATTTTGGGGATAAAAAGGATCAAGGCATGGAACAGGAGGAAGACAGTGAAGTCAGAATTCCTGCACCAAAAGCTTCCAAGAAAAATAGGATCTGGTTACAGGCCATAGAGGAGCTTAAGAAGGATTTTGAAAACCAAATAAGAGAAGTGGAGGAAAAATTGGGAAGAGAAAGCAGAATGCTGCAAGAAAATTATGAATTGAGAGTCAACAACCTGACTGAAGAAAATAAAACCTTAAAAAATAGACTAACTCAAATGGCAAAAGAGGTTCAAAAAGGCAATGAGGAGAAGAATGCCTTAAAAAGCTGAATTTACCATATGGAAATCAAATCTCAAAAATTCATTGAAGAGAATCATTCCCTCAGAATCAGATTGGAATAAATGGAAGCTAGTGACTTTATGAGAAATCAAGATACTATTAAACAGATACAAATAAATGAAAGAATAGAAGGCAATGTGAAATATCTCATTGGGAAAACTACTGACCTGGAAAAAATCCAGGAGAGATAATTTAAAAATTATTGGACCACCTGAAAACCATGGTCAATAAAAGAACCTAGAAATCATCCTTCAAGAAATTGTCAAGGAAAATTTCCCCTGATGTTTTAGAACCAGAGGGCAAAATAGAGGTTGAAAGAATCCACTTATCACCTCCTGAAAAAGATCCCAAAAAGAAAACTCCTAGGAATATTATATCCAGGTTCCAGAATTTCCAGATCAAGGAGAAAATATTACAAGCAGCCAGGAAGAAACAATTTAAATATTGTGGAAACACAATCAGGATAATCCAGGATCCGGCAGCTTCTACACTGAGGGATTGAAGGGCTTGGAATATGATATTCTGGAGGTCAAAGAAGCTGGGATTAAAACCAAGAATCTCCTACCCAGTAAAACTTAGTATCATATTTCAGGGGAAAACATGGTCATTCAGTGGAATAGAGGTCTTTCAAGCATTCTTTTTTCTTT
>NW_027185809.1:32489207-32491355 GCF_028583685.1 Petaurus breviceps papuanus
GCCTGCCCTTTGATATGGACCATTTCTTTTTTTTTCTTTTTTTTTTTTAAAGCAATTGGGATTAAGTAACTTGCTCAAGGTTACACAGCCAGTTATTTCTGGGTTTGGTGCTAAGTATTAAGAGCCCAGATTCGATCCCAGGTCATCCCGACTCTGGGGCTGGTGCTCTTACTCACTGTGCCAACTGGTCCCCCTGAGCAATTGGGTTTAAGTAACTTGCTCAAGATTACACAGCCAGGTGTTTCTGGGTGGGTGCTAAGTGTCTGAGCCTGGATTTGATCCCAGGTCATCCCAATTCTGGCGCTGGTGCTCATACTTGCTGTGCTACCTGGCCGCCCCTCTTTCAAGCATTCTTGACTAAAAACCCAGAGTTGAATAGAAAATTTGACATTAAGATACAAGAAGCAAGAGAAGCATGAGAAGGTAAATAGGGAAAAGAAATCGTAAGGAACTTATCAAATTTGAACTATTTACATTCCTACATGGAAAAACAATAATTGTAAGTTATGAAACTTTTCTCAGTATGAGAATAATTGAAGGGAATAGAAATGTACACACACACATACATACATATATGTATCTATATTGGAGGGTATATGGATATATGAATACATATGTGAATGTGTGTATATATGTGTTAAGGTATACATAGATAGAGGGCACAGGACCAGTTTAATGGGAAGGGATGATACGTAAAATGTGAAACTAAGAGATGAGAGAGAAATATAATGAGAGGAGATGGGGAGAGACAGAATGGGGTAAACTATCTCATATAGAAGAGGTAAGGGAAAATGGTTACAAAGTAGGGGAAGAATAGGAAGTCAAAAGGGAATGGGTCAACCTTATTCTCATTGAATTTGGCTTAGGGAGGGAATGACATGCACGCTAAATAGGGCATCTCACTCTAGAGGAGAGTAGGAGGGAAGGGGATGAAAGGGGGGATGATGGAAGGGAGGACAGGCTGGTAGGGAAGTTGGAAGCACCCATTTTGAAAAAGTACGGGATCAGAATAGAGAATAGAACAAGTGTGAGGTGGGATAGGAGGGAGGGAAATATAGTCATTCTTTTACATTATATCTACTATGGAAATGTTTTGCATAGCTACTCATGTACAACCTATATTGAGTTGCTTATCTTCCCAGTAAGGGTGTGTAAAAAGAGAGGAAGGGAATGAATCTGGAATTCAAAGTTTTAAAATCAAATAAAAAAATATGTATGTATATATATACTATTTTCAATATTATTTTGCATGAAAACGAGAAATAAGATATACAGGCACTGGGGCATAGAGATCCACCATGCCCTACTGGACAGTTGGAGGGGGTATGGGAGAAAATATGGGAGAGAGCAGATTGGAGGTGGGGATATAGAGTTGGATCACTATTTTGGGGTGGTGAGTAGGGGGAAAATGGGGAGAAAATTTGTAACTCAAAATCTTGTGGAAATGAATGATGTATACTAGAAGTTAATAAAGCATTTGATAAAAAAGAATAAAGATATTCTTCTCCTGATTGGCCTTTTGGGCCTCTTTTGTCATTTGAGTTAGTCTATGTTTTAAGGTGCTATTTCTTCAGTCAGGCTGTTGACTGACTTTTCATGATTTTCTTTCATCACTCTCATTTCTCTTCCCAATTTTTCCTCCACTTCTCTTATTTGATTTTCAAAATCTTCTTGAGCTCCTCCATTGCCTGTGACCAATTCATATTTTTCTTTTCTTTTCCTTTTCTTTTCTCTTCTTTTTGTTTGCATTTAGCTCATCTATAATATGAGCTGAATTTTAATTGATTTTTTATGACTTTTTATGACATTTTAATGACTTTTTAAAGTATAATTTTGTTTTTTTCTATTATCAAAAATAATTGTCAAAAATGATCATTTTCTCATCCCACTCTTCCATTGGGAAAGGAAAAGGAAAAACAAAAAGCTTTTGAACAAATATTCATATCAAACAAAACAAATACCCACCTTGGTTGCCTTTTGATATCAAAGTTATTTATGGATATTTCTTCCTTCTCTCCTCCCCCCCCCAAAAGATGAATTACTAATTTCACTTTGTAATAAAGAAAAACCTAGCAACATAATGACTACTTTTGACAGGACATAATAATGATTAAAATCATGTTTCTATTACTTTAAGGTTTGTAAAGC
>NW_027185809.1:32491365-32536525 GCF_028583685.1 Petaurus breviceps papuanus
CAGCAACCCTGGGAGGTAGGTACTATTATTATTCCCATTTTACAAATGAGGAAACTGAGGCAGACTGGGGTTAAATGACTTTCCCAGGGTTACTCAACCACTAAATGTCTGAAACAGGATGTATACTAAGGTCTTCCTGACTCCAAATCTTAGTTACTGGGCTACCTAGCCTCTAAAACAGCATTCAGAGCTATATTTTTTTCTTAAAATTTTTATTAACTTCTGATTTACATCATTCATTTCTGCCAGATTTTAAGTTACAACTTTTCTCCCCGTTTTTCCTTACCCACCGCCCCAAAATAGCAGTCCCACAGATATCCCCTCCTCCAATCTGCTCTCTCCCATATTTTCTCCCATAACCCTTTCAACTTTTCCAGTGGATCTCTATGCCCCAGTGCCTGTATATCTTATTTCCCAATTACATGTAATATAGTATTAATAATAGTATATATATTTGAATATTTGATTTTAAAACTTTGAATTCCAGATTCATTCCCTTTCTCCCTTGTCACCCACCCTTACTGGGAAGATAACCAGTTCAGTATAGGTTGTACATGTGTGGCTAATGCAAAACAATAACATAGTAGATATATTGTAAAAGACTGACTATATTTTCCTCCCTCCTGTACCACCTCCCACATGTTCTATTCTCTGCTTTGATCCCATCCCTTTTCAAAAGTGTGTGCTTCCATCTTCCCTCCCCGCGAGCCTGCCCTCTCTTCTTCCATCATCCCCCTTCTCATCCCCTTCCCCCCTACACTCCTGTAGGGTGAGATACCCTATTTTGTATATATTTCATTCCCTCCTCAAGCAAAATTTAATGGTAATAAGGTTGACCCATTCCCTTTTGCCTTCCTATTCTTCTCCATTGTAAACATTTTGCCTTGCCTCTTCTATATGAGATAGTTTACCCCATTCTGTCTCCCCCCATCTCCTCTCATTATACTCCTCTCTCACCTCTTAATTTCACCTTTTAAGTATCATCCCTTCCTGTTTAATTGGTCCTGTGCCCTCTGTCTATGTATATCTGTAAACATATATACACACATTCACATATGTATTCATATGCCCATATACCCTCATACACACACACACACACACACACACACACACATATATATACATACATATATATATATTTCTATTCCCTTCAACTACTAAGAAAAGTTTCATCAGTTACAATTATTGCTTTTCCATGTAGGAATGTTAGTAGTTCAACTTTGATGAGTTCCTTATGATTTCTTTTCCCTGTTTACCTTCTCATGCTTCTCTTGCTTCTTGTATCTGAATGTCAAATTTTCTATTCAACTCTGGTTTCTTCAGCAAGAATGCTTGAAAATCCTCTATTCCACTGAATGACTATATTTTTCCCTGAAACATATAGTTTTGCTGGGTAGGTGACTCTTGGTTTTAATCCCAGCACCTTTTTTTTTTTTTAAAGCAATCGGGGTTAAGTAATTTGCTCAAGGTTACACAGTCAATTATTTCTGGTTGTGGTGCTAAGTATCTGAGCCTGGATTTGATCCCCAGGTCATCCCGACACTGGAGCTGGTGCTCTTACTCGCTGTGCTACCTGGCCGCCCCTATGTAATTGGGGTTAAGTAACTTGCTCAAGGTTACACGGCCAGGTATTTCTGGGTGGGTGCTAAGTTTCTGAGCCCGTATTCGATCCCCAGGTCATCCTGACACTGGAGCTGGTGCTCTTACTGTCTGTGCTACCTGGCCGCCCCCAATCCCAGCACCTTTGACCTCCGGAATATCATGTTCCAAGCACTTTGATCCCTCAGTGTAGAAGCTGCCAGATCCTGGGTTATCCTGATTGTGTTTCCACAATATTCAAATTGTTTCTTCCTGGCTGCTTGTAATATTCTCTCCTTTATCTGGGAATTCTGGAACCTGGCTATAATATTCTTAGGAGTTTTCTTTTTCAGGAGGTGATAGGTAGATTCTTTCAACCTCTATTTTGCCCTCTGGTTCTAAAACATCAGGGCAGTTTTCTTTGAGAACTTCCTGGAGGATGATTTCTAGGTTCTTACTTTGATCATGGCTTTCAGGTAGTCCAGTAATTTTTAAATGATCTCTCCTGGATCTATTTTCCAGGTCAGTGGTTTTTCCCATGAGATATTTCACATTGACTTCTATTCTTTCATTTGTTTGGATCTGTTTAACAGCATCTTGAATTCTCATAAAGTCACTAGCTTCCATTTATTCCAATCTGATTCTGAGGGAATGATTCTCTTCAATGAATTTTTGAGATTCTTTTTCCATCTGCCAAATTCGGCTTTTTAAGGCATTCTTCTCCTCATTGCCTTTTTGAGCCTCTTTTGCCATTTGAGTTAGTCTATTTTTTTTAAGGTTTTATATTCTTCAGTCAGGCTGTTGACTCTCATTTCATAATTTTCTTGCATTGTTCTCATTTCTCTTCCCAATTTTTCCTTTACTTTTCTTATCTGCTTCTTAAGGTCCTCTGTGGCCTGTAACCAGCTTGTATTTTCCTTTGAAGCTTTTGGTGCAGGAGTTCTGACTTCACTGTCTTTGTCCTGTTCCATGCTTTGCTCATTTTTGTTCCCCAGATAGGAGTTTAATGTTGGAATCTTATGTCTGCTTTGTTTCTTTTGCTTGGTCATGTTGCCCCTCAATCACTTGACCCCTGGGCTTTTTGCCACAGTAGGACTCTGCCACCAGACAGGGGAGCTTCCATCCCAAACACTGGGGTTTTCTCAGCTCCTGGAGGTATTAGTTGGGTGCCCTCTCTGAGGTATCCATACTGGCAAGCTGGACACACACCCCAGGACCTCCACCCTAGACTGCAGTCCAGATCCAGGAAGGTTAAAGCAAGAGCGATTACCCCTCAGATTGGTGCTTGATCCCCCTACACTCTGCAGGCCAGGAGCTCAATCTTCCATGTGGTGCTGGCTGGCTGTGTCGGCGTCTCAGCGGCTTTTTGCCCCCGGGAGCAAAAGCCCTGCACTCCCACTTACTGGATCCCAAAGTCCAGACTGCACTGACCTCTCACTTTGTCCATTGCATCTATGTGTTGATAAATCTGGAAAGGGCCACAGCTGCTGCTGATCTAGAATCCCTCTGGCCAGCGGCTGGTCAGGCCCTCCCTGGGGCTAAAGCCTCAGAATGGGGCTGGGCTCGGCTCCCAGAGTGCTGCACTGGCCGATTCCTGCTGGCCTGCCAAGCTGTTCTCAATGGGAGGTTAGCTTCTCTGTGTCATTTTGTGGGTTCTGCAGCTCCAAAGTTTATTTAGAGTCCCCTTTTTACATGGATTGGGGAATGTGGAAGCCAGAGTAGCTTGGACATCCTGCTTCTACTCCACCATCTTGATTCCACCACCCATATTTTTCTTAAAAGCTTTTGATGACGGGGTTTTGACTTTGTTGTCTTCTTCTAGTTCCAAATTTTGATCCTTTTGGTTCCCCAAAAAAGATTCTGTTTTCTGATTGTACTTCCTCTGTTTCCTCATCTTGACAACCAGTTACTTTACTTTTGAGCTCTTTGCCATGGTAGAACTCTGCTTCCAGAGTGGAGAGAGCTGTGTCTGAAATGTCTGGGGTTTTCATAGTTGTCAGAGCTCCCAGCTCAGTGAGATAGACCCTTCCTGTTGGTTGGCGGGGCTGCCTTCAGTGGGAGATTTCTCTTTGTGGGTTCTATAGCTCTAAAATTTTAGAGTCATTTTTTAAAATAGGTATTGGAGGTGGTTGGAGCAGGGGCTCAAGCAAGTTCCTGTTTTTACTCTGCCATCTTGCTCTGCTCCCTTTACTCTCCATTTAAATTTGACTTCTTTCTGCTGAGACACTTCGATTATACTTTTGATGACATTATAGTCATTTAAGGTTTGTTTAATAGTCCTGTTTTTCTTCATTTGTTTATGATTTTTTTGGAAAGGTGATATACTTATCTGAAAAATAATTATAATCCTTTCACTTCCCTTTAGGTTGTCACCAGAGAACTAGCATAACTAAATGATTTAGGTCCTTACCTTCTTTCTTGTGTAAATGTTTGTTAGATTTTCCTATGTTTGGAAGAAGTACATTGACAATTCCCAGTTATAAGGGTTTTGTTTTTTATTTCTCCCATTGTTTAGGTTTGTTTTCCCATCTAATTACTCTGTCATTAAGTGGATTTGATATTATGTCACAACCTGTGGTACTTTTTAAGTAGAATGTAATTAATATACTTATCTCTTTTTACTGTTGCTTTTTATATGTGATCTGTTTGGGTGACTTTTTTTTTTCTGTAATATAGCATGACATTGAGATCAGTATATCAGGATCTATTTAATTTGTGTTATTCACTTTACTGTTGTTTTATATTCTGTATTGAAACCTTTGATTTTTTAAACTTTTTTAATGCTAATTTGTATGAAATGAGCTCCAAAGTTTTATTTTTTGATGCCATTTTGTGTTTAAATATAGTTTCTATGAAGTAGTTTTCATGTTTTTCCATTTGCTTACAGGTAACTTAAAATAAAACTTAATTTTATTTATAGTTTCAGAAAGTTTTGAGCAAATGGAAGAAGAAATTACCCACTTGAAATAGGAAAATTGTATTCTGAGAGATGCTGTCAGTAACACCAGTAACAAAGCTGAAAGCAAGTATGTTAGCCTAGAAGACTGTTTAGTTAAAACTATCTGTGTCTGAGGGGGAAAAATTAGTATAAGGCTTTTTTTTTTAAAGCAATCGGGGTTAAGTAACTTGCTCAAGGTTACACAGCCAGTTATTTCTGGGTGTGGTGCTGAGTGTCTGAGCCCGGGATATGATCTCCAGGTCATCCCGACACTGTTCTTACTCACTGTGCTACCTGGCCGCACCCCCCACCCTTTTTTTTAAGGAGAGAAAGTGGGAGCACCTTTTGTAGATGATGTTTTTGAGAAGTTTAGCTACAAAGGGCAGAAGAGATAGAGGATGATCGTGGGAATGGAAAGATGAATTGCAGGTTTTTTTTCAAGATAGGAGAGACGTGATCATGTTTATAGGCAGGAGAGAAAGAACCAGTAGACAAGGAGAGATTGAAAATAAGTGATAGAGAGGAGATGACATAGGGGGAGGAAGAATGGGCTCACACTACACAAGTAGAGGTGTTTAGTCCTGGTAAGGAGTAAGGCCACATCATTATATTCACTCTTAGAAATGAAATGCATAGCATCATTCTTTTTTTTGGTCACTGTTGTTATACAGTAGTAGGTTTTGTTTCCCTCCTGATTTGCTATCCAGTCTTTTGACTTAGTGAAAACTACTGATTGGTGCTAGTCAATTTGGTTTTTTAATGCTGTTGATAAGGACCTTGTTTTTATTTGGCAAACATTCCCTTTTTTAAGAATGAGGAAATCGGCAACTATTTTGGTTTAAGCATAGCTTTTAAAGTTTTTTGGTGTAGGAATTATTGATTGTAAGATGTATCCTGATTTGATTTTCCATTATATCCAGTTGACTATGGAGATACATTTCTGAGCCACATACTCCTTCTGTATCATTTGTCAACTTCTGAGATAAGAAGAGACTTTTCACTATTGCTCATATTAGGGGTAACTATCTGTAGGAACTCTTTAACAAATCACGATTATTGGCTTTGGCTTGATTTCTTTCATTCTAGTCTAGTAAAGTTGAAGTAGCTGCAGTTGTACATCACCTTCAAGAAAAAGAGAAGTTACTTGCTGCTGTGAAAGAAGATGCTGTTATTGCAAAGGATCAGTGTAAGCAGTTAGCTCAGGTAAAGTAATTCTACTGTAAGTACTGCAGTATCTTCAAGAGAGGCTCAGAATAGGTGATAAAGGAACCCTTTTCTAAGAATTAGGCAGTGGTTCTGAGTTTTATTTATTTTGTCTAATGAGAGCTTCGCTAAACAAAGGGAACGTTTTCTTTTATAAATTTATTAACTCTTCTTTGGGTTTAATGATATTGTTAGTACATACTGGGTTAATGATATTGTTAGTATATTTTGGTTTTTGATTGGTTTCATGGTGTTCTCAGCTTATTTTTTATTTAAATAAAATTAATTTCTATATTTTTAGATGGTTTTTTAATACAACAGAAGAATATGGACATATCATTGGCATTTATCTTACTGGAATTTGATGTGTAATTGGTTTTTTTAGTGGAATAATAGAATTCCCATTTGTTCAAATCAGCTTCTTGAGAGAAATGTCAGAATACTTTTAACCTTTTTTTTTTTTTACCTTAGCTCACAAAATCGATTAAGGAATAACAGTTAAAAGATTTGTATGTAGGGGTTTTTTTGGCAAATATTTTACTATAGTAATTAAAGGTCAATTTATATGTTTATTTGACTTTATTGATATCTTTTTATTTTTGCATCATCTTAATTTTTCTGTATATTCTCTGCCTCCTCCCCGAGAGCTATTCTTTATGACAAAGTATAGAAAAAAGGAAAAAAGGCATTTTAGCAAAACTGCTTAATATGCCAACCAAATCTGACATTCTTTGTTGATGCTCCATTCCTGTAGTCTTCCACCTCTTCTCTCCCCTCCTCAAAAAAGGAGAAAAGCCCTTAATTTTAAGGAAGGCCTGTACAACATATGGGCCACGGGCGTCTTGTGGTCCACCAAAGAATTTTGGGGGCCTATGAAAAATGTAGGGTTGCCACTGCTCACTCTAGTTTGTCATGTGACCTGCAGCAACCAACTATCATCATTCTGTCTCTAGTCTAACCTATCTGGGGCTGGAAGAAGTTTAGCCTATTTTAATTTTGGCCTCTATCTACTGCCAAGTTGTGCAGTTCTGGCTTAAGAGAGCTTAAAGTTTTTTATCTTTTCTTTGGGGCCAATATTGGTCATTGTGATAATGAAGTCCAATTTAAATGAAACAAAATTAAAAAGCTTTAGTTTAAAACGAGAACATAAAGCTATATCTTTTAAAATGAAACTAAACTGGTCCATGACACCCAGGTTAATTTGTGCCTTAGGAAAGAGTTTTAGAGAAATGTCTAAATTTTCCATTCCTTTTTAGTTAGATGTAGGATGAATCAAACAGTGAATAACTAAACTCATTGTTCAGTGAACCATCTGATGCTGTACCTTAAGTCAAAAGTAAGAAAAAAATGGGCTTGATTATCAAAAAAAGATTTATTTTAAGTAGGTAAGAAGAGATCATGCTGTCACATGCCTTTTTTCTGCAGGATGGTTTTAGTTGAAAGATGTTCATTGTAGACTTTGAGTAAATTGAACTAGTGTCCTTGAATTGTATTTGTGTTTTATTTACATTTATGTGCAGGTAAACAAGTTTTAGTGCCTTTTGAACAAAATGCCTTTAGTCCATGTGTAATTTTGTATTTAGGGACATATATTTGAGAAAATATTAGGTGAAATATCAGGTGGGAAAGGGAAAAGAATGAGCCTGCTAATTCATTGGTATAGGAAGCTCCCCGAAGAGCAAATTCCTTCTATCATGTGGGCCAACAACTTCTCTGTAATTTATAGTCCTAGAGAGCAGCCTAAAGGTTCAGTGACATTCCTAATTTCACCCAGCCATGATGGGTCAGGAGCAGGACATCAACCTGGTTCTGAGGCCTATCTCTCTCTTTCCTATTCTAGAAATCGGGAAGATAATTGTTTAGATTTAAAATGATCTTATTAGTCCATCCTGAATATAGAAAGAGTTCTTCACCCCTCTCATGAGCTACAGAATATAATTGAAAAATGAGTCAGTAGAAGTTACATGGAGGGTAGTTGATAACATACATAGGTAAAAGCCATTGTGTTGACTGCTGCCAGTATTTTAAACATTTCAGGATTTGATTGCTTCACTTAAATTTAAGATTTTAAAAGTACTATGATTCTTTTTTTGCTTTTAGTTGAAAAAAATTCCATTTCCTTTCTTGATTTACAATTTTAGGAGATAATGACAGAGAAAGACAGAAGTAACATGGTTATAACAAGGATGAAGGAACAAATTGGTACTCAAGAAAAAGAACTTAAAGTTTTACAGAACAAAATACATGTTGGGTATCAAGAGGCTCAACAGATGCAGATGAAGGTATGTTTGCATTGTTTGGAATTCAAATGAGACTAAACCTGAATTCCCGTTGGAATATTCGTTGTGCACTCTTCCATGGTCTTGTGGAAAGGGTTTCAAAGAGGTATTTATTATAAATATTCCATTAGACCTTCACAAAAGCCCTCTGAGGTGCTTTTATTATTCTCATTTCACCGTTTTTAGGAAACTGAGGCAGAGGTTAAGTGACTTTTCCAGGGTCACATAGCTAGTTAGTGTCTAAGGCTGGATTTGAACTTTAGTCTTCCTGACTCAAGACCTTTTTCTCTATCTACTTTCCCTCTAGCTGACTGACTCCTTTGTTTTTTTCCCTATTATGTATACTGGCTAAATTGGAAAAATATAATTTGGAGTGTTGGAAAGATTCATTTGAACATTAATTTCCTGTTTCTTTTCAAAATGTTACATTTTTTTTTGCTTTGAAGAATAGAGTAAATCTTTGTCCCCCTCTTTTCCCTTCACCATCTCCCCCTCTTTTTACCACCTCCCCCCTTTCCCCAATGCCCCCTACCTCTTTTTTTGCTTGAAATTATCTTTTGTTTCTATGGTTTTCTTTTTAACTCATTCTTTAAAAAATTTATTTTATTCAATTTTATTTTCCATTCCAGAGCTTACCTCCCCTCTCCCCTCTTCCCTCTTTTCCCACATCCATCAGGAAGACAAAAGACACAAAACCCATTAACAGATAGGAAGTCATGTAGAAAAATTTCGGCAAGTAGTGTTCTGGAGGGAAAAAAAGATAAAAAATATGCTGCATTCTGTACACTGAGTCCATCTTTGTTTTTTTTGTTTGTTTTTTTTTTTGCTTTTTGGAGGGCAATTGGGGTTAAGTAACTTGCCCAAAATCACAGGGCTAGTAAGTGTGTCAAGTGTCTGAGGCCGGATTTGAACTCAGGTCCTCCAGACTCTGAGTCCATCTTTAACTCACATTTTTCGGGTTGAAATTATTTACTCTCCATTTATTTATTTTTCATTTTATTTATTTATTTTTAGTTTTCAACATTCATTTCCGCAAGATTTTGAGTTAGTTTTTCTCCCCATCTTTCCCTGACCCCACACCCCAAGATAGCAAGCCTACTGAATACCTCTTTCCCCAATCTTTTTTCTCTTATATTCTCCCCTGTCCCCTCTAACTTTCTAGAAGGACAAGATGAATTTCTATACCCCAGTATATCTTATTTCCCAGTTGCATGTAAAAAAAAATTTTTTTTAACATTTGATTTCCAGATTCTTTCCCTTCTTCCCTCCTCACCCACCCCCATTGGGAAGGCAAGCAATTCAATATAGGTTGTACATGTCTAGTTATGCAAAATGTTTCCATAGTAGTTATATTGTGAAAGACTAACTATATTTTCCTCCATCCTATCCCGCCCCCCACTTATTCTGTTTTTTCCTTTGACCCTATCCCTTTTCAAAAGTGTTTACTTCTGTCTGCCCTCTCTCCCAAGCTGCGCTCCCTTCTATTATCCTCCCTCTTATCCCTTTCCCCACTCCTTTCCTGTAGGGTATGATACCCAATTGAGTGTGTATGTTATTCCCTCCTTAAGCCAAATTTAATGAGAGTAAGATTCACCCATTCCCTTTCAACTTCCTGCTCTTCCCCTCCATTGTAACAGTTGTCTCTTGCCTCTTTTATATGAGATAATTTACCCTGTTCTTCCTCTCCCTTTCTCCTTCTCCTAATATATTCCTCTCACCTCTTAATTTTATTTTTTAGATATCATCCTTTCATATTCACCTCATCCTGCATCCTCTCTCTATGTATACATGTACACACATATACATGCACTCACATATTTATACACACATATACCCTCCTATACATACATATATGTATACATATCTATAAATACATACATATACATACATACACATATACAATACATTTATATTCCCTTCAACTCTCCTCATACTGAGAAAAGTTTCATGAATTATAATTTTTCCATGTAGGAATGCAAATAGTTCAACTTTAATAAATTCCTTATGATTTCTTTTTCCTGTTTACTTTCTCATGCTTCTTGTATTTGAAAGTCAAGTTTTTTGTTCAACTCTGGTTTTTTCATCAACAATGCTTGAAAGTCCTCTGTTTCATTGAATGTCTATTATTTTCCCCTGAAGCATTATACTCAGTTTTCTGGGTGGGTGATTCTTGCTTTTTATCCTAGCTCCTTTGACCTCCAAAATATCATATTCCAAGCCTTTCAATCTCTTAAAGCTGCTAGATCTTGTGTTATCTTCATTGTGTTTCCATAATACTCAAATTGTTTCTTCCTGGCTGCTTGTAATATTTTCTCCTTGACCTGGGAGCTCTGGAATCTGGCTATGATATTCCTAGGAGTTTTCTTTTTGGGATATTTTTCAAGAGGGGATCAGTGAATTCTCTCAATTTCTGTTTTGCCCTCTGGTTCTAGAATATTAGGGCAGTTTTCCTTGAGAATTTCTTGAAGGATGATTTCTAGGCTCTTTTTTTGATCATGGTTTTCAGGTACTCCAGTGATTTTTAAATGATCTCTCCTGTATCTTTTCTAGGTCAGTGGTTTTTCCAATGAGATGTTTCCCATTGCCTTCTATTTTTTATTTGTTTAGATCTGTATTATAGTGTCTTGATTTCTCATAAAGTCATTAGCTTCCATTTGCTCAAGTCTAATTTTGAAGGGATGATTCTCTTCAGTGAGTTTTTGAAATTCCTTTTCCATGTGGCCAATTCATCTTTTTAAAACATTCTTCTCCTCATTGGTCTTTTGGGCCTCTTTTGCCATTTGAGGTAATCTGTGTTTTAAGGTGTTATTTTCTTCAGTCAGGCTTTTTACTGGCTTTTCATGATTTTCTTTCATCATTCTCATTTCTTGTCCCAGTTTTTCCTCCACTTCCCTTACTTGGTTTTCAAAATCCTTCTTGAGCTCCTGCATGGCCTGTGACCAATTCATATTTTTCTTGGAAGCTTTTGATGATGGAGTTTTGACTTTGTTGTCTTCTTCTGGTTCCATGTTTTGATCCTTTTTGTCCCCCAAAAAGATTCTATAGTCTTATTGCGCTTCCTCTGTTTGCTCATCTTGCCAGCCAATTACTTGACTTTTGAGCTCTTTGCCATGGTAGAACTCTGCTTCCAGAGTGGAGAGAGCTGTGTCCCAAATTGCTGGGGTTTTTACAGTTGTTGTCAGAGCTATGAGGAGGGCGCCCTCTCTACAGCCACTACAAGCTCTGGCACACAGGCATTCTTCACCCCAGGACCACCACCCAAGACTAGACCCAGATCCAGGCAGGTCAAAGCAAGAGTGTTTACCCTCTGAATGGTGGCTTGGTCCCCCTATGATCTGCAAGCCAGGATTTCCAGAGGCAGCCAGGCAGGAGCAGCTGCAGCAGCCATGCCTCCAATATCTCTGCCACCCTGGTGGGGGGGCTGGACCATGCTCTTCTCTCACCCAGTTCCAACACAGTTCCCTACTGACCTTTACTTTCTTTGGAGTTTATGGGTTGAGAAGTCTAGAGACTGCCAGAGCTGCGGGTGATTCATTCTCCTGAAGTCTGATCTGGTTGGTCTGGCTGCTGGTTGGGGCTGCCCCAGGTCTGGACCCTTACAATTCACTCAGGACTGTGCTCGGCTCCCAGCTCAGTGCAATATAGACCATTCCTATCAGACTTCCGGGCTGCCCTCAATGGGGGATTTGTTTCTCTTTGTTCTCTTTGTGGGTTCTGTGGCTCTAAAATTTGTTTAGAGTCTTTTTTTTAATAGGTATTGGAGGTGGTTGGAATAGGAGCTCAAGCAAGTTCTTCCTTTTACTCTGACTCTTGGCTCTGCCCCCTTTACTCTCCATTTAAATTTTACTTCTTTCTGCAGAGAAACTTCACTGATTATACTTTTGATGACATTATAGTCAGTAAAGGATTGTTTAAATGTCCTGTTTTTCTTTATTTGTTTATGAGGTTTTTTTGTAAAGGTGATATGCCTACCTGAAAAATAATTATAATCCTTTCATTTCCCTTTAGGTTATCACCAGAGAACTAGCATACCTAAATCTAAAATTTGATATAGGTCCTTACCTTCTTTCTTGTTTAAATGTTTGTTAGATTTTCCTGTTTTTGAAAGGAGTACATTGTCAATTCCTAGACGTAATGGTTTTGTTTTTTATTTCTCCCATTGTTTGGGTTTGTCTTCCCATTGAGTATGTAATTGCTCTGTCATTAGTTGTATTTGATACTATTTCACAACCTGTGGTACTTTTAAAGTGTAACGTAATTAACATACTTATCTGTTTTTACTGTTGCTTTTTGTATGTGATCTGTCAGGGTACCTTTTTTTTCTATAATGTAACATGACATTGAGATGAGTGTATCAGGATCTATTTAATTTGTATTGTTCACTTTACTGTAATTTTACATTCCATATTGAAACCTTTGACTGTTTAACTTCTTTTGACACTGATTTATATGAAATGAGCTCTCAAGTTTTATTTTTTGATGCCATTTTGTTGTTGTGATATAGTTCCTATGAATTAGTTTTTGTGTTTTTCCATTTGTTTACAGGTAATTTAAAACAAAAAATAATTTTATTTATAGTTTCAGAAAGTCCGTGAGCAAATGGAAGCAGAAATTACCCACTTGAAGCAGGAAAATTGGTATTCTGAGAGACGCTGTTAGCAACACCACTAACCAAATCGAAAGCAAGTACGTTGGCCTAGAAGACTGTTTAGTTAAAACTATTTGTGTCTGTGTGGGAAAAATTAGTATTAATGCTTTTTTCATTAATCATTAAAATGCATTTGCTGATTGGTGATGGAAACTGCTTATGCTTATTGTTTCATTTCTGTTGCTGATTCTATTTTGAAAATCTCTGCAATGTTGAACCTCTAATGAGAACAGTAATTTAGTTAATCCTTTACACTAAGAAAAACCAATATTTGCACAGGTCTAATTCTGTCTCCTTTTTGAAGATTAACTGTTTAAACTGCAGAAAAACTTTGAAAACTTCCTGGTCTTAATATATGTTTATATGTTTTTTTTTTTAATTTCAAGCTTTAGTTTTTACTTTGTGGTACTTGTGTTTTTTTGCATTTGACATTTTGTTTTTTGGTACTTATTATCTTTCTTGGCTGCTAATATTTTCAATGTTGAAAGAACTCTGTATCATCTAGTTTGTTAGTAAGCATTTATTAAGCACATGTTGTATGCCAGGCAGTAGGATAGACATTGGGAATATGAAAAGGAGCAAAATATAGTCGCAGCTTTCAAGGAGCGACAAATCTAACGGAGAAAACAGGTAAATGAGAGACAAACAAGCGACGCATAGGAAATCATGGAAAGAGCATAGGCAGTGGGGGCGGCCAGTGGCTCAGCGAGTGAGAGCGCCGGCTCCAGGGTCGGGATGACCTGGAGATCGAATCCCGGGCTCAGACACTTAGCACCCACCCAGAAACACCTGGCCGTGTAACCTTGAGCAAGTTACTTAACCCCGATTGCTTAGGGGCGGCCAGGTGGCTCAGCAAGTAAGAGCACCAGCTCCAGTGTTGGGATGACCTGGATCAAATCCGGGCTCGGATGCTCAGCACCACACCCAGAAATAGCTGGCCGTGTAACCTTGAGCAAGTTACTTAACCCTGATTGCTTAGGGGCGGCCAGGTGGCTCAGCGAGTAAGAGCACCGGCTCCAGGGTCGGGATGACCTGGATCAAATCCGGGCTCGGATGCTCAGCACCACACCCAGAAATAATAACTGGCCGTGTAACCTTGAGCAAGTTACTTAACCCCGATTGCTTTAAAAAAAAAAAAGAGCATAGGCAGTAGAATTAAGAAGGGTTGGGGAAAGCTTCCAATAGTAGATGGAATTTTAGTTAGGACTTAAAAGAAGTCAGGGAAGTCAGTACATAAAGGTGAGGAGGAAACATGAAGAAGTAACCTTACTCTTTACTAAGACAAACTCTTCTACCTGCATCATGTCTCCCAACTGCAGATATCCCCCTCTTTCATCCCCAGTCTTTTACTTCACTTCAAGCTCTTTCTGTCTACTAGCCTCTTCCCTACTGCCTACAAATATGCCCATGTGTTCTTTATCTTTAGAAATCCTTTACTTGGGTCTTTCTATCTCAGCCAACTATTGTCCTATATCTCTTCTGCATTTTGTGGCTAAACTCCTTGAGAAAGATGTCTATAAAAGGTTCTTCCACTTTTTTCCTTATCACTCTTAATAAATCCTTCTAATTAGTCTTCTAGCCTCATCATTTAATCAAAACTTCTCTCTACATTTACAAATGATCTCTTCATTGCCTAAGTGGTCTTTCTCAATGCTCATTCTTTTTGACTTTTCTGTGGATTTGGACACAGGCTTCTTGATAGTCTTCTCTCCTGAGTTTTTGGGTTATCACTCTCTCCCAATTCTCTTCTTGCCTGTGTAGCAGCAAACTCCCCAGCGTCCCCAGGGTGGCTGCGCACACAGGTTCTTAGATTTGCTTTGATAAAGGAAAGCAACTCAAAATGGGTTAACAAGCTTACTTTAATCAGTCAAACATATATCGTTTACCTAGTTCAGGGGAAAAAGGTCAGCACCCCAAACTTCAGAATACACAGACATAATTATCAAGTCAAAGAAACAGATCAAGTAGACAGATTTCCAAACTGTCCAACCATTACATCCATACCCAATCAACATCTGGGTTTTTCAAAGCCGGGGGGCTCTGGACAACGGCTTCTCAGAATCCAGATCAAATCACAGAACACTTCTCAAAGTGAGCCCCAAAACAAAGCTCACTGGCCAATCACAAGGCCAACCTACCGAAAAACAAGCCTCCCACCCCAGGCTCCAGGTGTACTTTAGCCTAGGGGCAGGGAAGATCTTCAAATTTACATTCCCATTACTTTCTGCCCCAGACTGTCTTTGTTGGATCCTTATCCAGATTCCACCTTCTAACCTTAGGTGTCCTACTGGGTTCTGTCCTGAGTCCTTTTCTCTTTTTATGCTAATTTACTTTGGGATTTCATCAGTTCCTTTTAATTCATTGATAACATCTCTATGATGAAGATTCTCATTCAGCTTATCCAACCCTAACCACCCTACTGACTTCCATTCTCACATCTTTAACTACCTTTCTGAAGACTGGATGTCCAGTGACATGTCCAAAACCAGAACTCGTTATCTTTCACTGTAAACCCTCTCTTCCTTTTATCTTATATCTTATTCCTCTTTATCTTATAGAGAGCAATACTGTCCTCCCTCTCCCTAATGCTTATAACCCAGGTGTCCTCCTGGGCTGCTCATTATCTTCCTCTCTCCCCCACTCCTCCATCCAATCTGTTGTCAAGGCCTATTCATTTCACCTTTTCAATGTCTTTCAGAAATATTTCCTCTTCTGACACTGCCCTCATCATCTTATGATTAGATTCTCAACCTGCAGGTGGGCCTATCTGCCTCTAGTTTCTCTTCACTCTGATTTATCCTTCATTCAGTTGTCAATGTGATTTTCCTAAAGTTCAGGTCTCGTCATGTAAATCTCCCCTCCTCCATGCTTCCCCCAGTTCATTGAACTCCTCTATTCCCTGTCCCCTCCAGGATCAATAGATCCTCAAAGTGAGTGACTAGACCTAGTCATTGAACTAGTTAGTTTACTTTTATTAGACTACATCTACTCACATTCCATGTATCCTATGCTCCTTTGTTAAATAGAATAGTAAACCCTCATTCCACATTTAAAAAAAATTATAATTACAAACTTCACGTAAAGTGGGAATAGATCAGACTGAAGTCTCTTTAAACCTTTGAAAGGAAGGTTACCAGTGTTATACTCAGATGTGAAAGATACCATGTTCAGATTAACATGGACTTTAAAAAAAATCAACTTTGTGTTGAAGTTCTAACTGATATAAGACAAGATTCTAGTTACTGTAAAGTTTCAAATGAATAAATTTTAAAGGATGCTCTTATGTCTTCTCTTTTGAAGGAGTAATAGAGACTGCTAAGATGAATAGTATTTTAAATTTGTTCATGATGTAAAAATAAACCTTAGATTATTTTTAAATATTATATCTGACATTGACTTCCTTTTACAGTAGCGATAATTTTTAGTTGGTTTTTAAGAAGAGTAATGAACTCTTACCAAGTCTTTTTAATACCTACATTTAGAGATGATAGAAAAATAAAACTGTAATACTTACTAGCTGTGTGACCTTAAGGAAGTCACTTAACCCCAGTTACCCAGCCTTCCTCCCTCCAAAAAGCAAAAAAAAAAAAAAAACCCAGAAAGAAAGAAAGAGAGAACTGGGAGTTAATTTTTTTAATATCAGCTTAAGAATATCAGAAGTTTTGCTTATTTCATGTGCTTGTTTTGTAAATTTCATTAATCCAGTTCTTATATTCAGGCAGTCTTCTGAATTGAACAGGTACCTCCAGGATTGTGCTAGGTTGGTGAATGAACTAAAAGAGAAAACAGGAAAGTTGCAGTAGGAGGAAAGTCAAAAGAAGAATGCTGAGATAGCAGTTACTCAATTGAAGGTGATTTACTCACACATTTTTCAGAGATATGCTAAGCCCTTGTGTAAACCTGATAATTTTACATGAGCATGACAGTGAATGGTAACCGAAATGTAAAATATAGCTTCAAAGAATGTAGCTTGAGTCTTAATAGAATTTCTGTTCTGTTTGAAGTGGCATGGCCACAAGGAAATGACAGTGCTAACATAAAAATGACCGTATGGTGTCTTGAACAGTGCTGGACTTGGGTGTTCAAACAGTGTTTCTAATGCATACCTTATGATCAATCCTCATGAGTCTTAGTTTTCTACTCAGTATAATAGGAATGACAGCTGTTTAAGGATGAAATGAGATCATATGTATAAAAATGCTTTTCAGACCTTGTAGTACTCTAGAAGTGCTTACTATTATTGATTTGTTGTGGTTTTAACATATTTGTAGTGACTTTTTTATCTGTAAGAAATGAAATAGTTGCTTTTTCAAGGTGGCTATTAAAAAGATAAGTAGACTGTTGCAACAAATAGTCATCACCTCTTGATAATCTCAGAAGACTTGAGGGTTAATTAAATTGGCAGAAAAATAAACTGAATGTAGGGGACAGAATATAAACTTTTCTCAGTTTTTAATATTTTAAATTTAAATTTAAAATATTAAAATTTTAATATTTTTCTATGCTAGGGAGAAAAAAGAATAACTTTTGGCTAGCTTTTATTTCACATTGATCTTGCTGGTGGTGTTAAAGCATTATTTATGGTTTTTATAGTCAATTACCTTTGTTGGAATGTACCAGGTGGATGAATAACATTAAGGTTCTAGTTCCTTTGGTCTTCTTTATACTTAAGTCACTGTTGACAAATATTTATTAATACAATGTCACTTTGCTTGAACTTTTGGATGCTTATGATGTAAGATTTGTCAGTAAAGGTACAGGCCTATCCTAAAAGAGGTGATGAAAATAAGGTACACCTATTAGATCAGTTAGTATAATAGGAATCTTGGGGTCCAAAAGTTTGGGAATTTATATGTTTGAAATAACCACTAATGTGTTAATCTTTGTTCATGCATCATTACCAGGCCTTGCAAATTTGCAGTTTTAGGAAGGAAATTACGGGAAAAAATGGTTTTGGCAACATAAGTAGAGAGAGATGATTTGCCATATAATGTGTAGTATGCCAAAGGCTTTTCTGCTCTTTCTTCTTTCTTTTAAAACCTCAAGGTTCAACTACAAGAAGCTGAGAGAAGATGGGAAGAAGTTCAGAGCTGTATCAGAAAAAGAACATGAGAGCCCGAAGCAGCACAGCAAGGTGGGCAGAAGAATTACTCGCGTAGAATTTTTATTCTAAAGGACAGAAGGAACAATTTTTCAGAAATAATAATTTCTGTGTGGATAAATATTCAGTATGTCACTATTTTTGTTTGGTTTGAAAATGATCAGACACAACATTAGAATAACTACGAGGGAGGTCAGAATGAACAGTTTAACTAGGTATCTTATTAGCTATGTACTCTTTTTGTTTTTGTTTTTTGAAAATTGAGTTTCTATTATGAAGACAGAGGATAATGAGGTCCTTACATTTCAAATGAATATAGCTTTTTGTAACTGTTGCTAGCTTTTTTCTTTTGTTTCCCTTTGCTTCTGACTGTCTCTACTTGAGATAGCAAGTAAACATGTCATCCCCTCTTTTTTCTTTTTCTTTTTTTGCCTTTTGTAGGGGAGAATGTAGGGCATTTGGGGTTAAGTGACTGGCCCAAGGTCACACGGCTAGTTTTTTTGTGTTAAGTGTCTGAGGTCGGATTTTAACTTAGGTCCTCCTGACTCTAGGGTTGGTGCTCTATTCACTGTGCCATCTAGCCACCCCATCTCCTCATTTTCTTTATGATAGGTCTAGTGCTCAGGTGATTAAGGGATTATTCAGGGACCATAGGACAGAGAATTGAATTTTTGGTTCTTTTGTACCTTTGGATTTTACTGTGACTTTTTCTGGTTAGACCAGAGAGGGAAGACATTTTTGAGGATGCCAAAGATGTTTCACAGTTTCCTTGTACCTCCTGGAACCTTGTTTTTAGATTCAAATAATTGCAGCTAACAGTATTAAGCACCCTGTTTGTTTAAAGCAGTGGGGAAAGAACTCACAGACATTGTTTTTATTTTACTTTAAAATGTGTGACTTTTTTTTAAAAAGTAATACTGAGTCATACGTGGAGCATGTGATAAATATATGCATCTTTTGTACCCCAAACATAGGTGACTTAACTTTTTGGAGCTGTACTGTGAAAGCCCTTCATAGTATGGCTCTAGCCTGTCATTTTAGCCTTATTTCAGATTACCTGTCCTGCATATTTAAGCCAAATTGACCTATTTGCTATTCCTTGTACGTAACATTCCATTTCCTGCATCTGTGCTTTTGCATAGGCTGGCCTTCATGCCTTGAATGCTTTCCCTCTTCATCCCTTATCTCTTGGTATGTTCAGCTTGGCATGCTTCCTCTTTCATGGTTCAACTCCAATACTAGGCTTTTGTCTTTTGTTCTCTCCTGCCTTAGAAATGACTTGGTGTGTACTTTTTCTTTAGCAACATGCCATGGTATGATGGCTGCTGGGATCCCATCTTCCTATTTTGTGACCTGAAGAGGTAGGCAGTAGTAGTTGGGGGAAGGTGGAAAGGTGTCACCCAGGTTTATAGCAGCCCCTCTTCCCTGTTAACCATGTTTATAACTCCAGAGTCACCTTCCTAACACATATTTAATGAATTATTAGATATTGTGAGAGATTATGGAGGTATTGTTTATATCTGTCACTTTCTCTACACTCAGCCACAAAATTCAGGTTCTTGTTGTTTTTTCTACAAATATATATTTTTTTGATGTACCATAATGCCAGGCACAGTGGTTCTGAGTGTGGATTTTGAGTATGCAAAAGCAAAAATGAAAACTGTTCTCAGGGAGCAGAGAGATAATGCGTACATATAAATTCATACGAAATAAATAAATACAGTCATTACCAGCTGAGGGAGATCAGGAAAGGATTCATGTAGAAAGTATTGCTTGAGGTGAGGTTTGAAAGAAACTTGAAATTCTAAGAAGCTAGGTTGAGGAATAAGGGGATCTGAGGCAATGGGGTATATAATAGTCTTTGCAAAAGTACAAAGACAGGAGAGGGAATGTTGTTTTTGAGGAACAGTATGAAAGGTGGTTTGGCTGGTGTGGAAAATGTGTTTATATATGTGGGATAATCTATAATAAGGCTGTAAAGGTAATTTGGGGCCAAGGTATAAAAGGCTTTAGAAGCTAGAGGAGTTTAAATTATTGATTAGAGGAGTGTCATGATCAGACCTATACTTTAGGAATGTCACTTTGGCCAGTTAGTAGACTATTTGTGATAGTGAGGAGAAGAGATGATGAGGTGTGGTAGCCATGTGATTAGAGAGAAGGGAACAGGTGTCAGATATTGTGGAGATAGAAGTTGCAAGATGTACAATTCTTCCTAGGGGTGTGGGTTGAAAGAGTTGAGTATTATTGAAATTGTAAACTTTGGGGGTGGCTAGGTGGCGCAGTGAGTAAAGGCCGGCCCTGGAGTTAGGAGGACCTGAGTTCGGTTCCAGCCTCAGACACTTAACACCCCCCCAAAAAAAAAACCAAAAAACAAAAACAAAAAAACAACTAGCCGTGTAACCTTGGACAAGTTACTTAACCCCAAATGCCCTCCAAAAGGCAAAAATAAATAAATAAATAAAATAAAAAATGAAATTGTAAACTTTGGTGACAGGAAAGTTGGTATTGTGCTCAGCAGAAATCAGGAAGTTTGGAAGAGGAGGAACAGGTTTAGAAGGAAGGATGATGACTTTTTTTTCAGATGTGATTGAATTCCCTGTGAGACATTCTTCCTTTAATGTCTAATAGGGTAGTTGATCTGAGAGTGAAGCTCAGGAGAGGGACTAGGAATGCACATATATTCATATCTGTGTATATATCTAAATATCTATCAGTAATCTATATAAAGATGGTATTTACATCTGTGGAAGCTGATGAGATGACCCAAAAAGTATGCAAAGAGATGAGTATGGAGACTTGGGGTCCACCTGCTGGTATAGAGCAGAATATGCACTCATTCCAGTAAAAGAGTGTTAGAAGTACCTGAATAGGTAAGAAGAAAACTAAGAAAACAGTGTTCCCCAAAATCAGAGATGAGAGTGTCATGGAGGGGAAGAACTGGATTATTACACTAGCTTCCTGATTGATCCTCCATTTCTCGTTTCTCTCTTTTACAGTCCATCTCACATATAATTTCTAACAGTTACTTTTCTTATGCCATAGGTCTGACTTTGTTATTCCTCTGTTCAATAGCCCTGTTGGACTAGGGTAAAATAAAATTATTCAGTCTGGAGTTTGAATCTCCACAGTCTGACTCAAACTTGCTATCTATAATTAAGTATGTGTATGTGTATATATTATGTATAAGTATGTGTACATCACCAGAATATGTATTCCTTGAGTGCAGGCACTATTTGGTTTTAAATCTTTGTATACTTAAAACTTTAGCAGAGTGCCTTTCACAAGTATATTGATAATAAATGTTGGATTGAATGAAGATTGCTTTTTTTTTTTGCATGGCAGCAAATGGTGGTGTCATCATGATGATTCTTAGAGGTGAGTGCCTTTGAGATGGGTCTTAGAGGGAGAAAAGGAACTTAGGTGAAAATGGGTGGTTGGGGTTCAAGGAAGGAAGTCTTTCCTAGTCTTGGGGATGGTGAGAACAAAGGCTAGGAAAGACAGGAGAAAGGGTTTGAGAGTTGTGTGGTTTGACTGGAAGTACAATGTTATAAGGGAATTATGGACAGCTAGATTGGTGAAAGATGGTGGAGGACCTTTACTAGTAGACTTAGGAGTTCATAGTTTATATGTTTGGTGGAGTAGAAGTGTTGTATGATAAAAGCAGGCTATAGGAAGCTCTCTTGCACACTATTATAAATCAGTGGCATCAAACTAAAATAGAAAGGAGGACCACTACCCCATACAGAAGGATCTTTCTTGGTCACCTGTTGACTTAGAAAACCATATTAACATTATCTATATTTTACTATATTTTTATTATTTTGTTAATTATTCCCCTATTACATTTTAGTTTGGACTGGTTTGTGGTTTGAGTGCTGCGTGTTTCCCACCGTAAATGATGGATTGGAGAGAGAGAATGAGCTTCTAAATTATATTATTCTGGGTGATAAAAAATGAGAATCTAATCAATCAACTTTTTTTAAGAGCCTGTTATATCCTAGCCACTGAGGGAGTGGAAGTGGAAGGGAGGGGAGGTAGAAAAGACATGTTGTAGAGGTAGAATTCATAGCTGCCATTTTTCTTAAACATAGATTTTCTGTTGCTTCTAGCTTTTAACATTGGAAACTAGCCTGTAGGCCACAAGAAACTTAATTCAGTAGCAAATCAAGGTAATGCCTGTGATGTTAAGGTTATATTTTTAAAGAAGTGATATTCAACAAATTAATTTTAAACATTATTAAACATCTGTTAGGTAAAAGGAAGAAAAATATGGTGTAATGAATGAACACATCAGAAAGACTTAGGTTCAAATCTTGACTTGTACTTGCTCTTTGATCATTTAACCTCTTGGTTAACACTCTAACAGACTGCATGTTACAAAATGAGTTGATATATGTTGGTAGAGGACGTTTCTATACTGGAAGATTTGTCTATACTGTTGGAATTATAAGACTAGACTGAAATGTACTTAGACCGACTGAGCTAAGTGCTAAGTAGATAGATAAAATCTATTCTTCAAACTGCCACCATCCATAGCCCTTCAAAAATATTTGAAATGAAAAGGGAAAAGGACCTACATATACAAAAATATTTGTAGCTGCTTTTTTTGTGGTGGCAAAAAATTGGAAATTGAGGAGATCCCATCAATTGGGGAACGATTGAACAAACTATGATATGTGAATGTGATGGAATACCATCATGCAGTAAGAAATGATGAGCAGGCAAATTTCAGAAAAACCTGGAAAGGCATGAACTGATGCAGAGTGAAATGAGCAGAACCAGGAGAAAATTGTACACAGTAACAGCAACATTGTGTTATGATCAACAGTGAATGACTTACCTCTCTCAGCAATACGGTGATCTAAGACAGTTACCAACGACTCATGATAGAAAATGCACTCCACATCCAGAGAAAGAACTGATGGACTCTTAGTGTAGATCTCAGGATACTATTTTCAATTTATTTTTTTCATGTTTTTGTCCTTTTGGGCTGTTTCTTTCACAGCTGTGACTAAAATGGAAATATGTTTTATGTGATCACACATATATAACCTGTATTAAATTGCTTACTGTCTTAGGAAGAGGGGAAAGAGAAGGAGGGAGAAATATTTGGAACTCAAACTTTTATAAAAATGAATGCTAAAAATTATCTTTACATAAAATTGGGGAAAAATACTTTTAAAAGTTAAAAAAAAACCCAGCCACTGGAAAAAAGATTAATGCAGCTGCTGGAATTTGAAAAAAAAAGAGGATTAAAAAAGAAGATTCTCTAACAAATGCAAGCACAGGTATCCCATTTGTTTTTCATTCTGTTTAGAGAAAGCAATGCTTGATGGTGTTAAATAACTTGTAACAAGTCTTCATTCAGTCAAATGGTTATCAAATAGGAGAATCCTGGTTGGTGGTATGCTTCAATTTGGGAAGCTTCATTATGAAATGGAGGACTTTTACTCATAATTATATATTTCACTCTCTACTAGTAATATTTCAACTTTATGCTTCTTTTTAAAATTATTTTTATTTTTTTGCTTTTTGGAGGGCAATTGGGATTAAGTAACTTGCCCAAGGTTACACGGCTAGTTTTGTGTGTGTGTGTTGTGTCTGAGGCTGGATCTGAACTCAGGTCCTCTGGACTCTGGGGCCAGGGCTCTACTCACTGCGCCACTTAGCCGCCTCCTTGTGCTTCTTTTATCGTGTAGAGATTGTTCTTCTATCCATCTGCTGGCTTGAAAATCTTTTTTACTTTAAAAACAATTTTAAAGATTAATTACCTGTTATTACCCACTTAACCAGTGTTCTTTTTCAACATGTACATATACTTCTTTACCTCCATGTCCTTTTTTGCCTTTTTTTTTTAAAGGATCTTTTGGAGCAAAATGAGACTTTGAAAGATCAGAACCAGTAATTTCATACTGAGATGGCAGCCCAGGTAATAAGCTTGTCTTCCTACTTAGCATTATTAAGTTTTTGAAGGCTATTAATAGCTAAACATTCTTTTGTACATTTAGTTTAGATAGTTAATGTAGATATTTGGTGTTCTACAAATAAAACCAGTAAGGTGGAGTGCTGTACATGTATGTTATCTTATCTAATTTTTAGTAATTTTAATATGTTGTGTTCAAAAAACAGGTAACTGGCAAAAATCATATCATACTCTTTCTGCTTGATATTCCATTTCCTTGATCTAAGACTGCATTTTCTTTATCTGAACATAATCCTCTTATTTTTTTTTAAAGCGATCGGGGTTAAGTAACTTGCTCAAGGTTACACGGCCAGTTATTTTCTGGGTGTGGTGCTGAGTGTCTGAGCCCGGATTTGATCCAGGTCATCCCGACACTGGAGCCGGTGCTCTTACTCTCTGAGCCACCTGGCTGCCCCTGAACATAATCCTCTTAAAAGATAGTCTTCTTCATCATGACTTTTACTTCCTTTACCCCTCAGTCCTTTCTCAGGTCATCATTCCTACTCTGACTTAACTTTCTTTACTTCCCAGTTTTGACCCTATGGTTAACTGATTAAAATTCACCCTATTTTTTGGTCTTAAATACTTTCCCCCCTTGTCTTGTTGCTGCTCTCACTGTACCAAACTCTTATTATTCTTTTACGTCAAGCAGCTGCCACCCACAGGGCAGCCAAAATAGTCTTGCTGTAGTTGCAAGTGTTGGGCGTGTCAAACCATCACCTTGACCATTATCTCCATTGACTCTGATTGAGACAAGTCGGGTCCCTGAGCCCCAGATCCTTGAGAATCACAGTGTCCCTCAAACCAACAGGCCTGTTTCCCACCAAGCTCCTGCAGCCACCACTTAGGGGGAGAAATCATTGTGGAGAAGGGGCCTGCCTTCTTCTTCATCACCATGAACAGCTTCTGGCCAACTGCCACCAGCAGGCAGACAGATCTTTAGGAGGAGCCGGATGCCCAGACTACCAGACTAGTTTCCAACCTACCCCTCAGAGCCTTATCTCCCTCATCTGCCAACCAACTGCCATTCCCAGAACAGGCATGCCAACCATGCTGAGGTAGCAAGTGCTGGGCAAGTGAGATCACTGCCAAGACCTTGGTCACCATCTCTTCTCTGCCTCTGATGGAGACAGTCCAGGAGCTTCATATCCACAGCCCTCCATCATTCTGAGAAAAATCCTTGTGGAGATGCTGCCTGGAAAACTTCTCTAGTCACATCTTTTGAAGTCCCAGAAAGGAAATTCTTGCCACTGAAGTCCTTAGCAGTATCAGATGGTTCAGAAACTGATACGATTTTGTTGAGGGAAAGGATGTTAAATAAAAGGCATTACCATCTGTTTTTACCACTGTGCTAGAAGGACCGTGGTACTTTCCATCTTAACTTGTAATCGAAACTTCTAGATGTATTGTTTCCTTCATTAGAATGTGAATTCCTTGAGAGCAGGGGTTGTCTTACATTTGCATCCTCATTTGCATCCTCAGAGATTTGCACATAGTACTTGTTTAAAAAATGCTTCATTCATTATTTGTCATCCACCTGTTCTATTCTTAGTCACCCTCTGCTGAAAGGAACTGGAAATTTTCAAGCAGCTGAGCTAATTGGGTCCACTACAGAGTTATGTAATTTAACTTCGACTAGGTCTTCACTATTCAAGTCAGTCATCTGATTCTTCTCTAATAGACTCTCTATCTTCCTCCCCACAGAGGCCATACTCATTTTTTTAACATTCTTTTTCTTTTTGAATTCTGAGTTCCAAATTATCTCCCTACCTCCCACACTTCCCTACCCATTGAAAAGGCACGCAAAATTGTATTAATTATACATGTGAAGTCATGCAAAACACATGTCCATATTAGCCATATTACAAAAAAAGAAAAAAAAACTTAAAAAACTAAAGGAAATGAGAAAGTTATGTCATTTTGCTGTCAGAGTTTCTCAGTTTTTTCCTATAGAGCTCAGGATAAAACCCGGGATGTTGCCCCAGACAAATTGAGTCCTGGGAAAGACCTTAATTTAGAAAGGCCAAGATCATCTACTGCATCCTAGGCTATTACCAGTTATTTTGACTTTTGTCTTGCCAATGGACTGCTCCAAAAAATCTAGAGGAGAGCATGAGGCTGATGACTTTGTGAAACCTGACCTCACTTAAATCTAAATCACGTCGAAGTCAAGACATCACCCTCAGGATGTCATTGGTTCTGTTTGAGAACAAAGGCCGAACAACAACAACAGTTGCTTAAGAACATAAAAGATGTAGGCCATATAGAGGTAGTACCCCTCAAACTTTTTGAATATTCCTTTTTGAGGATGACTTGTTTCTTAAAATGGCTCAAGTGACAAATAACACCATAAAAATGTAATTGTATTTTGACAAGAAAAGACTTACTGAAGTACATTCCCCAAATCAGTTGTCTGTTCCCACTAAGACAACTGACTTAAGATCATAATTTATAATAAACAAGAGCGAGAGGTATGCCATATAACTTAAAAGATTTAACTCTGAGTTATTTAGATAAATACTGAAAATCAAAAATAAGAAATAGCCCAGGATGCAGTAGATGATCTTGGCCTTTCTAAATTAAGGTCTTTCCCAGGACTCAATTTGTCTGGGGCAACATCCCGGGTTTTATCCTGAGCTTCAGCACTCTTTGGAATACATTATTTCATTCACTCCTCCTTTTACTAAGAGGTATAGAATAGTTTTGCATTATTTGACTATTCTTTCTTTAGCATTTGAAGGTCTTTCTCCTGATGTTTTGTATAAATTGTTTCTGAAAGGAAATTTAACTACTATGTGTCTTGGAGTTTGCAGCCATAGCTTTGTTTTGTTTTGTTTTCCTGGAGGCAATCTGTGAGTTCTTTGAAGTGGAATTTCATTTTGCATGTTTTAAATTTCTTGGGCAGTTCTCTACTGTTATTATATTATAATATTATAATTCATTTATCATAATATACAAGTTTTTCATTATAATTTCAGTTATACATAATACATATTATATATAGCATGTAATATAATTATAAATTATCATTATATAATATATATTATCATTATATAATAGTGAACATATATTCTTTTAATATTATTTTTTCTAGGTTGTCCTCACTTCTGCATACTTGCATTTCCAATCTATTGTTCTTTCTTTTGTTTCTTTGGTGATGCTTGCCATTGCAGATTAAAGTTTTTCTATTCTTTTCATTATTTTTCTTGTACAGGCCATAAATTCTGCTCTCATACTTCTCATTTCTCTTTTAAACCACTCAGGGACAGTGCATTGTGGTTCCATGTTCACCTCAAATTCCACAGGGTGCTTTGGCTTATCAAGTGTGGAATCATTTTCCTTTATTTTTCAGTATTTATTCATAGATACCTGAATTTGTTTACTGGATCTGTAGACTACATTTCCTTCTGTTGTTGCTATGCATTTGTACTAATTCACTATACATTTGTTGTTCAATCATGTCTGACTCTTCATGACCCCATTTGGGGTTTTCTTGGCAAAGATACTGAAGTGGTTTGTTATTTCCTTTTCCAACTCATTTTATAGATGAGGAAAACTGAGGCAAAGAGGATGAAGTGACTTGCCCAGGGTGTGTGTGTGTGTGTGTGTGTGTGTGTGTGTGTGTGTGTACATACACACATACATATGTATATGTATATATACACACACATACATATGTATATGTATGTGTATATATATATATATATTCCCTCCAACTACCCTAATACTGAGAAAATTCTCATGAGTTACAAATATCATCTTTTCATGTAGGAATTTAAACAGTTAAACTTTAATAAGTTCCTTATGATTTCTCTTTCCTGTTCACCTTTTTATGCTTCTCTTGAGTCTTGTATTTGAAAGTCAAATTTTCTATTTAGCTTTGGTCTTTTCATCAAGAATGCTTGAAAGTCCTCTATTTCACTGAATATTCATTTTTCCCTTGAAATATTATATTCAGTTTTGCTGGGTAGGTGATTCTTGGTTTTAATCCTAGCTCCTTTGACCTCTGGAATATCATATTTCCATCCCTCTAATCTTTTAATGTAGAACCTGCTAAATCTTGTGTTATCCTGACTGTGGCTCCACTGTATTTGAATTGTTTCTTTCTGACTGCTTGTAATATTTACTCCTTGACCTGGGAACTCTGGAATTTGGCTGTAATATTCCTGGCAGTTTTCATTTTGGGATCTCTTTCAGGAGATGATCAGTGGAATCTTTCAATTTTATTTTACCTTTAAGATCTAGAATATGAGGGCAATTTTTCTTGATAATTTCTTGAAAGATGATATCTAGGCTTTTTTTATTTTATCATGGCTTTCAGGTAGTTCAATAATTTTAAAATTCTCACTCCTGGATCTATTTTCCAGGTCAGTTCTTTTTCCAATGAGATATTTTACATTGTTTTCTATTTTTTCATTCTCTTGAATGAAAATATAATTTCTTAATTTCTCATAAATCCATTAACTTCCATTTGCTCCATTCTAATTTTTAAGGAATTATTTCCTTCAGTGAGCTTTTGGACCTCCTTTTCCATTTATCTAAATCTACTTTTTTAGGCATTCTTCTCCTCATTGGGTTTTTTGGATCTCTTTTGCCATTTGGCCTAGTCTATTTTTTTTTTGTTTTGTTTTTTGGAGGGTGTAGGGCAGGGCAATTGGGATTGAGTGACAAGTCCAAGGTCACATGGCTAGTAAGTGTATCAAGTATCTGAGGCCAAATTTGAACTCAGGTCCTCCTGACTCCAGGACCAATTACTCTTTTCACTGTGCCACCTAGCAGCTCCCTAGTCTATTTTTGTGTATGTGTGTTCTTTTTTTATTTTTTAAATGCTTTATTAACTTCTGATTTACATCATTCATTTCCGCCAGATTTTGAGTTACAAATTTTCTCCCTGTTTTTCCCCTACCCACCGCCTGAAAATAGCAGTCCCACAGGATATCCCCTCCTCCAATCTGCTCTCTCCCATATTTTTTCCCATAAGCCTTTCGACTTTTCCAGTGGATCCTCTATGCCCCAGTATATCTTATTTCCCAATTACATGTAAAATAGTATTAATAATAGTACACACACACACACACACACACACACACACACACATATATATATATATACATATTTGAATATTTGATATTAAAACTTTGAATTCCAGATTCATTCCCTTCCTCCCTTGTCACCCACCCTTACTGGGAAGATAAGCAGTTCAGTATAGGATGTACATGTGTGGCTAATGCAAAACATTAACATAGTAGATATATTGTAAAATACTGACTATATTTCCCTCCCTCCTATCCCACCTCCCACTTGTTCTATTCTCTACTTTGATCCCATCCCTTTTCAAAAGTGGGCGCTTCCAACTTCCCTCCCCCACAGCCTGCCCTCCCTTCCATCATCCCCCCTACCATCCCCTTCCCCCCCTACTCTCTTGTAGGGTGAGATACCCTATTTAGTGTGTATTTCATTCCCTCCTCAAGCCAAATTTAATGGGAATAAGGTTGACCCATTCCCTTTTGCCTTCCTATTCTTCCCCTCCATTGTAACCATTTGCCCTTGCCTCTTCTGTATGAGGTAGTTAACCCCATTCTGTCTCTCCCCATCTCCTCTCATTATATTCCTCTCTCACCTCTTAATTTCTCCTTTTAAGTATCATCCCTTCCTGTTAAATTGGTCCTGTGCCCTCTGTCTATGTATACCTGTAAACATATATACACGCATTCACATATGTATTCATATGCTCATATAACTCATATATAGACATATATATATATATTTCTATTCCCTTCAACGACTGAGAAAAGTTTCATAAGTTATATTTTTTTCCCATGTAGGAATGTTAATAGTTCAACTTTGATAAGTTCCTTATGATTTCTTTTCCCTGTTTACCTTTTCATGCTTATCTTGCTTCTTGTATCTGAATGTCAAATTTTCTGTTCAACTCTGTTTTTTTCAGCAAGAATGCTTGAAAGTCCTCTATTCCACCGAATGACCATATTTTCCCCTGAAACATGATACTTAGTTTTGCTGGATAGGTGACTCTTGGTTTTAATCCCAGCTCCTTTGCCCTCTGGAATATCATATTCCAAGACCTTTGATCCCTCAGTGTAGAAGCTGCCAGATCCTGGGTTATCCTGATTGTTTTTCCACAATATTCAAATTGTTTCTTCCTGGCTGCTTGTAATATTCTCTCCTTAATCCAGGAATTCCAGAACCTGGCTATAATATTCCTAGGAGTTTTCTTTTTGGGATCTTTTTCAGGAGGTGATCGGTGGATTCTTTCAACCTCTATTTTGCCCTCTGGTACTAAAACATCAGGGCAGTTTTCTTTGAGTACTTCCTGGAGGATGATTTTTAGGTTCTTACTTTGGTCATGGCTTTCAGGTAGTCCAATAATTTTTAAATTATCTCTCCTGGATCTATTTTCCAGGTCAGTGGTTTTTCCCATGAGATATTTCACATTGCTTTCTATTCTTTCATTTGTTTGGATGTGTTCAACAGCATCTTGATTTCTCATAAAGTCATTAGCTTCCATTTGCTCCAATCTAATTCTGAAGCAATGATTCTCCTCAGTGAGCTTTTGAGATTCTTTTTCCATCTGCCAAATTCGTCTTTTTAAGGCATTCTTCTCCTCATTTCCTTTTTGAGCCTCCTTTGCCATTTGAGTCAGTCTGTTTTTTAAGGTATTATTTTCCTCATTTTGTAATTTTCTTGTATTGTTTTCATTTCTCTTCCTAATTTTTCCTCCACTTCTCTTATCTGCTTCTTAAGGTCTTCTATGGCTTGTAACCAGCTCGTATTTTCCTTTGAAGCTTTTGGTGAAGGAGTTCTTATTTCACTGTCTTCCTCCTGTTCCATGCTTTGCTCCTTTTTGTCCCCCAAATAGGAGTGTAATGTTGGAATCTTCTGTCTGCTTTGTTACCTTTGCCTGGTCATATCACCCCTCAGTCACTTGACCCCTGGGCTTTTTGCCACAGTAGGACCGTGCCACCAGACAGGGGAGCTTTCGTCCCAAATGCTGGGGTTTCATCAGTTGCCAGTGATATTAGCCCGCCCTGGGGCTAAAGCCTTGGTGTATGTCTGGGCTCGGCTCCCAGAGGGCACTGGCCAATCCTGTCGGCCTGCCCTGCTGTTTTCAGCGGGAGGTTGGCTTCTCTGTGTCATTTTGTGGGTTCTGCAGCTCCAAAGTTTGTTTAGAGTCCCCTTTTTACATGTATTGGAGAAGGTGGAAGCTGGAGCAGTGGGGAGGTCCTGCTTTTACTCTGCCATCTTGGCTCCCCCCCCCCTAGTCTATTTTTTAAGGTGTTATTTTCTTAAGAATTTTTTCCAGTCTCTTTTAGCAAGCTGTTGACTCATTTTTCATGATTTTCTTGCATCACTCATTTCTCTTTACAATTTTTTCTCTATCTCTTTTACTTGATTTTCAAAATTCTTTTTGAAGTCTTCCATGGTCTGAGACCAATTCATATATTTCTTAGAGGCTTTGGATGTAGGGACTTTGACTTTGTTGTCTTCTGGTTGTGTGTTTTGATCTTCCTTGTTACCAAAGTAAGATTCTGTAGTCTGATTTTTTTTCTGCTGTTTGCTCATTTTCCCATTCCATTACTTGATGATTTAGCTCTTTGTTAACATAGGACTTTGCTTTCAGAGTGGAGGGTGCACTGTCCCAGGCTTCATGGGTTTTGCATAGGTGTTTTCAGAGATATTTCTAGGGACTTGTAAATTTTCAGTTCTTCTAAGGTGATATGATCTAAGGAAAGGTGTTTACTGCTTTCCTGGTGTGTGCTCTGGTCTGTGAGTGACCATAAGCACTCTTTTCTACCTTGAAACTGAGGAGGATGCCCCCTTCAATGCTGCCAGAAGCTTTGCCATGCCAGCCTTGCCCCAGGACCACCAACAAGCACTGTGACCCAGATCCAAGCAAGAGTAAAGCAAGAGAATCCTGCCTCACAGCCAGCAAAGAGATCTCTTCAAAGAGATTGTCTGATCATCTGCTCCATCCCCCTACCATCTGTGGGCTGAGAGCTCTGGAAGCAGCTGCTGTTGCTGCCACTGCCACCACCACCACCACCACCATCACCACCACCACCACCACCACCACCACCACCACCGTCCTGGGTCTGGGTCTGGGGCAAGACCATGCTCTCCTTCACCCAGGTCCCACAGACCTTTACTACTTCCCTTCTAAGTTGACTTTTGCATTTGTGCATTGGGAAGTCTAGAAACTGCAACTGTTGCCAGTGATTCAGTCCCCTGAGGCCTACTCCAGGTGTTGCTGGGGCCTCGTGTGTCCCGGCATGGCCAAAGCTGGATTGCTCTCCTCTTGCCCAGTCCAACAGACCTTTCCTGTCAACCTTCCAGGTTGTTTTGGGCTAGAAATTTGCTTCACTCTGTCATTTTGTGGGTTCTGCTGCTCTAGAATTTGTTTAGAGTATTTTTTGGTTGCTTTTTTTGGGAGAAAGCATTTGGGTTAAGTGACTTGCCCAAGGTCACATGGCTAGTAAGTGTCAAGTGTCTGAGGTCAGATTTGAATTCAGGTCCTTCTGACTCCAGGGCTGGTTCTCTATTCACTGCATCACCTAGCCACCCCCAGAATATTTTTTACAGGTATTTACAGGGGTTTGGGGGAGAGCTCAAGAAAGGCCCTGCTTTCACTCTTCCATCTTGGCTCTGTCCCTCTTCATTCTCTTTTGCAGCTACGTGACACAGTGGATGAGTGCTCCATGTGGTTTCATTAAGACCTGAATTCAAATTTGACCTCAGAAACTTATTAGCTGTGTTACCCTGGGCAAGTCACTTAGCCAATGCTTATTGGCTAATGGGTATAATAATAGCACCTACCTTCCTGGGTAGTTGTAAGGATCAAATGAGCTAATATTTGTAATATGCTTTGCAGACCTTAAACCGCTATATAAATGCTAGCAATTATATAATCATCATCACCAGTTATGATGATAATGATGTAATTATCATTGCCATAATAACTCACTTTCCTCAAAACAACTCTGTGAGGTAGATAGTGAAATGGTATTGAGGTAGATAGTGAAATAGTATTCAAATAGCTAATGCTAAATCTATTATCTCAAGTACCACTTAAAAGCCACTTTAGAAGATAATGAGAGTCTGGGGGGTTGGTCAAGGTACCTAAACTAACTGGAGTCCCTCTGCGCCATGAAAATAGGCTAAACAATGCACCTAGATATGCTCAAAACTCTGAACTAACCCTCTTTCCTATGTGTCCCTGGTTACCTCATCTCCCTACCCACTACAGGTTTTCCTTTATAAGAATCCCTAGCTTCTCCTGGCTAATGGGCATCTCGCTTAAGTGGCTCTTCCCACCCTCCTCCCCTTCGCCCCCAGCAGCATCTCCCTTGGAGGGGCTGCCTCCCTTGTGGGTGGGGGGGCTGACTTTTAGGGAGCTGCTATTTCCATTAAGGAGTGACTGTCTCTCTTATGGGGCTACCCTCCCCCACCTTAAACTGGGGTCTCCCTTAAGGGATAGCGACCCCCCTCAAAGAGGAGCCTGCATGGTGTGGGTGTTATCTGGAATAAATGCCTTTACTTGATTTGGATTCAGCCTGAGCGAATTCTTTTGAGATGACTGCCACACGCATCTTGCACCTCATCGTTTTGGGATGCCCCTGAACTATCTCTATTTTACACCTGAAGAAACTGAAGCGCAGAAAATGTTAAGGGACTTGGCCACTTGCCCAAGGACAGAGTTAGTGTCAGAGTTGGGAATCAAACTCAGGCATCCTGCCTTTGAGTCCAGCATTCTCTCCTCATTCTCTCTTCTACTAAAGAGTAGGTTCCTTGAGGTAAGGAAGGAGGAGAGAGCCAGAGCTATGATTTCTACTGGTATAGGGAACTCTGTTATAAGGTTTGGAAACTTGTCTGTAACTTAAATGTTGTCCAAAAAATCCTATAGAGTTGTCTAGGGCACTAAGACACAATTGAGGTCACACAGCATGTGTCAGAGATAGCATGTTCTGGGAAGCAAATCTTCTTGATTTTAAGGTTGGCCCTTTATCCATTATTACCACACAGTGCCCCTCTTACACCCTGATTCGTTCATACTTGGTACTTAATTAGTGTTGAAAGTTTTATTTAAGGGTTTTGAATTCTCTCATCCTGGTTAATAGATACAGAGCTGGGAAAAACCAGGGGTGTGCTGGTAAATGTTTAAAAATATGCTTTCCAGGGGAGGGGAGGGGTACCCATAAAATAGTTTTGAATTTAATCTGTTATTAACAATTTCTTAAGTCTAGACAACTAAAAGTACAAGTATTTTCTGATTTCTGAGGTAGAAATGCTTACACTAAAATATTTAACCATTGACTTCTCCCAGCTGGCTCCAGCATATTCCTTGAAAGACCTTAGACAGATAAATAATCTGATACCCAGAGAATATAAAAAATTAATTCTGGTTTGTACAGGTAGTAAGTGGCAAAGCTGGAATTTGAATCTAGCTCCTTTTACTTGTATCACTGGCCTGGGATCTGGAAATCTTGGAATGTCCCTTTCATCAGGTAGCGCCTAAAAGTGAACCTGATTCACTAGACCAGATCGTACCAATACAGAAGAGTTTTCTGTCCTCTTTCTGGAAATTATTCCTCCCTCCCTCCACCCCAAATCCCCCCCAAAACCACCTAAACAATTGTGTTATTTGTGGAAAAGAGCAAGCAGATTTTCACAGAAATAAGAACTCATCAAGAAATGTTAATTGTAATAGAATGGATTTAAGCTAGATGTGAGTAATATCTATTGTGTATTTAGCCTGTTAGAAAGGATTTTTAAAGGAAAGGTAAGACTCTAAGAATCCCTTTCTGTATAGATTTTTAAAAATAGAACACTTGGTTCTTAATGTAAGATAGTTTAGGGATAGTTTGACTTGTTGATATCACTGAGAAACAAAAAGTTTCATCCTGTTTCATCTTTAGACCAACTCTTTTGGATTATTGTTGGGCTCAAATTAGGTCATGTAAAAGAGCTCTGATTAGGATAAAAGGCCATACAAATATCACTTCAAGGACCTGTGATTTTGTGAGCATGGGAAATCTTCCACCAACACAGACTACGGTGATCTGTAATTTGGGGTCTCTGAGTTGACTATGTCTCATAGAGTTTAAGAGACTTGTTTGTGGTCATATGTAAGCGGCCGCTACCTTTCCTAACCTAACGGCCAGTCTTAGGTTGTATTCTCAGGAGGGATTAAAGAGACCAGAGATGAGGGAGAGAAATGACTTGCGGATTTTCCTAAGATGGCAGGACACGGGAGCGCGTTTTGGGGAAGAAAACTGGCTCCTTATATACTTTTAAAGAGAGCACGATTAGGGGTGGCTAAGTGGCGTGGTGAGTAAGAGCACTGGCCCCAGAGTCAGGAGGACCCAGATCGGTTCAGGCCTCAGATACTTAACACACACACACACAAAAACTGGCCATGTCACCTTAATCAAGTTACTTACCCCCAATTGCTTAAAAAAAAAAAGAGAGAGCACAATTCAGGAATGAATTTCTTGTGTATGGGGAATGTGAACCAATGGAGGGGGGCCGAACCAGCCATGTCAGCTGCTGCTCATCAAGCGAGCAGTCTCGTGAGAGATGTTAGCCGGCAACTAGACTGTGGTCCTCAGCACCTCCTCATCTCCCATGGGCACTGAGCAGCCTCTGAACCAAGAAGCCCTGTGGCAGTTCCTGATTTCCCGTGAGACATGAGGCTCTCGGAACTCACATTGTCCTGTCCAGTCATACATCCAGTGTCAGACATGGGATTGAAATGCAGGTTTTCCTGATTCCAAATCCAGCACCGTATCTACTAGGCCATACTGGTATCATTTTTTTTTTTATCATTCCATAAAGGTCCTACTTCAATGTCTCACTGAGGCATGGAGAAGTGACACCACATTTAAGGCTATGATGGCAAAGAGCAGGAACTTCCACAATCAAATTAAAAAAAAAAATCTTTTGTTTGGCATTCAAAAAGTTCTTCATAACCTGACCCTTTCCTACCTTTTCAGTCTTCTTGTACCTTACTCATCTCTACATGCTCTGTGATTGTGTGACACTGGCTTCCTTGCTTTTCCTTTCACAAGACACTCTTTTTTCCTAATCTATGCATTTTCACTGACTGTCCATACCTGGAATTCTCTCCGTTCTCATCATCACTTCTTACTCTTCCTGGCTTCCTCCCAAGTCCCAACTAACATCCTCCCTCTACAAGAAACCTTTCCTGATCTCCCTTAATACTAGTGCCTTTCTTCTGTCTCTTATCTCCAAATATGTATGCATATTATATTAAGCACTATATGTTATATATATCACATACATGTTATATATTAAACACATATCATCTATAAATATACTTATAATTTTATTTGCATATTCTTTTCCCCCTGCCCTCCTTGAGAGTAGGGGTTCATTTTTGTCTTTCTTTAGAAGCTTAGTACAGTGCCTGAAAAATAGTAGATGCTTAATAAATGTTTATTGAATACTAAATTTGATCAAAATGAAAGGCTTTGAACACTATGCTAGTGATAAATTATGACTGATGTTTGAGGACCAGCATACCTAAGAAGAATGAATGGTCACTGGGTGATGAAATTTTGGTTCAGGGCTGCATCTTGAAAACAAACTACTCCCTCCCCCCCATTCCAAGGATTGATTCTTGTGTTCATCGATACAGCCACTAGAGGGAGACAATTCCCATAAACATTTTCTCTTGAAAACCTACAGGACATTTTTCTTTCAAAGGACAATGAGCAATTGTTTTGTTTTTGTTTTTTTGAAGCAATTGGGGTTAAGTAACTAGGTCAAGGTTACACGGCCAGTTATTTCTGGGTGTGGTGCTAAGTATTTGAGCCCAGATTCGATCTCAGGTTATCCCGACACTGGGGCCAGAGCTCTTACTTGCTGAGCCACCTGGCCGCCCCTAAGCAATTAGGGTTAAGTAACTTGCTCAAAGTTACATGGCCAGGTGTTTCTGGGTGGGTGCTAAGTGTCTGAGCCTGGATTCGATCCCCAGGCCATCCCGACACTGGGGCCGGTGCTCTTACTCGCTGTGCTACCTAGCTGCCCCACAATGAGCAATTGTTATAGGAAAACAAAGAGGTTTTTAGTGGGTGAACAGTATGAATTCTGAAAGGTTTTTCTTTTGCTACATTGATAATTTAAAATTTGTGTTTGGAATTAAGTTTATTGTCTTCCATATCAATATTTGAACTGATGCTTTTATTTAATGTCTGTATGAAATTATGTGAGTAAAACATAAATTTAGAGTCAAAAGATAGATTAGAAATTATCTAGTTCAACATCCCAAATCCATAAAGAAAGGCACTCTAATAGTATTCCCTTCACATTGTTAGCTTACTTTTATACTATTAATTCACCAAATGAGAGGGAAATCAATTAAAAAAAATAAAAACCAAAACATAACTCCTCTCATTATTTTTCTGCTGACTGTCTTTGATTCCTCTATACTTTGGCATCACATCTTCCTAACTGTTCTTAGAAGTATTTTCCATTCCATTACTCCATTTCAACTTAAGTTTTCATAGCAACATATAAGTATCATTCCCTAGAAGAGATTCTATATTAACAATTCAATTAAATAATCATTTATTGAGCTGAGAAACTGTGTTAAAAATAGGGGTGTGATTTCAAAGACAATGAAATTGTCCCTGCCCTCAGGGGTTTATCTTCTGAGGGATATAACATATATGCCCAGAGAAGCAAATACAATTTGAAGAGAAAGGAGCTTAGAGTATGAGAGATTTTGATACAGATTTTTTTCTACATGCCTTTAGTTTAGTTGGATACATTCCACTTTTAACATTTAGGTGGTATGGTAGATATAGTACTGGACATGGAATCAGAAGACTGGAGTTTAAATCTTGTGAGATATTTAATAGCTATGTGACTTTGGGCAAGTCACTTAACCTCTCTCTTTCCTCATTTGTAAAATGAGGATAATAATAGCACATACCTTCCAGGTTGGTTCTGAGGATGGAGTGAGATAATATTTGTAAAGTGTTAAAGTGCTATTATAAATGTTATTATTATTGAATGCTATTATTATTGTTATTATTATTAAAAATCTGGCCTATAATACAATGAGAAAGTTCTTTATTTTTCTTGAAAGAGTCATTATATATATATATGTATACAAAATTGTGTAACTGCGATTAAAATAGTAGAGGCACTCTCAAACAGGTGTTCCATATTTGTCACTAGCCACTTCCATTCTAAAGGGATTTTGTTACTTGAAACCTTGAGACTTCAGCTTTATTTTTTACATGTATCAATGCTTTATACTTACAGAATATTACATGCTCATGCAGCTATTTGGAATCCATAGTACTATGTTACTACAATGTGAGTCTCATTTGAGATACACATTGTGTATAGCTAGGTAAATTAGCAGTACACAGCTTATGTATGAAGTCTGATTTTGTCCAACTATAAACATAAAAAGTTTATATGCATCATATTTCAAGAAATTATAAAGGAAAACTGTCCAGATATCTTAAAACCAGAGGAAAAGTAGAGATCGAAAGAATTTTCTGGTCACCATTTCCTGGTTCCCTTCTGAGAGAAATCCTAAGATGAAAACTTCCAGGAATATTACAGCCAAAATTCAAAATCCCTAAGTCAAGGAGAAAATACTACAAGCAAACTGAAAAAAAAAATAGTACAAATACCACAGAGCCACAGTCAGGATCACACAAAATTTAGGAGGTACCAAATTAAAGGACTGGAAGGCTTGATATTCTGGAAGGCAAAGGAGCTAGGATTACAACCAAGAATAACCTATCCAGCAAAATCAAGTATAATCCTATGGAAGAAAAAAATAGATATTTAATGAAATAGGGAATTTTCAAGCATTCCTGATAAAAAGTCCAGAAAGGAATAGAAAATTTCCCATTCAAACACAGGACTAGAAATCATAAGGGAGTAATCTAAGTTAAACTGTTTGCATTATTATGTGGGGAGATGATATATGCAACTCTTCAGAACTTTATCATCACCCCCTAGGGTCTTTGAGAAAGTCTAAGCAGACAGAGGACTTAAATGTGATTCTACTATGTTTGGATGATCTTAAAAGAAGAATAGAAGGGTAGGGAAGAGCCCACCTGGGAGAGAGGGAAAGGGACAGGAAGAATGGGGGAAATTATCTCACGTAAATGGAGTGCACAAAGAAGAATTTATATAATTGAAGGTGCTGTTGAGGGAAGTAGATAATACCTTGAGCTCACTCTCATCTCAACTGTTTCAGGGAGGGAAGTTTACATGTACATATAATTCATTTTACTCAACAGGGAAGGAGGAGTGAAATGAGTTAAGAGAAAGAGGGCTATAAGAGGGGGAATACATTAAGGGAGGCAGTGGTCAGAAAAAAATAGACTTTTAAAGGGATGACAGGTTAAAAAGAAAGAAGGCTAAGTATAAGAGAACTACATGGAAGAATATACACAGTTAGCAATCATAACTGCGAATGTTAATGGTATTGACTTATCCATAAAATGGAACAGGATAGCAGAATGGATCAGAAACCAGAATCCAGCATTATGCTGTTTGCAACAAACACAATTAATACAGAAAGACATACAGAATTAAAGTAAGGAGCAAGAGCAGAATCTATTATGCTTCAGCTAAAGTTAAAAAAAAAGCAGGGGTAGCAATCATGATCTTGGACAAAGCAAAAACAAAAATAGACCCAAGTAAAAGAGATGGTCAAGGAAACCACATTTTGCTTAAAGGTACTATAGACAATGAATCATTGATACTGAATATATATGAACCAAATGGCATAGAATCCAAATTCTTGGAGAAAAAATTTAATATTATAGGAGGAAATAGACAGTAAAACTGTACTAGTAGGGGACCTCAATTTAACCATCTCACACTCACATAAATATAATTTAAAAAATAAAACAAGAAAGAAGTTAAGGAGATGAATAGAATTTTAGACAAGCTACATATTATAGACCTCTGGAGAATGTCGAATGGTAATAGAAAGGCATATACCTATTTTCTATTCATGTATGCCACCATCACAAAAGTTGACTATGTTTTTGGTTGTAAAAACCTCACAAACAAATGCAGAAATATTAAATGCACCCTTCTCAGACCATAATACAATAAAAATTGTATTCAATAAAGGGCATTAGAAGTATGATTAAAATTGTATGATTAAAAAATCCTAAAGAATGAGTGGGTCAAAGAACAAATCATAAAAACAAGCAATAGTTTCACTAAGATAATTATGACAACGATATACCAAAATTTGTGGGATACAGCCAAAGCAGTACTTAGGGGAAATTTTATATCTCTAAATGTTTACATCAATAAAAGAGAGAAAGAGCAGATAAACAAATTAGACACAGTTTTAAAAAATGGAGCAAATTAAAAATCCCCAATTAAACATCAACACAGAAATGTGTTTAAAACAACAACAGCAAATAAGATACATCAACCATTGGCTAATTTAATTTAAAAAATTTATTCCATAAATTAATCCATTTATTGTTGAACTATGGGCTACAGATATTTGGTAAGAAGATTTTACTGGTTTTTTTTTCTTTTTGAATACAATTTTATTTTATTTTTTTTACACACACACATATATATCTTTGAATATTTGATTTTAAAACTTTCAATTCCAGATTCATTCCCTTCCCCCCCTGCCACCCACCCCCACTGGGGAGACAAGCAGTTCAGTATAGGTTGTACATGTGCGGCTAATGCAAAACAATAACATAGTAGATATATTGTAAAAGACTGACTATATTTCCCTCCCTCCTATCCCACCTCCCACTTGTTCTATTCTGTACTTTGATCCTGTCCCTTTTCACAAGTGGGTGCTTCCAACTTCCCTCCCCCCCAGCCTGCCCTCCCTTCCATCATCCCCCCTCACATCCCCTTCCCCCCCCTATTCTCCTGGAGGGTGAGATCCCCTATTTAGTGTGTTTTTCACTCCCTCCTCAAGCCAGATTCAATAGGAATAAGGTTGACCCATTCCCTTTTGCCTTCCTATTCTTCCCCTCCATTGTAACCATTTTCCCTTGCCTCTTCTGTATGAGATAGTTTGCCCCACTCTGTCTCTCCCCATCTCCTCTCATTATATTCCTCTCACCTCTTAATTTCACCTTTTAAGTATCATCCCTTCCTGTTAAATTGGTCCCGTGCCCTCTATCTATGTATACCTGTAAACATATATACACACATTCACATATGTATTCATATGCCCGCATACCCTCATATAAAGACATACACACACACACACACACACATATATATATATATTTCTAATCCCTTCAACTACTGATAAAAGTTTCATGAGTTACAATTATTGTTTTGATTTTACTGGTTTTTCAATTCCTTCAGTCTTCTGGTGGCAGATTTGACAGTGACTGCAGAAGTGGTAATGTAGGTCCAAGCACCACCAGCTACTGTTTTTATACAGTATCCACAATGCCAGATACCCACAGCCTATCTCTTCATTTTGGTCTTGCCACAAAAGGAACAGGTATATATATATATATATATATATATATATATATATATATATATATATATATATATATATATATATATATACTTGGTGTATCAACAATGCAATATTCACAATGCCTATGGTAACATATGCTGATATGGTTATTAATCACAAGATATACCAGGCTCTCTACATGGGGGATAAAGCTAAAACATTTATTCAAATACCAGAAAACTGAGTCCCAAAACCAGAAAGTCAAAGCCATCACAGCAGTTATGAAGTTGGCACATGTAGTTAATGTAGTAAACACCCACATTCTCAAGCCTTTAAAACAGAACAGGCTACCTCAGGCAAAGATGCTCCTCTCCTCACTCACAACTGCTCAGTGTCCAAGAAGCATGCTCCCAGCAGCTCCAGCCTCCCCTCCCACTCCCCCCTCCCCCACACAGTTCCTGTCCCTGGCAGTCCTCAGCAGGAGTCCTTAGCAGAAATTCTGGCTGGTTCAAAAAAAGGAGTTCGCTTTCCGCTGCCTCCGCTGCTGCCACTGCTGCTGACCTGCTTCTAGCCACCACATACTCTCTAGCTTGGCTTCTGCTTCCTCTTACCCCACACCTACCTGCTATGTCAGCAACTTCAAGGGCATGGAAGATCTTTAAATCCCATAACCCTTATACTTGGCATGCTGACATTTCAATTTTCTTCACCATTTTTCTGAGGGATGCACTTTTTTTCTGAGGGATGTGTTGTTCCACAATTATCATCAATTCCGACCTTCTTGGTACATTTAGCCATGTGGCCAGTTGTTGGAGCTGAAGCTCAGAGAGGGCAGCTAATTTAATTTTTAAAAAGAAAGAAAGAAATCAAATTACCAGTATCAAAAATGAAAAGGATATTCACCCTTTAGGAACTATTTTTGCTTAAATATATGGAACTGAAACTGACAATCTAAATGAAATAGAGGAATATTTATAAAAATGTAAATTGCCTAGATTAACAGAAGAGGGAATAGAATACTTAAGTAACACTATCTTATAAAAAGGAATTAAAACATAAATACATTATTAAAGTAGATAGAATGCTGGATCTGGAATCAGAAAGATCTGAGATCAAGTTTGACCTTTGATACTTGTTAGCCATTACTCAGTGGGATACTTAACCTGCTAGGGATGTTGTAAGGACCAAATTACATAATTGTAAAATTCTTTACAAACCTTAAAGTGCTACATAAATAATGATTTTTATTATTATCATTTTTTGTCTTTGTTAACATATATTGGCATCTTCCTGAGCATAATCTATTTTCCCAATTCCCTCTCACACACACAGGCGTAAGGTATCATAAGACTGAGGGTCTGGAAAGCAATAGACTGGTAGTTAGTATTTAGGTAGGCTTTATTTGATACCTTACATGTGATTTATGGTATAGCTTTGAGCCAGTCATCTAAATTCCTTAAATCTAATTTTCTCTTTCCTACAAAAGGCTATGTCTGACAATGAGAGATATTGGAGAGCATGAAATTTATCTCATTCTTAAAATACATTTTCAAGAATTTTGGGTGCAGTGTAAGCCTATATAGTGATAATAATCACCACAGCTCCCCCATTTGTATAGCACTTGAGAGTAGACAAAGAAAGATTCATATTCATTGAACTATAGTTTTGATACAGAATAAAAACTCCTATGACTTAAATACATAAAATAGTTCATTGGTTTTTGTGATGATTAATTTTACTCTGTTAACTAGATGAAGGCAGGATCACAGTACTCTTAGAGAAGTGAAATTATTGTTTGTAAATGGCAATGAGTTTACAGGTGAAAAGGAGACACTTTGTCCCCAGTTTCTCTATTCTCCCCCTTCTCATCTGTTTCTTTGTTTTACCCATCTTTCCCTCTCTCCTTTATCTCCTTTTCGATAAGTGTTCAAATTCCATATAGGGTTTCTGTCATTAAAAATGCCTTTCATTATCACTATGCCCAAATCTCTTGTTACCTTTGGATTGCTTCTGGTTACTTCCCACCCTTGATCCTATCAAAATCCCATTCTCTTGGTTCCTGGCACCTGACCTCTAGTCACTCCAGCCTATTGGCCACTCCCATCAAAACCCTCCTTAGAACCCTTTCCCCCCTCCAGTCATCACAGACTACTTGGCCACCCTTAGATCCTTCCCTCGGTCTTTCTGTATATAAGATACATCTTGTCTCCATGAAGTGACTTAGATTCAATCTGGCCTGCATCACAAGGGCTCAGATTCTATCTGGCCTGCTTGTCAATACAAGCATCAGGAATGATCAGATTCCTTAAGAGTTTGTGCAATATGGCAGATCTTTGTTTTTCATTGGCTAAAAGAAGACTTGGGTCAAATTCATTCATGAAAGACCCACGTGTCTCTATTTTGGTGTCCCAATGCCCCTAAGTCTCAACAGGGGCTCTTCTCTTTATATACTCTTTCACTTGGTAATCTCTTTAGCTTCCATGTTTTCACTTGTCATCTCTATGTAGACAACTCTCAGATGTATTTGTTTAGACTCTCTCCTGATCTCCAGTGTCTTATCTCCAATTGCCTTCAAAATCAAACTCCCTCCTCGTACCCCCACCCTTCAATAAACTCCAGTGGTTTCTAGTACCCCTAGGACTAAATATAAGACCCTCTCTTTGGCCTTTAGAGCCCTTCAAAACCTGACCCTTCAAACCCTTGCTACCTTTCCAGTCTTCTTATGCCTTACTCCTCTCCACATACTCTTTGATCCAGTGACATTGGACTCCTTCCCATTTTTTGAACAAGAAACTCCATCTTCTGGATACTAAACATCTTCACTGATCCATGCCTGAAACTCTCCCTTCTCATCTCTGCCTCTGAGGTTCTTTGGCTTCTTCAAGTCTCAGCTAAAACCCTATTTTCTGCAAGAAGCTTTACTGGTCCTCCTTAGTTGAAATGCTTTCCTTCTGTCCCTCTGAGTCTGCATAGCTTTCTACCTGGCTGGCACTGAAACTCCAGCCAAGAGCAAGCCCATGTGTTGTTCAAACCCAAATCCAGGTCAGGAACCTGCAGAGCTCAGGAAGTTTAATAGACAAAGCAATCAGAGAAATCTGTTTCTCATTTTATCACTGTATTTTAAAGCTCTAATACCCAACCTCAGTTCTCTTACTAATACATCTGCATGCCCTAAAAAGGCTCCTTGGGAATCCTCCAGGCTTCGTTTTTATGCCCTTGCTGGCAGATTTAAGTCATCAGAGTCTGAACCCAAGGCTAACAATCACTCAATTATTGTCATTAATATTTAAATGCCAGACAAGTGGCCCCAGAACTTAGCTGCAGGTTTCAAGCCTTGCTGAGTTCTAGCTGATTCTTACTAATTTGATCAATGTATTTTTTTAACTAACTAAATACACCTGCAATGTATTTTTTAATTGACTAAATGCACCTGACAGTAGAAATGACCAGTTTTCATGTCAGTATGTGGTTGCTGTCAGGACAGATTTTGGGGGAAAAATATTTGGATTGCCTTTGTGTTGCTCGAAAAACTGCCATTTACTTGAAACAAACTAGTTCTTTGTCTCAGAACATTTCTGATTTCAGCCCATAACAGTGTTAAATGGAAGAGCTAGCATCAATTAAGTAAACCTTTTTTGAAAAGCAATGCCATTTCCCAAATATAAGGGAATATATCATTTGTTACAATTAGGAGATTTTGGGGGGCCTAGGGTCACTTTCTAAGGTAATGGGAATTGTCAAGGAAAATGTTTTCCTTTGAAATGAGTTGTGTGCTCAAGAATACTTGATTTTGTATCAAAATTAGAGTAGTCAGAAGTGATGGAAATGAAATGCCCTTCTGTCCAATGATCAGTGAAAAAGCTCCATTGCTCAAATGTTTATGCATCAACATACATGTTACCTTTCAGACAGATGAATTGTTCTTTGTGCAGCAGAAAGGAAAACAAAATCCATTGCCATTCACAAAGAGACAGA
>NW_027185809.1:32561525-32585746 GCF_028583685.1 Petaurus breviceps papuanus
AAGTGAGTCCCAAAACAAAGCTACACATCAGGGCTTATATAGCCTTCTCCTGGCTCAGAGAATGTAACAACCTTATTGACTCACTGGCCAATCAAGAAGTATCTACTGAAAAACAAGCCTCCCACCCCAGGCTTCAGGTGCACTTTAGCCTAGGGGCAGGGAAGATCTTTAAAATTTACATTCGCATTACACATACCCATTTAAAAAAAGCAGATATCAAATAAAAACCTGAATTAATTGTACTTCATCCTAAAAAATAATGTTGCTGCTGTTGCTGCTACTGAGACTACTACTACTTCTACTTCTACTACTACTACTAGTAATGACAAGTACCACCTAGTGCAAGAAAACTCTCCCACTCCCACTATCTGTTAGAGGATTCCTCTCCAAGGTTAACTTGCATATACTTTGCATGTTTTCTATATGTCCCTATATATGTACATGTTGTATTCCCCTCTGGAATATAAGCTCCCTGAGGGTAGGGACTATATTCCCTAGAATTTAACTCCCTATATTTCTCCTTTTCTTTTTTTTTTTTTTAAGGTTACACGGCCAGTTATTTCTGGGTGTGGTGCTGAGTGTCTGAGCCCGGGATTCAATCTCCAGGTCGTCCCAACACTGGAGCCAGTACTCTTACTCGCTGAGTATTTCTCCTTTTCAATGGGACTTTTCCCCTTTGTTTTTCCTAGAAACTCCATTTGGGGAAAGGAGCCCAGATCAGCCGTAATGTTAATGGAATAGGAAGATCTTCCCTGTCCATTAATAGGCCTATGTGACCACATGTGTTCAATCACGGATGTCTTACTGCTTTGAGCTCCAGCCAGCTGTGATACATCCTGAGTCACATAGAGCCCATTGGGGGAGGAACTTGCTTAAATGGAAGTTTGCTTAGGGGGAGTCTTGCTTGTAGGAAGGCTTTAACATCTTTGGGTACTAAGCTAATTAGACCCTGAGTCAGGAGGGCTGTGATGCCTTCTGACTCTGAGCCTATTAGTTGAAAACTATATATACTGGGAGGCTGGTATTTTTCTTTGTGGATTCATTTATGAGAAGGACATTTTGATTCCCTAGACAGGACTCTGAGTAGCCATTTGTTAAGAGCTCCCTTCCCCTCCCCCCCAATTACTCAGAGGTTTGTGCTTTCCTGATGTGGTGGTTGTATTGCTTTGTTCAGACAGTAGGAATCCTGTCTGTTGAATCTCTGTGCTAATTTCTCTGCTTGTATTTTCTACTTTTCTGTAATTAAAGTAAGATTGTTGAACCCCTTTAAAGTTATCTTTCCTTTAGAAAAGTAGATCATAGAACCTTTGCTAGCAGTCATCCTGGGTGTGCTAGGGTGTTTGCTGATACATCAGCCATCCCTTATTCTCCAGACTTAGCCAACATTAGCCACCATACCCTGAATGGGTTCTTCCTTTCAACCTTGGCCTCTCTCCTTTCAGTTTCTCTTTTATGCACTGTTTTCCCCAATTGGAGAATAAGTTTCCTGAGGGCAAGGACTACCTTTCTGTTTGTATTTATATCCCTGATATTAGCACAGTGCCTGGTACATTGTAGGTGCTTAATAAATACTTGTCTAGAATTTGCTAAAGAAGTCCATGTTCTAGAATTGGTCATAATCTGCAGAAATATGCAATGAGAAAAGACCTAGAAGAACTAACCCAAATCCCTCATTTTACAGATGAAGAAACTTCCCTTTAAGTTTTTGTCTTTCCAAATAAAAAAACTTTGTTTCTTTGATAGTATTCATATCCATGTATGAAATAAGTCCTGGGAACTTGCCTTTGAAGAGAATAGACAAGTGAGGTTGTGCAGAATAAAAAGAGATTCAGGAATGATGTGGGGAGCTAAAGCCTGAGTTTACACAGAGTATCCTAATCTGAGTACAGGGTGAGAAAGAGTCTGAGGTCAGGATGGGACCCAGTCAGAAAAGGAGATTCCTAAGTAGAGTAGGCAAAGTGATTGAGGCAGTGTGGGTGAAGGTTGTAGGCAGGAACAGATACTTGGTTAATGGTGAAGAAGTGTGATCAGGAAAGTAGGATAGAAGAAGTCAAGAAAATTGTAAGGCAGGAGCTGGAACTGAACTATGGGGTTGCTAGAAGGACAAATAGAGTGAACAGAAGCTTGTCATTTAGTGTTGCCTTTTAAAGGAACTCTTCTGGGTAACCTTATCTTGCTGAGATGAGAGGCATGGGACTAGATTACTAATACAATTTTGGGATGTGTTAAGAGAGTAAAAACATCTAGGACTGGAGAAATGCTAGTACCACTGTACTCTTTCCTGGTCAGACCATGTGTAGAATACTTTTGGCAAGGGCACTGATAAATTAGGGAGTGTCCAAAGGAGAGTCACCAGTATGGTGAAGGACAATATGGGAATTCCATATGAAGATTGGTTGAAAGAGCTAGGGCTGTTCAGCCAGGAGAAGAGAAGATGGGAGAGAGACAAGATTCATTTTCTTTGTCAATGAAATGAAATGTGTTCAAATATTTGAAGGGATGTCATGTGGAAGAGGAATGAGGCTTTTTCTCCTTGTTCCCCCAAGGCAGAACTAGGACAAGCAAGCAGATGTTTCAGAGACAGATTTAGACTTGTTGTAAGGAGGAATTTCCTAAAATTAGTTATTCAGAACCAGAATGACTCCTTAAGAAGGAGTGGTTTGAAGGAAAGACAAGGGTGAACCCCTATCAGATGATGTATAAGGAGTCTTTTGTCAGACTTGGGTTGAACTAGATGGCCTCTAAAGTCCCTTCTAACTCAAAGAGTCTGTAGTTCTGTGATATTCTGCTTTTTGTGTGCATGTGGGTGATTTATAATAGTAAAAATGACTTATTTACTCAAAGTTGTTCTTAAAATGATAATGCTGTTACTGTATATAACGTTCTCTTGGTTCTGCTCATTTCACTCTTCACTCGCGCAAATCTGTCCATGTTTTTCCAAGATCATCTAACTCATCATTTCTTTTAGCATAATACAATTCTATCACAATCATATACCACAACTTGTTCAGACTTCCCTAATTGACAGACATCCCTACAATTTCCAGTTCTTTGCCACCACAAAGAGAGCTGCTATAAATATTTTAGAACATGTAGATTTTTTCCTTTTTTCCCTAATCGTCTTTGGAAATAGACCTGATAGTGGTATTGTTGGGTCAAAGGGTATATAGGCAGTTTAATAAATCTTTGGCCATAATTTCAGATTGCTCTCCAAAATGGTTAGATCAGTTCACAATTCTACCAACAAAGAAAATAGGGTCCCAATTTTTCCTTATCCCCTCCAACATTTGTTGCTTTGTCCTTTAGTCACTTTAGTAAGTCTGGGAGTTGTAAAATGGTGTCTCAGGGTTGTTTTAATTTGCATTTCTTTAATTAATAATAATTTAGAGCAATTTTCATAAGAATAGAAATTATTTTGATTTCATTGTCCAAAAACTGTCTATTTATATCAATTGGGAAATATATGGTCTGATTTTTTATTTTTTATTGCATTGGTTGTGTCTAAAGTATATTTCTTGTTTTGTACTTCTAGTCCATCTTGCACAGTCTTGGACTGGATGGAGAATGTTGTTGTTATTTTTCTTTGGTTTTCCTTCTCATAATTCTTTATGGTATATTTTTAGAACTTAGCTGGGGTGTTTGAGTGAGATCTGGGCTTCTCTTAGACCTTTCATTTCATATTATATCAAGTTGTTTGACAACAATTTCATGTTATTTGATCCAAGAAATATATGTAAAATCTGATTGTAAATCAAATTCAAATATCTTGAATTTACTTATTTGTGTGTAAGGCACACAAGTTTCCCCTTTTCTCCTTAGATGATATAATCACTCAGGATGAAGTTTTACTGTATAAACAAAATACATCCTTTTATGGGGTATGAACCCTTTTGTGGATTGAGTCAAGAAAGGATAGGCACAATTCAATTGGTTGAGCAAACTAACGGTTAGCCACAGTTCTCAGAATGAAATGACTAGACCTTCAATAAGTTTCAGGGTGGGGAGAGTTAGAGGCAATTGTGGAAGAGAAAGCAGCAAGGGAGAAAATTATTTTATCTCCAGAACACAAAACATTTTGTGAGGCTACCGGAAAGTCATTTTTCCTTCTACTTGGGTCTGTATTTTTGGTACAACTACCTTAGGGTGCATGTCTCCTGGAAAGCCGGGGCATGGTTTGAAGTCTTCCTCCTGCCCAGTCATCTTTTTCTCCATCTCTTTCTATCAATTAGCTCTGATCGAAGAACCCAAGAACTCTGACATTCCCAAAGTAGCCACTCCTGAAAAGCCAGTCTTTCACAATCACTCTTCAATTACCTATACTTAAGGAAAGAAACATAAAGCAGAAAAGACTTCAGATGCTGTCTTAATCTCATATAGGTCAGCACTCTTTTGTTTCTCTTGTTTAAATAAAAATTAGTAGAACCTGTAAGACTATCCAGCCTCAGGCACTACTTGTGAGGTCCCAAGCAATCACAATCTCCATATGCTGCACTTTCCTCCCTGGTTGTTGTGAAGATAAAAGGAGACAAAGTGTTGAAGAAGGGTACATACAACCTGGTGGGAGGAGAAAGGTTTGGTCTGAAAAGGACAGTTATGCTCCCAAATTTCAAAGCGGGGGTGAACAGGACAGAAGAGTAATAATGTCTTTTGTTGTTTCCCTGTAGACTTTCAAACCTCGTCAGATATGACACTTGCTGGTTATATGAGAACTAATCATGGCCATTTCCACATACAAACAAGGTCGGGGAAAGAGGATTGTATATGTGAAACTACTATATATGAGTTGATATACTTATATCTGTGTCTAATCTATATCTATCTAAACTTTTCATGACAGTACCAACATTGTCTTGATTGTTTGTGTTGCCTTTTGAACTTGTGCATTTTAAAACATTTCATTGGCACTCTATTCTTTCTTTTGGTATCACTATCACTATTTCCCACTTTCACCCAATAATTCTTCCCTCACTCCAAACAAACCAGAATAATGAAGCAAAAAATTTTTTTCATTGCATTGGTTGTTATGTAAAATATATTTCTTGTTTTGTATTTCTAGTTCATCTTGGACAGTCTTGGACTGAATAGAGAAGCTTATTGTTATTTTCTTTGGTTTTCATTATCTTAATTCCTTATGGTACAGTTTTAGAACTTAGCTGGGGTGTTTGAATGAGATCTGGGCTTGTCTTAGACTTACTATGTCATTGTCTTAACTCAAGGCCTCCTGTAAGTGGTCTTGTTGCCAAATTCAAGAGCTACCATAGATAACTGAGTGGGGGAGACGAATGCTTTCCCCTGTCCCTCATGGGAAGTCCGAGAGAGAACCTCACAGAGTCCCTGCACACATGGCAGATGAGAAGGGGGGGGGGATTTGCTAGACACTTTTAGTCACTTCTTTAAGGTCTTCTGAGTGAAATGTTCTTCCTTGCTCAGTGGCTTCCCATCTTTGAATGCAGTACCCTATTATGAGGAGTGAAGGAGACACACAGGCTCTGCATGTCCTTTAGCATGGGATTGAAACCCAAGTTGAAACCTTCCAATGGGCTAAAGAACAAATTCCAATAAGATTACTTCTACTACACTGGTTATGTGCCCCTAGATACCTTCACACTGTCCTATGTCCTTAGGCAACTCCCTAAGAAAATCAGTTTAATAATGGATGTCAGTCTCCAACAGTTGAGAATGTTTTCTCATCAGAATTGCTCTCCCATGAACATATGGTAAATCAAAAAAAGTTAATGGGAAATAATAGTAGGAGACCTCCCTGTAGCAAGTTCATGTGGTTGTTTTATTACAGGTTGGTTGGTTGTTGTTCTTTGTTCTTGAAGAGGACCAAAATGACACCACTATGTTAGAGTCAAGTTATAGTGTGTCCCTGTGGCTAATCAGACCAAGATGAACCCAGAAGGCTCTACCACAGATCAGGCATGAATAGTCTATGTGTACATTTGGGGTGGATTCTCTAAGTTTGCACATCTCATTTTTCTTTTGAGCTACTTCAATTCTGCTTTGCTCATAGAGCACAGCACCTTCTCTGATGTGGGCATGCCATGCTGGGTAGTCCTGTGCCAGTGTCTTCTATGTCATACAATCAATTCCAAAGTTCTTAAGAGAGACCTTAAGAGTGCCTTTATATCGCTTCTTCTGACCACCATATGATCGCTTGCCCTGTGTGAGTTCTCCATAAAATAGTCTTTTTGGCAAGTATACATTTGACATTCAAATGTGTCCAGCCCATCAGAGTTGCACTCTTTGCAGTAGATTATCATTACAAAAAAAAACACTATTAAAAATATAACTTCAGTTGCCTATGGTAAATAAATATAGTGATAGAAGTCATTTAAGTTTTGCATCTAGCTAGAAATTAATGAAGCAGTTCTAACAATGAAAAGAAATAAGATGGTAGGGAAATTGACTATATAGTTTGAAGAGCCCTTTGTTAGCCTTCAGATTAGGGTTTTTATCAGAGAGTATACTTCCTACAGAGAAGCATGTCTCCCATGCCTTCTCAATCTGAGTAATTCTCTTACATGTCATTTCATAAATTCTCCACACATCCAATTGTTTGGAAACTGTTGTTTTGTTGTTAAGTGGATTTAATGGGCAATATATATATATATATATAAGGTACTACCCTTTTGTGTGTGAAGAGTTTGCTGAAAGGGGAAAAATGAACTTTTGTGGAAGAAAATGGGTGATTATATAAAGAGTATTAAATCAACATGTAAATATTGTAAAATACTGCCCCTTTCACATGTGAATAGCTTGACTGCTGAAAGGGTCATAACTTTTAAGTATGAAAAGTTTCCAAAGTTCATGTATGAAGAAACTATTCTCCCCCCCAAAAAAATTTGAAGATAGGCATTGGAAGACTGAATAAGAACTTAGAAGACCTGTCTGAAGACAAAGAAATGCATTGTGGTTCCTCAGATCATTTGCATGTAACTATTTTTAGAGCTTGAGAGGCTAAAACTCAGATAATGGCAAAACAATTTATTATTTGGAGACTAAGGACTACTGTAAGTCTCATAAACTGACAGAAAATTGGATTTCAGATGTTATGTCATTATAAATAGATACGATTTTATCAATGGAAATGATGCTAAAGAAGATATATCACTACTGATTTTACTGCTGTGGTAATGGTAAAGACAATGGGATTTCCAGAGTTTTTTGAGAAGAAAGACTATCTCTGCTTTTCTATTAGTATCCTCAGTGCTTAGCCCAGTACCTTTTACATCTGTTAAGGTGCTTAACAGATACTTTTCATTCATTTATTCACTTCATGGGTTTTACCTCAAAAGGAAAAGATGAATTATCTATTACCAAGATGCTCTGATTTGAGGCATTAGAGTCAGAGAAGAACCCAGCAGGAGAAAATGTAAGAAGCTAAATGTTGGGAAGGCAGCAAGAGCTGAGTGAGAAAATGTTAGATGAGCAGTCAGTTGGAAAGGACAGGAGATAACTCCTTGGAAGAGTGCTGAGTTCAGTTATTGATCTTTTAGAAATCATTTATAGTTTTAGGTAAGTGAAACCTGTGAGTGGCATCTGGATGTTTTTGTGTGCTCTGGTTTTGGAGTAAAAAGCAGTGAGGGAAAAAAACCCTGAATCTACTTTATTAGAATCTACTTTATTAGAATCAACTTGAGAGTTGATTGGATGAACCAGTATGCTGTGGGGTGAAGAGCTGGCTAGTCTCTGTGTTGCTCAGAGAGCCTGAGCAATTTTAAAGTTCTTGGCTTTAGGGACCTGCTTCTATCATTACAATATTGTAATGATTCCTTTTTTTTAATTAAAAGCAATTGGGGTTAAGTAACTTGCCCAAGGTTACACAGCCAGTTATTTTGTGTGGTTGTTAAGTATCTGAGGCCAGAACCATCCAGGGTCCTCTGGGGCTGGGGCCAGGGCTCTTACTCACTGCATCACCTAGCCGCCCCTATTGTAAGATTCTTAACACTCTTCCAAGGGCGATTTTGACTTAGAAGATCTTGTTACTTCATCAGTGAGTGATCAGAAGCGGAGTGGATTTGCCCAACAAGAGAGTGGTGAGAACTATACAGGTAACAATTGAGAGAGAAGCAGCTTCCTGTAGTGTAGATTGCACATGAAAGGACCAAGATGATGAAAGCTTGTAGTCTATAGTTGAATTGCTGTGAACACATGGACCATTCTCATGGGTATGTCTCTGTGCTGGATTTCTCTAAGTATGAACCCACTCTGTCCCATGGATACTGTGTGCTCTAGTAGGACAGTGTGATGAAGATTTACGTATTAATTGTTGTTGATTTTACCTAACGACTAAGGGCTTTAGTGTTAATTGTGTCATCATTTTAATTTAATGATTTTGGATAAATGGGAAACACATGGAGCTTAGGAGCTACAGTCACAAATAAGGGAAGTGTATTCTCCCAAAACAGAGTTGCTCTTAGATACTGAGAGAATTATCTGTAACTACATGGTGGTGGTTCTTCCCCGGGAACTCAGATCTGCTAGTTTTAGGGAAGATTAGTGTGAATGAGCCAACCCAGAGAGCAAGTATGTGGTATTATGTAAGTTTTATACATAAATTTCATAGCTTTAATTACTCAATAAACAGTGACCCATTCACTCTGGGATTTTTGCACGTTTTGCTAAATGTGCAAATCAAAATGCCTTTTCAAAGCTCTTAGGTCTCTATAATCTTAAACTTTCCTATTTAAACTTGTGGATAGGTAGGATATACAACATTTTGCTATGGTCCTACTGTACTGTGAAAATGATGTCCTAAATCAGTAATGTACAGCTTGCATGCTCCATTGATATACTCAAAATGTTCTGAGAATTTGAGGAATAGCTAGTCCATTGGCTAGATCCCTTGTGGTGAATATTGGGAGGAGACTGATGAGTTGCGCAGGATGGGTGGATATGAATGTGTTGTAATCTGCTTTGCCAGAATACCCATCCTTATGAGATCATAGATTAATTGAAGTGTCAAATATTTTCAGCAAAAGCACTTCTTGGCCATACATTTTTTTTCACCCTTTCCTTGTTAAACAGGTAAATTTTAATCTGTAAAGTTTAAATGAAGTTATCTGTCTTTGTTTAGTTGAAAAATCAACAAATATTTCTTCAAGTGTTTACTATCAACATACTAGGCACTGTGCTAAGTACCTGGAATATAACAACAACAAAAGAAATACTGCCTGCTCTCAGAGAACTTACAGTCTCCCACAGAAGGTGACAGGAACTTACAAAAGTAAATGCAAAATACATAAAAAATAAAATCATAAATTCAATATAAGTTTTGGAAGGCACTGGCAACTGGGGGGAAGGATCAGTAAGGCCTCTTATAGAAAGTGACATGGGTTGAACTTTGAAGGAAATTACAAATTTTAAGATTATTAATACTTTTCCAAAGCACTGGCCTGTTTATTTCAATTTTACCCTGTTTTCATAGCTTGGATTTATTGGTCTGAATGTAGAGCTCCATGGGATGATGCCTGCTGAAGATAATCCTTTGTTTCTAGGTGACTAAGACAGCTCCTCACACAGTTGGTGATCAGGATAAGACTAGTTATAATTAAAGAGAAAATGGAGTGCATTCCTAAAAACTAGCCATGCAGTATCTTCAGCAGAAAGTGATAAATGGACATGGTTTTATTAGAGTAAGAGCAGCAAGGAGATCCAAATTAAATAAAGGTTAACAGCATCAAAAGATTTTCTATGTATGTAATTACAAAAGGTGGTGGCTATGAGATAGCGACCACTGACAATCTAGGAAATGGACTAGCGGTCAGATGGGGCTGGGGCACACAGACAAATGAGATACTAGGGAGACAATGAATTTATGCATTGCACTGGAATGAAAGAATGACAGGATAGCATCTCCCCATATTGAGACATTATGCCTCAGGTTGGATGTGTTTTCTTCTGTTAAAAAAAATAGATAAGGATTTTTTTTCTCCTAATGAGAATCTGAGGAAATAATAGTAATAAAGGAATTGTGTGACAGGAATTTGAGTTTGTCTCCTGTCCCATTAATTAAAGACTAATCCCTACTACAAAGGAAATCCTAATTTTGCCCTTAGTTCTAATCTGGACAAGACCCAAATTATGTTTTCCTTTTTAACCCACAAAAGAATTTAATTTTTTGTGGGGGGTAAGAAATGAAAAAAAAAAACATTCTTCATTTGGTAACAAATTAATGTAAAGGTGTTGGTCTGTAAAACCCTAGCACCGTGTCACAGAAAACAGGATGGTTAAACTGACTACAAAAATATGGCCATGCCAGCTGATCTCTTTCTGAAGTACAATGAAATTTAAAAAGGAGAAATTAGGATGAAAAATAATTGTAAAGTATTTCAATCAGCCAAGTCTCAACTCAGACTCAAAGAAGAAACTCATTCCTGATGAGGTGTTTAGAAGAAAGTTGAACAATGGGAGTCTGTGAGAAACTGAGGAGTTTGGAGAGCAGAAGGATGGACAGAGGGAGCTTCTAGGAGGAGTGGGGCCAGGGCACCAATAATGAGACTCTGTGGACCAATCAAATGCAAGGGGATATTGGGACACATGCTGGTATGTTGCTAAAATCCCTTGGATTGTATTCAGACTCTGAGGTAGTAATTCTGTATGTCCTTCTGCTCTGTGGCTCCCTCAAAAATGCCTGAAGCTTTTCCCTCTTGATACAGGGAAAGTCTGTTTCTTTTTTTTTTTTGTCTTAAATATATTAAATAATTATTTTGTTTCTACAGTGTTAACCACAGGAATTTGCTAGTCTGGTTGTATTTATTAGGAGTTTAGTTGGGAAGAGAGACTTGAGAGAGAGAGAGAGAGATTAAGCACAACTGTTTTGCCAGAGCACTCTTTATGACAGGGGGCATAGAACTTAAAAAAAGAATGATATTGTTGTTTTTGTTCAGTCATGTCCAACTCTGTGACCCTATTTGGGTTGTTCTTGGCAAAGATACTGGAGTAATTTGCCATTTCCTTTTCCAGATCATTTTACAGATGAGGAAACTGAGGCAAACAGCTACGTGACTTGCTCAGGGTCACACAACTAATAAGTGTCTGAGGCCAGATTTGAACTCAGGAAGATAAGTCTTCCTGACACTCCAGGCCCAGAACTCAATCCAATGCACCACCTAGCTGTCCCTGATAGAATTATTTATACTTTGATATTTTGATAAAATTTCCTGAGGCAGAGAAAGGATTTATACTGGAAAATTCATCTGAATAATTATACTACTACTACTACCACTACTAAACATTAATATAATACTTTAAGGCTTCAAAACACTATATGTATATATATATATATATATATATATGTTTCCTCATTTGATCCTTACTATTCTACAAGTTAGGTTATGAGTCAGTAGTAGGATGTAAAGGATGTATAGAGTAGTTAAATAACCTTGCTCTTTCACCATTGCTATAGCAGTGTAGTTTTTTTGCTTGGAAGAAAAGGACTCTACATGGTATAGCCCCTCTCAGGACCTCAGATTGACTTGAACTCACTTAGATAACTTTAATTATCACATTAATGTCATATTTAATATTATGAAGCAGCATTCCTTTTTTTCAGATTCATAAGCAGTTCTTAAACTGAAAAAGACAATTAATTGAATGGAGATTAAAAGGCATTTTAAAATGCCCTTTAATGCCTTTTAGATTAAACACCTACTAAGTGGCAGACCCCAGAAAACCAGAAGGAAAACTGGTATGAAGAGATTATTTCCCTCTCAAACACCCCAAACAACAGAAATGCAAGAGCAGTGAATGTAGGCAGCAGGCTCTAAGGACTGTGCTAAACTCTTTACAAATGTTATCTTGCTTGATCCTCACCAATCTTTTTTTTAATTTTTAATTTTTTAAATGCTTTATTAACTTCTGATTTACATCATTCATTTCCACCAGATTTTGAGTTACAAATATTCTCCCCGTTTTTCCCCTTCCCAACACCCCAAAATAGCCGTCCCACAGGATATTCCCTCCTCCAATCTGCTCTCTCCCATATTTTCTCCCATACCCCTTTCGACTTTTCCAGTGGATCTCTATGCCTCAGTGCCTGTATATCTTATTTCCCAATTACATGTAAAATAGTATTAATAATAGTATATACATATATATTTGAATATTTGATTTTAAAACTTTGAATTCCAGATTCATTCCCTTCCTCCTTTGTCACCCACCCTTACTGGGAAGATAAGCAGTTCAGTATAGGTTGTACATGTGTGGCTAATGCAAAACAATAACATAGTAGATATATTGTAAAAGACTGACTATAATTCCCTTCCTCCTATCCCACCTCCCACCTGTTCTATTCTCCACTTTGATCCCGTCCCTTTACAAAAGTGGGTGCTTCCAACTTCCCGCCCCCTGAGCCTGCCCTCCCTTCTTCCATCATCTCCCCTCTCATCCTCTTCCCCCCTACTCTCTTGGAGGGTGAGATACCCTGTTTAGCGTGTATTTCATTCCATCCTCAGGCCAAATTCAATGGGAATAAGGTTAACCCATTCCTTTTTGCCTTCCTATTCTTCCCCTCTATTGTAACCATTTTCCCTTGCCTCTTCTATATGAGATAGTTTACCCCATTCTGTCTTTCCTCAACTCCTCTCATTATATTCCTCTATCACCTCTTAATTTCACCTTTTAAGTATCATCCCTTCCTGTTAAATTGGTCTTGTGCTCTCTATCTATGTATATCTGTAATCATATATACATACATTCACATATGCATTCATAAGCCCATATACCCTCATATATGGATATATATATATATATATTTATTTATATTTATATTCCCTTCAACTACTAAGAAAAGTGTCATAAGTTACAATTACTTTTTTTCCATGTAGGAATATTAATAGTTCAACTTTGATAAGTTCCTTATGATTTCTTTTTCCCTGTTTACCTTCTCATACTTCTTTTGCTTCTTGTATCCGAATGTCACATTTTCTATTCAACTCTGATTTTTTTCAGCAAGAATGCTTGAAAGTCCTCTATTTCACCGAATGACCATATTTTCCCCTGAAACATGATACTCAGTTTTGCTGGGTAGGTGACTCTTGGTTTTAATCCCAGCTCCTATGACCTCTGGAATATCATATTCCGAGCCCTTTGATCCCTCAGTGTAGAACCTGCCAGATCCTGGGTTATCCTGACTATATTTCCACAATATTCAAATTGTTTCTTCCTGGCTGCTTGTAATATTCTCTCCTTAATCCGGGAATTCCAGAACCTGGCTATAATATTCCTAGGAGTTTTCTTTTTGGGATCTTTTTCAGGAGGTGATCGGTGGATTCTTTCAACCTCTATTTTGCCCTGTGGTTCTAAAACATCAGGGCAGTTTTCCTTGAGAATTTCCTGGAGGATGATTTCTAGGTTCTTACTTTGATCATGGCTTTCAGGTAGTCCAATAATTTTTAAATTATCTCTCCTGGATCTATTTTCCAGGTCAGTGGTTTTTCCCATGAGATATTTCACATTGCTTTCTATTCTTTCATTTGTTTGGATCTGTTTAACAGCATCTTGAATTCTCATAAAGTCATTAGCTTCCATTTGCTCCAATCTACTTCTGAAGCAATGATTCTCCTTGAGCTTTTGAGATTCTTTTTGCATCTGGCAAATTAGGCTTTTTAAGGCATTCTTCTCCTCATTGCCTTTTTGAGCCTCTTTTGCCATTTGAGTTAGTCTATTTTTTATGGTGTGATTTTCCTCAGTCAGTCTGTTGACTCTGATTTTGTAATTTTCTTGCATTGTTCTCATTTCTTTTCCCAGTTTTTCCTCCACTTTTCTTATCTGCTTCTTAAGGTCCTCTATGGCCTGTAACCAGCTTATATTTTCCTTTGAAGCTTTTAGTGCATGAGTTCTGACTTCACTGTCTTCCTCCTGTTCCATGCTTTGCTCCTTTTTGTCCCCCAAATAGGAGTCTAATGTTGGAATCTTCTCTCTGCTTTGTTACCTTTGCCTGGTCATGTCGCCCCTCAGTCACTTGACCCCTGAGCTTTTTGCCACAGTAGGACTCTGCCACCAGACAGGGGAGCTTTCGTTCCAAATGCTGGGGTTTTCTCAGCTGCCAGAGGTATTAGATGGGTACCCTCTCTGAGGTCTCCACATGCTCTGGCAAGCTGGACACCCACCCCAGGACCTCTACCCTAGACTGCATTCCAGATCCAAGCAGGTTAAAGCAAGAGCGATTACCCCTCAGACTGGTCACTTGGTCCCCCTACACTCTGCGGGCCAGGAGCTGAAGCTGCCATGTGGTGCTGGCTGGCTGTGCCAGGTGTCTCAGCGTCTTCTCGCCACAAAGCAAAAGCCAACACACTCCCACTTGCTGGGTCCCAAAGTCCACACTGCACTGACCTCTCACTTTTTCCTTAGCATCTATGTATTGATAAATCTGGAAACAGCCACAGCTGCTGGTGATCTGGAGTCCCTATGGCCGGCGGCTGGTCAGGCCCGCCCTGGGCTAAAGCCTCAGTGTGGGGCTGGGCTTGGCTCCCAGAGCACTGCTCTGGCCGATTCCTGCCAGCCTGCTGGGCTGTCCTTAGTGGGAGGTAGCTTCTCTGTGTCATTTTGTGGGTTCTGCAGCTCCAAAGTTTGTTTAGAGTCCCCTTTTTACATGGATTGGGGAAGGTGGAAGCCAGAGCAGCGGGGAGCTCCTGCTTCTACTCCACCATCTTCACTCCCTATTCTCACCAATTTTGAGTAGTAAGTGTTATTCTTATTCCCATTTTGCAATTTTGCAATTGTGGAAACTAAGGCAGACTGTGGTTAAGTAACTTGCCTACAATTTCATATAGTGAGTGTCTGTGTTTAGATTTGAAATCAGGCCTTTCTGACTCCAGGCTTAACTGCTTAGCTGCCTCTAAGAAATTGTTCCCCTCCCCCCCAAGAAAAAAGATAGGGTAGCTAGGTGGTTCAGTGGATAGAGCACTGACTCTGGAGTCAAGATGACCTAAGCTCTAATGTGACCTTAGACATTTCCTAGCTGTGTCACCGTGGGCAAGTCACTTAACCCTGATTGCCTCAAGAGAAAGAAAGAAAAAGAAACTGCCAAGAAGACTGAAATATAATGTCTGCCTATGAAAAACCTGTCTATGTGACCCTGAACAAATTTACTTAGCCTCTCTGTTCTCTAGGTAACACTTCAAGACTTTAAGTTGAAGAGAAGGTGCTGTCTTGCTCTGGTAGAGAGGGAACTTAGTCATTTTCTCAAGGATATTTCCTCTTCACCAAGGGCTCCTCAGGTCCACTCTCTCTATTCCATTATTAAGGTAAACAATTTAAGGAGGAACTCTGTCCATATTGTGATAATTGATAAACATAGTTACTTTTCCTGTAAGGATATGTGAATTTCCCAAGGTTTTCTAGAAATGTAAAAACTAGGATTTAATCCCTTGTCTTCTAATTTCTGACAAAGTCAGGGCTCTTTCCACAAACACTGCAGTTGCCTTTCTTCCAAAAAGATCCCTGTCAAGCGGTCGGTCATCCTGCTCCTATTAGACAGTAGGATACTGCAGGGTAATAGGAATTCCACTAAAACCTTTAGTACACCAATTCCTCATTGCTTGGTCTTTTTACGTCTTAGGGGCCAAGGAAGTCAAACCAATCATTCAATCCCCAGTCCTCCAGGCCAAACAAATCCTAAGTGTAACAGGGGCCACCATGACCCTTATTACCTGAGAACCAAGTTTGCAAGGGTGTGCTGATAAATGTGTAATAATTGTCTCTCTGTAAATAAAAAAACCAAACAAACCCAACATACATATGATATACTTTAAAAGTTTAATCTGTTATTATTAACATTTATTAACAAAAGTTATTAACATTTTCACTTTCTTCTGATGATTAACATCATCACTTTCTTATATCTAGACAATCCACAAGACTAACCAAGTCTTGGGGTCTCCAGGTGGCGCAGTAAATAGAGCACCAGCCTTGGAGTTGGGAAGACCTGAGCTCAAATCTGGCCTCGGACACTAAACACTTAATAGCTTTGCGACCGCGGGCTCATGAAAATTTAAAAATCTGCTCCAGAGCCCTTTTCTGTCAGATAGGTCCAGCATCCTCCGGTTGGGGATTGATTCAATCTCTCACTGACTGTGTTCTCCAATTTTAAGGGTTCCTCAAGCATTCCAGTTTTATGTAACCACTTAAGAGTCGGATTTGCTTTTATGAAGGAATATTTACTTCAAAAATATAAGAAGAATAAGGAGACATTCCCCTCCCTGACATCTGGGGGGAGAATAATCCCCCTTTTTACCCCCTTGATCTCTGGAGAATGGAGGTGGATTAAATTTATAGCTTAACTCAAGTCTACATAGTATGGTCCCACCAAGTTCTTAGTCTGAAACCCTCCCAGTGAGGAGGGTTCAGCCTGCTTGGGGATGCTTCTCACCTTCACCAAACTCCCTGATTGGTGGTCAACATGCTGAATACCTACCATCTCTTACCCCCGGCCTTTGCATCTGGACCAAGCCTTTCCCAAGGAGAGATGGTAACTGTACTCTATTTCATAACTGTCATGTCAGTTTTCTCCCATTCAGTTATAAGGATGAGTTAAAAAATATTTAAGTACTGAGGACCACAGCAGTTACTTGGACCATCATGATCTATGTATGTGGATTAGAAAATCATATGAGACCTTAAATACATTTCTTTTGCCTGAATTAAACAGTGTAAAATATCCTTATTACTAGGCTTGTGATTGGGAAAATAAGTGAATAATCCTTACCTTAAAAAAAAACCCTGGGATTCTGTCTTGCAAGGTGTCTCTGTCTCTGCAGGGTTGGTGGCAACATCTTGCCTGGAATCCTGCTTCCAAGGTCATGTGGCTCTATCTTCTGGGTCTAAAGGAATCTTCTGCCTGGGCCTAGAACTGAAAAGGACAAACAAAACAAGACCAACACCCCAAATCCATTTTGGGAACTATAAAGTCTAAAAGAGAGTGGAGATACTTCCCCCGCCCCCCAGCTTAGTTCATGATGCCTGTGCTGTGAACAGGTGAAACCCCTGGGTGTCATTGGAAAGTGAGAGGTTATCTCAGTCTGGTAGATGCAACCTGTTCTGGCTATGCAGAAAAAGACTGCTCACACTCACATGGTAGGGAAATGCAGGATATCTTCTCCCAGAATTAGGTTCCTGTTACAGTCTCCCAGATGGGTACCTCTACCTTAGGTGATGTGGGCATATATAAAAGGCCTTTTACGTAAGGATGGCCTTCCTGCCCCCTTAAAGGGAAGCTAGCACAGCCTAAAAAGCAAAACAAAACAAAACAGGCACTGCCCCTACCATATTTTACCTCTTGATGGCAAGGTCCCAACTTTTTTCTAGGGAAACTCCCTAAGCATTCCTGGAAAAGGAATTTAAGACCAATAACTAAATGATAAGAGCATAAAATCATGCAAAAATATTCTTAAAAGTAAAACTCATGTGAGAGTGGGGGAAATGGAGTGAAGTGAGGGTCAGTTCAGAGTACATCAGGTTTCTGATTTAAAACACTGACAACAAGCAACTTCAGGAATATCAGATTCCTTTATGATACCATCACTTGTACCAATCAGAGGTCCAGGTAATCTGTAGCAAGACAGCAAAGAGATCATAAGCATCTTCCATACCATCTGTCCTGGGGCATGAACTGATGAGGGTTCCCTTTACACTACCACCTAATCAATATTCCCCCACCCACTAGCCAAAACTTTCCCCTCTCTGGGGAGGATGACTGTCAGGAGGAAGATACAAATTTCCACTCCCTTAGAACTCTCTAACAAGGGGTTTTTCAGTTTTTTTTTCTGTCTAGATTGGATAAAGAATCTCCATCACCTTCATCCAAGGGACTCCATTTACATACAGTTGAATTTCCATCCACCATGATTATAAAAACAAAGGGTAACTCCTCCATATCATTAAAAAGAAAAGCATCTCCCAGCAATTGTCCTCCCAGACACTTTCTGGGAAGGAGCTACTTACAGCCTATCAATTAAGGGGGATCTGAACTCTTTTTTGGGTTGTCAAGAACCTTTGGAGGGGGACAGAAATCTCAAGACCTGAAGGCTGCACAGAGAAAGGAATAAGAAAGGTGTGAAGAGGGTTAACTGCTCTTTTCAAAGTTACTTTGAGTTTGGGGCAGGTAGGTCACTCAGTGAATAGAGCACTGGTCCTGGAGTCAGGAGGACTTGAGTTCAAATTCGACCTCAGACACATAACACTTACTAGCCGTGTGACCTTGGGCGAGTCACTTAACCCCAATTGCCCTGACTTCCCCTCTCCAAAAAACACAAAAAACCCCAAAATAAAATGAAGGACAAACAACAACAACAACAACCGCCACCATCTGGCCTAGTCTTGGATATCATTGCCACCAGGAAGGAGAACCTTTTTTAAGTTTCTGCTCACCAATATGTGACAAGATAAAAGAGAATTCGAGTAGCTCTGAGAAAGCACTGTGAAGGTATATTAAACTCCTTTCCAAATAAAGGCAAACTGCTCCTGATTAGTTTCAAAGGAATAGACAAAAGATCACTGAGATCAATAACCCCAAATCAGAGGTAGCTCATGTGACATGGTATGTGGAGTGCTGTATTTGGAGTCAGGGAGACACGAGTGCAAATCTTGCATCAAACACTAGGTGTTTGGTCCTAGGTACAGCACTTAAATGATCTGTGCTATAGTTTCTTCTTCTGTAAAATGAGAGTGATAATAGTACCTGTATTCAGTGTTATTGTGATGATTAAAAAAAAACATATCTGAAGGACTTTTTAAATCTTAAAGGGCTATATAAATACTACCTATTATTTTTATAACCACTCAACTGATTCCTGACCTCCCTGGTTTTTCCACATTGGAGAGAACATAAATGGCCACAGAAATTGGCTTAATGACTTTTTTATTACTGCAAATTTCCAGGTGCCACCTGCTTTCTTCACTGACTGTGTAGGGATTGTAAGGGAAATTTGTATAGCAAATTACTCAAGCTACCCTCATCTCTATTAGTGGGGAAGAAATATATTTCACCTCTATTTAATATTAATTACATGGAATCCTTTAGGCAACTCCAAAGGTTTGCATTTAACTCTGCTCACTATAACTTGCATGGAAGTAACTATTGATTCTCAATTACTCATAATACATGAGCCCATGACCCACTCCTTTGATCAGCTGCTGGGACTGCCCCAACCTCCCTCTCAGCTTCAACAGTTGATCTAGTCTATATAGTGGTCTGGCAGAAAAACCCACAAGTAAAACCTGAAGCAGAATCTAATATGCTTTGGCTGAAGTGAAAAAGGCAGAAGAAGCAATCATGATCTCAAAGCAAAAGCAAAAATAGACCTAATTAAATGAGATAAGCAGGAAACTACATTTTGCTAAAAGATACCACAGACAAGGAAATAATATCAAAGTTTTTCACAGCAAATTTTTCTGATAAAGGGTTCATTTCTCAAATAAACAAATAAAGAATTGATTTAAATTTACAAAAATAAGAGATGTTCCCCAACTGATAAATGGTCAAAGGAATTGAACAGGCAGTTTTCAGAAGAAGAAATCAAAACTATTTATAGTCATGTGAAAAAATGCTCTAAATCACTATTGATTAGAGAAATTCAAATGAAAACAACTCTGAGGTACTATCTCACACCTATCAGAAATGACAAATGCTCAAAGAGGTGAGGGGAAAATAAGTACACTAATCAACTATTGGTAAAGTATAGTGAACTGGTCCAACTGTTGTAGAAAACAATCTGGAACTATGGCCAAAGGCCTATAAAACTGAGCATACCCTTTGACCCAACAACATCACTAACAGGTCTGTATCCCAAAGAGATCAAAGGAAAAGGACCTATATGTACAAAAATATTTTTAACAGTTCTTTTTGTGGTGATAAAAAATTGGAAATCAAAGGGATGTTCATAAATTGGGTAATGATTGTACAAGTTGTGGCATATTATTGTTATGGAGAGCTATAAGAAATGATGAGAGAGTGGTTTCAGAAAAAACACGGAAGACCTTTATGAATTGTAACGATGATCAACTGTAAAAGTCTTGGCTGCTCTGATCAATACAATGATCTAAGACAATTCCAAAGGACTCATGATGAAAAAATGCTATCCACCTCCAGTGAGAGAACTGATTAACTCAGTACAAACTGAAAGTATAATTTTTCTTACCCTTTTTGGTTGCAATTTGATGAATATAGAAAAATATTTTGGGTGATTTCCCACGTATATAGTAATTAACATCATATTACTTGCCTTCTCAGTAGGGGTGGGAGGGAGGGAGAGATTTGTACCTCAAAATTTGAAAAGAAAAGAATATTTAAAAAAATAATAAATTTTAAATAAAGAGACAAAAAAGCACTTAGCACATAGTAAGCACTATATAGATACGTATTCTGTCCACTTATGCCTAATACCACTTGTTTTTCCCACTTAATAGTATTTTATTTTTTCCAATTACATGCAAAGATAGTTTTCAACATTCACTTTTGCAAGATTTTGAGTTGTAAAATTATTGCTACTTCCCTCTCCTCTCCCCTTCCCAAGATGGCATGCAATCTGATATGTACATGCAACCTGATACATGTGCAATCATATTAAACATTTCCACATTTGTCACATTGTGAAAGTAGAATCAGAACAAAAGAGTAAAACCATGAGAAAGAAAAAAAAAAGAGAAAATAGTATGCTTTGATCTGCATTCAGATTCCATAATTCTTTCTTTGGATGTGGATAGCATTTTCTATCATGAGTTTCTTGGAATTGTCTTAGATCCTTGCATTACTGAGAAAAGTTAAGTCTAATCAAAGTTGGTCATCACACAATGTTTCTGTTACTGTGTACAGTGTTCTTCTGGTTCTACTCACTTCACTCAGTATCAGTTCATGCAAGTCTTTCTAGGTTTTTTTCTGAAATGCACCTGTTTGTAATTTCTTATAGAACAATAGTAATCCATTACATTCATATACCACAACTTGTTCAGCCATTCCCCAATTAATGGGAATTCCCTCAATTTGCAAATCTTTGTTACCACAAAAAGAACTGCTATACATTTTTTATGTATAGATCCTTTTCCTTTTTTAATGATCTCTTGGGATATAGACCTAGTAGTGGTATTGCTGGATCAAAGGGTATGCATACTTTTATAGCTCTTTGTATGTAGTTCCAAATTGCTCTCCAGAATGGTTGGATCAGTTCACAACTCCACCAACAATGCACTAGTGTTTTAATTTTCCCATATCTTCTTCAACATTTATAATTTTCCTTTTTTTTGTCATATTAGCCATCTGATGGGTATGAGGTGGTACCTCAGAGTTGTTTTATTTGTATTTCTCTAATCAATAGTGATTTAGAGCAATTTTTCATATGTCTACAGATAGTTTTAATTTCTTCATCTGAAACCTTCCTGAAACCTATCCTTTGACCATTTATCAATTGGGGAATGACTTGTGTTCTTATAAATTTGACCCAGTTCTCTACATATTTTAGAAATGAGGCCTGTATCAGAGACTCTGGTTATAAAAATTGTTTCTTAGATTTCTTAGTTGCATTGGCTTAGTTTGAACACCACTTTCATTTTAAAGGAAAATAAACCTTCTAGCTATAGGCTAAGGTATCCATTCCAGTTGAATTGCTTAGTCTCTATTTGTGAAATTGTGCCAAGAGAGGCAAAAAAAAACCTGACCATCACTGTTTCCTGGGAACATTACTTGGGCTACTGACTAGTTATTATGCTCACTTTGGGAGACAATATGATGCTATGAGGGCCTGAGGATAAATAACTGTGTGACCTTGGGCAAGTCAGTCTGACTCTGTACTTCTGCTTCTTCAATTATAAAATGGGAGGAAGTGTGGTCTGGATTACTTCTGAGGTCCCTTTCTGAATCTATTATTTTCTTTTAAGATGTTGGCCCTTTCCTCTCTCTTTTCACCTTCTCCTTCTTTATCCATGTCTTCTGAGTCTCTGATTCTGTCTTCCTACATTCAGGGCAACTCTCATGTTTCTGGGCAGAAAATCTTATAGCATTCTTCATCTTACAAAATTTGTATTGATGAAATGGAATGGTAAAAATTTACCTATATCTTTGAAATTTTCCATCATGAGAAACACTTTTCCTAATATACAGAGCCTTGTACTTCACACTTGATTTCAAGTTATCTGTCTGAAATGAAGCACGAAGCAACCCTCCTTTCATACTAGACAGTAGTTTACTAGGTGTAAGATCTTGGGCTCTACATGTAACAGGGGTCACAGAGATCTGAAAGAAGCATCTGGGAGAACCATAAAATGGTTAAAAGGGTGGGAAACTAAATCAAGTAAAGCGATGGTTATTTCACATTTCTTTGGCTATTCCCTGAGAATTTTTAGGCAGCTTGGTTGCACAGTAGATAGAGCATTGGACTTGAAGACAGGAAGAACTGTATTCAAATTTGATCTTGGTTACTTAATAGCTGTTGAAACCACAGTTCCCTCACCTGTAAAACAGGGATAATAACAGCACCTACTTCCTAGGTTTGTTGTGAGGCTCAAATGAAATATTTGTAAAGTGCTTTGTAAAGCATAAAGTATTCCATAAATACTTCTCCTTCTCCTCCTCATTCTGCTCCCCCTCATTCACTTAGATAGTGCACTGGATAGAACACTAGACCTTGAATCAGAAAGATCTGACTTCAAATTCAGCCTCAGACACTTACTAGCTGTGTGACCCTGGCCAAGTAACTTTCATCCTGTTTGACTCAGTTCCTCATCTATAAAATGAGCTGGAGAAGAAAATGACCAACCCCTCCAATATCTTTGCCAAGAAAACCCCAAATGGAGGCACACAGAATCAGACACGATAAACAAGTGAACTAAAATAAAATCGACAATGACTGAATTTGACAAAATTTGAACATTATAGATAGACTTCCAGGTCTACATTTAATTTATTTGCTCCACAATCTTCAGGCAGTCAACAAGCATTTATTTAGTGCTTTCTATGTACCAGGTGCTTGAGAGGAAAAATGGAGAGTAGAGAGAGAGTTGGCCTTATAGCTAGAAAGACCTGGATTCAAGTCCTGCCTCTCACATATAATGGCAGTGTGATTCTAATTAGATCTCTGAACTCTTTAGTTGCTCTGGGATATCTAAGGTTATATCACAGAGATGATGCTGCCATGCATCCATAGAGGGAGTTTTCTCACCTGGCAATTTCCCATACCAATAAAACCACAGCTTCCCTCTATGAAGAAAGCTGAATAACTTGCCCAAGATCACACATCTAGTGTCAGAGCTGGGATTCAAACACATGTCCCCTGGCTCTAAATGCAGTGTTACTTCCATTCTGTTAAACTCCCTCTCTGTTTTTATGTCTTTCTTGAAGATATATTATTTATTCATTTAAATATGAGCTTACGAGTTAGTTTCAGATATCAGCACATTAAACCTATGTCTGAGCCTGAGCCCCTGCTGTGAAATATGAAACTATGAAATTTAAGTGAAGTTTAATTTACTAATGACTTTAATCAAGGAAGAACATCTTACTCAAACATCTTCACAAGAAGAATGTAAACTAAGCCTTAATTCATGAATGTCTAATGACATATTTATATGTATGACCAAGTAGAGGAAACAGGAAGGTTGTCACAAGCAATTAAAGCAGAGGGAAAAAAGGAAAAACTGTTTTGATTGGTGTATGGCTTACCTGGACCATCATTTCAGGCAAGTTCCAGTCATTCTTTACTTTATGCACTATTACCCAGCCCTCTTCTCAGTGACTTCCCAGTGCAACCTCCTTCCCACCTCTTTAGCACCTTCAGTTCTAGAATTAGGATTAAATCAATGTTGCCATTGTTTCTGAAAAGCACGTGTCAAATCTATTTCCTGGTGGCTCCACTCACTCACTAGACCTGTTCCTTCCTGGACCAAAGGTACCTTGGCCAGAACTCCTATATGTAGTGAGTGTCTTGCCCTATTAGAATATATGGTTGTTGAGGGTAAAGATTGTCTTTGTTTTTGTATTTTTATCCCCAGTGTTTAGCACAAAGCCTAGCACGAGGTAAGCATTTAAAAATACTCCCTTCTTTCCTTCCTTCCTTCCTTCCTTCCTTCCTTCCTTCCTTCCTTCCTTCCTTCCTTCCTTCCTTCCTTCCTTCCTTCCTTCCTTTCTTCCTTCCTCTCTCTCTTTTTCTTTCTTTCTTTCTTTCCTTCTTTCTTTCTTTCCTTCTCTTTCTTTCCTTCTTTCTTTCTTTCTTTCTTTCTTTCTTTCT
>NW_027185809.1:32586146-32588770 GCF_028583685.1 Petaurus breviceps papuanus
AGCAGAATTCATCTCCTCTTCTCTTTCATATAAGACCACTGAAGGTTCCAAATGATAGAAATAATAATGGATTTGGGGGAGCATATGAATCTAAAATGGACACTCATTTCATGTATTCACAGGATATAGACAGACCATAGTGTAGTTGATAGAATACTGGACTTAGAATCAAGAAACTTGGTTTTTAATTCTGCTTGTGGCACCTTGGCAAGTATGTGAGTATGAATTCTACATGGCCTAGACCACTCCAGAGTCCTTACCTATGCAGCCATAGATGGGTTGTGACCTATATTAGTAGAAGAAGTTCCCATGCTAGGGACTCTTCACATTGGTAAAATCATAATTGTCTATTTATTTAGTATTTAGAGTATTAGCCTTCTCTTATATGCAGCAGATGCTTGATGTTTGCATAGCACCAATGACCTCACTGGGTGATGTCTTGACTTGTGAATGAAGTAGATTTAAGTGAGGCAGAGTTTCATAAAGTTGTCAACCTCACTTTCTCTTCCAGAGTTATCTAAGTCCAGTGGCAAGATAAAAATTAAGATGACCAGAGATGGCCTAGAATGCAGTGAACGACCTTGGTATCTTCAATGTCTGACCAAGCTCTAAGCATTCCACAGCACCTGCTTCAGCAGCCTTCATGGCTATTGGAACAGTGTTCTCATTCCATGAGCGGGGGGGTATTCACATGGTCAAGAGTAGACAAATCCCTAACTTACAAACAGGTTTGAGGCCTATCGGTTACCCTCAACCTGGTTTAATGTCTGCTGAGATGGTTTTACTGGGGGTATGGCCACTATACATTCTGCAGCTTCTTGGAGTGACAGGTGAGATTTAGATGACAAGTAGACACCAAAAGTGGATGAACATCCCTGGAAAGACTTGGCAAGCCCTAAAACTGGAGGGGCTAGTCCTTCTTGAATACCTCATACATCCCAGATGCTTGATATTTTGGATGAAGTGATAATTTGTTAAATGCATCCATTTCTTGTTCTAACTGCACATTATTCTACCAGGCACGGCACACAGATAAAAACAAGGAACACTAGATACAAGCGTTCATGGAAACAGAGGCACAGGTAGTGTCTCAGACAGTGGTGTCCCATGGATGTTCCCTCTACAGTAAAGCTAGGAAGATTGTTGTATTTGTCCTTCATTTTTGAAGAGTTCCTTGGCATCAGGGAAATGATGACATGACTTGCAGGTGACTTGGATTTGAATGAAGGAAGATTGTGCAAGGTCACCAGCCTCACTTTCTCCTTCAGAGCCATCTGTGTTCAGTGGCCAGGTATTCATCAGAATGACTGGAGATGGCTCAAGATGCAATGGGAGACCCTGCTCCTCTTAGGCTAAGACGTTTTCAGGTTCTCACTTAGAGTGAGGTAACACCCATTCATTGAATAGGCCTCTTTAAGAAGTGAGTTAAAGAATGGACCCTTTAATTAGAAAAAAGAAAAAAAATCAAGCTGGGAGGGGAAGACCCTCAGGCTTGCTGTCCTAAAGAGAAACAGTAAAAACTGTTTCTCTTTGGAGCTATGAGTAATGATTGGGTTGAGTACCAATTCTTCAAGGACCTGAAGTTAATCAGAGTTTGGGGGGCATCAGTTAGAGGAATGGTAGATTATTTCAGTCTATATATGGTGGCAACTAGAAAGAGTTGTTGGTGGGTTTGTCCTTGTGTCTTCATTGTGTTGAGTATGGGAGAATTATTCTTGGTTGTATTGGCTTAAGTTTAGTAGAGCCCATATTCAGAATGTTCCAGAAGGAAGAGAATGAGAGAGGATGAAAATTTGCTTCAGATTCAGTCTAGAGCCACTAATTGGATTGTCCCTTGTGTAGCTCATTTCCTCCATTACAAGAGGTGGGTCACCTGGTAATGGGCATTACTATGTCTCAGTTGTGCTAAATGTGCACTTTCCCCTTAGTGATCTGAATAATTCTGAAGTCAGAGAATAATAATAATAATAATAATTGGAGAAGTACACATTTTCTTGTACAACTAGTAACAGAATAATCTAGTAGGGGCCAAATAGACTTACAGGGTTCACCTCAGTAAGCATCTGTCAAGAACTACCCTGGAAAACACTGGGGTTTTTAAGGACATGGAGACTAACCACTTGGGTTTTTTGGGGGGAATAACAAACTTCTTATCTGTGGAGGCCTAGCACTAACTTAGCATTTTAATATTATGTGGTAAACTCTAGATGGTCCCTTGATAGATATTTTTTGGTCATCCTCTACTTTATGAGGGGTCAGCTCTCCAGATGTGTGTGTGTGTTAGGCATCATATGTTCACTTGTCATATATTTGCCATATATATATATATATTTCCAACTCAATTACTAGATAGATATTTATTGCACATTATAGCAAAACACAGTTTTGAAAGATGCTAGAATTCTGATCAGTGCAATGATAAACCACAGACCCAAAAAACTGAAGCTAAACTCACAACTCAACTCTTGCCACAGAAGTAATAAACTTAAAATGGAGAAAGAGACATAGATTTTTGGACATGACCATTATGGGAATTTGAATTTGTTTTGATGGACTTTGCATGTATATATTGTAGCATCCTTCCTTCCTTCCTTCCTTCCTTCCTTCCTTCCTTCCTTCCTTCC
>NW_027185809.1:32588780-32608011 GCF_028583685.1 Petaurus breviceps papuanus
CCTTCCTTCCTTCCTTCCTTCCTTCCTTCCTTCCTTCCTTCCTTCCTGCCTGCCTGCCTGCCTGCCTGCCTGCAAAGCAGAATGGGTAATAGAAGGGATAGATTAATATAAAAATCTAAAAAGCAGTTAAGTTACTTGCATAGAAACCATTTCAAATTCTGTTGCTGCTGAGCTATTGCCATGACAGTGAGTGAATATTATTGTAATGTGAGTTGTATAGAACATATGCAGTTATACCCTATTTGATTCTTGTTGACCATAATGGAAATTTGTAGAGAGCTTCTGGCCATGGGCTTGAGGGCTGGGTCTCTGAGATGATAAAAAAAAATTCACTAATTGGCTGCTGACCCAAAAGAGATTGATTCGGTGGATATGCAAAAGCACCAATCAACTTCCTCTCCCCTTTTTCTTCCTTTCAAGTTTCAAAGTGTGAAGACTGAGCTGAACCCTGAAAGCTGAGTGGGTGAAGGAGTGATTGTCCTGTCTCCCTCCTGGCTTTAATGGAGCTTTAAGTATATGGTTTCTAACATTGTATGTGTCTCTCTTGTGTTTTTTTTTTCTGTTATTAGACAAACAAGTATTTCATGGTGGACATATCTAGGACTAGCAGATCTCATCTGGTGAGATCTGAAAGCTCTGAAGGTCTTGAGAAGCTGCTAGTGAGGCAGGTGTGGTGTCCTCAGAGTAGCAGCCACAGAAAGAAGATTAAACTTAGCTGTCTGATCAGTGTCTAGTGAGGGAAAATATAAGTTTCATGATTAGAAAATTTGCAAAAACTTTATGATGCTCTTATGAGATTTAAGAATTAGTTTCTTAAGTGATTGTAACAGTAGTTACAAGGTAAGTTACCAAATTCATTCTAAATCATTCTGTTAATGTGTATTATGATGATTTTATGGTTAGCATTTCTTTTGAAGGAAGAAATAAATCACCTGTCCCATACCCAATTCATCTTGTGCAATAAGTGCGTTTGCTACTCTCCACATTGTGGAAATCTAGATTTGTGAGATATAACTGAAGGTGATTGCTAATAAGACATTGATCATAAGAAAAGAGAGTTTTCACTCTCATTAGATTGCAGAACTAGTTTACAAACCAATGGCTATGGGTCAGGAAGGTGAAGGGTAAGTGTGCTAATTACCATGGTCTAAGCTGAGTGGTCTGTCTTTTTTTTTTTTTTTGGCTTTTGGAGGGCAATTGGGGTTAAGTAACTTGCCCAAGGTTACACGGCTAGTATTTTTGTGTGGGTGTTAAGTGTCTCAGGCTGGAACCGAACTCGGGTCCTCCCGACTCCAGGGAGCTTTAATCACTGTGCCACTTAGCCGCCCCTGAGTGGTCTTTCAATGTTAGACTATAAAATAAATTTGCAGGGTAGGAGGGGATGTAACAAAATTAATAACTAAAGACTGAATATTTGGATTGTGGCAGAATATATTGCATTATTAAATAGAAAAATAACACTTCTAAACATAGCATGCTGTTTTTCCACTAGTAAATTTGCTACGCTATATTATCTTGATTTATGTTTCTTAATGTGGCATATTTTGTAATATTAATAGATTTATTAATTTTGAAATTGCCTAGTTAATCTTTTGCTTTCCCTATGAGTTATGTCAAGTTGGTGGATTTGTATGGTAAATATCATAAGGAAGGAAACGCCAAAGGAACACAAGATGCTCACTTAATTCTTGAGCTCATTATAGTGAGGTTAAGCAAGGATATTTCATCAGAATTAATGCAATACTTCAAATGATTTTTTTCTTGTTCACTCTTGACCTTCCCATTCATCTTGGGGCTAATGTTATTCATAGTTGTGATTATTATTTAGTCTCATGTCTAACTCTTTTTGTGACCGTGTGGACCATAGCATACCAATACCATCCATAGAGTTTTATTGGCAAAGACACTGGAGTGGTGTGCATTAAGGCAAACAGAAATTAAATGACTTGCCCAAGGTCACACAGCAAGTAAATGTTTGAGGCTGCATTTGAACTCAGATTGATTCTGAGCCTGGAGCTATATCTACTGAAGCATCCAGCTTCCTCTAGAAGTGATGCTTGAGTCAATAACCCCCTTTGAATCACAGGTGTGATGTCTTTTCTTTTCTTTTTTTTTTTAAGCACTTTCCTTTTGCACTCTTGTTTTTCCTATATTTATAACATGAGGGGGGAATTTTTTTTTGGTTTGTTTTTTGCTTTTTGGAGGGCATTTGGGGTTGTGACTTGCTCAAGGTTACACAGCTAGTTTTTGAATTAAGTGTCTGAGGTCACATTTGAACTCAGGTCCTCCTGACTCCAGGGCCGGTACTCTATTACTGTGCCACCTAGCTGCCCCCTTGTAATGGGAATGCAGATTTGGAAGATCTTCCCTGCCCGTAGGCTAAAGTGCACGTGAAGCCTGGGGTGGGAGGCTTGTTTTTCAGTAGATACTTTTTGATTGGCCAGTGGGTCAATAAGGTTGTTATATTCTCTGAGCCAGGAGAAGGCTATATAAGCCCTGATGTGTAGCTTTGTTTTGGGACTCACTTTGAGAAGTGTTCTGTGATTTGATCTGAATTCTGGGAAGCCGTTGTTGAGAGTCCCCTGGCTTTGAAAAACCCAGATGCTGATTTGGTATGGATGTAATGGTTGGACAGTTTGGAAATCTGTCTACTTGATCTGTTAATGTCTTGATAATTCTGCCTGTATGCTTTGAAGTTCGGGGTGCTGATCTTTTTCCCCTGAACAAGGTAAACGATATATGTCTGACTGATTAAAGTAAGCTTGTTAACCCATTTTGAGTTGCTTTCCTTCAACAAAGCAGATCCAAGAACCTGTGGTAGCTGCAAACCCTGAGGACACTTGCGGTGCTTGCCGCTACACCCCTGAGGGGGAAAATTTTAAAAGATATTTTCTCTTTTTTTTTTTGCAGGGGGCAAGGCAGGGCAATTGGGGTTAAGTGACTTGCTCAAGGTCACATGACTAGTAAGTGTAAGTGTCTGAGGATGGATTTGAGCTCAGGTTGTCCTGACTACAGGGTCAGTGTTCTATTCACTGCACTGCCTAGCCACCCCTTAAAAGATATTTTCTAGAAATAATTCTAGTTTCCTGGTCTGTTCTGCTGGTTGTTTATTTGGTTGATTGCTTAGAGGCATCCACTACTCTGGGGTTTAAGGAAATTCATGAAGTCTAATAAAAAACAAAATATATTAGCTAGAAAAGATATTAAAGATTGTGGCATTTTAAAAGTTTGAGAGACGTGATTTATAGGTAATTAGTCATTTTATTAATAATGCCAACATTTTTAATAATAGGTTAGTGACACTCTTGAATTGCAAAAACCCTCATGGCAGTGGGCTCATGGTTTATATGCCACCACCTTGGAAGAAGGGTGTTACTGAGGGTGGCAATCAACTCTGATTGGTTAACAATTAATGAAAGGAGGACTTTACAAAGAGAAGTGAGTTCACTCCATGAGGGGCTGAGAGTGATGCCCTGTCACTCTTGAACAGAGAGACTACTCCTTTACCCAGACTACCCCCATCTTTGGGAAATCTAGACAAAGAATCTCTATCCCCCACCCAAGCCTGAGCTAGTTGAATGGAGTCACAATATCTAGAATGAGGAGAATGTTAATTTTATCTTCCATCAGCCTTGACCTTGAGAGATTGGACAAGGAAACAGGACAGGGAAAAAAAGTTGGAGCCGCCCCAATTTTAATAATTGACTATTAATATGAGAGAGAAATGACCATTTTTCTCAAGATCATCTAGTCAAATCCCCTTATGCTGCAGATGAAGAAACTCAGACCCAGAGTGACTGTGTCTTGCTTTGCATCATATTGTCAGTGAGTTACAGAATCTAGGTTCAAAAATTGTTCGGATCACAAATAACCTGTAGGGTAGAAATAAGAGAGGCAGACAAATAAAGACCAAATGTTTGAAGTACTCTCATCCTCTGTTTAACATTTTTAAAAAAGGATTTCAAGGGGCTACTAAGTAGTGCAGTGAATAGAAGGAGTCAGGAGGGCCTGAGTTCAAATTTGGCCTCAGACACTTACCACTTACTAGCCATGTGACCTTGGGCTTAACCTCAATTGCCCTGTCTTCCTTCTGCAAAAAAAAAAAAGTATTTCATAATAATTTTGTGACATTGGTTCCTCAAATGGCCCATTTGGTTATATAATTCAAATTAATGCCTTCCTTAGGCTTACAGGATGACAGTATAGTGTTAATTTTTAATTAGGTGGGTGGAATAAATGAATTGCCTACTACCTGGTGCTTGAGTCTATAGACCCCTGGTTTTGTAAGTTACTTTCCTCAGCACACGTTCAAGATAGTCTTTTCCCAAGAGTCCACAGTATCCCTGTTGACCATCAGAGGGTGTTCAGATTGCAAATGAATAGGGTGTCCTCGGGGCACAAGAGTCTTGGTTCCAGGTTCTCTAACCTTCACCTCCTCCTTTTCATCTGTCTTCCTGAACTGGAGAGACTTCCACCTTCTCTCTCTCTCTCTCTCTCTCTCTCTCTCTCTCTCTCTCTCTCTCTCTCTCTCTCTCACACACACACACACACACACACACACACACTTTTCAGGAAAATTGGTAACTATCTCTCTTTACAGGAAAAACTTCAGCAGTGCTCCCAACCTTCAAATTTTATACTCTTCTTTCCCCTATCCTTTCTCAGTCTCCTCTCTTTTAATGCAGTTCCCCAGTTCTGGAACCATGAATCATGATAAATTCTGCTATTTTTCCTGGACAGACTGTGTCAGTGTACTCCCCTATTTACTCACCATTCCTAAAACTTTATTAACTCAAATTATCCTTCCCTTGCCACCTCCAGCTATTGTGCGTTGTCTTCCTCATTAGAATCTAAACTCCTTGAGGTTAGAGATTGTATTTACTTTTTTTTACTTGTATCTCCAGTGCTTAGCATGGTACTTGGCACATAGAAAGCGCTTAATAAATGCTTTTTCATTCATTCATTCACATTACATACAGTAGGAGAATGGGACAGCACTAAAATAGCTTTGGTGAATTTTCTGTCTGGGTTTCAATTCATGTAGAGGATAAAATGGAGTATTACTCAAAATACTAAAATATAAAACTGATGTCCACTAAACTAAAATCTCTCTTTGCATGTGTGAATTTTCCCTTCTCAATTTATTGTCCATTGCATTTATAGATTCAAATCATATGGTTTATTGTACATAGAATAAAATGAAAGAGGAGATAGATCAAACACTCCTGTACTGTGTTATTTGCTTTGCTCTTTCTCCTAGTTTTCCTTCCCAGTTCTTTGAGTACAGCTGGAGGGAATCCCAACTACAGTGTAATAATGGGAGTGGCCTTCAGTCCCAGTATCAGGATTATTGGCAAAAAGGAGGAAAAATAAGGAATTGTGGAGTGGGAGAAATATCCTATGGCTTTCCCCCATGCAGCTGGTTTTCCCTTAAAAGGTAATGAAACTGTTTTCCATATTTAATTTGCTCAGATTACTAAAAGCCATGAGGAATGCTAGCTGCTTCCTGAGGCTTGGCCAGCAGACCACCCATGGTAACAAAGAAGTAGGAAAGCTGGGCCTAGGTGAATCAATGTAATGTCCTCATTGAGTATCTTTGTTGAATATCTTTCCCCTGCTATGGCTAAGTAAAATTAGTCTTGGTAACTGTAAGATCTTCTATAAATATTTCTTAAAGTTTTAGTGTCAAGCTCAGCCTGATGAGAAACACTCAATCCTTGTCTCAGACTCATGTACTGACACAGAAATCATCTTCTCCAACAGCTGATCAGTCCAACAGGATTCACAGTAATTGGTGGTCACAGCGAACTGAAACTTCTTTCCTTGACACTGCTTTGACTTTCCCAGTCTTTCCCAGTCTGTCTTACAATTTCAGAATCTCTCCAAGCTATACCTCTTCTGCCTGCCTCTCTCTAATGACAGTGTCTTCAGAGCAGCCTCCCACCTCCTCTTCAGTCACTCCTCCTTTCTCTTCTGGAAATCCGAAAAAGGGAAATAAAAAGAGGAATCTATGGTACAGAGACAGTATTTCTTCATCCTGTTAAGTGACTTATCCTAACCTTAGAGAAAAAGGAAGATGTCATGATGAATTTTACTTGTTCTGATGATCAGAAATTATTTTGCCAGTCTTTCTGTGAATCAATAAATCAATCCCTGATTTGTAGCATTTAATATTTCTATGTACATGTATATTTATGTGTGTATATATGTATATATTTGTATATACATACTTTATACATACATTTATAAGTGTATGTATATGTGTACATACATATATTCATATATACATATCCACATCTATATCATGTCTATTTACATCTATATCTGTGTCTTTATCTCTATATAGACACACACATTTACTGAAAATTTAGCAGTTGGGTTGAGAGCCAGTTTGAGCTGACTCCAGTACGCCCCTGACTAACATCAATGAAGGGGGTAATAGATGAAGGGTTTCAGGGGTGGGGAACCTACAGCCCTAAGGTCACGTATGACCTTGTAGGTCCTTGGGTATGGTCTTTTGACTAGTCCAAGTTTTACAGAAAAAATCTTTGTTCTGTGAAGTTTGGATTCAAAGAGCTGCATTTGAGAACCTAGAGGGCCACATGTGGCTTTGAGGCTGCGGGTTCCCCATCCCTGCTTCAGATGGTTTATCAAACACTGCTATGAGACTTCATAAGGAATGCATTCTACAGGGTTTGCTCTCTCATTCTCTCTGTTTGTCTTTCTCTCTCTGTCTTTCTCTTGCATCTCCCTCTTCCTCCTTACTTTTCTCTCTTTTCTGCTTTGGACACTGGGTCTTCCTATGTCCACCAGGCTAGAAGTGTAGCAGCCACTTGTGGGCCTGATCTCTCTGCTGATTGACTTGGGAGTTTTCATGTACTCAGTTTCTGATCTTGTTGAATTTGCCCTCTTTTAAAGCAGCCTGGGAGCTCCCACTCCCGGAGGGTCTCCCCACTGACTCAGATCACAGCTCCCTACAATATTTGTAGATAGTCTTTGAGAGTAGATGAAAAGTGTATCACCCTGAAGTGAACTTGGTGATAAGATTCACAAGTTCACTAATCTGGTTTTCAGACAACAAACACCCTGCCCCTCACTGTCCCTTTCCAGCTTGTTAATACCTGTCTAAATTTGTGTTTTTCTTTTACTATGAGTGTGCTGGCAAACATTTAATAAATGAAAAAAAGTACACGACACACTTTTAACTTTAATGTGCATCATTAACACTTTCCCCCTTACTTTCCTAAGTCTAGAAAATAGACAAAAAATAATAAATCAATCCCTGATTTGTAGCATTTAATATTTCTTATGCATATGTATATTTATGTGTGCATATATGTATATATTTATATATACATATTTCATACATACATACATTCAAGAATAGCATAACATCCAAGAACTCAAGGTCACTTCCACATCATAGCAAGTTCTTCAAACAATTTTTTACAAAACACTTTATGTAAAATTGTTCAAAATGATTTCCTTAAGTATCTATTACAAGTAAATGACATAAAGATTGTATATCTATATATGATATATATCTATATATCATATCATATATAGATATATATATATACATATATATGTGGGGAGAGAGAGAGCAAGCGAGCAAGAAAGAGAGAGAGAAATCTTATCTTGAATCTAACAAAATTATAGATTCATTGGTAATTGGGGTAAATGAAAATCCTGTCATAGAAGTTGTTCAGGAGGCTGTGCCTGGTTCCAACCTATTGGATACTGGCCTACCCCCTGAGAGTAAACAGTTGTGCTGGCACCAGGCATACCTCTCTGCTCATGCTCCCATAAATTAACATACATTTGCTTTTCAAAGGATATTTCCTGAAAAGATATAGCAAGAACAGAAGTACAAAAATGTTCCCCAAAACTGGGGCATACTCTCACTTCTACCACGTCAGTGTCTGGGAGGCTGAGCTCAAATTTAAAGTGAGTAGCTACTTCCCATCATCTTCTAGGTGGGGTTTAGTCACTGGATGAGTCATTCTCTTGTTTACATAATGCCTTGATTCCCAGGCTGATACATTAGTGGTCTGGGTCTAGCTGATCATTTCTCAAGTCTGGCTCCTTTGGTACTGGACTTCTGGGGACTCTTTTGATCTTTTAACACTTCATAAGACCTTGTACCAGAAGAAGTAAGACACAAAGGAGGTGGCCCCATCCCAGATAAAGGCTTATAAAAAAATATAAGACCATGTAATCACAGGCTTTTCAGGTGGAGAGTGGAGGATGAAGAGGAAGGGAACTCCTCACCGGCCATGCAAAACTCAGAGAATTAACTTTGGACCCTCTCACCAGCAGGAAGGAAACAGAGATTTGGCTTCTTTTGTATGCACCTTCAATTCTAGTTCAGCAGTCAATTAAAAGGCTTTCTGCCATCATTCAGTAAGTAGAAAGTAAAGAATCACAGAATATCTGCACATACCCTGAAGGGGAGAGCAAAGCCTTCCATTTCATTTTTTGTAGAAACAGGTTTCCCAAGCATCCATCTGGGTAACCACCAGGTAGAACAGACTCTAAAGTGGCAAACTGGGCCCAACAGTCATCATACACCTCCAGAATAGGTTCCCAAGCATCCGAATAGACAGAGCCCTCTGCACATACATCTAGGACTACATTGGCCAGTTCACCTTTCACACGTTTTTGTGCCATAAAGGTGGCTCTGGTTTCCTGAAGGTTTTACTGGTGAAACAAGCATTTGCAGGTCCTACAAAGGTGAAAAGGCTTGGAATATAGTCCTAGCAACAGAAAGTTATTGGAAAACTGGCCTAGTTAATTTCTACAAGGCTTATTTCACCAGAAAGTTGATAATGTGGTACAGAGGTCTGGGTGCTGGTTCTGGGATTACAGGACTTGGGTTCAGCATCCTTCTCCAATACTAATTACTTATGTGGCTATGGTCAAGCTACTGCCTCTTCCTGTGCCTCAGTTTTCTCATCTATAAAATGGGAGAGTTGAACTAGATGGACATTTCCAGTTCTAAACCTATGTTCCTTTTCTTTTAAAAAGTTTACTAGTAAGATTTTTAAAAATTATGTTATAGGCTTGGTTCCACATATTCAAACACTTCCAGGTCATCTGCTGATCCTTTTTTGAACAAGACAGAATGGTGAAGTGGAAAGATCACCAGACTTGGCATTAGAGGACCTCATTTCAAATCCTGGCTCTTCCACTTTCTGTCTGTGCAATTCTGAGCAGCTACTTCCCTCTCTAGTAGTCAGTTTATATATAAAATAAGTGTTTTGGGTTAGAGAATCACTAAGGTCCTTCCATCTCTGAATTCTATGTTTCTATACCATCCTTCCCTTTTAGCTCACATTGATATAGGGCTTAAAGTTTGCAGTATAGGAATTTGTCATGTCAGTCCATAAACACTAAGTGAGCTCTGGATTATGCCTTGCTAGATATTTGGTAAGCACTAAATTTTTACAGCCTCCTGTTATTTGTTGTACAATCTCTAAGTTATGTTACATTAACCATACAGGAGGGGTCCTTTATGGATAATTCTTCTATAATTTCTGGTGGTAATGTCATCATAAGTTTCTCCATTTCCACATGCACATGACTCAGCTATGGATATATATGGATATGTATATACATACATATATATATTATATATGATGTTTAGTGCTTTTTTGTTGACATATCATTGGCTCAGTTTATGTAGATATTATCCATGAAGGATAATTCCATATCTGAATCTTAGTTATTTCATAGTATTTAATATTTCCTTTTTCATCCTGATGTAAGAGACATTTGGTCACATTTGACGAATTCAGTTTGTCAGAAATCTTTATTATTAGTAAATTGATATCTGCTTCTTCTAAAAGTATTTCTCTAGGTTTTTCAATCTGTCCTGCCTTCGTTCACTTTTCTATAGCTGTCTCAGGGAAATGAGCTCTATATTTTGTTAATATAGTACAGGTTTTGTTTTTTTTTTGTCAGAGTACTGCCTAAATATGTAATAATAAATCTTACAATTCTGAAGCTTATAATTATTGTCACTATTATCCATTATTTAATAGACATTTAAAACAGATGAGATGCTGGAGGACATATGTTAAAGGTATGTAGACCCTTCCATCTAAAAAAGCAAAAAAAAAAATAGGTAGAGCCAGGTCAAGTATTATTCAGTGGGCAATGTTTTTAGCTGTCATTGATAGGAAGAAATTTTCATTCACAACCCAAGCCATATAATATCTATCCCTAATTGGTACTTTTCACTTTCCTGTCTTGGTAATTTTGCCCTGAACTTTCTGTATGATAACACAGTATGCTTTCCTTTTGGATTTTATGTCAAGAACAACAACAAAAATGGGAGAAAGACTTGCTTGAAATGCCTTGCTGACTCCTTCAGAAGCTCTATGGTTACAGAGAAACAGTGGGCTTCATTTGAAGGTTAAAAACTGGATTTAGGTGAGGATCTCAGATAATAAGTGTGTGGAATAAGTTAACTAGGTCTTTAGACTAGAAGGAAAAGCTTTTTGTCATCATTTAATCTACATCGTAGTAATGTTGAAGAAATTCTTGCAACGGAAATATAAGTGAACAATAATAGATTTACTTATAAGTTACCCTTTCATATTAATTAATAATTCATAGACTTCTTTATATAAAAGAAACATAATTACATCTTTGATCCAATTCAAAGTATCCAGTGTAGAAAATGTAAACAGCAAAATGTAGTTAGGAAAAAACTCTTAATTATGGAATAAAGCTTTTTATAATGAGTAATCAACAAAGCTGCCAAATTAGTCCTCAGATGACATTTATCTATCTGTGCAGCTAAAAAAAAAAACCTTTGTTTGTGGAAAATGTCACCGAATAGATAGCTTTTTATTTACTTCCAAGGAGGGAACACTGATGAGCCTCAGGAAGAGTTAAAAATGACATTATATTCTTCCAATTTAGTGAATATATTTTTAGTATTGGTATTGTTTCATTGTCTATTCTATCTTTAGGCATGATGTCATTTCACTGTTTACCTTTCGACATTGCAGGTTTTTTATTTTTGCTTTATCTGATAGCATAATTGTAGCTTCTGCTTTTTGAGAATCACCTGATGCATAATAAAATTTGTTCCATCTCCTTTTCATTTTGTACATCTTTATTCTCCAGAAATGCTCTTCATGTACAGAAATTGTTGTGTGGTTTTTCTATTCAACTTGCTGTTTTCTCTTGTTTTATTGGCTTAATATGTTCACATTTAAGGTTATGATTGATAATTAGTCTTATATTTTCATGTATGTTTTCTTTTGTATTGATTTTTATCCTCTTTCTCTTTTAAGTCAGTACCTTCCCCCTTAATTGATTTTGCTTACACTATTTTGATGTTAGTCTCTTCCCAGTTGCTGTTCACCTACCTTATTTTAAGTTCCTTGAATTTACTTAAATTATCAATTCCTTCCTTCCTTCCTTCCTTCCTTCCTTCCTTCCTTCCTTCCTTCCTTCCTTCCCAATATGGTGTGATCAAATCACATGTGCTCAGATCAAAGAAGGTGCTGTACTCTGTAAGCAAAGTAGAATTATAATAGCTCAAAAGTAATTTGAGATGCACAAATTTATAAATATCTCTGCTCCAAATGTTCATATGGACTGTATTAGTGCATGTCCTGTGGTAGAGCCTTCTGAGTTCCTATTAGTTTGATCAGCTACAGTTGGAATACACTCTACCTTGACCCCAAAATAGTGATGTCATTCAATACAACTATGCTGCCTATCTGCTCTGCACCCACTCCAGTTGTTTTACTTTTTCTTCCCATGATTAGAAAGAATTAGTGCTTGCTGGGGACTTTTTTTTTCAGTTAAAGGGGAATTCATGTTGAGTCACTAATCCCCAAAGTTCCAGGGTCCTGAACCTTTTTGTGTGTGTCTTATAGATCTCTTTGGTGAAACCTATGGACCCCTTCTCAGGGTAATGTTTTTTAAGTGTGTAAAATAAAAACATATAAAATTACAAAGGAAACTAATAATTTTGAAACTCAGCTGTCAAAATATTTTTAAAAAATCACACACAACTTCATTAGCCCCAGGTTATGAACACTTGGAGCTCTGAAATTGCCTGTGATGCTTGTACCAGGCACATAATGATAGTTGGAAGTGTGAGAATGTTGAGTGGGGGCTTTGAGTATTTAAATTCTTGTATATTTAATTCATGTGTTTTTTTTTAATTATGTGGTAGTTCTGTCTTCTTGTGCTTTGAACTTTAGTTTTTTTAAAATATATGTTTTTTTCTTCCGTGATTTGAAGGGTTGAGAGGTCTGCAGACACACAGTTGGCCATCCTGCTGATTACATCACGATCAATTTTCTCATGGAATTTCAGCCAGTAGAAGTCAGTAAGTAAGAAGCGCTGTTTCTTCTAGTTTCATATGAAAGCATAGCTTGCTTTCTGATTTAATATTTGTTATTCTAGATTCCAGAAGATAGGGTGAAGGCAAATGAGGTGAAAAGAGCTTAAGTCATTTCCTTTCAGTCAACCACACAGCTCCTTAATGGTTATGATTGGAGTATAACTTGAGAATGATCCATTAATGACAGTCTTGCTCAGAGTCAATGAATCAATAAGCTATTGTTTCATTAATAGGGTAATATGGAGTTTCAAGGGGGAAAAAGCACATAACTATTTCCTGGAATCATCTTAGATTATTAAAATATTTTTTAATATTGCAGTTTTATCATCACTATGCTTTTATCTACAACCAAGTATTCGTATCCTAAAACTTAGCCTTAAGAAAACCTTTGATTTATATGCTATTTTGATTTACATGGTATTATAGCCTATTTCATTTTCTGGTCAGGTTTACCATTCTTTTCATCTCTGAAATTTCATGGTCTAATCTAATAAAAATTGCAAAGGGTTCTAACCTGCTCTGCCCCTAATCAGCTTAGCTTAAGAGAATTAAATCATGATCTCTCTCTCTCTCTCTCTCTCTATATATATATATATATATACTTTATACCACAGATGAAATCAATTTTTTTCAAATGCTCTATTAACTTCTGATTTACATCATTCATTTCCACCAGATTTTGGATTACAAATTTTCTCCCTGTTTTTCCCCTACCTACCGCCCCAAAATAGCAGCCCCACACGATATCCCCTCCTCCAATCTGCTCTCTCCAATATCTTCTCCCATACCCCCTTCAACTTTTCCAGTAGGGCATGGTAGATCTCTATGCCCCAGTGCCTGTATATCTTATTTCCCAATTACATGTAAAATAGTATTAATAATAGTATATATATATATATGTATACATATATATATTTAAACATTTGATTTTAAAACTTTGAATTCCAGATTCATTCCCTTCCTCCCTTGTCACCCACCCTCATTGGAAAGATAAGCAATTCAGTATAGGTTGTCATGTGTAGCTAATGCAAAACATTATTATAGTAGATATATTGTAAAAGACTGACTATATTTCCCTCCCTTCTATCCCATCTCCCACTTATTCTATTCTCTACTTTGATCCCATTCCTTTTCAAAAGTGGGTGCTTCCAACTTCCTTCTTCCATCATCCCCCTCTCATACCCTTCCCCCCCTACTTTCCTGGAGGGTGAGATACCCTATTTAGTGTATATTTCATTCCCTCCTCAAGCAAAATTCAATGGGAATAAGATTGACCCATTCCCTTTTGCCTTCCTATTCTTCCCCTCCATTGTAACCATTTTCCCTTGCCTCTTCTATATGAGATAGTTTACCCCATTCTGTCTCTCTCCATCTCCTCTTATTATACTCCTCTCTCACCTCTTAATTTCACCTTTTAAGTATCATCCCTTCCTGTTAAATTGGTCCTGTGCCCTCTGTCTATGTATACCTGTAAACATATACATATATACACACATTCACATATGTATTCATATGCCCATATAACCTCATATATAGACGTATATATATATACATATATATTTCTATTCCCTTCAACTATTTTCATACTAACAAACATTTGATCAGTTACAATTATTGTTTTTACATGTATAAATGTTAATAGTTCAACTTTGATAAGTTCCTTATGATTTCTTTTCCCTGTTTACCTTCTCATGCTTCTCTTGCTTCTTGTATATGAATGTCAAATTTTCTATTCAACTCTGTTTTTTTCATCAAGAATGCTTGAAAGTCCTCTATTCCACTGAATGACCATATTTTCCCCTGAAACATGATACTCAGTTTTGCTGGGTAGGTCACTCTTGGTTTTAATCCCAGCTCCTTTGACTTCCGGAATATCACATTCCAAGCCCTTTGATCCCTCATTGTAGAAGCTGCAAGATCCTGAGTTATCCTGATTGTGTTTCCACAATATTCAAATTTTTTCTTCCTGGCTGCTTTTAATATTCTCTCCTTGATCTGGGAATTTTGGAACCTGGCTATAATATTGCTAGGAGTTTTCTTTTTGGGATCTTTTTCAAGAGGTGATTGGTAGATTCTTTCAACCTCTATTTTGCCCTCTGATTCTAAAACATCAGGGCAGTTTTCCTTGAGAATTTCTTGGGGGATGATTTCTAGGTTCTTTTTTTGATCATGGCTTTCAGGTAGTCTAATAACTTTAAAAGATCTCTCCTGGATCTATTTTCCAGGTCAGTGGTTTTCCCAATGAGATATGTCACATTGCCTTCTATTTTTTCATTTGTTTGGATGTGTTTAATAGTATCTTGATTTCTCATAAAGTCACTAGCTTCCATTTGCTCCAATTTAATTCTGAAGGAATGATTCTTTTGCTTTTGAGATTCTTTTTCCATCTGGCAAGTTTGACTTTTTAAGGCCCTTTTTTGCCTTTTTGAGCCTCTTTTGCCATTTGAGTTAGTCTGTTTTTTAAGGTGTGATTTTCCTCAGTCAGGCTGTTGACTCTCATTTCATAATTTTCTTGCATTGTTCTCATTTCTCTTCCCAATTTTTCCTCCACTTCTCTTATCTGCTTCTTAAGGTCCTCTATGGCCTGTAACGAGCTCGTATTTTTATTGGAAGTTTTTGGTGCAGGAGTTCTGACTTCACTGTCTTCCTCCTGTTCCATTCTTTGCTCCTTTTTGTCCCCAACATAGGAGTCTAATGTTGTGTTCTTCTGTTTGCTTTGCTTCCTTTGACTTGTCAGGTTGCCATTCAATTACTCGACTTTTGGGCTTTTTACCACAGAAGGACTCTGCTACCAGACAGGGGAGCTTCATTCCAACTTCTGGGGTTTTCTCAGCTGCTGAAGGTATTAGTTGGGTGCCCTCTTGGAAACCTGCACACACTCTGGCAATCTGGTCACACACTCCAGGACCTCCACCCTAGACTGAAATCCAGATCCAAGCAGGTTAAAGCAAGAGCAATTACCCCTCAGACTGGTCACTTGGTTTCCCTACACTCTACAGGCCAGGAGCTGAAGCTGCCACGTGGGGGCAGCTGTGCTGTGGGGTGTCAGCGGCTTCTCGCCTTGGAGGAAGAAGCTGACGCACTCCCAACTACTGGGTCCCAAAGTCCACATTGCACTGACCTGTCACTTTGTCCTTAGCATCTATGTATTGATAATTCCGGAAACAGCCACAGCTGCTGGTGATCTGGAGTCCCTCCAGCTGGCAACTGGTCAGGCCCGGCCTGGGGCTAAAACTTCTGGCTCATGTGGGACTGGGGTTGGCTCCTAGAGCTTTGCGCTGGCTCATTCCTGATGGCCTGCCAGGCTGTCTTCAGCAGGAAGTTAGCCTCTCTGTGTCATTTTGTGGGTTCTGTAGCTCCAAAGTTTGTTCAGAGTCCCCTTTTTCATGAATTGGAGGTGGTGGGAGCTGGAGTTCTGCAGAGGTCCTGTTTCTACTCTGCCATCTTGACTCTGCCCCCACAGATAAAATCTTGCTTTTCGAAATAAATATATGATTTTGTTACTAAGGATTTAAAATGAGTAGGCATGTTGAAGTGTGTTATGTTGGGGTGGGGAGGGAGGCATTAGTTATATTTTGATGATTTTGAAGAAAAAACCAAGGATATAAAAGGATTCAAACTGTTTGTGGATATATTGGAAGAATTATTGGAGCCCGAGTATGATGGGAGGTAGAATATAAAAAAGTCAAAAAGGGGTGAATAAATATCTTTCTTCCTGGATCATGGCAGAAACTTAGGAGGCTGGAGACAGGTAAATTGGGCTCCAATGTGTTTGCAGTAATTTTCTTATGGTCTCTTAAAGACAACTAATTTTCTCTGTTTTTCTAATTTTAATGATAGAAAGGGGAAGCACCCTCATATTGGTTTCATGTGAGCCCAATCCTAGAATCTCTGGTCTGATTGCCTAGCAAAGCTTCCTGAATCCAAAGTATGATGGAATTGGGAGACAGATTCTTCAGCATCAGGATCATTCCGAACTTCTGTCAAATGCTCGATGCACCCCTGCCATGGCTTCATTTTGTAAGCTTAGGTATGGGAAGAGGATTTTTAGCAGAATCCCAAGGACCATTAGGAAATTCAAGATATACATATTATGCCAAGGTGATACCCATTGCAGCCATTATGCACATGTATTTCCAGGGTAGATTTGAAAAATATAATAAATTCTCTTCCTGAAAGACAAAACCCAAATATTTATTTGGAACATCATTAGGACACCAGGAAGTAAGATTTAACAAGGTAATCACTAATTCAGAGAGCATTGACATCCTAAGCCTTCTTTCTGTCCTCCCTCCCCACAAAAACAAGTTCCCCTAGACAAATTCCTCCCTCTTGCCCACTCACAGCTTGCTTGTCTCAGCTCTGCTTCACTCTCTGCTCTCTGTTCTGCTACTCTCATTCTCTGCTCATGCTCTCTTTCTCTCCCCTCCTTGGGCAAGCTCCTCCCACATTGAGCTCCATGTGACCCAGACTCCATGTGATCACAGTTTCCATGTGACTCAGGCTCCAGGTCACACATGCCTATTAATGAGGGGAAGATCTTCCTATTCCATTAACATTATATTTGGCCCCAAGATCTTTCATGCCAATTATGTAGGCTGGTGGAACTTTAGGGGTATCTTGTATATAACTTGCATAACCATATAAAAGGGATAACACAAAATAAACACATAAAACAGTATTTTAGGTCAGGGGCTTGAGCACAAGGGAATGGAACCCAAAATCCCTTGGGGTAAGGGGTGAAGGCCTTATCTTCTAAAACTACTTCCTGTTGAGATTGGAGGTAGAACAGTCCCTCCCTCAAAAAGTCCCATTAGAGGGATCAATTCTTTAGTTGGTATCAGGAGCTTAGTCAATGCCAGCTCCAGGGGTGATGCATCATAGTCTTGGACAGAGGGTGGCATCCAGCTTAAGCAGTCAGGCATCTACAAGTAGAGGGCACTAAGCCTGGAGGAAACAAATCTAGCAGATAAATTAAACAAACAAAGGCCAAAAAGAATAAGGAGACAATAACCAGAAGCAGTGTAAATATAGCACCAGTCATGCTTCTGAAGTCCATAAACCCACTATCATAGCCTTATTCATGGTAAAATATATGAATTAAGGGCACAATTTGGTAATAATCTTCTTGCCCACCTGACACAAAGCATTGCTTTAAAGTAACTACTTCAGAAGATTCAGGTAAAGTGACTGGGTTCATTTTTCTAATATATAGTTAAACTGATATTAGGTCTGTAATCCTGTCTGTGTATTTTTTAATCTGAACTGTGGCTTGGACAATTTTCTATTCTCCCTGAAGGTGTGATGAACTTGGATACCATGATTCAGGAGGATTTTTAGGGATAGTTCTTACTTCCCTATTCTGTCTAATATTAAGTCCCTTTTCCCAGTACATCTTACATAGTTCGCTATTTAGAATACCATCTATTCTTCCATAATCTATTCCTGCTCTCAGTAAATTAGTAAACATTTCTCTCCTTGTTAATCTACTCTGACTTTGAATCTGCTGGTTATTTTCTCTTCTCTCTTGAGGAAATTTATTTTTCTCCCATTCCCCCAAGTCACCCAACTGCACAATCTTATCTAGCACCTCTGAAAGAGGGTGTCCTATTTCACCCATTAGTAAGGTCAGGATTATGTGTTTATAAGCAAGGGGAGCAGTCTTCACTATAATATTTCTATGAGAAATTGTTAAGGGAGTACTGTAATATGCATCTTCATCTCCAACTATTATTGTGGTTTTCATTACCTCTTCCTTTAACTTTCTCATACAGTCTCTAAGCAAATACCAGGGTCTATCTCCACTAGGTCACATAGAGTCAGTGAGCTACTGTTTATTGCATCCCTTGGCAGCTAAAGGTAGCAAGTTAGTTCCATTGTTACTTCCTTCTATATGGTCATCCCTGAAAGCTTGTTGTATAAAGGGATTATAATATATTATCTATCCACATTCCTCCAGCCCCTTTGTCACTGATTCTCACCATCCAAGATACTAGTGATTCTCCAGTTTTTTTGTTTGTTTGTTTGTTTTGTGAATCAACTTAATATCTTTGACTTCCTGTTGAGTAAAATCCTCAGTTACTTTCTTAAACACTGTGTGGCCCCTCTGGTTCTCTTGCTTCCTTTGTAGTTTTGGATGTCCACATTCTTAGAAGCCTCCTCATTTGAATTTGTTTCATTTCCTCCCCCTTCCCCCCCAATGTGTCTTTCTCCCAGGTGTCTGAGTTCCAATCACATCCTGCACGTACAAGGGTTGCATGCACCTTCTTCTTAATTTTCTCTTCTTTTTCTGAGATAAATTTTCTTTCCCTGGTTCTATTGGTATTCCTTGCAAACATCTTTCTAAATATATGGATTCTCCCTTCTGTAGCCTTGGTTCCCAGTTTTCACAAAGTCCTATACTTTTAGCCCCTTTTCTCACCAGGGAGGAATAAGGTAAATCCTCCCATCCCAAGATATCAATTTCTTTCCCTAGAGCCTTCCTATCTCCAAGTGGAGTTTTTATATTTTGTGATCCCATCTGTAATGTAATGCTAAGGAAAGGCAACTTCCCAAGGTTCAAAATACCAGCATAGGTGCTCTCCATTTTATTCAGTGACAAATTAAGAACAGAGAAGATCAAAACATGACATCATTCAAAATACAGCATTTACTAAGGGTGATTAAATAATCTCCAAGTACTACCCCACCCCAGGACCTTCCATTCATTCAATCAATTACAAAGTCCCTGTTCTAAATACTACTCCACCCCTAGGCTGCACCTTCATTTAGTCCACCACAAAGTTCCTCTTCTCAAATGGAGATTAGTTTCCAGTCTAAGTAAAGTACATTCATTTGTTCAACCATAGAACACAAAAAGGT
>NW_027185809.1:32608021-32615924 GCF_028583685.1 Petaurus breviceps papuanus
AGGATTTCTGTAAACATACAATAAGAAAATCCTTCTTCAGGGCTTCTCAACCAACAGCAAGGTTCCCAAACTTCTGCAACAACAGGACTGTCCTTCACCAGTGGACAGAATTCACTCTCTGTCTGCAGGACAGTCTCCAGACCCCCACAACAACAGCACTGTCCTTCACCAGTGGACAGTATTCACTCTCTGTCTGCAGGACAGTCTCAGGAGCTCCTAGCCAACAGCCAGGTTCCAGGACTTCTTCAACAAAAGGACTGTCTTTCACCAGTGGACAAATCTGGCAAAACAACATCAAAACAGACAGACAAAGTACCAGCAAAACAGTCATGTCTCCTCAGTCCTTGGCAGCTCGGGGGGGCAGGTCTCAAAAGTCCAGGGCAATTCAAAGTGGCTCCCAGAAATTCTCTCAGTCTCTCTCTGCCTCCACGAGGTGCTGCTTCCAAAAAGTTCTTCTGCCTCTCTCTTGTGTCTCTCCAAATCTACGTCACCAGCTCCTCCCAGTTCAGGACCTTCTTTTCACATCAACAAGTCCATCCCACAGGTGGGATTAACAAGCTCTGGGTTTTAACACAATCAGTTTGAAAACCAAGCCAATACAGGGGAATCTTTAATTGCCATTACTATCATAGAGGGGCTCCAACTTCTGGGCTTTTTATGACTTAGGTTGTGAAGAAGAGGTGTCAATGGTGTCAACAGTCACCATTGGGGCTGTTAATATCATGTTGGCGTTACACCTCTAAAGAGGATATGTTGGACTGACAAATGATTATTTTCTGGATTTTTTGTAAGAAGAATCTGACCACCCTTATTGTGGTTTAGGCCTGCCTTGAGAGAGTCTGCCTAATTCAGGCTCCAGGTTGGAATAAAATGTGACATTCCTAGACCATATTTCACTTAACATAAAGGAAGTTTACTTAGCAGTAACATGGAAAGGATATTCAACAATGATACTACAATTCTTCAGGTAGATGATGTGATACAATATGGCAGTCAAGATAACTAATCCAGTCTGGAACTGCTTTATAGAAATCAAGTGTTCTCAATGGGATTGTTCAAATCATCAATTCTTTAAATTCTCAGGAGAATAAAAATTATATATAAACCAAAAGCTAATGGAATGACATATAAGGAGGCTGCTACATATTACCAAAAAGAAGATTTGTATGTGAGAAATTATATAATTTATTATAATGGAAAGAAGCCTGGATTTGGAGTCAATTGGCCTGAGTTCAAAACTTGATTCTGCCACTTACAGACTGTATACTTGTAGACTATTCATGAATTAACAAAAGGTATTTTACTTAGCAATAGCAGCAAAAGAATTTGAGCTAGGATAAAGCAATGATTTAGTTGGGAGCAGCTTCTTTGCATCTGTGATGGTCCTGCTGGTCAGAAGTATGTGGGGAGAATCTCTTACTTCTCATAAACTGGCCTTCTGTTCTTAGACCATCAGGAAGTTACATGAATGATTTGAACCCTAGTGCCCTATTCTGATTAAGTTTCAAGAACCATTTCAATACCTTTTGAGGAGAAAACAAGCCTAGTCTATGTGGTAGATATTGCTTCTCCCACCCAGATGACCTCCAAGGTGCTTTCCATCTCTAGATCTGAGATTCTATGATCCACAGAGAGAGGAGTATGTTGACTTACCTGGCAATGGGACATTTATGAAGTCAGAGGGGCTCTAACTTCTGGGCTTTTTATGACTTAGGTTGTGAAGAAGAGGTGTCAATGGATGGAGCCCAGGCCCCTTGAGTCAATCAAGTTTCAGGGATAGCTTTCCTGACTTCTAGAGAAAAATCTTGCCCAGACTACTTGGTCAGGGCTCTAGTAAACGTTATTCTTTCAGCAATTGCTATTATTTCTTTTACCTTTAATGATCCTAGTTTAGTCCTCTAGTCGGGTTGTTGTTTGTCATTCATTTTAAAAAAGTTTAAAAAAAAACATTTTAGTTTTTAGAGGGGAGAAGGCAAGGCAGTTGGGTTAAGTGACTTGCCCAAGGTCACACAACTAGTAAGTGTGTCAAGTGTCTGAGGTCGAATTTGAACTCAGGACCTCCAGACTCCAGGGTCAGTGCTCTATTCACTGTTCCACCTAGCTGCCCTTTGTCCTTCATTTTTGAAAAGGACCAGTGACATTATGGAGTGATGTCTTGACTTGTGCACAAAATGAATTTAAGTGAGACAGAGCTGGACAAAATCATCAGTCTTATTATCTCTTCCAGAATCATCAAAGTCCCGTGGAAAGACAAAAGTCTAGATGACTGACAATGGCCTGGCTAGTAAGATTGCAATACACTATGGTTAAGCACCAGAGAGAAACAACTGGTGTCATGGGAATATATATATTTTTTAAATTAATGTGGATATCAGGAGAAAAAGCTGTTTATAAATGCACAAAGGGGCCACTGCTGCTTTTGTTGGTAATGATGGTACATGCCATTCATCATTTTCTTTGGAATCTCAATAAAAATAACACCTCACATTTACTTTCAATTTAATTTAGCGGGTTTTGTCAGTAATCATTTATCAATGCTTGTTTAATGGTAGGCATTATACTAGGTGCTGGAAGACAAAATTAAAGGGGCCATCCCTTGACTCACTTCTTAAAAAGTGCTTTTCACTGAATGGGCTTTTCCTACCTCAAAGTGAGAACCTGAAAAGACCTTAGCCTAAAAGGGCCAGGGGTTTCCCATTGCATCCTGGGCCATCTCCATTTGTCCTGATGAAAATCTGGCCCTTAGACCCAGATGACTGTGGAGGAGAAAGTAAGGTTAGTAACCTTGCACATCCCTACCTCACTCAGATGTGGTGCTTACTATGTGTCAGGCACTGTGCTAAGTATGTTACAATTATTATCTCATTTGATCCTCACAACAACTCTGGGAGGTGGGTGCTAGTATTATCTCCATTTTACAGATGAGGAAACTGAGGCAAATAGCTTTTAAGAAAGTTGCATAGGGTTATATAACTAGTAAATTATTATAAAATTATTATATTATTATAAAAAAAACTTACTGAGGCTTGATTCCATACAAGTCTTCTTGACTCTAAGCCCAGGACTCTAAGTCCATTACACTAGCTGACTAATCAGTAGCAACTTCAATCCCAGGTTCAAGGTACCCCATGGGTTTATAGACCCCAAAACCATAGCTCACAAGCTACCAGTGTTTGTACTATTTTTATTGTTATTAAAACATGTTTATTTTAGGTTATATTACTCTAGTGCCAATGTAATATTTACAGTGCCCACAATCATGATAAAGACCATGAGTATAAGTACCGCATGATGTTCAATCGCAATATATACCAAACTCTTCAGATGGAGGATAGAACTGAAGCATTTATTTAGACACCAGAAAACAGAATCTCAAAACCAGTAAGCCAATTTCATCACAGTACTAAAGATATTAAGAAGCCATAATAACACTACAGCTTCCTTCAGCCTTCCCACAAACCAATAAAAGATCAATATTTACTCACAAACCTATCTGACTCCTTGCCTTAGTGTCCTCTCTCTCCCACTGTCTTGCTATCTCTGATCAGCTTCCTGTGGGTTCTGCTTCCTTTCAGCAAACTCCTCCCACCACAGGCTCCACTTGACTATATTTAGCCTATTAGGGGATAGGGTTTATCTTCCCAGCAGAGAAGCTTCCTGTGGGCTCTGCTCCATCCTTTAGCAAATTCCCTCCATCACAAACTCCATGTGATTACTTTCAGCCTATTAGGGGGCAGAGTTTACTTTCAGAGCAGGGGAAGCCTTCAAACTCTGCCCTATGTCTATTAAGGGGCAGGGAAGATCTTCAAATTCCCATTCCCATTACAATTACCTGTTAATTATTAGAAACAATTACGTAGTTGTATGCTTTCTTAATAAGACTTGATTAAGAAAAATAGGATATTTCTGTGTCAAAACTATCCACTTTAAAAACATTTTCTTTATGGTATTTCTTTTCAGTGTTTTTCAAGTTTTAAAATCAAGAACAACACATATCAACAGACAAAAACACTTCGATAGGCAAAGGACAGAAAACAGGATTATATGTGAAATAGAGAATTTGTTTTACATACTGTTTATTTTTAGGTATAGATTAAATTTAACATAATAATAACAAAACCATTTGCTTGTCTCAGTCCCCTTTTGAATTTCCCTTTATGAGCATTTTAATTTATCATTTACATTATTTTCTTTGCATCACTATCACTAACTGCCTATTTCTTCACCCCATGTTTCACTCCCTCCATTTCCCCTAAAGCCTTTCCTTTGTAGCATATAAGTATAGTTAAGCAAAACAAATAAGTACATTGATATGTCTGAAAATATTTCATCCTCTACTTTGAGGACATCACTACTCTGCCAAGAGATGAGAAGCATGCTTCATCATCAGTTTTTAGGGGTAATGATTAGTCATTACATTGATCAGTGTTCTTGATTCTCACAAGTTTTTTCCTCCTTTACAATGCTTTAGTCATGATATAAATAGTTCTCCTTGTTCTACTCACTTTTGTTTTCATCAGGTCATACAAATCTTCCTCGGTTTCTCTGAATCCATCCTTTTCAAAGTCTCTTACTACATAATAATATTATCATTGTTGTTCAGTCATATTCTACACTTTGTGATCCCGCTGGGGGTTTTCTTGGCAAAGATACCGGAGTGGTTTGCCATTTCGTTCTTCAGCTCATTTTATAGATGAGGAAATTGAGGCAAACAAGTTTAAGTGACTTGCACAGGGTCACACAGCTAGTAAGTGTCTGAGGCCAGATTTGAATTCAGGAAGATGAGTCTTCCTGACTCTCCAGGGTTGGCACTCTATCCACTGTGCCACCTAGCTGCCCTAATAATAATAATAATAATATATTACATCAATATACCTTAATTTCATCAGTTATTTCTTGATTTCAATTCTTTGCTACACGAATGTGCTGTTATAAATTTTTTTTGTACATACCGTGTTTCCCCGATAAGACCTATCCCGAAAATAAGCCCTCCCCTTACTGTGTAAGATTCCTCTAAAATAAGCCCTCCCCCGAAAATAAGCCCTATTGAGATTACTACTGTGGTGAAGGTGATCCCCTGCACTACACGCTACATTGGTACCCTCTGTATGCACCGTTCCCCCTCCCCCCCAGTGAAATGCATGCCGCGCTCCAAGCTGCATCCAATCAGAGCTGCAGCAGTGAGCGCATCATCCTGTTCTTCCCCAGTGATTTGCTTGCTGGCGCCATTGAGAGCAGTGCTGCGGAGGAGAGCTGAGGCAGGACAACATAAGCCCTCCCCTGAAAATAAGCCCTCTGGTGTTTTTCTTTCCAAAAAAAAAAATAATAAGACAGTGTCTTATTATTGGGGAAACATGGTATGAGTCCTTTCCCTCTTTCTTTTATCTCTTCGGGGGTATCACATAGTCCAGTCACTTTTAGGGTATAGTTCCAAATTTCTTTCCAGAATAGTGGTCTGCTTCACTGTTCTACCAGTGGTTCAGACTGTCCTTCCATATCCTCTGTAGCAGTGGCCATTTTCCTTTTTAAAAAATCATTTTTGCCTATCAGAGAGGTATAGGGTGAAACCTCAGAGTCTAAATTTGCATTTCATTTCTTGTGATTAGAGCAGTTTTTCATATGGTCATTAATAGCTTGCATTTCTTCTTTTGAAAACTGCCTGTAACAGTTTGTTTTTACTTTAATAGTCAGCCTGAAGACAGATTAGTGCAAAGCATTTAATAAAATGGAATGCTAAGAAAAATAACAAAATAGTTTCTCCAATATCCTCAGACTCTGGGCCCGCTACAGAAAAATGGCTTTCTCCTCAAATAAATATCCATCAGGTTGTCACTTCCTTTTTCATGTGATTGTCTTTCTATAGGCATAAAGCTGAGCTCTAATGAATTTCCTTGTTTTGGCATTCTTAGGGTGGCAGATTTTCTTGTCCTGAAGCTTTATGTCACTCACCTTGTCACTGGTTACCCTTAAATGTTTCTGGCAGGATTCCTGCCTGACCATTTTGGAAAGCAAAAAATTCATTACACACATCGTTACTGATTTTCTTCTCCTTTCTTTATTATTGAAATGCCATGGTATTTCTCCTCTCTCTCCATCCCTTCCCTTCCAGCTTTATCTCTCTCAGTCTCTATTTCTCTTTCTTTCCAACAGTTTCTTTGTTTCCATCTCTCTGACTCTCTCTGTCCCTGTTTGTCTCTTTTTTCCCCTATCCCTCTTTCTCTTCCTCCCCTTCCCCCACATAATTGCAATTACTGGAAGCTTAGTTATCCTTAAAAGTCTGTTATAGTTCTCCCATCCCCCTCTCAAGGGCTTACAGGTTAGGCTCTTCTTAGTGGAGGACCAGAGACAACTCTTGCCCATCGCCCACCTTCTCAGAGTGAATCAGTCAATTGTCTTCTGCTGGAGTATTCCTACAGTAATCCCTGTGTATAAGGACTCAGTGATACTGTAATATAGACAAATGCCTGTGCATTTTTGTGATAAGGGCATGTGTCATCAAATTTCTTTCCCAGAAAATTTTGGAGGTGATTGGGATTGTGAGCATCTGTGGAAATAGGGTATTTTAAACTCATAGAATGAAACAAAATAGCCTGTGTTTTCTTCATGCCTTCCAGTGGTTCCCATGCTTCCCAACTGCTCCTATGGAATATAGTCATCCACTAAGCATCTCTAGGAGAAAGGGCTGCTCAAAATTTGCATCAATTATTAAGGGCATTTGAGTGTGTGACAGCTGACATGCTTTGGTAATGCATATACGTTCCCTGAAGTGGGTTTGAATGTACAGTAATTCTATTTTTCATGCCACCATTACCCCCAGGTAGTATACTGATGGTCATTTGCTGTGATGGAAGTGTTGAGTAAGTCTTGTGTTCTCTAACACTACTGGAGAGTCATTGGTCTTTTTTCTATCTTTCTACCTGTCAGCTGTGCATCTCCCCTTTCTCTGCATGAAGGTACCTATTTGTTGTCAAGAAGTATGGATTTATGTACCTACTCAATTCAATTAGTGCTGACTCCTCACACAGTGGTACATCCTGCCACTTCATAACTGCTGTATTTATTAATAACAATTATTATTGTTATTAGAAGTAATAATACTTGTTTTTAGGAATCATAATAATAATATTAGGAATAATAAGAATAGCTAAAATCTATATAGCTCCTTTTATTTTCCAGGTAGTAAGCTAAGCACTTTACAAATATTATTTAATTTGATCATCACAACAGCCTTGGGAGGTAAGTGCTATTAGTGTCTTTATTTTACAGTTGTGGAAATTAGATAATGTGACTCACCCAAGGTAACACATCTAGTAAATGTTTGAGGCTGGATTTGAACTCAGGTTTCCCAACTCCATGCCCAGAGCTCTATCCACTTGCATTGTATTTCAATGAATGCTAACCATGTGAGCTTGGCATAATGGTGTTTGCTTTAGACAGTTTGCTTTACTTGTAATATAATAATATTTCAGTAGAACAGCAGGAGTATTGGGAAAAGAGTTTTGGATTATTAGAAAGGGGAAATAGTTCCTCTAGATCCTGGATTGTGGGGCTATTCTCAGAGTGCACTTGGTGTTAGTTTTGGACAATTGTTACAGTCATGTATGACTCTTTGTGACCCCATTTGGGTTTTTCTTGGCAGAGATACTGAAGTAGTTTGCTATTTCCTTCTCTGATTCAATTTTTTTTTACAGATGAGGAAATTGAGGTAAACAGGGTGAAGTGACTTGCCCAGGGTCACACAGCTAGTAAGAGTCTGAGGCCAGAACTGAATTCAGGAAGATTCCAGGTCTAGCACTTTATCCACTGCAATACCTAGCGACCCCATGTAATAAGAATGTAAATTTTAAAGATCTTCCCTGCCCCTAGGCTAATGTGCACCTGAAGCCTGGGGTGGGAGGCTTGT